>NW_027286514.1:9063109-10263109 GCF_022747635.1 Hetaerina americana | reverse complement strand
TCCGCGGGATAAAAACTTTCGAATACAGCAATCCAGTGGACCGCAACTGGTCCGCGGCGGCCATGTATGGAGGCCGAACCCTAAACCCAACGCCAATAATCTCGAGACCCGTCCGTCGCGATTTGTCTGCCACAGAGATTCGTCATTCCTTAAGAGGCCACCTGAGATCAGGTGACGTTCGCTCCCTCGTCCGTCATCCTATAAACAGATTTCTGTCGTTTAGTGACGCATCGACGACGCTGAACAGAGAATTAAGTAATTTCCTATAATCTCCGCGAGAGGAAAGTCCTCGACCGAGTCTTCTAAAGCCGATTATTTCGGCTCGATCGGGCAAAAGAAAGAGCTTATCATCGTATTCTTCAGGGTCATCCGCGAATGAAACCCCTCCCGCGTACCAGCGATGGGCGGGCGGGCAGACGTGGCAAGGGAGGAGTCGAGGCGAAGACCCTGGCGCGAAGAGGGAGATTAGATAAACCGCTGACACAAAATGTACAACATTAAAAGACCATGAGTAAACGTTTTTTTAAATAGATATGATGAACTACTATTATTCACTCGACAGATAAATGTTTTAAGAACAAAGGGAAAAAAATACGTTCCTTCGGTAGGCGTCATGAAATTTCCCGGCTGAGAGTATTCATAAAAACAGAATGATTTATTTAAAAAGCTATCTGGAACGAATAAAGCATTAAAATCGATAAGATAATTAGCGGCTTACTGCCCGACTGAAGAAAATCAGTCACTTTTCCAAGATTCCGTTGTTTGGATCGGAACTTTCTTCGTAGAGTTGGCGTGTAAATGCGAGAAATATCCTAGAAACAATTCACTTTCACTATTTTTACGTCGATAACAGATCTAGTTCTCGGAACTCACCAGACAACAAAAAAAATCAAATCAATTCCTCTCCTGTTGTATATATGCGCCAAACTGCCTAAAAACTCAAATTACGAACCCAAACCTTTGCCCGCTCCTGGTATCACTCCCAACAAACGCCTTTCACCTCACTGTTGTCACCCAACCTCTGGCCCCTCTCTTCACCCTCCACCTTCACCTCAGCACCAGTACTTGTACATATATAGGTTAGCCGCTTTAAAATACAACACACCGGATGATGACTTGGAAATGTCGAAACACGAGTAACGTTCTAAAATATATTCAGAAATTTATGTTCAGATTTTCTATTTCTGTTCACATTTCCCATTCAATGAATTCGGTGTTTATAAACAACGCAATTAAACAATTTTAGAAGAAAAACTAGGCAGGTATTTGAAAGAAAATAATACGGCTAACACTACCTACATCTACAAACTACCACGCAAGCCTTCGCAAGGGCGTGTGGCGGGGCGTTTTAGGGCACTAGCCACACATGCATTGAATATATATATACTATACTATACTAGTATATATATATATATATATATATATATATATATATATATAAGGCGGCACAGGGAAAGGGCCTGGGCCCCAACATAAGCCGTAATGCTTGGTATTGGGCGAGCTCTACCCTCATCTGTCAAACCAGCCTTAGGGTTGATTGCGAGTGATTGGTTTGGGTAAATCTTTAAATGTCGCTTATATACCTTAAATGTATCATTTCTTAAATTCATTTTTGTTATGATTGATTATTGTGTGATGCAAGGTCGAGTAGTTTGAATCTGTCGTTGACGGTGTTCATCTCTCATTTATTTCATTCCGGTGGTCGAATAAACCATTTGGTGCCATAATAATTATCTCGGTGTCGCAAGAAAACTTTAGGTATCCTGGGCCTTTCTGAAAGTCTTTTCTGCTTTCTTCGAGAATCAAGGGGCTCCCAACATAATTCCTCCAAAGAACCCGCCAAACTTACTCTTTCCTCGTAGCCATTAAAAAAACTTATAACTGTGAAATATACAAAACAACTGAAGTCTAGATAAACATCTCATCTTTTAAAATGTTTCCAGGGTAATGCACAAATAGTATTTATATTTTATTATTCAATGAAGAAGCAGTACGGCGATGGAAATTGCTGAGAGCTGAAAGAACGTCAGCTTCCATGTGAGTCCGTAGGTAGTCACAAATTTTGTCTCAACAGCATGTCTTAAATACAGGTATGGAGATAAAAAAGGCAAATATCAAGGACGTTAGACTCGTCACGCCTAGTGAGACGGAAAGCATTGCATGCCAACAGGTTTTTGTTTTATTCCAATTAGCCAAGATTTTTTCAGTATGACACGCAATATGAGACGAAAAGCGTTAGGGTTACAAAAATCATAAGGAATAATCTGCGTTGTGAAGGGCAATTTCGGTTATCAAGGTCTGACGGAGTAAAAATTTTCTAATCTACACCCAAAGGACTCAGCGACTGGATGAATTCACTTCTTTCGAGGAAAACACAAGAATATAAAAGTAAACGGAAATGAATCAAGAGTTACCAGCGAAAGCTCATTGCATAGATGGTTTGAATGACTTCCTTTTACCACTAAAATAAATGATTCCTCCAAACTGGTGCCATTAAAGCCTTCAAACTAACGGTCCAAGATAAGGATAGGGAGAATCCAGAAAAATTCGGAGAGTGCAGGGAAAGGTAGGGGATTATATTCCTTCGTCAATTTACTTTCCCAGGAGCGATGAGCACACCGAAATTTAGGGACAAACACTTTAGTCATTATAGTACTTTCACGAAAAAGCTACTTCGCACATAAGTTGAAGTTCGATTATATTTCGTATTATAAGTTGAAACCCGCAAAAGGACACCTGAGTTTTCTTGTGACACCGAGAGAATCATTACGGCACCAAATCTTTTTGGGAAATCCGATCAAAGGTATACAATAAGATAGTTAGGCACAGTCACCGAAATATTAATTAAGAAATAATTACCGAATACTCTCCGGAAGATTTTTAAAACAAAATAGCCAGTTCGTATACATATTCAATATTAATAATTCTCTCTCTTCCTTTCGTTTAAGGAATTGGATTTGTAGATTTAATTTAACATAGTAAAATAAAACTTAGTTTCAGCTAAGGAGGAACCGAGTATCATTGGCATTGAATCATTACTTCTTGTATTAATGGAGTTAGAGCATTGCCTTCTTAGAAATTTATATTGAGCAAATTAGCTACAAGTGATCATAGTGTGGAAATAAGGTAAGACATTAAGTATAGAACAAGAGATGCCATTTTTCCCAAAAGATTGTAGAATTTGAATGACTGGAAACAACGCCCATATGGAAAAAATATTTTAAATATCCTATTGCGATGTATTTATTTTATCTAGCCCTTATCGTATTCGTCATCTCCCTACTAGCTCACCAAAACGCAAGCAGAATATTCGTTGTGGGTTATAATTTATGAGCAATGCCACGTTTCCTTCACCCTTACACCGATGAGAGATTTCCAACCACGTAAAGCGAGCGCTAGACGCCAAGTCATATCATGGAAAAAAAGATTATGCCTTCAGGATCAGAAAAATAGATAGTGGATAAGTTTGAAATGTTTATCCCCGAGCACCATGACAGAAATAAACACCTGAGGCCCACATCCACTAAGCATTCAATAGCATCATAAAGTAGTAATATAGACTTATTAAGCTTCCTTCCTTTATATTTTGCTTCTTAATTCTTTGATGTAGCCGCGAAAATTACCTATGCTAACCCATATTACTTTTAATTTCGATATTTTTTCCTTACGCACACACATACGTACACCAAAGTCATTGACCCGAAGGCTGGTTCGATAGGTGAGGATTGAGCTCTCCCAATGCGAAGCTCAACAGCGAATGAAATTCACACATCAGGGTTATAAGGCGGGCCCGTTCCTTTTCCTCTGCTGCCTATGGTTCTTTAGGAAGATCTGGCACTCGAAAAATCTCACAGCTTGGGTGGAGACGAGGGCGCCCAGAAGCGTCTTATTTTTTCCTTCCTTGCCTGATATTGTTTTATTCTTACTCAATATTACACACTTATAAACGGATAGCAAGTGTTATTTTTCTGTTTGAATGATGTCTACAAATAGCTATGATCCTTCATCAAAGAATTCGTTACAAGTATTTTAATCAATGTGTTTTTTCGACAGAAGCTTTTTGTAATTACGTATTTTATGTAACCCTTCGCGCATTATATACCCCTGTTGTAGATGCACTCCCCGTGCATTCCTTTTCAGGGTTTTCAGGATGTAATGTAGATTTGATTGAAGGTATCATGTAGGTATTATAAAATTAGTAGCGTACCTAAATATCACTCACGGAGTGAAGGTAAAATCACAGATTAAATCTCTTGCATATACGTATTGGAAGCAGGTCTCTTAAACCCCATCGTATTACGGTAGGATAGATCATGATAGCAAGATTAGAGAGCTCAAGAGTAGAACCGGTAGATTTAAGATGCCATGTTACCGAAGACGACAAGCGATCTGATTAACGACAAATGCAGCGCTACAGGAAAAACGTTTTGTTTCATTCTAATTAGAATGCATTGCCATTTTTCCTCTAACCTTTATTTAACTATCCATCTTGTTACTAGCAGCTTGTCTAGAGAAGTACAGGGTTCGTCCGGAAAATAAGTGTACTGAGCTCAGGAAAAAAAATGTATTACACTTTTACATATCTTAAGCTAATATTCCTCAAAATAGGACCCTTGTGAGTCGATACACTTGTTCCAGCGGCGTTCCCATTCCTGGAACGCTCCCGCGAAGGCATCATCGGGAACCTCTCGAAGACTCGTCGTCGACCTCTTCTCTGCCCTCCACAAACATCTTGTGCCACCGAAAGATCATGTTTCTGGACATGGCTGACTCCCCGTAAGTCTGGTTAAACATACCGACAGTTTCGGTACACGATTTCCCAAGCTTTACCGCAAATTTGATGGAATAACGCTGCTCCAAAAACTTCGGCATCGCGTACCGTGACGTGAGTCGAGCGTGGAGGTTGGCGTTAACAGAGCTCCTCACTACACCACAGCTCAGAGCCGACTGCCTTTTTCAGCGTCGCTTGCCAACATACCCCCCTCCAATCGCAGCCCGTCAGGGCGGTGCTGGGCGCGCCGCTCCAGGCGCGCCCAGCCCAGGAGTCAGTACACTTATTTTCCGGACGAACCCTGTATTTCACCCTAATATACCGCAGTGCGTGCACCTGTAGTTAAATATATCGACATTACATGATTTATTTTACATATTTATTGGTAACTGCTAATGAAAAACGTTTGCCCCACACCCCAGCGGCGGGTGAAAGATACCATGTAGCTAGAGAAGTGATGCCCTTGTGAGTGTCAATATATACGATTTGGAAAGTACGAGTACATTTTGATCTAGAGATGAACCACGGCTGTTACTCATAACTTGATACATTTACGTACGGGTGGTTGGACAATCGATTCCGAAATCGCAGCATATCATCCCGTGGTTTTTTTCTCAGGAATAACTCAGACCATCCCCGTGATTTCACACTCCTGAATGCGAGACAGTTGTTCAGGAACTGGATGTATTGCCTAACACAGGCAAGAACGATAATTATGGCACACTGAGGACAACGAGAGCAATAGCAAACGAGGAATCTTTCCCGGATAACCCAATCCCCTCCTCACTCCCGCCCTGGAGATACGCAGGTCACGCTTAATGGCGCCTCGGCACGCACGAATACCTCCCGCGACCGTTCCTCTTCCTTGAGAATACCGTGCGACGGGGCAGGTGGTGGGCCAGAGGGTAAGGAGGAAAATGACACGGAGAGAAGAGGGCATCTCTCTTGTGCGTGGCCGCATAGACACCGCGCGGTGACGTGATATTACGGAGAGTGTTGATTGATTCGCGCAGGGCTTGGTGTTCGCCATGGTGGGCGTGGTCTGCATATTTACGCCTGGGCTATGGGCAGAAAAATTCAACACTCGTTAAAATAGTTTCATGAAGCAAAAGGACGGCAGGATGGCTACGAGGAACCTGCATTGAGTTTGGAAAAGTGGAACAAAGAGCGAGAAAAATAAAACAATTGCGATACTTGCATGCCTGCATTGTTTTGCCAGCCATGAAAAATTCATTGCCTTACCAATTTTGGATTTGGTCGGTGTAGTTCATGCATACCCTCTGTTTTCACTGTCTGAAATTGCATATGGAATTAAAAAATAACTTTTAGTGCTCAAAAATAAAAACGAAAAGTGGGCGTGGTAATTGCGTGCAGAAGTTTGAAGTTTACAAGAACTCTCATACCCTTTTGAGAATACCAGTTTCTGCAATTAAATCTAAAATACTCCGGAACGAAAGAATAAAATATCCACGCCTCAGTGTACCAATCTAAATCACCCAATAATCGATGGCAATTTTATTTGCCAAATGTGATCGATGATAGATGATGATGCCAAATATTATCGATCAAATCTAAAATGTTATCGAAATTATTACTTACATAGGATGCTAAGTAGCCGCCTGGTGTTCATGATATGGCGTTAACGCACTGCGAGAATCGAATGTTCAAGGCGGTTTTAAAGAGAATAACCTATGAATACGTGTTGAGAAGAATATTTCTAATTGAGATATTTAAAATTTCATCAAGGAAATATAATTTAAGAGCCGACTGGAAATAACACCATACACAGTATTCAATCCGAACGTCAATTTGATAGTTGAGAGTGGAGCTCACCTAGTACTAAGTCGAAAGACGTGTGAAATTCAC
Source organism: Hetaerina americana (assembly GCF_022747635.1). Lineage (NCBI taxonomy): Eukaryota > Metazoa > Arthropoda > Insecta > Odonata > Calopterygidae > Hetaerina > Hetaerina americana. The sequence continues at coordinate 10,256,472 of NW_027286514.1, read as the reverse complement.
ACGCACACACACCAAAGTAGGGAGGCCAGCTCCCTACCCTACAGTACCACCTATGATTTCCCAGAAAGACGTGCCCTAATTAGTCACACAGCTTGAATTAAGCCAAAAATAGAAGCGTCACCCGGAATCAAACCCGGGCCCTCAGGTCAGAAGCTCAGTGCTCTACCCAATTGGCTACCAGGAATTCTTGCATAAATCTCCTGATAAATACGCGATGAATCTGCTTGATGTTAAAAATAAAGTTCATCCTAACTGAATCAGGGAATTTAGAGATTCCTTTGCGAACGAAAATATATATAAAATTAATTTCGCCAAGCAAGAGATTTTTGAGCAGTACTAATAGTGCTTTTAAACCGAAAAGGAAGGACAAAATAGTTATTGTAAGATATTTCAGCTAAAACCACCTGAATATGCTTCAACTGAAAAATTCTTCTACACATGCTTTTCTGGAAATTCCAGCATTACTCATTTCGATCATTTTTGCCTCATCTTGCTTGCCACACGAAAACGATGAGGTTTGATCACTAATTTTTACCTGCTCACATTACATTAAAGTTGTCAAAAAATTAGCAACGAGTTAATCTGAGCTATTATCAATTTTTATTACGTACAAAAGAAAACGATCCGTCTGCGTAGAAACTAACCGTGCCAGAAAAAAAAATCAGGAAGCTGTAGAAAAACATGAATGTTGGGGAACTTACGATAACTTTCATAAGCCAACTGCCAACCATGGCATGGTGCTGAAAATTGTGACAATATGGAGGAAAAATAATTATTGCAATGTTGGATGCCAGGTTGTGGTTTTCTAAGAGAGACAAAGGAATCGTCGCTGTACCGTTTGGTAGCTTGCGTCCATTCAAAACCTACCATAAAGATTAGCTAACCAATAATAATACGAGTAATAGTCTGACGAGAAATGACAACCCCGGTCGGACGTTAATATTTGTCCGCAAAAAATAACATCAAACCGTATATAATGGAGTGAAAAATAGATTCAACCTTAGGATAGTGATTTTGAAAAATATCGCCATTTAAATTGTGGTACGGAATGCAGTACTCGAGAGGAGGGCTGCCTTGCAATTCAGTGCTCAGGGACATGTACACAGGGTTCTTGCGACGCGTATTACTGCCATTGAGGCACAAAAGAAAGCCTTCGGACAACTTGTACGTGCTGGAATGATTAAATGGAATAAGCCGTAAGGGCGTTGAGAGTTGAGGGGATGAGAACGGCAGAGGTGGGGCAAGGAGGTGTACATGATGAGAAGAATCGGGTTTTCGACCCAAAGGAGAGCGCTCAGGTGAGAGGGAGGGCAGTGCCGTTGCGGCGAAGGGGTTGGCGGGGAAGCTTTAGCCGCTGCGGAAGGGGGTTGTTGCGGGAGACGGAGAGGAGGGGAGAGGAAAAACCTTTCATTGCAGCAGTTCGCCTCGCGGGTGAGTCATCGTCTAAAGTTAGTCCTACTATGTGCGTGACAGGAGGTGAAGTGAAGGAGGGGGAGGGTCGGGGAGGAGGGGTAGGTTGGACGAGGAGGGGTGGGAAGAGAGCGGAGGGAGAGGAGGCTTTAATAGAGGGGTAATGGCGAGCCAATGGCGGGGGGAGGAGGGTGAGGGGCGGGGCGGGTGGGAGAAGAAGAGAAATCGTGTCGTTGAGATGTTCGTTTCATTTAATTATTGCCGCTCTTAATACCAAATCAGCATTGTGTGGCCAGCAATAGGGTATTCTGATCAGAAACAAGGCTTTCTTTGGGCTTTCCATGACTCGAGAATCTTTTTCATTCGATAAAACAGGGCGAATAAAGTGACGTAGACGATGTGTTCAAATTACTTCGGAAGAATTTTCATCGGAAGTGATTTCCATCCGATCTTCAAATATTACTTTTTGTATTACCTGATTACACTGGCGAAAAATTTAATAATCGATACAATTGTTAAATACCTAGGGTAATTGTGTATATTCGAGCGGTAAGACTTGTTCTTTTTTTGTCAGCGAAGCTACCGATCCCTCAAATATAAAAAAATAAGAGATGTTTTTAGAGGGGCATGAGGGCTTATAGCTGAATTATGGTGGGCGTTTCAAAACCCAGTCGAGAATAAAATATTATTTTTTCCGAAACAAAAACGGCAAACAAAAGCTCGGCGAATCGATGTGAAATGAGAGCTCGATCGAGAGAGAGAGAGACAGTCGTGACGCAATGGCCTAAAACGTAACGTTTACGACCATCATTCGTATCACTCCGCGAATGTTTCATTATTTCATTTTGCAACGCAGAGAAAAAATAATCAAGGAAGGTAATACATCAGGTAATACAAATTCATGCATATTTATGCTGAATTCATGTTGGCTAACGACAACAGTTTTGCCTTGTCAAGTTCCTTGATCCACAGTCAGCTCTTTCACATTTGTGATGGGGTCACGTGATGAAAAAGGTGGATTGCGATTTGTCACGACGGAATTTATATCCCCTCGCCAACAGCGGACCTGCAAGTAGCTCAACAGCGCATCTTTCTCGCATTAATCCCGGTAATCAGGTTTTGATGGGTGCGCGGAGCCCAGGTTCTACCGCAGAGCACCGTGAGCACAGGGTATGGGGGGCAGATACCATCCCTCGCCATACGTAGTATCCATCTGGGACACGAAAAAAATACCTCAGAGCTTGAACAAAGCCGAGTGCTCACAAATCCATTAGGATTTGGACTGAGGCCGACATATGTAGAAGACAACGCTATCCCCAAGATCACCTTCATCCTCGCATTAGTCAATTCAAATAATGTGAAAACATAAAACATTCAACGAAGTGTTTTCCAGCGACACCTAAGACAAGTTCATGTAAATCTCAATATTTCAACATCAGTATCACTCCGGAAATCGTTATCATAGGTCGAAAACAACAGAGAGAACGGTTAGAATAAACCAACTTCGTTCACTAAACTAACCGAGTTGAATGCGACGCGAGTGATTAAGAAAATCACTCTTTTACGGCTATGGTGCTCAATTAATAAGCAATTATCATTTTCCAGGAGGTGAAAAATTTTCTTGAAGAATAAGAGAATGTTAAATAATGAGAAATTCGATTTACCAACGGGATAGCGGCGAAAATTATTGGATAAAAAAATTAAACACCTTAAATTATGGGGGGGGATAAAAGGGAGAATGTTTAAAATATACCGATAAATATCTCTGAATTATTAATATAAGGTTTAGGTCCCAATTTTAGATAAATATTAAAAATATTCTACAAAAATATCCCAACTAAGTATCCGTATTTCCTCTTTAATTTAATTTAGGTTTTTTTTTAATTTGATCTTTTTATTCACAATGTTGCCAGCCTTTTGGATGACTAATGCGGTGTTTTAACCTTAAATAGAAAAAGGTTGTTTTCTAAAATTTTCCTGAAGATGGGTAATATTGATAAAAACTCGCCTCAATGGGTTTCGTTCTTTTTGAGTGTAACACCAAAAGGTTAAAGGGATCCCCATAAATATTGTAAAGTGTAGCAGTTAAGGGAGATACGTCTACATTTTGGACCCAGAAGGCAGGCCTTCTCATCCGATAGATCCAGCAGCATATGATCTTATTTTTTCTTTCATAATGCTAAATAAAAAAGGTTGCGTGTTACAGAAGGCAGACCTCTTTGTCCGATAGGACCTCTCTTAACATGAGAGTTATAGACCACTCGAAAGAGAAAAAATATCTCTAAGAATATTACATCACGTGCTACCGATTTACTCAAGGAACGATTACTTAAACGCTACGACATTTTGACGCACGACATCTCATGGGCTCAGAATGTGCACGAGACTTTCAAGTCTAATACATGTTACGAAGAGGATATGATCAGGGTAGAATCTAAAATATACGACTCGATAAAACTTATTTTTTAATTCAAGTTACAGAAAGTTCACCTAAAAATGTATTTCTTGTACTACGATGTTTCATGAGCACTGAATCGACACTACGAACGAGTCGATTTCACAGTCCACCAGCCACAAACCAAAAATATTTCGAGTAATTAGACGCCATTGCATGCATTGCTATGGCGTCTAATTACTGGCTATGGGATCTTTATCGAACTGGCCAAATGTGGGCCTGCCGAGTCCATTTAGAAGCACAAGCCTTTGCCTATCTCTATCATGACTCCTCAACATAATAAGATGTCTTCTCGGTAAGATTACTTAAAATTCGTATTTTATTCAAATATGTGAATTACTGATAATTCGTATTTTAAGTAATCTGTGCATATAAATGCGTCCTCAATGCAGAATAATTACTCTACATTTACAACTTCGGTTTTCGTATTTTTCTTCATCGAACACTAAACTTTTAACGCATTTAAACTTTTACCAGAAAGGTAGGTATGCACGCATAGAACGATTCGGGAGACGAATGGATATTTTTCGTTTATGGCAAAATAAACTCCTCTCTCGATAACAAATTATACTTGGGGACATTCGGCTAACATTCTAGTCAAGGAAGTTTCCCTAAGGCAGTATGAACGAATTTCTACCGTCAATTCATTTGCTTCAGTATTTTAGTAATTCGATTTCGGTATCTAGGTCTTTTCCGGAAACATTGATTTTTCTGGTGCTATTTAAAAAAATAATCCATCGTAACAATTGTCGATACGCATACTATGCAATATAAATCGCCCTCTCCCTTGATTCGATTATTTACGGTCATTTTACGGGCGTGACTGCGGCTCGTTAAGTTTGACTTCCCTCTAGTACGTCGGAGGCCTTATTACCACATTGCCCTCGGGGTCCAACACTGAGGAGGTCTAATTCGATTCTCGAGAGTGACTGGATTGCCTCCGATGTCACTCCCGCTACGGCCATGAGAACTCCTCCGTATGCATTACACGGAGAACAATATGGGTGAATTAATGCGCAAGTTTTGAAGACATCAATTAATATTAAGCTGATACCGACGCCGGATTACCCCTGACAATTGACCCCAAATCATCCAAGGACAATACGGACATGACATAAGTTTTAAAATATGGTATTCTGTTATGGCTCAATGTGCAGTGCATTTTGAAATGTCTCCGGTTGTGCCTATGAATAACATAAATTTAAACACATAATCGTTTTCTTCAAAGAAAGAATGAAGGTATACCTTTGCATCAACTTGTCACGTTAATACATTTAAATCAAAACAATAACATATATTTTAAAAACTAACGCATGAAGAAAATTAATTTTCATTATTCTTCTTCTCAGACAATAATATATGTCAGAAACAGGTATTTGGGTGGGATCATCCGGCCATGATATCGGACTATTGAGATTTACGGACCCTGTAAATAGTGCACGCCAAATTTATTTCCCCGGGATATTCCTCTGCTATCATCACTCTAGACTAAGGTCATTAAACACTAGTTCTCTATCAAAGGAACACCGATGGCACAAGGAGAATTTGTCGCCAATTCAGAAGTTCAAAAAATACGGCTGGAGAGCGAAGAAGACAGCGTTGATAAATATTTAATTAATATTTTGAATGATTTTCAGCATCAGAAACTGAAAAAAGATGCCCTAAAACATTTGATTTTTTTAGTTTAAAAAATGGTTATTAGGGTATTTAAAAAACGAAAATCAGGTACGAAAAAAATCAATATAGAAATGCTAATTCATACGGTCTACATTATCATTCGTGAAAGTGATTTTTTCAATTTTAATTTCTCAACTAGATATCGCACCTTCACTCTCACCAGAATTAGAAATATATTACATATATAGGACAAATAAATGTGAAAACCATTGTCAGGACATATATCTATTGGTAAATGTCCTATTTCAAACCATTCATCACTTTCCATACTGGATGACAATTTTGAGAACGCAGGCCCAGCACACCAAATTTCGCCATAGTTCGATTCGGAGAGAAAACTGACATTACAGTGGTATTTATTCGCTGAACGAGGGTACTAAGCGAATATTTATCACTACACTCTCAATTTCAAATTCCCTCATATTTCATCGCGACATCTACCACCTTGCTACCTGGTGGAGCCCGCGCAAACCTCTTAGTGAGTGGCGCTTTGAGGCGGCCAAGGGCCGAACTTGTTGGTGTAAGGGAGCGATCGAAAATGCACGTAGACGGCTCGCGACTGTGGACGAAGCGGGCGGTGAGTAAACGCTATGGAATTTCTTTTAGCGTCTGCTGTTGTGGAAAAAAAGAGAGAGTGGGGATGGATGTTTGGAGGCTTGTGGGAAGGGAGAGAGAGAGGTTAGGCTAGGATGGAGGGTCCGGGCCCGCGGAGAGGGAGGCTGGGGTGGGTGGCGAAAGGAGTGAAATCGAACTGGTGTGGGTGTCTTTGGGGGATGGTGGGGTGGAAAGAGGAGTGAGGTCGTGCGAAGGCTGCGCGTTTCTGAGGTCGGGCGTGGGGGATATGAGGTCGTCTGCACGAGAGGGAACTGTTTGAGAAACGTGAGTGCCCTGCAGGTGGACTGCCGTGCGAACGGCAGGCAGTCGTAACACGCCGGGGTGTCTACCCACCTCCCACCCTCGCCCCACCGCACCCCGCATTCTCCCTCCGCCGCGGCTTAGGGTGCGCTCCGAGAAAGTTAACAACACTTCCGTTCATCAAGCCCCCTCCGATCGCCTCCATTTATAATTCACCTTTGAATGCAATGACTACCGCATTCACAACAACTTACGCAAGTAGCCACTGAAAACACATTATTTTTCATGATATTGTCAAATAGAACAATCGGATGACATACATCGCACTACTACTTTATCACGACTGAATTCACTCGCCGTCAACACTGCATCACAATTTCTGTGTTGCCATAACCCCGTAGCTAAAGAGTTTCTGAACACACGACGAAGAGAGGAAAAGTGCTGAAATTTGCTAAATCTACCACCCTTCAGAGTATTTGCTATCTCCTTCCTACACACCTCGGGTTGATAAATGTGGCTACGTACGTGTATGCATGCACTTATAAAGCATACAAATGCAATTATAAACGCACATGAAAGGAAAAAGAAAGTCGTCTATGACTTAATAAATCGATAATCCCAGCCACCTTCTAACCGCCGAAATATTAAGCCGTAAATGAGAGTATTTTCCATGTTGTACATCTATATTTACGACTGCATATATATCCAAATCCACCTATGATTCTCATCGCGTACCTTTGGTCTCAATAGAAGTTGATGAAATGTAGAGTTAAAAAAATTAAATGAATGCTAAGTCAACTCCTAATTTCTAAATTCAGATAGAAGGAGAGAAAAACTTACTTATACGTACTCATAGTTGCATGATCTCAATAGGCATGTATGTTTGAGTGAGTTTACATGCGTTTATGAATGTATTTTTTGTGACGTATATGCATCAATATTTACGCATAACTGAATATTATTAACGCATAAAATGCTAGCGCCTTAACAACCCCCCGCCACACGCCCTGAGTCGGCTGTCGGAATACTGTGTATAGGTAGATTCCTGATGAAATGAGTCGTAATAGTTTAGGAAATATAACAAAATTGACCGTTAAACAATATTTCCCTCAATAATTGACACTTTTACGATTGAAAAGGGATTCTAAACATGTTCCTGGTTATCGTATGGTGTAAATCCTGTCCAAATGTGATCTCTTTTCACCAAGCACAGCAGCAGTATATTTGTGGTCCCTGGAGACGTCAATCTGCCTTCAATGAATTGGGATGTCGTTGTAGGACCGGCACAGAAACGCAATTCATTTAAAATAAAACTTAAAAATATATTCGCCTAGTACTGGTTTGAACTGGAAACTAGAACGCATTAGCCATCTCTCTTTCACTAGAATGTCGTAGGAGATGGGGATGGCACCCGGAATTATTATATACTGATTTCTTTTACATTAATATTCCCGACCACACGCCCTCGCGACGGATTTCAGGGTAATGTGCAAATGTGAAAATTTACAATCGAAACGAACTTTCCTAGCAAATAAATCTTAATCCCAGCATGCCATTGACTTCTATCATACACATATATGGTGGGTAAATTCACATGAGTTGCCTAGTGATAAATAGGAGCACCGACATTTAAAAGGAGAGTACCGCGAACCCTCTTGCCCAGCCCAGCCCACTCAAGGCCATTCGGGTAATCAAATACGTGTGTGTTATCAGCTCAAGCACAGATGTTGTTCTTAGCCACTGGAAGGATGGGTTCGTTGCGGTAAATGGGTGCCATCTGGTTTCTCCTGCTAAAGGACCTGATTAGCTTCGGGGGGGTAATTGATACTTTAAACGGAATAACTGGGAGTCATGCTCTGATGCTTTCCAGGGAAACCTTCCAGGTGCCGTAAACTGTTCGGGAATCCACATAGTAATGGCACCTGAGGATGACCTTTTCTGAGTTCCTCCTATTCCCACGCCGGGTTTCTCTCCAACCTCTCAGCAGCTGTTTGCTGCTCTTCTTAAATGGCGCGAACTACCAACTAATTCAAACGCCTCTATCAAGAACTCATGCGAAGTTTTTGTTGGATAATCCGGCTGTTTAAATAAATACCGATTTCAAATGCAAGACTTTCAAGAGCCCACACTGACTCCTTATGACCAGATTAGGTCGGATGTATGTAGGTGCTTGGACTCGAATACCATTACTCTGGAAAACTTAAATTGCCTGCGGTATATAACAAAATGCATTCAATCTTATTTTTTTTAATTAGGAAGATAGAAAATGTAAATTTTGCATGATAAGACGCTATGATTCACACCATGGAATTCATTCAACGAACGGCGATCGCTTTTTCGATGATAATATAATCCGCACCTCATTGTAAGATCGTACACTCTCGCAGCGATTTGATGATGTTAAAATATCTTTCCTGTATTGATACATACTAGTATACTGCTTCAGGTTTCTCTCTCGTAAGAACGAGCTTCTTCAGGAGCGAAATCACACCTGAAGATCACTGCGAAGCGAGAGAAAACTTAAGCCGGTTACATAAACCAAAAAAAACCACAATTATCAAACCGAAGGTCCATTTGACAGATGAGGGTACATCTCACCTAGTGGTAAAACCAATGGCGTGTGAAATTCACACATGATGGTAGGGGGGCAGAATATCCCTGCACCACGGTTGGTTTCCAGGGAAGTTCTGGTTTCTGAAAAATCACACAGCCTCGGCTGAGGCGTGGAATCGAACAGCAGTTACACGTTCTACGTACCGCTAGACTACCAGGTCCCCGCGATAGCAACACAAATAAAGCTAAATCACGAATGAACTACGGTTGATGAACCTATCTACGAAATACGAACCTTGAACTTTAAATCCTTTTATTAAGTGCAGGCTGGTGACTTAACACCCCCTGCCGCACACCTCCCATGTGTATATCAAGGTACGATGAACATGTATTGAAAGCATATTATAATGAGGCATCGTGACATGAATTTTAAAAGTGTCACTGCAGAATGCTTCTTTATAAAATTTCACAGTTCCAAAATTCTAAACTTTTGCACTATTATTTCAACCTTAACTCTATTACATTCATTAGTTCCTCCGTTTGCCACAATGAATTTCAAGTCCGCACGACTGTGCTAGCAGCCGCAACGTGAGGCAGCAAAAGGAGGCTCTTACCTTCACAAAAATTTCGGGAAGGTCAAGTGGCAAGCGGCCAAAGTAATTATTCAAGACTCAGCGGCGACGAGTTGTGCATGCAAGCGGGGCGAAATCTCTTTGACGTTCTCAGAATTCGAAAATTCTCTCCGGAGGATCAACGGCGTCGTGCTGTATCGTTGGCAGTGTCGAATTTCCTGCGAAGACAAGAAAACACGTGCTTAGGATCGCAGCCAACCAGCTGAACAATAGAACTTATGATGAATTTACGAGTCGAGTCCAATGAAGGTCCATATGAAAAGAAATATACTCAAAAGCTCAATAAACATCATTTGTGTGCTTTACGCCACGGTTTTTACATGTACTGTTCTGTTATGGCTCAATTTGTGATGCATTGTGTAATGTCTTCGGCTGTGTTATGGCCACCATTAATTTTAAACATAGACTTTTTTCTTCACTGAGAGAATAGAGGAATGTGTATAAAGTTACATCAACACATCACAATGATATATTTAAAAGAAAACAACAACATACATTGAAAATTATCACGAGGAGATGGTTTATTTCCATTATTCTTCTTCTCAGGCAATAATACGTGCCATAAACAAGCAATGGGATGGGGATCATTGGGTAATGTCACCAGAATTTTGTGATTTATATACTTCGTGCCCAAATTTATTTCCCAGGATATTCCTCTATTACTAAACACGCCTCAAGCCATTAAACACCAACTTTTTCACAAAGAAACAAGAAGCCGCCAATTCAGAAGTTCACGAAGTGTTGTGCATATAAGCGATGAAGATAAGCGGGTGAAATATTAAGTTAATGTTGTGAATGATTTTCAGCATTCTAGAGTGGAAAACAATGCCCACTAACTCGTTTCGATGCATTTAATTATATTAGTTTTTTGGGTTTTAAAAATCGTTATTAGGGTTTTATCAAACAAAAAGCACGTGTGAAAAAAAGCGATGTGGGAATAATAAAGTTTCACTACGGACGTGGGAAAAAAAAGCGCTCCGGTATTCCACACAAATAGAAATTTATTGCTATATTGTTATATGGCCAGATGATGATGATACAATGTATCGAAACCGGTCGTAACAAAGTTTAGCGTGTTTGGAATATCGGACAGTTTTTCTTTCCTACGCATCCATGAAGGAGTATCACAAATTAAAGCCATCCACAATTGTACACATCAAGTGCACTCTGAACCGTAGATAGTACAAGCACATTTAGTTTTAAAATGATTAAACCATTCTAAATGAAGTGCATCTAAACATATTACCCTACGAACAGCATTTTTTTTCTATTTCGAATCAACAATTTTATTCATTTTCATCGCCAAACGTTTTATTGCGTAAAAACCAGTGTTCATCAAATTCACCTTCAAAAGAAAAATACAATGAAATGAGACCCCTTGATGACACGAGTCACTTATTTTGGTGAAATGGAAAACTGAAAAATTACAAAAATCACTAACAGGTTTAGCAAATTCTCGGTCGCTGAGTAGCTCTATATTGTTTTTGTGGCTACCGAAATAATTGATTTGGTGAAGAAGAACTGCATGGAAATAATCGTGGATATGTGCGGTAACATACTTGAGCGAATTGAATTGTCAAAGAATCGAAGTTTATTTTTCAACCAATTGGTTGGGTAAGAATATTATCATTTATCGGATAAAATAAAGTACCAATCTTCAGGGAAAAAAATCACCAAGGTCAAAATGAAAATATCAGATTGCTGCAATTGCCTCTAGCCAGAGAAGAGGCGAGAAAGATCAGAATTTCCGCAGATATAGCGCCTGCTTACCTCCTTTGAACGTATTTATATTTATAGGCCAGTCCAGAGAACTAGATCCCTCCCATATATATATATATATATATATATATATATATATATATATATATATATATATATATATATATATATTTATATATATATATATATGTGTGTGTGTGTGTGTGTGTGTGTGTGTGTGTATATATATATACATATATATATATATATACATATATATATATATATATATATATATACATATATATATATATATATATATATATATATATATATATATATATAAAAGGAAAAGGGATAGGAACACACACAAAGGACGAACACAGGAGAGGTGGGGAAGGCGGCATCCAGCAGATCACGAATGTAAAAATATTTCCTAGATATATGTAAAAACCATAAACACAGTAATCAACCCGAAGGTCGGTTTAGTAGGTGATGGTAGAGATCACCCAGTACATAGTATAGTATAAACCATAAACACAGTTGATAACTGTGTTTATGGTTTAAATATTAATATGTGTGTGTGTATACATGCAATGATTTCATAACTTTCGAATAAATTTCTTGTGAACTTTGATGGCTGAGCACCAATCAAAGCTGCTTTCATGTAAAGCCGAGAAAAAAAATCTTTTCACCTGTAGAATAACCTGCCTGGAACGGCGAATGAACGGAGAATGGGAGAGCGAAATAAAGCAGTTAAAAAGGTGAGATAACAATCAAATTGCAGCTATCAGTGGTCGCCGGCGTCACATTGAGTGCGTCCTGCTCAGCATCGTCCGTTATCAGGATCGGCTGGCGTTATCTTTTAAATTAAAAAGGATCCGTGGTCAGCAAGATGACAAGTAAATTCGCTTCGCTGGAAAATGAAAGAAATCTATTTAATCGACGCCTTCGTGTTCCAATTTCGATAAAAATCACTTTTTTTAATAAGACGGCACTCGAGCATGCACTCTTTGCTCTACGGCGATTTATTAAATTATGAAATGCCGCTGTGTCTTGAAATACATTAAATGCCATGAGAGAAGGTACACCTCATGAGAATTAAAAAGAGAAAATATCTTTCGGGTTAATTAATTTAGGATATTAAATGGGGATAACCATATTCGCGCTGACAATTACAGAGACCTCCAGAAAGTTACCTATAGGATTCTCAAATTCTAATATTGAGTCGATTATTAGATACCCGCACCACATTTACTGGTCAGATCACTTGAAAAAAACATAAGAAGTGGGGTTCTGAAGGGACTGATTCAAACTCCATATTCCTTTGCGCAAAAAGCATTCAAAAAAAGACCAGAATTATTTACGACCACAAAAAAAGTGACGTTCCGCAATAAGCGTGATCGAATAGCAATATAAATATTCGATTTCAATTAAGTACACGTCATATCCAAAAGAATAACATGACAGAGGATGCTATTTCCAAAACTCCATGCTGTGAATGTCCATGACAGATGCCGCAAGCGTTAATGATCTATATCAACGCAATACCACGTATAAAGCACCAGGCACTTAGACATAAATATTAACATATTCACGGATGTGGTGGTCCAGTGGATAGAGAGTTGGACTACTGACCGGAGGGTCTGGGTTCAATTCCCGGGGACGCCTCTATGGGCACCCTCAGCTTCACCCGAGCTGTGCGATATTTCGGTTAGCAGAACTTCCTGAGAAACCATAGCGAAAGGATCTAACCCCCCGATCTTTATTCGTGAATTTCATACGCCGTTTGGGCTTAGAGCTAGGAGAACTCTACCCCCACTTATGAAGAACGACCTCCAGGTTGAAAACTGTGAATTAATAAATTTTTCTACAGTCACATAAACACACTTTATTCATTACGCAATTATATTCATAACGCATTATAGAATCAGTTCGAGTAAAACTTCGAATTTTGCATTCTTGAATTAAAAATGTTGGGGTATTTGGGTTCGATCCTTAGATGATTATTTGAATATCGCGCGAGGGAAGAACCAATATTTAAACCGGTCAGGAATGGTTTTTTATCTCTGTCACTTACTTTAACCTGATGGTTCAATTTGCCAATGTTTTGCGGGGCCACAATATTTCCCTCGGTGAGACTGGTAAACTCGGTTGGGACGTAACATTCCATAAGTTTTTGTTTTTCCAGTTCCCTTCAAGAATCAAGAGGCTCTCGTCCTAATTCATCCAACTTGCTGTTTTCTCTTGGCGATTTTCTCCAACAAATATTCGCCATTTTCTCTTAAATTTCTCCACATCCTTAATCAACATTTAAACCCCTGAATTCACAATAGTCCCTCGTATTCCAGATGTGGCCCAACTAAAACGAAGTCTTTACTTCTGTTACAATTGATGTCGTAACGTGATAATTAGCGTTGATGACTTCGATTCCAAAAGAGAGATGAATTCCCAAACTTTCAGTCCGAAAACAGAAATCGACAGTCTCCGCAGTGACCCCACCTTAATATTCTCATTATTAGATGGGATTACGTTCAACATCAAGACCGGATTAAATTTCTTTTAAAACTAATTTCCCAGGAAGATCTGGTTTCCGGAAAATCACACATTTTTTTCATGAAACTGAGAGCAACCTGAAATCGAATTCGGGTCCACTGTTCAATTGCTCAACGCTCTTCCCATTGGAATACCACGTCCTCGTCATATACGTAAAGACTATCGAATTTTGAAAGTATCAGAAAATAGATGATGTGGTCACAACGTCGCATCACTATCGAATCTCTTTTTTCGGCGACAACGGCGCATTCGCCGGATAATGTTAGCTCGATTGGTATAGTGCCTCAACCAACAAAAATGAGAGGTAGGCTCGGGATCCGGTCCGTTCATAATTACCATGGAAATGCGAATTCATGCGGATATAAAATTCGTTCAGCATAGCGGTAAAAAATATTAAGCATACCTGTATTCCCAACCCTCGCTTGAATCAAGCATCTTGGCTTTTATATCCTATACACGTCGAAATCTATTTATACGGATGAGGTACGCTTTAATTCTGGTGCAGTTTGCCAACGCCCAATTTTATTTCAAAAGAGAATACCAGCGCATGGAGGCCAAGAAGTGTTAGCAATGTGGGAAACCGGTTAGACATCAAGGAGAAATTGTCTCCGTGTCTAAGAGTCATACTTAAAGAAGTTATCCGATTTGTCTAAAGGGTTTAAGAATAAAGATGAAGAATTCTATGACGAAACTGCCGTTTTCAAATTTCTCGACGAACTCACTCTTCACTAAACCCTCTCCTCTGGCATTTTTCCGATGCACTATCTAATTCTTATCATTTAACAGGGAATCCTTTGCTTTGACCCCGAGCGCCTTGATTGTTTTTCCATTTGTTTCGTGAAGTCCTTGCGCCTAGTTGCTCTTCAGGATATTCACGGTTCTGTCGAATTCGCTTCTCAGTATCTCCGTGCCGTATATCTTATTCTGTCAAGATTTCTTCCTAAATTAAGTCATCTTCAAGTGGTTTGGGCCCTTGGTAGAATGCTACAATGCAATACTTCCATATCTTTCCAATGTCTTCATCTTCCATTACATTGAAGTGTCACATCAAAAGCATGAAAAAACCATGGAAAGATGTTCTTATATCTATTATTGGCGAAATGTAATCGTTTAAATCATGGCAATGACATATTATATATATACACACTTCATTATTCCTTTCATTTACGAGTAAGTAGTTGCGAATGTGATCAAATAAAACTACATGGAAAATTTATCAAAATAACTTCAAAAAAAAGTTTATGTACAGCATTCGGGGGCGTGAGCATTCATCCCTTTCCATAATTTTAAAATTCCGTATTCAGCCATGTCTTACTATGGAACAACATAAATTATTATCGACGTATTTTACAACTCATTCCACTGAGATAACATTGGTGTGAAATAATTTCATATTTCAATCTTATGCAATTAGGCCAATTTAGACTAAAATGCTGCGAATTTCACGCTTAGGAATACATGCAAATTAATGTGTTTCATCTTGTGAATCGTCTCAATTATTGACCAATTTGAATTTATAATGTTTTCGCGTAACGTTTGTCTTCAGAGTTTGCTTTTATAAAATGACTCATGTCTGTTATAAAAAAACTTCGGTTTCGACTCAAGAAAAGGCGTAAATGTTCAAGCGGAATGACACTATGACATTCACGGAATATTTTGAGGCTTTCCTGATTTTAAATCTGGCCGGATAAGTTATGCCATCCAAGTCGTTCCCACGCCAATATGCAACGCAGAACAGGAGGGAATAGGATGGGTATAAAAAGTAACGAATAATAACAGAGAGAGAATGCCGTCGCCGGCGGCAGCGTGCTCTTAACGAAAGGCGTAAGAACATCCATTCCTTTTGCATAGAAAGTGCACTTTAATTGTCTTACAATCATCCCAAGCACCCGTGAAATATCAGCCTCCGCCGGGACTTGAACCAGGGAACTCGGCATGGGAGGGAGGCTTTCACACTATACACCCCCCAACAATCCGGTCCCACAAGAATGGAAATAAAACCTTTCACTCCAGCCGTTAACTCTCGTCCGAAATGCATAAGCAGTAACGAGGTGAATTTCTAGCCGTCGATAAATCACCGCCCTCGAACCAAATGATTAACAACACAATCTTGCTTTCTCTCAGCGCCAAGCTGAAGGGATGTAGGGGGAAGCTTTTAGCTCATGAGTGAAACGAAAGGGATCCATTAATGGAAATCGCTCAAGGGCTTATGTCCAAATTAATCGAGCGATTCCACGATGAGTCACGGCTCTCAAGAGGAAGAGCGGCGGAGAAGATGTTAAAGAAGTAGCACAATTTTCCCGGCCATTAATATCCATCGAGATTGTTCTCACCTACAATCACTTAAATCTCTATTGCTCACAAGGACGATTGGCGGAAGGATCGAACTGCAATAGCCAACTAAGAAGTGACTATTACTTTCAGTGTGGCCATTTAAAATCCGATAGCTACTGCAAACAGCTTTATTGAAAAAACAATCATTAGGTTACACGACTCTCGCTAACGAAAGCACTGTGTTCCATAAAAGTACATAATTTTTATCTGTGATCTCGGAAATAGCTTCGCATCGGTTTGGGAGAATTCTTCTGGTGGAATTGACTCAGTTTGAGAGGCATAACCGTTACAAACCACGCTCAGCACACGTAGTAGTTAGGTGTAGCTAACCGAGCGTGTCTTGTTTGCATGACATAGGCACGTTCCCTGGAGAGAATAATTTACACAAGCGGCACCGGACAAAAACGCAATTCTCTCTCTCGCACCAACGCAAGCGGTTGCCAAGAGGAACAGTTAGCAAGAACTTGTATAACATTCGTATCCATTCATCTGCAAGGGAATAAGCAATGGAAGTCTCGACTTAGGGTTGTATCAGGTTACCCGAGGGAGTGTCCGCATAAGATATCCCCAAACGCCCTGCGTTCAAATATTTCATAGGAAATGGAAGTTAATGGTACACTCATGGTCCGACCATTAGACAGATAGAAAATGAGAAGGTTTAACTAAACTCTGGTGTAATAAAAATGACACTGATCCTTCCTGAAGCACGAAAATGTCTCACGGAAATGACTAGATGACTGGTTTCCCTCGACAAGAACGAGCTTTCGTTTCAAAGCGGGGGAGACTACGTTTATTAGCGCTATTTCGATATTATTTCAATGAAAAAGCTTTCTCTGTATAGTGATTAATGAGAGGACTTCCTTAAAAATAGATTTTTATAGATAATTATTAATATTATATTCCTATGATAAACAAATGTGAAGAGAGGCTTGTTGTAGAGTGGGATGCTGGGTTGTGTTAGAGAAGTTAGTTGTTAGAGAAGACAATATATTTATTTGGAGGCTGTGCCCATCCGAAACACACCTTAACGAGTAGATTACTTATATTAAACAAACCAAATTTGAAGACAAATTTTTAATTTATCATTATTATTAACGATAACCTACTGGTTATGTTAAGTTTTGAACAGAAGCTACCAAAAGGTACAGTATTTGCCTTTTTTAGCGAAAAACAACCAAAAACACAGCAAAAGGTTCATGCTTATTTTACACTAAATATTACTAGGGAATCATAACAAAAATGGAGGATATTTTTAGTATAATTGTACAAAATGGTCAATTTCGCGATTATCAACACGTTTTATGTAAATCCCTTGATTTTCGTATGTTATTTCCTCCGATTTTCGGAGCTTGTAGTTATCACAGAGAGATTTTTCGAACATTCCATTACGAATGTATAATTAATGTTCAGCAGTTGGCAGTCAAATTACGAGAAAAGGGCGGTGTCTTGAATTTCTGAAAATAATTATTAAAATGCGGTTTGGATAATTCAGCTTTTCGAAAAAGTGTTCCAGCATATTTCACTCTTCTTTGCCCCTTTTTACCAAACTGAAAATTTAATGGATGACATGATTCACAGTGTCGAAAAAAACAACACTGTAGCCATTATGACGCTTATATTTTCACTCCGCTAGCAAAGCCACCGTCAATTCCCGGAAAATTACTCTGATAAAGAAAATGATATTGCATAGCAAATTGAAAGTGGTATAAGCTAGGAATTACACTCAAGTTTCCATTTAAATCACATTTTGAACAAAAATAATGACATACTAGCATGCTGTACATGAGCGAGACAGGGCGAAGATTTAAAAAGCTACGTTTGAACGCCAGCTTGAATTTTGGGACGCTGTCAAGGATTTTCCGTCATGTCAGTTCTGTGCGTGACTTGAAGAGTAAACTTAAGGAGGCTTACTGAGGGCAAAAATGAGGCTAAGGAAACGTACCAAAAGGGTTGAGGTAACCAGTACAGAATATTCACGGTGACCGCGAGTTTAGTAGAAAATACGATTGTCATTACCGTGAATAAATATACTCTACCAAACTACGAGTATAATCCCGAAAACCGATATTACATAATAATTACCCTACAGAAAACAGCAAAAAATCACGAATTCGATACAGTTCAAATCATGTTTTCCGAAATTACAAATAATTACCATTGAAATATCAGTTTACAGTAACATACATAGCTCTTTTTGCATAATCAATTCCCAAGCGCAGTCTGTTTTTCTTAGATAATTCATTGAATTTTATGATTTGAAGAGAAGGTGCGACGTGATCTGTCTCGGAATGATGTATGTAAATGCCGTCGTTATGGGACAAGGTTCCATTCAACTGAAGTTACTCGCAAGTGCTCTCCGCGCGATTTTTTCCCAAGTGTTGCAATCTAACCTCAGGGGAAAGATTTTTTAAAATGAACAGACGGTGGAGATTATAGCGATAAAGACCTTCTGGGATATGGAGTAAATAATAAGCAAACAATCAAACAAACCTAATTATTTGATCGATTGTCACTCCATCTCCACTCCATCCATGCATCATCATTCTTCGGAACTAGTTTTTAGTCACTCATTTATACGTTTAGAAAATTTATTCACATTTAATTCATTGAAATACAGTGAATGTGCAGTGGTCAAGTGCATATTTCAAAAGTGCAATTAAATAATTAATTAAGACTTCCTTTTAGTGCTCACTAATATTGTCGCGGGTAAGTACACAACATACAGAAGTAATATTAGTATTGAAGGACAACTAAGGAAGACTACGACTCAAATATAATCGCTCGAGACATCGTCCGAAGCAATTACGAAAATTCCAATTGTATACAGTGGAATCTCATAATCTAATTGTAACAAGTAGGAATTTTTACGAGAAAGTTTTTTTCTGAAGGTGAAAGATTTTCAGAAATATGACTGGGACAAGTTTCACAGTAAGTGGTAAATTATGAGTATCCAATTTCGTATTCAATTCACGATGCATTCCCAAACTGTACAAACAATTAGAGATGAGACTTATCGGACATTTACATATCTTGAATACCGATCCCAACAACTTCAAAGCAATAATTAGATATTTTTTAACTGCAAACGAATCGTCATTGCGGATCAGTGCGCAGTCTAATATTAACATAAAATGAATCAGGATAACATATCATGAGTCATAAATTACGACCGGGAGAAAAGAGTGAAAGTTCTCTCACTCGTCGACGAGAACAATACACGACTGCGAAACCTATCAATGGAATGCTTCACCGCCCGCGGACATTTTTAAAACATGAAACGGGGATTGCTCGGGCTAAACGCGGGAGGTTGTGTGCGGGGAGGGAAAGGGGCATTTTTTACCCATCGAAGGATATTTATTAACTCTCGTCGTGGCGCACACATTTGAGCGCGTACGAGAAGGAGCCTGGTGTAGAGAAACGGCGGAATGAGAGCGGGCGAACCGAGATGCATAGGTAACGCGATTTCAGAGCGTAGTGAGGGCGGGAGAGGGTGGGGTGGGTGAGGAGGCTCGGTTTGGGGGGGGGTTGGGCACGTCGGGGCTCCATGGGAAGAGTGAGCGAACGAGCGGGCGAGAGGGAAAGGCGTGGTAATAAAAAGCCCGTGTTTTACTGCCCGTGTCCGGGGGAGCAAACAGCCTTGACAAGGACACACGATCTGCAGAGCAAGGACTTCAAGGATTGAATCGAAAATCCGCCCTGCCCTCGCACGACCGGATTACGTCATTCACTATATATACACAATCATTAGGAATAGCGGCGTCTAAAGTGGTGGAAGACGCATATCTAAGTCGGAGGAGCTGGCAGACTAATCCAATTAAGGCACCACTTAAACATTTACAACTGTGCAAGAAAACTCATTATCCGACATCCACGGTGATATCACCAGTAGAGTTCAGTGTGGACCAGAGTAGAATAACTAACGGGCTCGGGATGACTACAGATGTGAAAAAATGTGATCTACCACACTCGACTTGGCCCTTCATAACTATCAATTTCTTCCTTTAGACCTTAATTTTAATTTCTTCCTCAGTAACTTCAATATCAGATCGATAAATGTTCTCCAACAACATATCCCTAATTCTAATGAAATTATAATCTTGAGCTATGACATATTACATCACTTAAAGAGTGTCTAATTATCACACTACTATGAAGAACGAAAAATGCAATATTGGCATATTAAGGAATTAAGAAGTACGTGAAAACCTCAAAAAAAAATAAAATAACTCTACGGACAGGGCACCGAAGTTCTACGTAAAGGGAATCAGTTTCAAGTGAAATTAAGGGGACCACCTAAGGATTACACAGAAAGAAATGAAGGATAAGGTAAATAGATTAAAAGAATGAACGGAAATTAAAACGTAAAAAGAATGTGAACAGGAAAATAGAGCGGAGAGCCACGTCAAAGCAATCTTAGACTTTTATAACGCGAAGAGTCCACCCCAGCCGTACTCTTATAATCTTCCATTTCATTGTTCTAACCGTTTGCGGTATCTAAATATTTCAATTATTTTTAGTTTTTTATTATATTTATTATTGGTTTTATTTTCAGTTAATTTTTTTTATTATTATCGGTTTTATTTTTATAATTTTTATTGATTTACTGCTTGTATCTTCTCCAATTTCCCTCACCCATCCTTTGCCCATTTATATTCATTTGAGTACGGCTGGGGTGGACTCTTCCCGTTATATTCATACGGCCGTAGTTACCGTTCGCTTTGTACAAATCATAGACTTTTAAGTGTTGACTATTTATTACTATTGTCAGTAATCTTCCGAGTTGGGGCAGGTTTTCGATGAACCTTGACGCCACATACTACTGCACTCTTAAACCCTAACTGAACTATCCTTAGATCTTAAATCATAAATCAAAATTACTCGTTATTTAACTCTGCATATTTTCCAATTCCCTTAATGTCGTCCAAATGCCAATTCGTTTTCTCCTCCTACGTCGCTTTCCCAAGATTCTCCCCTCTATTACCGCTTTCAGCATCTCACTGCCCCTCAATATCTCCTGCATCCACTCATCCTACAGTCCACGATTTCTACAGTGGTGATATATGAATTTAAATTTAGCGGACAATTTATATACGCAAATCATTATTATAAATAATCATTCCTGAGAATTGTTTGTGGCAGACATTGTACGAGTGAGTTATGCCATTCCAAGAGATTCCATTCTTAGGCGCTGATGCAGTCAAACACTTGTTTTCGTGATCCAACCTTGGAACGTCTCTTGGTTTAATAGTTTCCCTTTTAATATATTCAGTAGTTATTTTTCCTCAGAATCTGGCTGAATAATCTTTCTCTCAGCGTCTACCATGGACATGTGACTATCCTGGATATTTGAAGGACTTATATTTGAGTCACGCACCCTATCCATTTTATTCCATCATAATTCTACAATTTCTGTGACGGTAAGGAAGTCTACGAATCTATTAATTCAACAACACTTAGTATTGATGTGCATGCACAAGGCACCCAACTATTTCTCCATAGTAAAACAAAACATGAGTAACTCACCGAACTGCGATTCTGTTAAAAAGAATATAGTGTGAGAGTTACTATAAGAAATGCTAGAGAGATACTAACATACGTATTCGAATTGAGCCCATTTGACAACATAGAAAACTGGTGACTGCAATAAAATAACTCGCTTTATTCACCCAGTCCACTTGCCGCCGAATTAGTCGGAATATTCACCTGGAAGAACTCCCAGCAATGCAATCATTTGGCCGCATTTTTCGAGTTTCCCAACACCCAAAAGCAATTAAACGCCCACGAGAAACCTTTTGTATGCTCCTGGCGTAATCCGTGGGGGGAAAAAATAAGGCTTCACGAGCGGCTATTTTCGCCGATGTCTTTTTAGTGACGATATTTCTTTGCAAACGATAGCGAAGACGTAGGCAGAGCGCAGGAGATGTGGTCTAGATCTAGAGTCGAGGTCTAAGTCTAAGGCGGGAATTTCTCTGAAGGCGGGTTGAACAATGCAGTTCCTGTCCCCGCAGACATTCAAATTTACGGCCGTTTAAATGAGATGTCTAGGATTTGAGTGGGAGATATCGTGTATTTATGTTGTAGGTCCCCAACTCTTCCCAATGTACACCAATGATGTAACTTCCCACGTAAATAGGAGCATTAGGTAATTTGTGGACGATGATATATATGTGTATATATATATATATATATATATACATATATATATATATATATATATATATTATATATATATATATTATATATATATATATATATATATATATATATATATAATGAGATAGAGAGAGAAATAAAGTCGACAGTCGATCACGGACTAATCTCCCTCGATTTAGACAATATTTCGGATTTGTACAAGGAATTGGGCTTAGGTAAACTTAACACCGCATCCAAAATTGACGAAGTCGTAATAAAATATTCAAAATAAGTAAGGTATTTGGCGTCACCTTTGAAAAAAACTTAACATAATGTTTGGAGTTGTGGAGTCGCATTGAAGAGAACTTGAAGAAATTCGTTCGACGAGTTGTAGGAAAGTTCAATGAGGAAGTACGTGAGAGGTCTGAACTGATGAACTGGAGAATGGTCACGAGGTTTGCTAAGACATTTTAAGATAAGGTAGCGAGTGTAATGTGGTTATCAAAGGCACTAGCATGTGAGGCCCTCCAAACACGGAGAGAGAAGGCTATTAGACACTCGTAAATGCTCGTGGACGTACCCCTCACCATTCGAATTACTTTTCCTATCACTTTAGCCCCTCTCGAAATCTCTCCCTTCTCGTTTGCCTTCCCTCCTCACATTGCACTTTCACGACGCTTGTTCCTCAAAGCACTCCCGAACCCATCCCTCACTGAAATTAATCTCTAAGGCCAAAGGAAAGATTAAGCTCTCACAATTTACGAATATATCATACATAAATAATCAAGATCAGCAAGTGAGTGCAACCACAAAGAAAAGTACATAACTTGTCAGAAGGCATGGCAACCAACGAGGGGCGTCCTATAAATTTGAATTATTTGCAAATAATTTCATTTATTCGCCTGTATCAATGTTATCCCCTTCGAAGTAGTCCCTATTACATATTATACCATTTATCCAATCCTCGAAACACTTATAGAACTTGATCTTTGGTATATTTTTTAGCTCTCACAGCGATACCTTTTTACTCTCAACCATACTTGCAAAATACGACGGCTTAAGACACTCGTAAGACAAGACGACTTAAAGATTTTCTTTATTTTTGGGAACAGAAAAATATCACACGATGTCATGTCTGGCGAATATGGTGGAAGGTACATCATTACAGTGATATTTTTGGTCAAATTCACGTACAAGCAGTGAGCGGTGTCAGAACGTGCATTATCATGCTACAAAAGTCATGAATTGTTTCTCCACAAATACGGACTTTTTTTTAATGTTTCACGCAACCGGCGTTCAACTTTTGAGCAGTATTCTTTATTGATCGTTTGACCTTGTGCCAAGAACGCGTGCTGCACTATGCGATATTACAAAATTCCCATTAATTTTTTAACACACCTGGTAAATATAGAAATGGTTTGAGGGATTTTGGCGTAAAACCAGGAGAAACGTCTAGGGCCTCCGAGGACCCGTTCATATCAGCCAAAGAGGCACTGTGCATTTTTCAACATCTTAATTAGGTTTGCGAGTGTTTCTGTGCATGAGCTGATATTTCCTCGAATGCATGTGTGAGCAAGTAGTTGAGGTAGGATCTGACGCTTCCCGGCGTATGCTCACGACGAGTTTTTGAGATTTCCATCGGGTTATGTCGTGCATTACTGCCGACGTTTCAACGGACAACTCGTCCATTATCTACTCGGCCAAATGAAGTACAACCAGCAGTCGTACATGTGTGGCTGGTACCTTGCGATCCCCCGCCTTCTTGCGGCTCTTGCAAGATGTTGTATAGATGTAAAATTATGGATATCCAGCAGTCTCCACAAGCAGTGACAGCGCTGGTAAACACTAATGGAACTAGATAATGTCGGAAATAGGTTGCAGATATTTTTCTTGCAATAGTTTCGCACGTTATTAAAGAAAGTTGAATCCCAAAAATGCGACGGTTAATGAAATTATGGGAAACGGATACCCACTAGACTGAATATTTCAATGGTGCACACTGTATGCTGGAAAACTGAAATCCCTTGACAGCAATCTAACAAAAGCGGTTCCCACTGATCATACTTAAAAATTTGATGGAACGAAAATTTCACGCGGACATTATTGATATAAAACAAATATAGATGGAGACGAGTTTGACCGAGATGAGTTGGTTTTTTTACGTGAGTGAAATGACATGAAGGTGATTACGACATTCATGAACATCCTGGAGATAAAGCAAGAATTCTCATTCGATAGCTCAGAACGGCCCTCAAGCATGTACAGTCCCGCTGACAGTGTTTCGGTTTTAAGAAAGTTAATCCCAAGCGCTCTCCTTTTGAAAAGATCTCAACTCCCCGCTCAGCATTTCCACCTCATGAATAAGTTCCTAAAGTTAATCGGAGTCCCCACTCACAATTCAAGGAGTGGATTTCTAATTGAGCCACTTTCGAATCCTCAGACACTCCACGCCGACACTACCGTATGCACAATAGGCATAAAACGTTTTGTCCACAAACTTTGGGGTGATTTGCAATTATAAATTATTGCCTATTGCAAGTATTTGCTAAGACATACAAGTAAAAAAATCAAGACCCGGGTTTCAAGACTTAAGCATCATATCATGTCACCCAATTATGATTCTAAACCATTTGAACCTGGATTTGGTTATATTAATGTGAATAGTTAAGTAAACATTCGCAATCATTAATAATTTGTTATCAACAACTCTGGCCTGTCAGACCAAGTGTAATCTACGCTTACTGAAATAGATCGCTCAATACAGACGCTTCGCTGGGGCAATGTGCAGTCACAACCCTATCCGACATCACGATGAATGTTATTCCACGGTTTCAATTTCCTGTTGTGATGGATGAGGCATTATTCTATCTTTAAGAGAGAGAAAATTTGCATAGCGGCGGTCGTTTGGAAAAAAAATGTATTCGTTGCGTAAGAACCTGAAACCTCAGCAAAAGAAAAACCTAATTGCTAAAAGGGTGATTAAAAACGATAAAAGGGAAGGAATGAGCGCCGAGACAACGAAAATGAAAAGAGGAGAGAGAGAGACTGGCAGAGCGGTGGAGGGCTTATTGGAGTGTCAGGCGCGGGTGTTTAGGGAGGGAGGATGGGGGTAGTGGGGGAGGAAGAGAACGAGAAGGTGACAGGAGGGAGGGAGAGGTTGAAAGAGATGTGAATAGTGAGGTAATGCGGGACATCTGGTGATGCCAGCAGTGTTAGCAGTGCATTATCGTCTCTCCAGTGAAGGAGGGAGAGTTGGGAGGGAGGACCCTTCTCGCACGACAGTCGGGAGAAGTGGGGATGGAGGGGGCGGGGGAGGAATGGGAGCGATGTGGGCCGGGTGGGGGGGGGGGCAGGAGGAGTATGCGTAGGGGTATGTTGGAAACACGGTAGCCCAGGAGGGACAAGATAAGCATTAATTCAGAAGGGGGCTTTCGTGCTTTCGACCGCGTTGCCACGGTAACCCCGTGCATGATGAATAATGGGCGGCGGGGGCGAATGCTCCAGCGCTCAAAAGAGTCACCCTCAATCTCCGTGGATACGCCACTCCTCGCTACAGGACGCGAAGGATTTACTTCGGGTCGGAATGGCTGTTTCAGGGGTTAGGGACGATGGATGAGGGGATAGCGGGGCGTGTACATGGAGACCACTTCGTAAGGGGTGTCACGGAGTGGGAGAGAGAGCTTAGGTTGAGCGTTTGGGAGGAGGAGGGAGCGATCTAGCGAGCGAACGCGGCCAATAGCACGTTATCTATCACAGGATGTAGTTTTATAGGCTAGTGGCATTTGAGTGGTGCCCAAAGGGACAACTGTGCCGCACCAAATCCTGATCACGGAGTTGAGAACACGATTCGGGCCACGAAGGCAAGTCGCCATGTGACCCGAAGGATCTATTGGAGATGAGTAGTAATAATTAGGTACGTTAAGGTTCCCTTATAGCATTGATCATAACACACCGCTAACTCTACACGAAAGAAACCTATTACAGGGCAACAAAATATACTCGAAATACGATCTGAAACCTTAAGTTGGAAAGTTAATAACAGCGTTACCACTGGAATAACTCGATCGATTTCTAACGGGAAAATTCTACCTAAAAGCTTTATTTTACGCAGAATAAGTGACTTAAATCTCATTAATTGACAATGACATTTTATTTATGCGCGACGTAGCAGAAAATATAGTACCGCGAAGTTATGTTTAAGTCTTGCACGTGCGTGCCGTCGACTAACACAGAGTCAAAAAGATGAGGCGGAGACCCTGCTTCAAATGAGTATAGGCGGAGATTAACAGTGGTCTGTACAGAAACTCTCTCATCTGCAGTCGAGATATAGAAGTGCCTTAGAGACTGAAAAAGATGCGTACGTCAAAAGAAAAACACTATTTAGACGTACAATTTTCCTGCGAAAGAGAAGCTCACTATTTATCCCGCATTTTAAGATGACACGCAGTGCCGAAACCTGGGTGGTGTGAACAAAAATAATATATTGGAAATAACAACTGTTAATTATATTTTCTCTCCAATATGGAAAGTTTCGACAAAGTTAAGCCTGAAACTACACGGTTCGTTCTTTATCAGAAATCACGACAGAATTATCTTGAAGAAAACAGTCCCCCATTTGAACCTTCGAGCGGTGAATACTTGGGAGAGCACAGAAAGATGCCAGACAACAAATACGGATTCCTACATAATGCGACGTTGCAGTAAGAATTTTATTATCCGGGAAGCAGAATCATCAGAGCTGGTGGAAGAAAGAAAGAAGAAAGATAAAATGACACAAAAAGCTCAAGATAAGAATTAATTCTACCACAGGCAATGCATCATAGAGCTTACAACATTTGAAAATACAGTACACTATCATTGATCATCGTGAATTCGTCTAAGGAATCAAATTCACATTTGATAAAAATTTGAGATACTTAAAATATTCAAAAAGAAATTTGTTACAAGAGCTTAAAGAGGAGAAAGTGAACGTAACGAAACGTAAACGTTGTCCAACAGAAATGGGTGACGAAAGATGTTTGTTGGAAACGCTGCAGAGAAGAAGCGGCAAACACATTATAAATAATCCATAGTGTGATAACATTTCGAAGGTTATCAGATGGAGGAAGAATTAATGATAACTATGATGAAAATGAAAGGAATACCTTAAGAAAACGACGCGGGATACAAAATAAAATTAGTCACACAATCAAGAACTCATGAATAAGTATAGAGGATAGCTGAGAAGGGACCAGATAGGCGAGCTACTATTTTCTGCCTCTACACAGAATGCTAAAAGCCGCCACAAGGGCGAGAGGCGTGGGTGTTAGGGTATCAGCCTTTTATGGTACATATTTTCCTATCCTCAAAGTAAATAACACAGTTTCAGGCGTAACATGGTGGAAATCCTGCATGATGAAAGAATACACTTTGCTTTCCCACATGTAGATATCTCTACGTGGAAAAGCAAAGTGTCTTCTTTCACTATTCTCACAGCATCTAAGCTTTATATCTATTTTTATTTCTTCACCAAGTACTTGAAATATTAGCTCATTTTCTGGGTATTCCGATAAAGACATGCCTTTAAGAGTCTTTGGTTAGTAAGGCGGTAAATGATGGAAGCAGAAGTAAAACGTTTCAGAGATATATAATATCAGCAAGCATAATGATGCTATATAATATATATTAAATATTATCTTTGTGGCAATTACATTTTGTGGCAAATTCATTGGTACTTATTCCTGAAAAGATCAAATCTCAAAAGAAGAGTTAACTAACATAAATGGATCACCAATCAAGTCGAGTATTTTTGGCCTAATATGATGAGATAGAAGAAAAGCATGTTAACAGAAAGGATAAAGAGTTAGATAGGAAGTGCTTTTCCCTGCCTAGTTATTCTTTTGAGTTTTCCTCATCTCACCGGCGCACTGAGGTCCAAAGAGATCAATCAATACGCGGGTGATGTAGATTATTTTCCCTTAACGTTGAGAGTTGTCGTAGATACGCAATCTCCGATAAGATAACAAATTATAAATAAGATTCAAAAAAGCTATGACACGTGATCTGTCGAGAAAAACCCGAATGAATCATCCAAGGGACCCGCTTTAGTAAATGCTTCAATCTGAAGATTTTCCCTTGTTTGCTTTTCAAACACGAAATTAAAAAAAAAGTCAATCAGGAATTTGTTTGTATTTTAGCCTCAAACCTACCTCCCTCTAGATAGTAAAACTTTACGAAAGCATCCGAAGATGAGATACAGGCATATACCATATTAAACCCCACTTGTGATTGCAGTGTGAAGTACGCTAGTCAATGCGAACGCGCACAGGGTGTAGTGCATTTAAGTACCGCCCTGAAGTTCGAATGTTAACCTCTCAGTTTGCAAATGGCAATTACACATCACTTACGGTCTTGTGGTCAATGACCTCTACTCTATAGGAATTCACGAAGAGGGTCTTGTAAAATCATGGTGCAGGTTTATGAGATGACATCAGGATGCGTGAAGAAAGAAACAAAAGTTAAATCATTAAACAACTCTCAATTTTTCTTTGAAGCTTAGTAACAAAGGTCTCATCCCTGATATGAGCAACCAATCTGCTTTACATAATACAGCGTTAACTTCATCCTCACATTCTAATTGCTTACTTAAGTTTTTAAATGGAAATGTAATTACGCTACGATTAACAGCAACGCATTAATTAAATCGGTGGTGATATTGCTTAGATTAGGTTAATAAAAAACGAACAATTTTTTAGAATATTGAAACGTGTGGAAAAATGTTAAAAACCGGTGCGTCAGCGAAGGGGGTTTCTTTCTCCATCCTACTCAATAATTATTATTATATTTCAGGCTATTTGATATGGAACGCTTGTTTTGGTCTAATTTCGCGTTTGAAATAAGATGAAGAGAGAATATAAAAATAAATAGAGAGAATATATTTAAAAAATCCAAAAAAATAAAAGGAATAATGGAAATGGATTTAATATACTACCCGTAGAACAAACATTGTTCGTACTAGCGGCTTCTCAACATACTGTTTCTAAGGTTCGTTATGACTTCCACCATTATTTATCTCATAATATGCGCGTATTTCTTTACTGCTTTTAGGAACGCTTTGTTTTGTCTTCAACTTGATTGTTCTTTCGAATGCTGAGCATCATTCAACTAAAGTCAACATGAACTTAGGCATATGTGTCTCAAAATCTCAATTTTAGGCATGAATACGCGTGCCTAGACATTAATCAAACATAACTTTCGAGAAATCTTCCAAATGAGTATTGAAATTCAGACGCGGCTGTCACAGCACTAGTTAGCTGAATGTTAAGATATCTTAGCATTCGTATTTCATTATTGACCAGGATATTTTCAATGTTAATAAGCTAATAGTAACCCCTGATTGATAGATTATTGGGCCTATTAAAATCCCGCTCTAAAAAAATTCCCCTGACAGTCAATGTCATTCGACTAATCTGTAGGTACGTATATGTTTCCGTTCGACACACGAACTCTCGATCCCGAATCAGATGACCGGTGATATATTTAGTCGGCACGGGCGGATTCCAGCACGGATATCTGCCTCGGATATCTGATTGAATTTGATCCAAATATCGGAGCGACTAGCTGTTTCTTCCGCTAAGTCCCGTGATTTATTCCATCGTGCTCCACGACTCGCATGGAAATGGTGTGTAGGTCCCATTATTTTGGCACGCCACCTAAAAAAGGTTGTCGACCTCGGATGGCGCAGTGGGTCACGATCAAACTCAAGGAGAACTGGCCGCACTGTTTTCCCTTCCTAGCGAGCAAGCGCGGAACTCGAGCGTCGTTAAGATGACACGCGATCGAGGTTTGCGAGTGCTTGAGATAATGGAATATATCGATCAATCGAGACTTCGAACGCCACAACCTTCAGACCTAACCTCTGAATCCAGACGCGCTAGATGGGTCATTTATAGACCGACTTGTCCCCGTTATTACGCAAGAGATTTCTAACAAGGGCAACAAAGCTACCTTGATGATGAAGACCTCTGGAGCTCTTGTAGGGCAGATAATTAAAAAGGCGCCGGTTGCATTGAAAAGCAAGCATGGAGAGGTGAGAATTTATATTAAGAGCCAATTAACTACGGAATGAAGGCTTACATGACTATGTGTCTTGGAAGATGACTTTCGCTGAGAATTAATTGGATCAAGCCGAGTTTAATTGAATCATATTTCATGCTTTTCTTTCTATCTAATTTTAGTCCCAATTTTAGAGCATGTGAGGCGACAGCCGCTCTTGACGGCTGGATTAAAAAAATTGAGATGCGGCAGACGTAAAAACAATTCCACTACTAAATGTGGAATTTTTCTTCGACTACTACAGCGCTCTGTTTAAGAGGAGGGGTATGATTATTTATTACTTAGTCCAGCATTAAGAGGTAATAAAATTGGGACTAAGTTTTACCTAATATCACGTATTGTACAATATTTTTTTATCACAACCGAGATTGAGGAGACAAAAAATAAAAGATTTCCCAGGGTCCGTAATTTGTGATGTCACTGCCAAGAAATTTTATGATAATGCCTGAGATAAATAGAACAACACTTTTCATCACAATGCAGATAAATATAATTACGGTATAAACTAAAACTATTGCTCTCGATGAACTTGTTCTTTCTAGTTTTGCGTCACCACAGCGAAATAAGCGCAAGATCTTACGGCTAACAGATTAAAGGACATCAGGGGTATAATGAAACCCTTTTTTTCTAAGACCACCTCAGGGTGTTTGGAGAGAGCATGACAGCTTTACAGAAGTCCAATCTTTCTCAATGGTCTATAGTCATTACAGGTCATAGGAACTCCTTTCTCTCTTCAATTGCCATTACATGTGACGCGATTGGATGTAAAATTTCTGTCCCTATTACAGTTGCAATTTATAATTTTTACTATTTGCATAATTTAATTGGCTTGGTGCTGTTTTTGGACCATATAAATTATCAACCAACAAATGTAAAGGATTTTTAAAAATAATTTGGACTCAAAAGACTTAAGGCAGTAAGTAGGTGCTTCCATTTTAAAATCTAATTTAAGACTAACATATTCCAACAAACTGCGGGAGATACCGCAACAGTAACTCTCAACGGAGTCATCCGCTAATATGCATTTCAATGCAATAATATCAGAGTGTAAAAGTCAAGGCTAATGATTTTTACACTCTGAAATTGTTGCAATAAGATATACATGTTTCTCAAAAATTTTAAAACTCTATATTCCACCCTTCGAAAAGGTAGAAGTTTTAAAAAACATTTATCAATGCTTTTTGTTACTGGCTAATTGTTTTATGAAATTAAACATAAATCAATGTTGCAATATCTAAATCTCAAAACTTGATTGTTTTCATGGTGTCACAAATAAATGTACACGCACCCTAAAAGTACATTAATACGCGCCGGGGATTTGACATGGGTACTTTTAAATCAAATTGTTCCCTAATGCGAAGTGGTTTTGGCTTAAATACAGGCTTTCTTCTATCCTTCATTCTATTCTTCGGCTAATTAACCGACCAAGTATTTTTGATGCGTGAGACGTCAGACTCAATGTTTTGCGTTCTTTGCATGTATCTGATCTTGGTTTCTTCACAATCAAAATCTTCAGACTCGACTCGAAGCCCTGTTGTGTTTTAATACAGACACGATCAAAGATAGTTAAGACAGTTTAAAACTACCAGATAACTTTGAGAAGAATGTGATTGCATATCTGAAGAAACCAAGAAGACATACATGCGAAGAGCACAACACTGAGCATGATGTTCACGCATCGAAAATATTTACTCGCATAATTATCCGAATTATAGTTGGCAAGTAGTAAGCAGAGAGCCTCAAGGAAAAACAATTCAGATTAAGGAATAAACAAGGGGCAAGAGAGGCAATACTCAGTTTGAGGGTACTGCCCAAAAACATAGTACACATAAACAAGCCATCGTATGTGGAATATGTGGATTTGGAGGATGAAACTTCTCGCTGCCACTATTTGACAATTTCTAGAAGAGGCAATAAAAGAACCACGATTATTGGACATCAAAGGAGTCAACGTGGATGCGGAAGAAATGAACATGCTCCGATTCACAGATCATGACATCACAGTATTTGTTGAAACGCGAGAGGACCTGCAAGCAACTCTGAATGCTGTAGACCAAGTGCTTCAAGAATATAACATGAGCATCAGCAAAGATAAAACTAAAAGCCTTGCGTGTGGAAGAGAGACGCTGGAGACAGATATCACAACGAGGAGTGAAAGTATAGCAAGTGATATTCATCATCTATCTGGGCAGCAGCATGAATTGGAATTGAAAAAGTTCCATCGACATCAAACGTAGAATAACTAAATATAAGAATTTCAAGACCCTGCGGTAAATGCCGCGACATTAACTTTTTGATTGAGTCGCCCGCTAATACAGGTATGCATTTCAGTAAAAATAATTCGCCTCACCATGGATCCCGGACAAGGCGAACGATTTTTACACTCTTAAGTAGTTGCATTTGATTATAAGAAGGCGTTCATTAAGTAGAGATAACTTATTCGTTCCAAGAACTTAAGATTGCAAAGAAGGAAGAAGTACGTACACCAAAACGTTCGTATGGATATAATGAAAGGAGAAACTTTGTAATTCCACATAGATTAGAGACAAAGTTTCTCCTTTCATTATGTTAAGTCGATTCCATGAAGTCACGCCTGAGACAACGAGTTCGTATGGATCATGACACTCAACGAACCAGAGGCATTGGCTTCGGAAAAATTTACCAGCGAAGAAGTGAACCTTTGAATAACATGGTGTTGGAGAAGAATGCTGAAGATGAAATGGACAAAGTTAGGAGCAAGGAAATCATGTAGAAGAGCAGAATAGGAAAGGAACATGTGGCGAACTCTATGGCAAAGAAAAACTAGATAGATTGAACACATCCTTGGGCCCAATTAATTCGTTAGAAACATTATAGAAGGGAATATTGTAGAGAAGATCTCGCGAGTAAGACCAAGAAGACAAATTACCTAAGAAAAATTGAGAACCATATAAAATGAAGAAGCCGCCGGTCAATTGGTGAGGGTGTTAACACTGAATAGAAAGGAATGTAGGGTTGCTCTAAACCAATCTTAGAATTGAAATACTGATGATGATGAAATCAAATCGTAGAAAAATCATAAGGGAATTGTTATTATCAAATAATAGTAATATATATTATTACCATATAATAATGACACGCATTACCTATGCGCTGAAAATCATTTAAATATAAATAGAAACGTTCGTACATATTAATATAATTTTGTGCATGTAATTTAGACCAAATAAGAATCAATGAAGTCAAATTATTAAAATGCGTTGCCTAGAAGAGAATAGACATTATTTAAATAGCTTGTACATTTTTAGTCACTTCTCTTTTTATTAATCACACAACTTTATGATGGTAAGGTCCACAATGAAATACCTTCGAATCTCCCGTAGGCTCGTGAATGATAATTTAAGTTTTTGCTTGATCTTATCAACTAAACTTTTTTTTATCAATACGAGCAGGGAATATGAGAGCATAGACTAGCGATACCCTAACAATTATTTCAAAATCAACAGAAACTTCGGCACACATTAATTTGATTTGCCCCCGGAATGCTAACCATAGTCATAAGAGAACACCAGAAGATGAAGTGCTGAAAATATTTTGTAAAACATAAATACTTCAATGAGCATGTCCCCCAGCTGTCTTCCGCTGACGACATTCATTTCCCCTCCACAAACAAAGGCACATTTTTGGGGATTCTTCTCTACCCCTTCCCACAGTTCCCCTATTCGATGATTTCACCAGTGCCCCAAAAGAGGGAGGAGCATTTGAAAGTTAAAGAGCAAAGGAAACACGGTTCAGCGAACTCTTCCCCCGCGATATCCATTCACAGCGAGAGAGAGTGAGTGAGAGGGAGGGAGGGAGCGAGGGAACATCATCGCTAAACCGAGATCGCCTCCATAACCACCTCCACCACACTCGACAGTCCGCTCTCGCATGGCGGGAGAGGGGCAACTAGAGTCGGAGCGGCCCGTACCCCGCCCCATTGCCTCGCGGCGGATTGCGACTGGGCGGCGATAAATTTACATTCATTTTCATTAAGCTGAAACATAATCTGTAGAGAGGTTTCTCCCTCTCGCTACGAAACTTTTTCCCAACAATTTTAAAAAAATTATAAATATGCCCTGCAAGCAACCCCGAGGGGATGTGGCAGGAGGTATATAAACCAAAGTAATTTTACCCGAACATTACCCTATCGCGGTCAAACAATGGTATTATGATCCCCCATCGTTAGAGGAAAAAATGACATCTTAAACATAACTGTTCTACACTTATTCTTTCAAATGTTATTAGCATGATCTCTCCTACAGTATTAAGATGGGGGTAATAATGCATTTTCAACATCACTGCTAAAGAGACCTCCTTCCAATTTATGCAAGAGATTTAATCTGTAACTTAACCTTCGCTCCGTGAATGCTTCCCAACGTAGCTCCTCTAGTGATTTGGATACGCTACTGAGTTTATCATAACAACATTTTACAAATCTAGATCCTCTACGCTGCATGCGATTCAATTCGGCAGTCAATCCAACAACGAGAGGATCCCATATACTTGCAGCATATTCTAAATGAGGCCTAACTAACGACAGATAAAATTTCACTTCCACTTTTTCATCACATTTACCAAGTACTCTTCTAATAAATCCTAATTTTTTTTTAGCTTGTCCACACAATCCCCGTGCGTGTTTCACCCAGGAGAGATCGTGAGTGAGGGTAACGCCTAGGTATTTAACTGAATCTACACATTCTATTTCGGTGTTCCTAATGCAGTAGGCGTTCGGGTGGGAATTGCTCTTTTTCCAAAAAATTATGAATACGCACCTTTTTAAGTTTAATTCTAATATCCAAGAATTTTCGCTTTTATCATTTTTGAGTGAATTAACAGTTGACTTATTTCCCTGAACTTCGCTGACGTATGACCAAATTGCTCAAAAATTTTCTTTTAAATTTTCCGCTAACCTTTTCCTTCTGAGTTCCCTTAACGCTTTCCGAAATTCATTCTTGGCATTCGCCCAAGATATCTTATACTCATGAGTGATCTCATTCCTTTTGTCGCCAAGATGTCATAGCCTTTGACATCGTAATGCCTTTCTAAGATCGGCGTTATCTTTTATAAATTTACTGGGAGTGAATTTGTTGACTGTTGAGCGCGTGATCTCAAGGGAGTGATTCCACGTATTCTCAGTATTTCGGTGATTATTATCTTTCTTAAAACTAGCAAATTTATTCTGTACCACGCACTTTAGGCCATTGTAGTCCCTTTCTTTAAACAAGTAAATTTTCCTTTTAGGCTTCTTATTTCGGACCCCATGAAGCGAAAACTCAGCATTTACTGCCCTGTGGTCACTAATTCTTTTTATAGTTTTTACTATTGCTATCACTTTTTCGGGAATATTCGTTGCAAACCAATCGAGAATATCATCGCCGCTAGTTGGTTAAGTGACAAGTTGATTCAATCAGTTCAACGTAAAAGAATTTTTTTGCGATCAAATCGTCAATGATGATGTTGGACCACGTTATGACAATTCGAAGGTGAAATAATTGCAATGGCTATTTTGAATGAAAAGAACACCGCGACGATTTCAGGCAATTTATCATTACGGCCATTAGAGTTCTTGACATTTCACACAGGCCGGTCTTTTATAGTTGTAATGACAATGTTTGCACCACGTCCCATGAGAATCAATATCCACGAGTAGCACATGTCCTTCACTATATTTCTCTGTATTTCCCATAGGGGCAAGACCATTGTGATGCGTTAAGGGAATTGACTGCTGACCGGAGCGCTATAAGGAATTTTCCCCTTTGAACAACTTGAACCACAGCAATAGAGAACATAAATTATGACAATTTGAGCTTCCTAAAATTAAAACTAAGACCAACACCAATAATAACCAATTATCCTATCGGCCATTGGCATAGCCTACGTCGCCGTGGCGGCCTGCAGCAGAACATGTAACTACTAGAATGCAGGGTAGTTCAATGGGTAGAATGCTCGGATACCTCAAGGCCCTATTCTGATTCAAATGCTACCGAATATCGACATCGAAATAAAGTGTTTTTCCGAGTGCCTGACATTTCTAGGCGATCAAAAACTTTTTAAGCAAAGGCTCGTCCTCGCTGATGAATATACGTAACGTATCTCACATCCCGTAGGACTTAAACGGAGGAGAGTGGGATCCTCCACGGTCAAAATCAACTATAGGACTGATTAATACGATTGTGTTTATTTCGTATAAAAGGCCTTAAAGTTTCGACCCTCACAATATGTATCTAAGAAGCGCGATGATCAATATGAATCTAAGAAACCGAAATACTCAGAACGAACGCATTCGAAATTAATGCTTGAAGCTAAGAACATTGAAAACATTTTTGTGTCTACTTCCACATGATACCCTGTTAACACATCTGTTGAATGTAGACAGCAATGAATTACGGCAGGGGGTGTATCCACATATACCACGACTGCACAGTATGCAAAAATTTGACGTAAAGTACCGTGCGTGAGATAGATAGTTTAAAAAGACTCCTATTATCTTAAGCAATGAAAAATTAAGACTGTAAAGTTCGTCGAGGAAATACCATTAACCATTAGGTAGAGGGATCTAACAAACACACCATCCCAATAACATTTCCAGTTTATTGAGCAAAACTGAAACAAATATTAACCTCGTAAGGATAAATAAGATAAAATAAAACTAGAAAAAATACCGATGAGTATAAATAGGCAATAGGTGCTGGCATAGTTAAGTATCCGTAGCTCCACGAATATGAAGAAAGAAAACCTATATAGTATCATCTATTTCTTTCCCTCATTGTTTAAAAAATCTTATATCTTTACATTTTGCAATACATCTTACTGGCCTAAAATTAATAGTTTTTTCCTCAATAGTTAAATTGAGTTTTCAAAATCTACTGAACATATTCAAAAAACTGATAGGCCTTTAATTTACTTAAATGATTCAGCATATTAACAAGACTTCAATTTGGGGTGGTTTCCATCATAAATCTCCCAACATTTTACTCACCTACTTCTTTAAAAGTCGTGATATTTAAAGTTCAGGCTTTCAAATGCAAGCACGTCGCATAAGCTCAAACATTACGGAACAAAAACAAGCCTTCCACAGTCACACAAGTTGAAACAACACAGATGTTACCGTCTCTACTATGCTTCATCGGAAGATGTCTTGAAAAATTGTGAACTGCGCATGAGTAACTGCGAAGGCAACTGCTGCATCAAATGGTGAGCAACATGTGCTTCGTCTCAGTAGCGATTCTAGAAGGTAAGGCCATGATCAGCAGTCATGGTCCTAGTTTAACTGCGGGAAGTGATTTGAGAACGTTCCTTAAGAATTCTATGGGTTGACGGTAAAATTCGAAACTGAAAATTAAATCGCTTCGGCGATACAGACATCCGTGCTGCAAAATCACAGCATGAAATAACGCCAGGGAAAAGGCCACAAACAAGAGACTTCGGAATGCTCCATTATGTTTAAATCCATCGAATGCCGTCACCATGACACATATTTGATCATCCACCTCACGATTTTTGCGTCACGAGAACAAAATCTTTGTTCGATTATTTATATTTTTCGATTTCTTTCCGTTCTATTTTTTTAAGTATTACTTTCTGTTTTTGAAACCTTCTTCAATGAAAAATTTGAGCTTGACCCAGACCATGGCGTTCTTGTTTCAGTATGTGAATATGGTGGAAACGTTTCAAGATTAGGATAAAAATTTACCAGCAGTTCCCCTATCATTAATTTTTATCACGAACTGGTTTCAACGCTACATTATTACCGAGTCGAAGAATCGATAATGATACCGTGAAATGGATCCAGTTCAGCAGCAATAAAACTTTTATTGGTGGGAAATTGTGAGTGAGTTTTCATTTTAATCAAATGTTCAGCATTCTGCGTGGTGATGACACTTATGAAAATAGTCCAAATTATAAAATTCAATTGCAGACTCACGTACAAAAATGCCTGTCGTTGAAATGCTCCCAACATTACTTGCCCTGCTAGTTGAAGATGGGCACGGCGTCCAGCCATGGTTATTGGAGGCTGAGGTGGGGGAGTGAGGGAAGCGCGAGGAGAAGAGAGGAGAGGGGGAGAGGAAGTGAGGGGGTTGATGTGGGGGAGGGGGAGCAGGTGACGGGGAAAGCGAAGCAACCGAGAGGACTTGGCGGTGACGTCAACGACGAAAAGGTATTATTCCACTAAACACACCTTCGGTGGCGACTACCTTAGTGTGTATGTCAGGCAGGGATAATACGAGAAAGGAGAAGACTAACATGCAATGACGACTGTCCTCGAGGGACAAAGGCAGAATTTCAGCGTAATGTGTTCAAGAAAAAAATCTTATTACCGTGTCTTCCACAGCAATTGCTGCACGTTAAACAAAATGATGACAACTTTCTGGTATTATGAGCCTCTTCTACTGGGATCCTTAATGATATAAAAAAATCAATTGTTCGATGATTGATGACAATATTTATTTATCGATGTCTCTTGAGTTGAAAAATGTGCATCTGCCATTCCTCCAACTAAATACAAAATCGATTTCTTACTAGTTACGTTGCCGCAGTAGAAGTAGTAGTAGCTCACGGTGGGCAGTAATTAGATGGTCTCTGGTTCCGGGTTTTCAATGATAGAAATTGATTTTTCAAGATTTTGCGCAATCATTTTTACTACCTGGTTTCCTCATGTTAACTAATGGAAGCAAATATTCCAACAATTCACCCTGTATCATAGGCAGTAATGCGTACATTATGAATTAATAGAAATTATTTCATAAGTATGTTTCCTCACCAAAATAAAAATTTCACTAACGGTAGAGAGATTACCTCGCTCCCTATTTTTGAGTAATTGACTCTAACAATTTGACTTTCTTAAGCATCTAGATGTATTGGAACCGCTCCATGAAATTTTTCGCATTCAGGAAATCGAACAAAATCTTAAAAAATAAAACTAAAGGAGAATCTCAGTAGGCAAGTGGTTTTAATGAAAGTCCTCTTAGATTATGGAGCGGCATTCTTACCCAAATAAGTCCAAAACTAAGCACTTAAAGATCACTACCCACTTGTATTGCAGCGAAAGGAAGGTAGGAAGTCGATCAGTAACGCGAAACTCAGCGCAATTAACTGGACGAGTGCCCCTTCAATGTACGCAAATGCGACACAATTGTTTACTTTCCCGCTGATTATGCGTATTATCACATAGAAAGCCCCCAGTTTACATAAAAAATCATTTGATTAGTCCTTCATAACATATTTAAATAAATACTTTAAATAATTAAATAAATAAATAAATATATATATATATATATATATATATATATATATATATATATATATATATTAATTATATTAGTTTAGGTATTCCCTTTTCCCCTTCTGCTGTCCACCGTCTATTATTCGGTAAAATAAAATTAATTCTCCGAAATTCTACCATTTTTGCATTCCCGACTTTCAAGGATCCTACACAAACACAATATTCCGTAAACTCAATGGTAAACAAAACATCTCCCAAAGATTCACCGCAACGAAAGTTTGGGTTAGGGTGGGGGTCGAAATAGAATAAGCGCCGTGAGCGTACCATAGCATGGCGACCTATTATTTGGCGAAGGAGAGCACTTCGATTTTCTTCCGAATTTCACTGTAAGTCTCCTCATACCACTCAAATTTTCCGGTTGGCCGTCAATTGCGAATGGGTGGAATAGTGTCGTTGAATCCTGAGAGATGGTAGTTTGGAGGCTACGAGATAGAAATGTAAATAAGTAACGGGGTAGTTTTCCGATTTACCAACTTTTTCACAAAAACTTTCAAAGTACAAAGCTAACATTAGTACCAAAACCTTAACCTAATTCAAGAGTTGTCCAATTGATTTCCTTGATCGTTCTTTCGCACCCGAGAATAATACAAAAACATTTTCTCTTTTTCCACCAGAATATTAAAAGCGATTTTAAAATCAAAACCCAATTCCAACCTCTATACATAATATACAGCTGCGGAACTCCCAAAATCTCATCTTTTGGACGTTAAATATAGGATACAATGTACATGTACGAATAAATATAGCTTGAAAGTGTCTTTCTTTGACCAGGTCACAGTGGTAGGGACATGAGAAGAATTGCGTAAGGCAAAGAAGCTCTCACGAGGAGGAAGGAATTGACGATGGGGTCGCTAAGTTAGGGCGTTAAGAAAATACGTGAAAACTTTGGTATAGCGATTGGTATTTTACGGCGCGAAAACTCGGCCGCCAAAATAGGATGATAGACTTAGATTGGAGTTTTTTGATATTTGAGCGTGGAGAAGGATGGGCGAAAGTAACAAAGACGTATAGGAAAACGAAAAAGGATATGAACGAGGAGAGAGGATTGCTGGTAAAAATCCAAAGGAGGCAATAAAAATGAATGCATTTTGATTGCCAAAGGAATGTTGAAGACTACGACAACGGGGAGAATGTTAGGAAAACGAGGAAGGAATAGGAAAATGATGGGAATTTCGGACAGAATGAAGGATGCATGCGCGATGAATAAGTGTTAAGTGTAGTGTGGAGTTTCCTTTTTTTCTATTTAGGCGAGACTAAGAAATGCGGGAATGTTCAGTCTGTCCACACTGAAAACCTACCTCACATTGTTGACTGCCAAGCTGTGTTAGTAGACATAAATGAAGTTTCTCTTCACAAGCAACAACTAATTAGACGTGGATTTTGGACGGTGGGAAACATTTCTGTGTATCTTTGATGACTCCTGAGCATTTCCTCCCAACCTGAACTTTAGTTTTTTTCCGACATCATTTCCTTCTTAAGCTCTTCGCATCATCTATAGGTTTAGAATGAAATAATAACGTGGACTTGAAGACTTACACCCGCAATACTTACTGTTGCTAGTCGTTTCTTAATGTTGAGGAATATTTCCGTCTAATGAGCATGAAAATTAATTAAAATAGGAGAGAAAACCAAAACGGAATTAGATGGAGTAATTGCTCGCATATGAGTCACAATTATTTCACCAAGATGGGTCCTATGCGAGGGTTGAATATAAGATGGTGGCTTGCTAGAAGCGATCACTTTCCTAGGGTAAATGCTAAAAATTAAATATATTTTTCATTTAAGTGAAATAAAACGTCCTTGCCTAGCTAGCAATAAATCCGAAAGGATAAATATTCGCTCTTGCCACTGGGTTTTTAATGATCATTACTCATGAAAACAAATCACAGGCACAAGCTGACGTAATTTGTCATCCCACGAAAGGCTGATGAATTACTCCTGCTCAATCGGTATATGGGCACACCTTCCCTTGAA
The DNA here is from genome assembly GCF_022747635.1 of Hetaerina americana. Lineage (NCBI taxonomy): Eukaryota > Metazoa > Arthropoda > Insecta > Odonata > Calopterygidae > Hetaerina > Hetaerina americana. The sequence continues at coordinate 10,214,798 of NW_027286514.1, read as the reverse complement.
ATGGACACCGAAAGGCAAGCTCTAGGAATGAAAAAAAATCACTCTTCCATCTTTTAAATGCTTACGAAAACAGTTTTCCGGCAGCTCAGAATACACGCTCATTTGCCACGAAACACTTTATTTAAAAATCCAGTAATCCTTTTGAAATGTGACAGTAATAATCCCGCGACTGAGTGCCTACAGGAACGAATTGTGGGATGAAGCCATCACAGGGATTAAGTCCAGCTCTCCGGAGCCTTCTTTTTTTTGGAGGCGATTTTTTTTAAGGGCGCGACTGTTTCTCATTCTTTTTACGCATCAGCGGGAGCGCCGCCGGGTACGTTCTCTTCCGTGACGTCATCCTCGTGACTGGATTCCGAAGTTGCGCCGTGCGATTTTTCAAACTTGTTTGGGGGAGGGGCCACGATGGCACTGAACTGCTTGAATAACTTTTTATTTTGCTGTCCTATGTGCATGAAATATTTTCGAGCTACGAGGAATAATCAATTATAAAAAAATGCTTCGTAGTTGTATCCTTTTATGTTGAATGGACTAGGTTGAATCTGGCGTAGTCAACCTTCGACGGCTTTTCGCGTAACATAATCACCTAAGGCCTTTTCCGCCGCCTACATTAAAATGAATATATAGAATAACCATCAGCCGCGTTTCTAATGCACGAGTGAAGTTTCTGTGGTTCATAGAACATCGCCTGAGGTTAGAAAAAATATTGCCTGCATCAGGCAATAACTATTTCGAAAAAATGACAGACACCAACATCTCCTGGGTTACTTTAACTATTATTGATAAATTCACATAGGCGTGAAATAAAACGTGTTAATAGCAGACTGTCGGGAACGTGAATAATATATAGAATAATTCGGATTTTTGAAATATAATAAAGTTGGGGAAGGTAAAAATTTTGAAATCAGTCCGAATTTGACTGGCAACTGAGAATTTGACTAAATCACAGAAGGCGCAAATCCAAATTATGATTTAAAGTACTGCGGGAAATTCCGCCACAGTGGCTTTTAACAAAACCATCCACCGATATGAGTTAAAATGCATAATTTTCAAAGTGTAAAAAATCATTCGCCTTGACTGGGATACCAACCCGGACCCCTCGATGTCCGACCGAGTGCTTCAGCCAGTTGATCCAAGCTTTCCCAGTGAAGGCGAATGAGTTTTACAGTTAGAAATTTCTGCATTTTAAAATTATAATTAATAATTATACTGATTTTATGATCAAAATTTGATTATTTAGTCAAAATAACCCGTTTTGCTTCAGCTAATTGATTTAGTGTACCTATATATTTTTATATAAAATAGCGTAATGACTACGCAATAACCTTATACACAAATTGAAAGAAACGCAGGTATCGGGAAATTCCAAAATTAATCACAATCATTGTACAGTCTGGAATGATAGACAAAATTGTTCCCTTGGGTTTGGTTTGTTACGAACGGGTTTTCGATCCACGTTCTCTTTTTCTGATTCTATTATTATATTTTTCATAAGATTTAAAATCGTATTGGTAAGGTATAAACATTTCCTGCAATTATTCACGACTACAGTGAGAGATAACTGCGGTGACTTTCTACGTTTTTTGAACCTACAGGCTAAACAGATTAGGTTTAAAAGTGACACAGTGAAATTGCTAACTCCATAGATGCCACCAGATATCCTCAAGCAAGCATTAACATTTGCAAAGAGTTCATAAACGTTTCAATACACGTTTAAGTCATACATATGAATCGAAAAATGAACTCATTCGTCGGGGCAACCGTTTTCCAAATTCTTCGTTTAAGAGTGCGACCACTAAGGAGTTATTCTCGGAGATTTACGCAACTCGAATTCATGGACTGAGAATTTTTCCGTGTTCCTTTCCTTTCTCTCATCAGAAATCATTTCAGGTCATCGAAGCTACTCCGTTAATTTCTTGTGTCGTGTCTTCCAGGCCCGCCCAAGAATTCCGTAATAAAGAGAGCGTGAAACTCAATGCCCAAAAACAGGGACTTCAAAATATTTTCCTTTTCCTGTGGCATTTACCGTCGTTAACGACGCATAGGTAATCAGGCGTTGAAGATTCCCATTTCCCAGCCCTTTTGAAAATGATTGAAGGCCAATCATCGAAAAAAGGCAGGGATGAAAAAAATTCTTACCCACCACAACGTGAAAATATAGTTTTGTTCTAATTTAAGGGCACTATTTAGGACGCAACTCAAGAATAGTGCGGTACCTCGCGTCAATAATTTAAATATCATGGCCCCGATGAGACCGAACCTCGAAGGCCGTCCCCGAGGAAACGGGCGTTCAGCATTCCGTCACGAGACTCTAGCGAGTTTGACACCAATGATATATATGTAGAATGGGACGAGAAAGCATTCATGACTGACTTTTAAGGCACTCGTAGCCAAAACTATTATCCTCTCATTGACCTGAATGAAAATTCTCTTCGATTCAATTCGTATACACTATTCCGGAAGAGGGGAACTTGAATACGTAATAAAAACGACAGCAAAAATATATAAACAGAGCTCGTAGGAATAGATAACATGAACACCGACTCACGAAGGATTTTTTCATCAAAATTAATCAAACTGGTCAATAGCATTCACGGCGGTACTGATCGAAGAAAAATCCAGGGATCATTAATCATCATCCCTTTGTAGTGGGACAGCTCAAAAACCGAATCGAACGGAAGCGGCTAGCCTAGGAGCAAAATAATTACATAGACAAAAATTCCTCCAGGCGAGAGTCTAAGAATAAATTATCCATTAATAGGCTTAGGTAAGGTATTTCTTTTAAAGCTAAAAAAATCCTGAAGGGTGTTTTTTTTTCTTTGTTTGGGCGTTAGTTGAACGGCGATATTTAGATAGCAGGTACGTATTAGGTTCATGAAATTGAAGGGGCGAGAGCGGGTGGGGGATGCAGGAAGAAGAGGTGTTGGTGATGTTGGGAGCGGAATGGTTGGCGATGTGGGTGTGAGGGTTGAAAGGGGAAGGAGGGAACGAGGGTGGGGCAGGGAGATCGATGAGGGCGGGGGTTAAGGGATGCGGGGGCGCGGAGAGGGAGGCGAGGGTGGAGTCTCTCATTCCATAAAGATCATCGATCTTTGCAAAGGGTGGATGACGTGTCTTTCGGATGCTAAAAGCACACGGGGGGATGGAAGTGGGAGGAAGGGTGGACGGAGAGGGAAAAGGTGGAGGAGAGAGGGTGGAAGGACACAGCGGGAAATGGCGGCGCAGGGTGGGATATATTATACTTTCTTTATTTTAACGTGGAGGGGGTCGCCATGGAATCAGGTGAGTGGGGGACGCCCGAGGTTCTCCCCTTGTCCTCTTGAATCCTTCATCGCTCCTCCTTACTTCGCGTATCTTGAAGGAGCGAGGGTTAGAGAAGAGAGAGGGGGGAGGGGGCCAATCCCTCTCCTCCCTCCGCGGCCCAGGAACACAATATTCTCCCGGGTACCCCTTTTTACCATTCTCATCCCTTCCACGACACATTAAGGGTTCCCGGGTGTACTTTACCTCCTCCAAGGACCGGACTTGAGTCTAAATCTATCCGTTCAGCTATCTGAATCTTTAGCTTTATTTTCGAGCTCCGATCAATAAATTTCAATTCTTCTAAAATAAATAATAAACTAACAGTGAGCTCTGGAATGGAAAAAAACTAGGAGGTGGATATTTCGGTAATTTTATCAGCTAAAATCTGGCTTATTCTAGGCTCAAAAGAATGGTGACATCCAAAACGAAAATTGCGCCTCCTTTCAAATTTTAATTTTAGAGCTTCTGATGGAGCAAAGTATGTATTTTGTGTTAAGAAAACAGCGAGCGATTGTTTAGGCATGATTAGAGAGATTAGGAAAAATATTTAAGGGCTGTGATTGATTCGCGACTGCGATGGCTCATTCATTAAGTTTCCATTTGGCATTCGATTTCTCTCGTTTCTAGGATGCAGAAGCCGCTCAACCGATCTGGCAAATTGAAGCAAACCTCCCTGATATATTTCTGTCTTGCTCAGTAATGAAAAGTCCTCCAATTATTCAAATTCGAGTTGCGACCCCCCGCGGGTTAAAGATTAATTTTTCATTTCTATGCAGTATTTTCAATTAAGACCGAAGTCGGGAAGTTTTTATACACGACCACCTGGGATGCATGGACTGTAAATGAATTATTTGTCAACCGAGCCTTCTTCTCAAAGCCGAAAAGGAAGGAGCATTTTTATCAATAATGAAGCTATGAAACAAATGCGTACAACGTCATTTATCATTGCTTCGGGGAGCGGCTGAGGGCATTGAAATGCTAAAATCCGTCTCCCCATCGTCTCAGTGGAAAGGGTAATTAAAACGTCAGGTTGGATGGAAGGACATCAGGCGTCCAGCCAGGCGTGGAACTTCGATCATTGCGATATTCAACCTGGGAATCAGTATCGAGATTTTGAAGCACGCTGACTTGAAGGTATTTTTTTAGCGCGATTGCGGAAAAACTGCGTTCTCCATGGGTGAATCAGCAATAACCAGTATTCAAGCGGCGACAGCAGCGCGAGATTTCACATCCGGACGCAACAAAACTATTTTAATACCGCTCTAAATGTGACGTTGCACTCAAGCGATATGGCGGATATATTATCTGGGCCTGATCATCTTGAACTTACTCTTTGAGATAATACTTTCCCGGCACGTTCTTTAGGCCTAATGTGGGTATTTCAAAGAAATATTTAATCTACATCAAGTAAAAAAACTCTTCTACTAGCTATTGAGACTAGCCGGAAAATTCTGCAATATATTCGTCTTAATCCAACCAGGCTAACCCATGCTTTGTCCATACACTGCCATGCTATTATGAAGGGCTTTTGCAAAAATGCCACAATGTGAGTATGACGAAAGTCTTTCTTCACTTAGTATAGTATTAGCATCAATGGAAACGGAATGGACTTTGAATAGAAAAAGCTAAATTATGATTTTCCCGTTTAATTAGAAATCATTTCAGCTAGTGACCGGGCCAACTAACTTACATGTATTCAAACTTAAAATTGTTGCAGGCATTTAATAGCGCGTTCAATTTGCTTCTTCTCTAATTCGAGGAATTTTCATTTGCTGATATACCTAATACAACAATGCTACAATCAATTTTTAATGCGAACGCTTAGAGCTCAATTTAATACTTTTGCCAGGGAAATAAAAATACCGAAGTTACTTAGTTGGTAAATCAACCTTCTATAAGTTTTGAATAGTGCACCACCATATCCCATATTTTTCTTGGAGATGATGGCATTTCACTTCTATTTCCATTCTAGGCTCCTGCTGTATTCGCGCTGCCATTAAGTGACGGCTCACAGAGCTCATTTAGGCATTTCATGTAAATAATCAATCACTGAATATAAGTTACCTGGTTAATTCAAAGAGATAACCTTTTTCTATCATTTATGTAATAAATAGTAATATGATTATAAGGCCGTTGGTTAATTATTTAAAAAGTAACTTCTGCGTAATACAAAGTCGTACTGAAAGACGACTGCAACTTTTTAGTCAGAAAAGACGTTGAGTGTTTGCCTGTGATCGCAGTATAACAAATACCTCGTCATAACTAATATTATAATTTACACCCATATGAACAATCTTTTTTAAAGATATGGGACAATACAGTCACTGCCCAAAGTAGCACAATGAGAGTATTTCAGTCGCAAGGGTGATAAAGAAAGTCTTAAACAAGGTAGCCTAAATTTTCTCTGCCACTCGAACTCAGTCTGCATGAGGTCGGCACATGCTTTCGTTCATGACGGAACGTTAAACACGGATTTCTCATCGAAAGAAAATCTCGAGAATGCACCATCGAGACCCACGCAGCGGGCCTAATTCATGACAAATGTCAACAGAAAAAAGCGGTGCCCTAATGCATCGCAAATAGACCGACACACTTTCTCCCGCGAGTTTGCCACGTAAGTACTTTCTATTTGCCTCTCTCTCTCTCCCCACCATTCAGGCTACCCCAATGTCTCCGCTACGGCACTCTTGAGGTTCGTTAATAAAAAATTCTCTCGTATTTCAATCTGGTTGTACAGAAATCTGGCCTCATACTCAACACCACGGTTGTTTTCTCCCCGCCTAAAACCCGAGGCTGAACTTTTTTTTTCACGCCGGCGGAAGCGTGTACGGAGTTTAACACTGAATTACGCAAGAAATGGCTCATTGTACCTCCCACTCATGATTTAAAGTGGGATGAATTCCTCTAGCTTGGTTTAAAAACACTTTGTCACGTTGACAAGACGCTTTCAAATGATAGATGAAGTCAGACCGGGGCCCACATAACTCCGTGTTGATTAATTAATCCTGAAGCAATTTCTTTTTTTGCCTATGGTGAATAGTGAAGGGTGAGGTCAAAAGTCTTCAACTAAATTTTATAATAGCCCTAAATCAACATTCAGTCATTCACGCAAGTGATTGATTTCCATTTGTCTCACTTAACATACAGCAATGCAGCCACGAAATGAAAATACGACTATTTAACAGCAAAGTAAACTTCTTTCAAGGATATAGCACAGTTCACTTACATTTAGCTTTGCAAAAATATTTTTTATTTTGATACATATTTGATATTTTAGTACCCTGCAAGCCACCGCTAGGGTGTGCAGCAGGGGATGAATACACCACCAGACTAAGTTTTACCCGAGCATGACCCTATCGCGGCCGGACAATGTTATTCTAATCCCTTATCGTTCGTGGAAAAAATGACATCTTAAATCTAACTGCTCTACACTTTAATATTATTTCTTTTAGAATGAATAGTGAACTCAATTTATGCCTGGGCAGCTCTTTCTTAAACCGATACTACCCTCGACGCTGATTATAGTCTTAGCTGACTGATGGAGGATTTTGGAACGGGGTGGGCGGGAACTTTTTGAGGATAAAACTTTGTTAATTGAGGTTGAATGAATTCTATTAGGTCTAAGCGTAGACCACGACAGTCTCATCCGTTTCCCTTAAACTCTTCTTCCATTTATTTCACTCTGACTCTCTCTGAAATTGACGCACATCGCACTTTATGATTACAGCCAGTCACTCCTAATCGTAGGGAAGAGACTATGATAGGAAGAAATTTTCCTGCCCTATGTTTATTCTCGATCGCCGATCTAAAATTTTGAAAAGTACATGGCAGTATGCCTGATAAATTCAAATGCGATCACAATAGATTATTACCTATACATGCAGACGGAAGAGAGGGAAATTGAAGGCTTCATTAAATTATTTATCCTTACGCTAAAAATACATGAATACATCTATATCCCTGTGAGCATCTACGATGGCGTGTGGTAGGTCGTGATAGGTCACCAGCTATTAGAGCAATTACTGATTTACGTGTCGTAAATTGCGTTTCCCACTGTTTTGATCTTGAATTACAAGAGGAAAAAAGGAGTTCTTATACCTGAACCGATAACCAATAACAGGTAATATCACTTGGCCTATAGCTGTGGTCTCACCTACCAATACAAGTCAAAGAATCATACATGGTACCTTTCAAGCCACCGCTAGGGTGTGAAGCAGGGGATGATTACACACCAGACAGCTTTTGGCACTAAATACTTTTACCCCCTAGCGCGGTCGGGCAACGTAATTCCGATTATTTGTGTTTTATGGGAAAAATGGTATCTTAAATCTACATTTACCTGTCCTACAATCTCTCTAATTTTGTTGACATGATCTCTCCTATCGTAACACAATGGGGCTAATAACACATTTTCAACATCATCACTAAAGAGATACCCTTCCAATTACTGCAATTGAATCAGTAATTTAACCTCCTCTCCTTGAGTTGTTCCTAACCTAGCTCTTCTAATAATTTTGATACGCTACTTAGTTTGCAACGTTTTACAAATCTAGCTTCTTTACGCTGCACACCATGCTAAGCCCCAAATCTTCTCACCCCTAAAAAGATCATATTCAACACTTTGAATTTCAAAATCGCAGTTAACATTCCTGAATTTTAAAAATATTGGTCCCGAGCCACACTCCTGGCATCTTAATATCTCTTCAAGGGTCCTGTGCCTATGACTACGATTATCGTTACATTCCACCGCAAGGATAACCATTGGTTTACAAAGTTTCTCCTTTACCCAGAGTGGTCGAAGTAATTTCGATATTCCTAAATTCTGCCCAATGTTTTCGACAGAGGTGCAACCATAAAGGAACTTGCAACTGTAGCATCAATGAGGTTACAATTACGCAAATAACCAAAGAAAGTTCAATATCCTTTGGAAGCCGCATAGCCTGGAATTTCGATTGCCAACGCGGAAGGAATTGTGCGCAGCTCTTTAGAAACTCTTTGACTCTTCGTGCTCCCTAGTTCATTCTATGGATTCCTCAGAATCAGCCCATTCCTGACTGTGCTATGCCATGTTTCCAAGTCGTTTAGCATTAAGGGTGATCCCGAGCCATTTTCTTCGTCCTGATTCCAGCGCCAATGACCGGTAGATTGCAGAGGTGACTTTTTGAGTGTGCAGGTTATTTTCTGGTTCAGCGATGCTCTTGCACTGCAGCCCAAGTTTCAGGAACGTTGACTTTATTCCCGAGCATCTTCAGTTCACTCATTGACAGTCACGCGGAGGGGGTCTTCAGGAGCGATGACTTCAGTCCTGAAGAAGCTCTCTCAACTCTTGAGAGAAATGATGCGTCGCAAAGTGGCCCAAGCCGAGCGAAACTCTAGAAGTCAACCCGGGATCGAAGAAACCACTAATTACTACGATCAACGGAAGATTAATTTCTCATCAGGACTTCTATATCTCAAAATATTTCGTCATATCAGAAAATGTTGGATTGATAGACCAGGAATGGGTCCATTCGATCCCTCAATTCAACCTAAGTCAACATGTCACAACTCTCTTTCTGCTCTCACTAGTCTCATGCTACTAAACATGGGGCATCATTACGTCATATGCTTCGATGGCGATAAGAACAAGTACCTAAAAGAAATTGATTACTGTACTAAGCACATGAATTCATTCAGATGAATTTTGTACTCTTTCCAAGAGTTCCAATTTCTTAGTCCTCAATTGCAGAATGCTCATTGAGGAAACAATGGCCCTTCATTGTTTACTTTATTCCAGCAGATTAGATGTTATCGAAGGCATTTATCTCCACTGACATATGAGCCACTCTCTCACAACAAAAAAACCTACACAATGGTCTTCGTTTTATATGTCACTGATTATGTCTCGTCTTCATAAGTTATTAATGACAGAATTGGGTTTTAAAAGCTCTCAAGACTATCTCGTTATCTGTTTAGCTTCTCATTCCGTCATATTTTCTCGCACTGAAGTCCCATATCAATCGTCTCTCGTAATCACCCTCAGTCATCTCCATTGTTCTTGTCCTACGGCGTCGTCCAGTGCAAAACTATAATATTGGACATTGAAATATCCCTTTATTCACATCTGGTACTTCCAATGGCTCCCTTCACCCACTCTTTGTATTTTGCAATTCTTCATTAATCACTACCCATATCCATTTAAATATCAGCATATTCTTCGGCAGCACCAAATTTCAATGACTTCCTCTTAATTTTCAATGCTTTTGCTCCTATAATCGTTTCAAAGCCGTAGATAAAAGCCGATTATCATTCATCATGAAACCATCTGTAGTAGACGTCCAAAATGCCTAATTTGGAAATAGTAAAAATCTGCAAAAATAATCTGTTCAACAGAAACTCAGCCATGATTTCGTTAGTCATTTATTTGTTATGTTTCATTCTTTTTCAATATCCATTAACTCCATTATATTATACCCCACTCCATTTGAGAAATTGTAGATTGTAAAAAGTGGAACCTACCACAAATAGCCATCCTATCTGAGATGGCACTTTGACCGAGAGGTAAGAGAAAATATCGACTTGGTGATTAGAGCTAAGGAGAAAAAATGATTACGAAACCAACTTCGCCACGGACATGCAAAGACCATATAGCGGAGCGGTGTAATGAATGGAGGTTAGAACTAAATAATAGAAAATGTAGAGCGCTGAAGTTTTGGAGTAAAATAAATATAAGCAAGCAATACATTATAAAATAGATGGGATCCCGTTAATAATTTCAAAGCAGGTCAGATACTTGGGTATCTGAGGTCAAACATCCGTGGGACACGCATTAGAAGCGTATGCGGGTTAGTTTTAGAGAAGCTAGACTTCATTAGATGGGTTTCCATTGGGCATTCTTCGTTCCTCAAAGCGATAGACACCGTCGCAGACAGCTTCGAGCACTCATTCTTCCCTAACCTAAGAGCGTAAAAAAAATTAAAATAAAATACCGAGAACTAGAATTTTATGAACTGGTCAATCGCAACAAATATTACATGGCGCATATGTGTGCACACAAATATTACGTGTACGATTTATGAACCAACATGTATTCGAGTGAATGTATCTACTGATACTTCTGCATGTATGGCTGGTATCCTAGCACCCCCCCGCCACACACCCTTGCAGCGGCTTTCGGGACATTACGTAGATGTACATGTAGACGTACACAATACCTAAGCCGGCTTTTCGGCGCGAGGCGTCGTTCGGCGTTTGTTCATCCATTGTTTTTTTCGAGGCTTTGTTAGCCCCGCTTTCGTAAATCTTGTCGTCACCTCCACGGCAAAGAATACAGGCGCCGTCGCGGGATAATGTCAATTTTGAGCACGACACGCGAAACCATCGGAGGAGAGGGAAAAGCCCACGGCCTGAATTTGTACCCACTCAGCATTTGAGGAAGGAAAAGGGGAAAGACACTTCCGTCCACGAGAGTCAAAGCTATTCCCGACACAGAGACGGCATCGGCCAACGAAACATAGTCCCGTCTCGAAGTTTTCTGGATTGATTCACAACTATTCAACAATTATCGTCACAATTAATAATTGAGGGTTACGGAAAACTCTGGTTAAAAGGATACAAAAATATTTTAACTAGTTAATTGACAAAGCCCACCTAATAACTTATTACGTGAAAGTCAAATGCCAAGAAATGATTCGACGAGCAGCCAATGAATTACTGAAATGGGTATTTTATTGACTTGTTCTTTAATTGAACAATTAATGTTTTCCACTAAGCGCGGGACTATCAGGTACCATTGAGCCAATTCATTATGTATTACGTTGGACCCTGATGCAAGATGATAGGGGTTTATTGGAGGCTTTTGAGATGCGGATATAGAGAAGAATGGAAAGAGTAAAATGGACGGAAAGTAAACCCTATAAAGAAGTATTTGGTATTGTGGGAGAGGACAGTGAATTCTTAGGAGCAATCCAAGGAAGGCAAGAGAAGGCGATACACAGCGTTTTGATAAGAGATGGAACGCGGAAGATAGTGACGGAGAGGAAAACGTTAGGCAAGCGAGGAAGAGAAGGAAATAGAGAGGCATGCTGGACCGAATGAAGGAAGCATGAGCAATCAAAGAATGGGCTATTTTAGCGTGGGTTGCGAGGTTGCGTCTACTTAGGAGAGAGTAAGAAACATAAAGGTAGTAAGTCTTTGTCCGTACAAAACCGAATTTAAACGGTAGACTAACAAAAAAGTCAACCCGAGGGTTGGTTTAATAGGTGACAATGGAGCTCACCTAGTACTGAGCCCAAATAATTGTGTAATTCACACATTAGATTATGTCCGTTTAACTCCGCCGCCTATGGTACCACAGGAATATCTGACACCTGAGAAAATCACTCAGCTTGAGTGAAGCTGAGTTACCGGATGGTTACTAACTGAATGAGGAAGGTGAGGATTTTCCGAGTAATAAAAGGCCCCATTACAAGGAATCTAACCCGGGACATCCGGTGAGTAACCAAAGCACCCTGCCCACAGTAGACCACCACACCTCTTGTAATGGACACATTTGTTTAAATCCGGGCAATCAGTGCACCTTGTCATTAAATTCCACACAGATAATTTTAACTTTTGATTATACTTTGAAATAAGATTTATCTCTCTAAATTGAAAAATGAATTGGTCTATTCTCGCAGCTTTGAGAATTAGTAGTGTTGTCGTCTGTAGGAAACTCGAACGTTGGTACGGGACATTTGCCGTCCAGCATAACTGTAACATTTCAGAAGGGCAATTTGCCAGGACGATTCCAGAAAGCTTGAACCAAATTGTTGCCTGATCTAATAGTCCATTATTTGCCAACGAGGAGAAACCTAAAAGACAGCATGAATAAGCATAGCGACGTCAGTATCCAACTCGCAGCTCGTCGCGTAATAGCTGGTGATAGAATGGACGGAAGGAGCTCCAGTGGCTAAGGTCATATAGCGCCGTTAACTCAATTCGGAAAAAATCCTATAATGACGAAAGGGAACGGAGATTGGACAAGGCTACTAATTCTGGTTTCCTCGACGTCAAGGTTTCCGAGTTTGAGTCCCGGAAGTATGACATGTTTCATTGACAGTTGAGTGTTACCTGTAGTGTAGGGAGCTCCGTCGGTCGTGTAGGTCGTTTAACTGTGTGGCCCCTGGTGACCTTACGTTAAAGAACTACCAACTTCCTCCCTTCTCCAAGCATTTAAAAAGGCTCATCTTTAGTTCATCTCTACATTAAACTTATTTTCTTAATTGCTCTTCAAGCTCTTTATCTTACCTCTTATCTATGCTCATCCTCCGGCATAAAATGCCAGATTTGGGAACCATACAGCCTTAAACTTCAGGCTATAAACTTCAACAATCTTTATTTATGTCTTTAATTTGCCTACATGTTAGTGACTCACTTTTATTTGTTAAATCTGGCATTTGAAATTGAACATTTAAGTAGGATGGAATAAATCAGAAATTGTGAAACTTTTCACGTGTATGAAGAGAAAAAATAGGGACATATATCAATAAAAATATAAAAAGGAACATGGCGTTAACGATTAAATATTTTACAAAGATGAGTGAATTGGTAACACGCGGAGTAAGTACGGACATAATGAAAAGATTTTTAAAGATTTCAGTACGAAGTTTAGGGATGTATGGTTCCCAGACCTGGTCTTTGAGACAATGGGTTAAGCGTAATTCAGAAGAAATTAACATAAGGGCATGGAGAAGAAAAAAGGAAATAACTTTAATGATGAGGTGAACAAGAGATGAGTTCTTTAATGGTAGAAGAGCGGAAGCGACTTGGCGAAATTCTAAGAAGGCAGAAAGAGTGTATAGAGGACATATCGAGAGACAGTGGTATATTAAAGGCGGCGATAGACGGGACAAAGTTAAGGGAGAGGGGAAGAGGATAGATTCTTCCAACTGGAGTACTCGTACAAAGCACGAACAAATCAAGAAGAAAGGAGAATTTGGGCTGAGAGACTTAGAGAGAGTGCTTAGAAGTGCACGATGATATGTACAATAGTTATAACAGAACAGTCCAAAACCTACCTCTTATTGGTAGACTACTTATGATGATGATACTTCCTAGGCCACATTTCTTTCCACCCTTCCTCCACTCTCTAAAATTACGCCTATCTCCGAATTGCCTACATATCCCCAAAAGCGTACAAATAATCTCAGCTATCGGTCACCTTCCCACAATAGCCACGCCTCATATAATCTGGGAACTACATCCGTATTGCAGTCACGCACCATGAGCTTTATTTTCAGGGTGGAAAGATATGCGCAAATACACGAGATATATATGTGTCTCTATTTTTTTCCCTTCCGCCCGCAGTCGGTGTTTTCCTCCCTCGCCATTCGAAGGAATCCCCAAGTCCCGGCCTTAAAGCCACCCCTTCGCCCGCGCACATTAAAACGCCCCCCTTTATTTTCGGGGGCTTCCCGCTGAGTGTGCCTGCTCCACCTCCCCCGGAGCGCAGACAAATATCGATTCGGCTCCGGATTCCCCCGCTGTAGTGGGAACGTGTGCATTGGGGAGCGTGGCGGAGCCACACCTGACCCGCGCTGGAATAGAGAGGAGCGCAATCGCCCTCCATCGCCCCCTCCCCTTTCCGGCGAACACTCCAGCCAAGTATTGAGTGATGACGCATAGTGATCCTCACCGTCCGACATATGTTGAATTCGATTAATTGCTGTACGTACACCGTTCATTTAACGCGTCGCCTTTGTTGGCTTTTTTTCTTCTACATTTTCAAATTTACTGGGTTCAAATTTCCATTTTCCCTCATTCTCGGAGATCTATACCTCAGCAAAATTAGACGCTGGAGTTATTAACGAGCTCTCCCTTGCTGAAGGAAAACTATGATGCCATAAAAAATCATTGAACTCGCCCAGGATTTACTACAAAGGCTATACGAGAAACTACAGTGAGTTCGTTATGCGTTTAGAGAGGCGTCTAGTCATTGGTTTTCCTCAATCGAGAGAAAAAGTTTACGTAGAACCTCTATGATCAAGGATTTCGACCAACAAAATGCTGTAGGAACAGGAAGTTGTCCCGAAAATTCAACAACACTGAGCAAACTGCGAATATCGTTACTTTGAAGACATGTTCCACCGATTACGTACGATGTGTTCCCGTTCCGTGGCTCAATCGAAGACGACATCACTTACTCCTCCAGTGGCGCAGGCGTCCAAGAGGGAAGCCAGAAAAATAAACTCCCCCTTTTGCCTTCATATTTTCAATGCGTTCATTTGACAATGTTTAATGCAAAATAAAGCAAGCTTTATTGTACGAGTATTGACCGTATAATATTATATTCCATTTTAGAAACAAATACTTCCGAGCCCTTTTCCACACTATTTTTTTAAAGAAGTAATTTTGAAGAGATATTTTTTTCGTTAGATGAAACGATTTCATTAATTTATGTGTTTTACTCTAAGAAGTACGAAAATAATTATTCAAAGGAATTGCCTTGAATTGCTTAATAGAGTTGTTTTCCATTGTAAACACCGCTTGATAGGTTGAACTATTGCGAAGATCTAAGGCCTCATTCTTTTCAGTAGTTCGTGGAGTAAACCAAAATTCATATGGTACCTCCTTCAAGGAATTTTTATGGCTGGGAACACATAAAATATACCATTGTGTGTACTCAGTTCCGAAGTCCAAATTTTCACCGAGTGCAAGCTATAAGAGCATAGTATATAGCTATACGTATACCAGATCGATCCTCTTGAAATGTTGCCAGATTTGTCAACGTATGAATATCGTAAGATTGATAGACTTGGGCGTGGATGGCAGGATATTATGAATATTGCGTAAAATTGAGGTTTGATCAATCCGCACCAATAACTTTTATTTCACAATCAGATTTCAGCATAACATTGTCTGAAGGAGAAGCTGAAAAGAAATCTTATTTTGAAACCGGATTGAGAAATATAGTACATATTTTTTAAATGGAAATGGACACGAATTTAATTTTACCCAATACCAGCATCGTTAATCCATGCAACATTTCACGGTTCGTCTATGGCGACTTAAGTTTTTGAGAACAGGTAATCCGCAGAGGCTTGGTAGACCATCTCTCTCTGTTTTTAAAAAAGGTGTCACGTAGTACTCCCAAACTTATGGCTCTTAATTAAAATCGTAATTAGTCAATTAATTTTAAGGCAAAAATATTGGCTACATATACTATAAATCCAATGTTGACTGACGTTAAATTATATGATCTAGTCATAAAGAATGATGATACATAAGTTGTACTTGTAATGAAAATAACATATTTATATATATATACTGATAGAATTTTTATTATTATAAAAGATAACACATTTATATTTCCAGCCTAGGCTTCGGGAAGTTTCATTTACAAATGCTGATCCAGTGTTTTTAAGGATCACCTAGAATATCCTTGTAAATGCATAAGTGAAACCGAGCTGAACAAAATTCAAGATATTTGTGTAAAATATAAAAAATCTCATTCATTTTCCTTCCACTGCCCCATCGCGAATATTCTGTACCCTTTTCTAGAGCATAAAAGGGACTCAAAAATCATTAAAGCCGTACAAACGCAAAACCAAGAGAAAAGCGCATCTCTGACTCTTCTCACTCCCATATTTCTGTCCTCGTGAAGACAATATTGGCTGTATACTACGTATCTATCTTCTGATTGCGACAGTGAAAGGGGGATTTCCGAGCTGTCCTAGGAAACAAATAATAAATTAATATACACAAGCATACGTTTATATACATGCTTGTGCGTGAATGGCTGGATTTTACGTATATATATATATATATAAACTCAGATTCAGTCATTACGTCTCTATCTTCCGATTAAGACGGAGACGAATTCCGTAGAAATGATCAAGAAATAACGTGTGAGTGATCTTTTTAAGTGTTACTATATTGTTTGTTGCTGTCCAATTTATTATATATATATACATATATATCTTATACCATGTTGATAATTGCTTTCTCTCGATAGCGAATAACGACGTAAAAGGAAACGCCAACAAGAATGGAACCTTCGTTGTTCGAATTACATCTCAAGAGGCGGAACTAATTCGTCAACTCTGTCGATGCACAATCTCCAAAGAAAATAATAGCGACCAGTTGTGCTATAAATTTTTCACTTTTCGGAAGAAAAGAATCGAAATAAGAGAACACGATCCGCACTTCCGAAACAGGCTTATACCGCTAAGTAGTAGCCATTCACTTTTTTTTTAATTCCTAAAAAAGTTTTAAAAAAGCCCAGAAAGCGTTCGGCTGAACAGCACCGGAGTCCCGAGTGATGAAACCTTACTGAAAGAGAGAAATTCATGAATTTTTGCGAGACGTCAAAGGGAGTGCCCCCTATGAATCGTCCTCTTACAACTGCAAACGTTTCATTAATTTTCTGCTTAACTGCGTAAAATTTTAGCGCAATGGTTGTGCTATTTCAAGAAGGTCTTGCGATGCAAATCGAGGGCGATCACCTTTCGACTGCCGGTTGGAATAACACCCGAGCAAGAGCTGTAAAGGAGAGGAATAAAATTTGCAGCGATGAAAATCCTACAGAATGAATTCACCTATGCAAGGGAAAGAAATAGACAGACAATGGCCAATGAAACATCTTCCTCAATTCCACAGCAACTATGCGTGGACGCAACTACAGCACGACTGTGGATCCTCTCACTGATTGATATAAATTAAATATTTCTGTTCGTTAGCTACCCTTTCCTTGATATAATCAGTTGCTAGACCTTCCTTCTGAAATTGAAGCTTTACTGTGGAAATAGGGATGAGGTATTGGAATTAATAATTTTTGATAGGAAATATAAACTTGTTTTTACCGAACAGATAAGAATTAAACGAAATTATAAGTGATATTTTCGAGAAAATGAATCATAATTTATGCTCCTGTACACAATCTAAATGATAGTGGAAGCCATTTAGCCATGTATTCGCCGTTATAGTTTTCGATACCGGCATATCACAACCTATGGTAATTTCATATTTTATGACTTTTATTATTGTTACCATACAAGTCTCGTTCCTTTACTGAGGAAATAGGAATGAGGTATCGGAATTAATAATTTTTGATAGGAAATATAAACTTGTTTTTACCGAACAGATAAGAATTAAACGAAATTATAAGTGATATTTTCGAGAAAATGAATCATAATTTATGCTCCTGTACACAATCTAAATGATAGTGGAAGCCATTTAGCCATGTATTAGCCGTTATAGTTTTCGATACCGGTATATCACAACCTATGGTAATTTCATATTTTATGACTTTTGTTATTGTTACCATACAAGTCTCGCTCCAATCAGGCGAATGCCCTGGCGGCAACGGTTGAGTTTGGCCAACGGTCACTCTTACAATGCACATACATACCCAAGAAGAACAGAGATGAGACATAATACTCTTATATACAATGACACTTAAAGATTAGCGACCGCACCTTCACCATCACACATAGGCTAGAATCCAACCATGCATACAACAGCGCTCCGTCCATGACCATGCACTCTTCAACCTCATATGCCGTTCAAAATCACGCACCGTTTACACATCATTCACTATTGCAATACAACTTCTCACGCCGTCCGCATCACGTCCAGAACAATATTTATAAGCACAATAGTATAATAATAACTGACCAATTATATTCATCACCCAGTGGCTGCTTTACACTTATTCTAAAATATCCTAAAATTGGATGGAAACGGATCAAACTATTTAAATCTTTTGTTGCCCAATTGTTTTTGCCAAGTCATGTTCGAGCGCATTCTATAGAAAATATGGAAGCCTAGGAGTTTTAATAAGGAATTTGATATACATGCAGGCATGTATGATAATATATTGACAGAAAAGAAACGACCATTTGCGTTTCTTTCGCTCAACTTTGAATTCTTACTTTCAATGTTAAGGATTCTTATTGGTGAATTATTTATTCAAATGGGTGGTTTTGCATGATTATAAATAAAAATACAATTTCCGCTCATTCATTAACCATACAGATCTTATCAATTTATACAGGGGTTATTAGATAACGTAGCTAACGGGGATCGAGATGGTGCGGGGGCTAACGTACTGACTTCCCACCCAGAAGGCCCAGGTTCAAATCCCGGCGGTGTTGAATATTTTTCAGAGGTATCTCGATCACTACTTGGGGTGCTTTGTGGAGGGTATTTTGAGTGAGTACGCCGTCCGTCGGATGGGTCGTTAAGCTGCGGACCCCTTGGCGCCTTTCGTTAAGAGTAGGAATGCCGACGCCGGGTTTCTCTTCACCCTTCATCCTTTCCTGCCCATCCCTTATGGCGCAAATGACCTCAGCTGTCGGTCGCCTCCCCTAAATATTACTAGCTATTTGTCTTCCGTGAATAGGAATTGTGTGTTAAGCAACAACATTGACTATGTAATGTAAGGGCTCTAGAAATGTTAAAATAGTTAAATCATTCACGGATTTGTAATTATTCCATTTTATTTAATATAACGAAGATAGCAGAGTATCACAAAGAATATTAGACAGCCTCTTGAACGAAATATCACATGGAAATTTCATAGTAACCGCAGAACCTACACTATATATTTTCCCCATTGGTGGGACAGTCGAGTCGAAATCCTTGACACGACTACCGCTTTTAATACCCTCTTTTTTGCGCTCGTTTGAGGTTTTTTGCGAAGCTTTCCACGACGCTGAGCGGTCCTGCAGTAAGGAGTACACATCTCAATCCTTAGCGGGCGAAAAAAGCTAAAAACGAGGGAGTGAAAGGCGATTCAGAGTGATTCAACGCTAAGATATTTTCCACTATTATGCTCCACCTCCAACTCGTAAATGTCAATGAATCACATTGGCATAAGATGCGAGCCTATCGACTAGGAAAAGTGAACTACAGAAGATACGATTAACAGTTCCAGGGTTGAGGTAGTGGGAAGAGTCATAAAAAATTAAGCTATATCCTTACTTTATTACAAAAGATACCCTTGCGAATATCACTTTTTAACAGTCTTTGTACTTATGAATGCATGCGTCAAATTATTTTATCGATTATACTCGTATTCTTATAATTCAATGTTGAATTTAAAATTCATTTATTTTACCGTCAAAGAAGAGTTCATCAAAATGTTATATAGCGAAAAAGTTGATCAAAATATTTTTGTTGTGGAGAGGAGGAGTTTTCTCAAGATTGATTGGTCATGGAGAAACATAAAAAAAATTCAAGTTCAGATTCACTAAAAATAAATTCTCCCCATCAAAAATTATTTCCATTGCATTAGTTACCCAAACAAAACAGCATTATCGGTCACATTACGCGAGGGAATTGAAAAATACAACTTTTACTTGAAACAGATTAAATCAAAGCGAGATATCACGTTAGCCAATCAATACTGAATTTAATCCTGGAATTCGCCGTATCCCCGCGTTACAGGGAATGTTTGATCATAATCTTTTTGTATGTAAAGTCAGGTGATTAAAGAGATTTGTTTTCAATAGGATTGCAGAATACATTCAGATTCTTCGATCATTGCTGTCGAGGTAAGACATATTTTTTTTGTGCTCGAATCGTGAGAGGTCAAAAAGATTATCTGGATCTGCCAGTGCTTGGGTTCATTACTCGATACTCGCATTTCAACTCTGAAATGTTAAGGCTAGACATGCTCTTCTGCTTCGCGCTTTAACGCTGAAAACTCAAACTCCCTCGAAGTGCACTTATGAAATAACCAGTGCAAGGTAATTCAACTAGAACCGTATGAACACACCATGCAAATTATGTTACGCTACAACAACGTACTTATTTAAATTAACATTAATATCTATTGGGAGTTATTAACTATAAATTGGGCTCCCTCAGCTCTTCAGCCAAGCTATGTGATTTTTCCAGCAACAGATATTCTTGGGAAACCTTAGAAATCACAAGGAATGTGGAACTGGCCCCCCATACCCTGATGCGGGGATTCAAGCGCCGTTGGACTAGGTGAGCTCTACCCTCACCTAGTAAAACATCCTTTGGTTTGATTACTGTGGTTGGAGGGTATACTCTACGAATATTCCACTACGCCTCGCAAGGGAAAAAGCTTCGTATGACTTACGCAGCAGCGCATTCTGCCAAGTCAGTCCGTTTTGCATCCATTTCGAAAGACACGGTGCTGTCTTTACCGTTCAATTTTTATTCTTGCAAAGTTTATGAGGATTCTAAAAAAATGGGAAGTAATTATTCTGCTGCCTAGTAGTAAAACATGCGAATACTATAGTTCTCATTTATAGCGAATTAGGGGTAAAATTAGCAATAGAAATACACTGAAAATATTTAAATACTGGAATTTTTGGCATCAAGTCAATTTACGTTCGAATTGTGCAAATGAAGCTGTTTATTGGTCAATACCACGTTGTATTCGATTCCATGTTTTTCGAAAATATTTTGAAACATGAGTGTTTGATGGGGCAATGAGGATACCCCGGTTAGCTTGAGGTCCAGTTGCGGTCAGGATTACAAAAGTGTTTTCATTTTTAATGCTTTAATCTCTATTGTCTACATGATTAATTTAAAAAAAAACTGAGCCTTTATTCGGAGAAAAAACACTCTCAGCTCTTTAGAATTCATTAGAACAGTAAAACAAGCACCTCAGTCAATTCGCCAGAAAGAGTGAATGCATTTTAGGGCGGCAAAACATCTAGATATACTCAAATCTACGTGAAACTAATGCCGATTTCAGAAAAATACTGTATTTCGAGTCATTTTTCCTTGAAATCATCAAGCAAATATTGAGTGATGTAATTTATAAGATCATCATTAAACGGCGTTAAAATAATGTGAAGAGAACTGGCAAAACAGTCATAGGATGTTGAAGGAGAATTTAATTTTTTTGGACTTAAGGGAAGATTTAAAATTTAAAATATCGTTGATATAACAAGTTTTGTCTAAATTTTCATTTCCATTTTAATCTACGGATATATTTGGCAATTGCCTTCCACTTGTAAATTGATGAAACAATTGTAGTAAGGGTAATACTTAACGGCTGGTGCAAGACCCAGTACTGAATCGTCATGAGTGCAGAGTAAACAGAAACTGAGTCGATCCGCTATTCTTTTATTAAAATGAAGTCAATCCCCTCCTCCCTTTCAATGTCTTCGGCATCCTTCTGCTCCGAGATCTCGCCGGCCACGCGCAAAAACCGATCCCCTCGCCCTATCGGAAACAACCCTGAAGGAAATACCAGGGGAGTAATTGCCGGAAGTGAAGGGAATGGGCGGGGCGATGGGAAGGGGGAGGGTGCGTGGATGGGGGTGGGGGAGAGGCCGGGTTGTTGCTCTTCTTGGGAAAGCCCTTCCGGGATGTTCCGCGAAACGTAAACACGGAGGGCGGACTTTTATTGCGGTAACCGAATAATTCATGCGGAGAGACATGGAAAATTCAACGGAACGCCACGCTGCGTCAGAGGGTCGAGCGATTATTGAATTTATATCCAATGGGCAAGAGGTTCGTTCCCTCGGCGGTGAATTCTCCGCTGGGAAAAAAAATTTAAGGGTGAGAACACCGAAGGTCAATGAGTTACTCCCTGCACTCTAAGGTATCTTTCACTAAGTAAACTGGAAGGCGATGTATTTTTGCATGTTCAAAGATGAAATACTTAGCGTAAGTATCGCATAAAATGCTCAAGGATCGTTCATTGTTTTCGAAAATCCTTCCTCCCGATTATAGTAAGGGGCGGTGAGTTTTCAAGTATAGTTATCTGACCGATTGGACAATCTATGTACATTAATTTCGATTGACAAGAAAGTCGCTTATCAAAAAATTTCGGAAGTCACTGGGTTAAAGGAATGAAAACACATCAGAAAATTCTACGCCAATCATACTTCCACTCGTAATTGCAATAATGGATCCATAAGCTGAAACGCCGTTTATGTCATCCACACTTAAATTACTCGGAGGTTTTCAGGAAACATATGAGGACATTGAAGTTCTCGGGTCTCCTAATATTTCCTGACAAACTAATTACACCAGAAAGTTGAAACGTCTGTTGCTTTTCAACAAAATACATCCATAGACGAGATCATTTTTCACAGCGTTGTTACCATGATTCCTTGGCTACCGAGAACACTTCTGTTGGGGTTTCATTTGCCCACCGGAAGAATGCTGGTGGTCCTTGGCCGAGGCTTCTTCCATTCGTTGTCACACGACGATCGCCTTTCTTTGAAGTGCCGCACCCACGAACGCTCATTTTTCACGCCCATCACACCATAACTGCTTGTCTCGCTCAATTGACGATTCATTTTGACGGGTGGTAAGCTACGCAAGCAGAGCAAAAGGATGACAAGCTGTTCTTGTACACCAAACGATACCATTTTAAACATTGAAAACGCTTCTCACTCTAGCAGAGGCTATTTGAACCCTGAGCACAGTACGGTGCAGCCATCTGCATTGCGTATTTATAAATATTACCAGTGTATTTCAAGCTCAACCATTCCTTTCTCTCTCCTCCGAATCTCGAGCAAAAAAAACTGATTGACCTTAGAACGTGAGCAAACAAACATCTTAAGAAAGCGGTTAGCCTCTTCCTTCGATTCTATTAATTTTACGTATAAAAATCACTCGTATGATAACTGTAAGTAAAAATCCATGGATGAGATATATCTGCCGATGTGCAGGTAAACAGTTCCCAATCCTGGAGTAAATCGAAACTTATTGTATTACTCCAACGTTAATCCTTTAACGGGCTTCCATTTGTGAGTCATTCATTTAAGATTTAATGATGCTCGTAGCAAAAGGCTGATTCATCATTTCACTATGTCCCCGGAGTTAAAGAATTAAATTGATGCACTGTCAAAACGATATATCTCTTGAGCTTTGGCGTAAATAATCCGCTTATGAATGCTGCAAACAATAGAAACACAAATAGGGGAATTAAAGTCGAGTAAAAAGAAATGAAAGCACTTGATTTACAATGCAAAGTCATATAGATAAGGAGGCAGTGAAAGAAAGTCTACGCAGGCGTTCCAAATCTGAGATTCAGACATCAGATTGGGGAAATGGGGTAAGGCGTGAATCGGGTGGCGCCATCAATGATATCTTCCGAGTTATGACACATACCATTCTTGGGATGATGAGCAAATAAGGCAAAGATGAAGCGCTCGCCTTGGGTCATGCACATTTCCACGCAATATCGGTAGAATTTATCAATAAATCAAAGACGTCACGGAGAAACAATAGCGCATGAAGGAGGCCAGTCAAGAGTACTCGGGAGCACAGATAAGTAGCATGAAAAAGTGTGTTATGGGTATAAAAAGCCTGGGGTAATTGCGGGGCAAGAGTGAATGTGGAGCCAAACATAGGCCTCGTAAGTCCCGCGAATAGGGTGGTGACCTGGAGCGGGCGCAGAGGGCAATCGTCCCCCTACCCACACTGAATGCCTGCAATCCAATTCAACATATACATGGTACTTGGAAAGCCTACGATAGAGTGTGTGGCATGGGATGCTTAACATCAATGAAGAATTAAAGAGGCGAATGTTGGAAAAATATTCTTCGAAAACCGATCGAACACGGTTTAATGGGGGAGCATACAAGTATATACATGGTATAGCCTCTCACATCCAACCACAAAATATTAATAGACAACTTTGTGATGATGCGCTATCGAATGTATTCAGTCCACGGTAACCCCTCACCAAAGACAATCACTAATTCCTTGCGCTGGGTTGGTGTTTTTATTTTATATTCGGTTTCGCATATTTTCCCCCTAAAGGTAAGTTAAAATATGTAGAAAATATTGCAGTCTGTTCATTGTATTACCACACTGCTTATTTCAAAAAGCCTAACAAATTCCCTAAGCAAAAATACATTCTACAAATAACTAGTTTTTTCCACCCTGTTGAAACCTTTCAGCTGTGCGGCCTCTGGAAACCTTAAAAACCCTCTCGGATTGCCACCTGGTTACCCAATACTTCGAAGTGAAATACGAATTAGTGGCCCATGTAATAGGAACCATCCGGCATTCCACGAAATTATAGATGGAAGCTTAGAAGAAAAACTCCATAACTATGCAAAATGCATAGCAAAAACGGGAAGTAATTAAACTCATTACCAAAAAATAATGCTTGAAAGCATATGTTTAAACTTGAATTGTGAGAATTTTCGGCTCGCATCATATAAAGGCAAGCGCTTGGCGACGAGTAGATGCGTATATTTATATACCACTGATAGTTTTTAATTGTTACGAAAACAACGTTAGTGGTTTAGAGTCACCGCACGGCATGGAATTATCATTACCAAAAGTCTGTAGGCAGTCATTGGTGCGCCTAGAATCGGGGAAAGATGGAATATTCGCAATGTTGGCATTCAATGGCTAGCGGGTACTACGGTCTCAATGACGACATCAAACTATCGGAGCCCAAGTGCCTCTCAGCCAATGAATGCCAACATAACATACGTAACAATAACATACGTATTCATCTTTCCCCGATTTTAGGTGCGTCACCGACTTTGAATACTGGAAAGGATAGCAAATACTTCTAATCATTTATACTTCATTCCAGAAAACATCATCTAACAACTACGAGCCAACAACTTGTACATGCCTCAATCTACACGGTGGAGTCCCAAACGGAGCATCGGTTTAGACGTTAAATTAATTAACTCCAAAGTAAAATCGGATAGCAAATGTAAAAATCATCCAAGTACTTACAAATGCACAGCGAAATAGAACCCGCGTGGAAAGCGTACAAGGACTTGTTCACTTCCAGGTGCAAAATTGAGTACTTAGTTGTTTACTTCCGAAAATAACTTGATTTCTGGGAGTACATATGAATATCAAAGAGTAAGATTACTCCTTTCATGCTATTCGGCGGAATTGTGAGACACACATATTTGCACGTTGGGAGTTGAACGAAACGACGTACGCCTGAAGGGGTATTGAGCAATTATCCTGTTTAGTCGGTGAAACGTCAGCGTCTGATCTTTCATTGTCCTTAATCAATTTCACTCATACTTCATAACAGCACGAATCATTCTAGTGGCTTCCACATATTCCAAATGGATCTTCGGCAACATACGAAATATAAATTGTATGATAGTGTAGATAGGTACTTATATAGTGTATCACGAAGAATATAGTACGTGCAATAGGGGCTTGTTGAATTCAATGAGCCAAAGTCTTATAAGTACTTATAATATTATTATTAGAACGAAACATGGAACAAAACCGAACGATAATCGTGGGATGGATGGGTAGTAACAGACAAGTCGCAGGAATTCCAAGGTAGATAATGAGTAAGGTAGTTCTACACAAATGCCGGCGCTTGTCCCCGTACATATATTGCATGTATATATTAATTAGTGGTTTCACTGCATGAAAAATGCGAAAGAAAACCTTAGGGATGTGGCACAACTTCTACGAACGCAATTTCTTGAAACGGCATTCTATTTCACGAAGTAAAAAAAGGGAGTACTTCCGAGAAAGATGCGTCGTGGAATTCCTGAGATATCATTTGAGGCACGCAACGATTTTACAACATTCCCGTAGTAAAGCCTGAGGAGAGGATTGGGTTGGGGGCAGGTGGTCTCCTGGACTATCAGGGCATCAAGTCGGGTTCGATTCTGTGGGTCGATCAAGTTTTTTCCCATGGCCAGGATTGCCGCTACATTATCATGTCGTTAAATTGAAATTGGATGCAAATTGAACCAAATCGCTGGTCGCAAGTTCACCCTCTACTTATACTGTGACAGATGGTCAACACCAATTCTCTGTCATCATTTTTACACTAATAGATAGCGTTATAGACATCTAAACGGCGTACTGTCCTACACTCTGCTTTTACGGCGCAGCGGAAAAGAAAACCCAAAATTGTACGAATAGAGATGGATTACGTGCTATGGAGAGAGGAAATGCATTTACATATGTTCACCATGAAGCGTACCAAAGATTCCTACTTCACAGCAGATAAAATGGGCATATGGTGACCAATAATCACATTATGGATATTGATTCCCGATCTTTTTCGATTCTTTACGACGAAATGCCATGCTTTTTAGGATTCTTCTGCTCAGTATTTGGAACTTTATTACTAATTTTTTTGTGGATAACACCTCAACGCATCTACTAGCTCTAGCATAATTGAAGCGGTCCGAGTGTGGTTATGATTTTGCCAGAGTCAGCATGCTCGCTATGGTCTATGGTAAACCTGGAGTGATCTCGCAATTATAAGCAACATAGTCCTCACAGGAATTCCCAAATCACATTCCCAATTCGCAAATATAACTCCCGAAAATTTCAACAGTCCTCCGCTCAATTGAACATATATTTAATTTCAGTACAATTGCGTTCATTGGCACATATGTTTTTCAATATTCGAGAGGTTCATAGGAGAGATGAGGCGATATTTCTGAAATGTCGAATGACTGCAAACTACCTCTTAAATGAGGGCTGTTTTATGACTATGAAATCGTACCTAATACGCTAAAAGGGGCCTTTATCTAAGATAAAAAGGTGCGTTACCCCGAGGGTAAAAATGCTGAAACGGCGACTCAGGATATGTTGCCGGGGACAGGGATCTTCGGGCTGACTTGGGCGGGGGGAGGGGGGCGCGACCCGAGTGGTTCTCTAGAAGCTTTGATATGATGGACGAGGAGGAGGAGAGAAAGAGAGTGGAGGAAAGACGATGCTCGAGGGTAACGTAATAGGAGATAAGGAAGCACTACGAAGGGAGGCGGAGATGAGCTTGGATTCGATAGGCAAGGGAGTGTGGGTATGGATTCGGGGGCGGGAGGGGGATGAGGTGGCCTGGGGGAGGGGCGAGGAATGGACGACGAAGGAAACGGGCAACGTGATGGAGGGGTCTTGTACTCAGAAACGAGGGGGTGAGGAGAGGGCAAACGTTGTTGCCGTGGGGAGGAGGTGTGAGGAGGAGTCTTAAGTACGAGAGGGTGGGCCTGCCTTTTTGACGTCAGAGGCGCATCTCGCCCCGGTCTCCGATCAATCGGACAGCTGGGAAAGGAAGCGAGGTGAGGGCTGGGGCAGAATGGCAATGTGCAACGGAGGAAGAAAACTCTCACTTCTCCCCCTCCTCCCTCTTTCACGGCATGGCACTCCTTTCCCTCCCCCCCTCCGCTCCCTCTCCACACTCGCGAGCCCTCATTCCCCTTTTGTCTTTCATTGTTTCCTTTCTCTCTCCCTCCCTACCTCATTCACTCCCGGCTCGAGTGCCTGCAGAGAGGGAGGGAGGGAGGGGAGCTGCCCTCGCGAATGGGTGACGTGGTCTTGATTGTGTGTTGGCGGTGGGGGAGGAAGGGGATAGGCACGGCGAGGACGGAAATGAATGGCAGAACGGTCTGGAGGCCGCCACCTCCTCTCCTTCCGTTGCAATTTCCTTCCATCTCCCTCTATCGCTCCTCACATCCCTTTATTTTTCCGTTTCACTCTTTACCTCCCTCCCACTCCCGTCCCTACTCTTCTCGCTCTAGGAAAACCCACTTTTTTCCAGCCATCCTCAAAACAAAGAAAGACAACACCGTCGTCGACATGGCTCCCTCTGCCCCATGGTAGCAATCCGGTGACATGTCCATTTCCACGGTGTCGTTTTTTCAATTGGCGTCGCGCGAAGCATGAGTGTTTTGGCGAGGAAAACGCCCCTGACGGTGTTATACCCGCTCTCTCAATGTATTGCGTACGTACTGCTCCCAATCCGTCGGCTGATTTACCCCCGTGACGATGTTGAAACAAAGCGAACGGTGCATTCGCTACTCGCTCTCGAAGTCGCACTTACCCTACGGTGAAGTTCAGCAATAACCCTCGGATGAGCAGAAATGTTATAATGCAGTATGGTATCATACTTTTTAATTGTGCCTTCAAGTTCCAGGTGGAACAAATAGTTGTGCGTCGCAACTGTAAATCTCGTGTATGAATTTTTATGCTGAAGTCGATGGAAAACGAGGAGGTGTTTATTTTGCGCAGAAGTGTGTCATAAGCCCACCGGTAAGTATTTAAATATTGAGGAACCTTCCAGAATCCATTTTTGCGCGGCAAACTTACATGAAGGACATTATATAAATAAACAGTCGCATTACGATCGAACAATTATACAATTTCAGCGTAACGCAACGGAGGATTCTGACGCGGAGTGAATAATTTACATAGATGCCCATGGAACTCCAATATTATAATATTTGGTACAACTCTGGCCATATTCGCACATAAAATAATCGTGTCGAAGTCGATTATATGATGGATATGACCACCACTATGTGCTGAATACAAAGTGCCGTCAATACTAATACTCAACGCCGTTATATTATATTTATTAGACAATAATAATTAACAGAAAATACTGAACAGACGAGTGGCAATTTTCATAAAAGAATTATCTGCAAACTCCATCATCATTCTACAATTGCGTACATACACGTATCTCAGACTCTCCTCATCTCCTTTGTAAATGCCAACACGGATGGTTCAGAAAACATTTTGTTTTGCGATAAAAGTAATTTAAGTCTATAGCACACGTAGTTTAAATCTACTATTGCTAAAAATGAGGTAATTATAGACAAGGTTTCACGTTATAGACGAGTATCTACCCTTTGATTGGCTGCTTGATGAAGGCTAGCTAAAGGTATATGAAAGGTAGAATCTTACAACTCGTAAATTCAATCAGCAATCAGAATGGGGAAATTCCCGAATTATATTAATCAGGAAATACACAATGTAGTTACAAATAAGCAACAAATCAGTTATTAAGATTAAATTTTTATCTACAGCAAAAGAATTTCGATATATCAAAAGATGCCCTTCGATATTTAGATAGTATATCGATATTTCAAACGAAGCAGAACCTTTGGTATCAGGTTTCTGGGGATGACATTTTACAAAATGAAGGAGGAAATTTTTCCGATAGAATCAAATAAAAAATAACAAGAAAAGATCCAGTGAAAATTATCCGCAATAGTTTTCAAACTTAAATGAAATACTTCCCCCTTTATTAATTGTTTCCATAAAACAATGGACTAAAATAAATTTACGCTTCCGTGTCACTAAATATGAATTCTTATGCCATGATAGAGATACTTTTGATAAAAACGGTATTAGGGTGGATAAACGCATTGCAACTACAATTATTTGAGTGAAATAAGAGTCCCAGTGTATAAACGTAACAACTTAAAAATTTGAGAATACTGAAAAGATAATATCCCAAAGAAAAAAATGAGGATCGCAAATAACAAGCATATAAGAAGAGTAGATAAAACTAACATGGAAGTGGAAAGATAAAACTGATAAGAGGTAAAGGAAATCGCCTAAGTACAGGTGAGTAGAACTGCACCCATCTTCAAGGAGAAAACTACATTAATTTTATAGACAGCAGTTCTCGTAGATAAAAGGAGGAAGCGCTTATGAGGAAGTACAAGAATGAATTCTTTGATGTAGTCCTTGAAAGACGTAAATACAAGGATCTGATAAAAGTTGGAGACATTGGGTGATGGGAAACAGATGATTGACGTATGACTAAGATTTAAAACCAGTGATAAAGAAAATTAAAACTGTCCAACGGCTCGCCTACTCGAACCCATTGTTTCTTATGACACAATAATGCACACTTGGAGATTAGTACGTACAATTTTAATGGTACCTGAGTGATTCTTAGGAATTACGTGATCAAGAATACGACCAGCAGATACTGGGGTTATTGACGTCATGAATACTTCTTCCAAAAGTCAGTAGGAACTGCTTACATGGATTTCCTCGCGTTTGATTAGAAATTAATGGTATTTTCACAGTTTTCATTCCAAAGTGACTTTCCAAATTCCACCTTCAGACGCTTGGATAAGTTGATGTTTTCGATGGAAAATTCAGTTGCGTTGACAAGGATTTGAACTACGATCGTTCAATTTTCTCTTGAAAGTTTATGACCGTATTTTTCTGATTATACCCAGAATGATAGTATTCCGACGGGAAATATGAGCTGAAATTCTAACGAAGTAAAATGACATCACAGAAGGGAATCTCCACTTTTTCGCGTATTAACGTACGCCCACATTACAACACAAGTTATATCAACATCTGGATATCACTTAGCTAACTGATAAAGTGTCAGCTTGCTCACCGTACCGTGCCTACCGACATACTATAATTCTCTGAATCGAATTCTTTCTTAGTCAGCAATCGATCATCTACACCTGCCACCAAGTCGGGGTGAACGGCCACGTTGCACCCCGAAACGCCAGCAAGTATACTTTTTGAACATGTTTGTTTCCCAACGTCCACATCATAATTATCAACCCGAAGGTGTGGGTAGATCTCACCTAGTAATTATCGTAGCACAGCACAGGGCAGGCCGGCCAGTTCCTTTTCCTATGCTGCTCATGGTTTCCCAAAAGAATCTGTTACCCGAAAAAAACAGAGCTGGAGTGAAAAGCTTAGGGGGCCCAGAGGCGTCAGCTGGAACCGAATTTGGGCCCTCCGGGCAGTAGTCCAGCGCTCTACTCACAGAACTGCCACGTCCCCCAATTATTTACATTTTATCTAATTATGTTCAATGAAATAATGGTAGAGAAATGCATCTACGTGATGCAACTTGGAGGAAAAGAAAGTATGAGCGAAAAAATTAGTTAATACCCGGGAATCTAAAAAAATGCCACGACGCTACGAAAAACTAATTATTTTGATGACTTTTGGGTAGGAATAGGATGCCATATTTATGAATTAATCGGGTCCAATCTCACTACAAATTTATGCATCTGCTAAAATTAAAAATGGCCGCAACAACTATTATGGCTCTAAGCATTTAAAAAAATTTGACGCAGGGTCTTATTTATAGTGACCCATTATAGAGGTAAGAACTGTTAGATGCAAACTATACCAATATGATGAAACCTTCATTCGAACCTAGACTGCCGTACGGACTACACGAACACAAGCCTCACGAATAATATCGCGTCATCTAAGTCACCAATTATTCATTGTTTTAACAAACCTTCAAAATATAAATGTTGACAGATATGTAACACGCGTGCATCGTGAGATTTGTTTTTTAAACTCCTTGACGAGTAGTTTGAGCGGAAAACAAACGCCAACAGCTTAAATTACCATTCTGGAGGGAAGACGACGACGATATATTATGGTGACCTCATCTGAGCCCTCCCTCTTCAAGAGAGGGTGGGAGGGGGAAGGAGAGAAAAAGAAAGAGGAGGCGGGGGAGGGAAAGCAAATCCTCATTTCATCTTAATCTTCTCTTCGGTCGCATCCTTGACCCCACGTTAATCCTGAGCGTGATGAACTGCCTCTCGAGGAGAGATTAATGAATGCACTTCCTGCGGTGACGTATCGGGAAGAAATGGCACCGCTCCCGGGAAGTGGGTTGGGGTGCATCCCGTCCCGTGCCCTTGGCGGGGTTCGAACTATTGCGCGTCGGATTCCAGCCCCGTCCTAGCGTCGGCCCGAACGGGAACCAAAGGCCACGAGGCAGAGAGCCAAGGCACACGCAATATTCGCGCGTCCGACAGAGAGACGGGCGGAGTATTTCTTTTTTTTCCTCGCGCGGATCAGAGCGACGATAGGACAAGTTGAAAAATTCCGAGGCGCACCCAACTTAGGCGTGAGGTAAGCTAATACCCCCAAATATTTCCTGTTATGTCGCCTCCCATCCGGCATCCCCCAGCGAGGATGTCAACGGACGCCTTGGTCACACATGTATCTTCGTTCATTCTGTTAAAAGGACGACTGACGTAACCACGTGCTTGGTTTCAGGAACAAGAGGGGGTGGGTGAATTATACGTACTAACCCTTCCCTCGTTATCGTCCCACGGAGGAAAGCAAAATAATTTTCATCTTCTCACTCGAGCATTTTTTAAGGAAAGAGAGTGGGAAAGTAAATATTAAAATTATTATTATTATTATTAGGTAATCTACCGGTTAAGGTAGGTTTTTGGATGGACACAGCTACCAACTATATATTTTGTGACTCCTAACGAAACACAAAATCCAGCATCCTACTCTATATCAGGTCCCTCTTCATCTCTGAGTACTTTCTTCCTCCCTTCATCCCGTCCAACATCCCTATCCTGTTCCTTCCCTTTCCTCGTTTGCCCAACATTCTCCCCTCTATCACAGTCTTCAACATCCCACTGCCGGTCAATACCCCCTTCATCCATTTTTCCTGCCTCCATAGGATTGCTCCCAACAAACCCCTCTCTTCGCCCACCATACCAAGTACTTCCTCATTTGTTTTCTTCTCTGTCTATTTCGCCTTCTCCATTCTTCTCCACACCCACATTTCAAAAGCCTCCAGTCTACGTCTATCCTCTTGCTTCAATGACCACGTTTCCGCGCCGTACATAGCTACGCTCCATATCAAAGTTTTTACGAGTCTTTTCTTAACATCCTTACTCAAAGTCCCCGTCATCAACTCCCTCCTCCTTGTGAAAGCCTCTTTGCCAAGCGCAATTCTTTTCCTTACGTCCCTACTACTTTGACCGTGTTGGTCCAAAACACTACCGAGATACGTTAACTGTTCTACCTCCTCTATTTTTTGACCTGCTATTTTAATGATAGTTTTCCCTCCTATTTTAATGTTTAGCTTAGCCATTTTCTTTCTAGAAAATCGCATAAACTTTGTTTTATTAATATTGATTCTCATCCCATACCTGTCGCACTGAATTTCCAATTCACTAAGCAATGCTTGCAACCCCTTGGCTGACTAACAAGCTAAAGCTTGGTCATCAGCAAACCTAACTGATTTTACGAATTTCCCGCCCTCTTTCATTCATACCTCCAGTTCTTCCCATGCCTCTTGAATCATTTTCTCTGCATACAGGTTGAACAGCAACGGTGATAATGGGCAACCCTGCCTCACACCTCTTCCTAACACTGCCCATACGGTCTCCCTGTTCCCCACCCGCACCTGAGCAGTCTGAGACATGTACAGGTTACCGATTAGCCTACTTTCCCTCCAATCTATTCCTATTTTATGTAATATACTCATTAATTTTTCCCAATTCACTCTATCAAACGCTTTTTCGAAATCTACGAAACAGGCAAATACCTCCTGGTTGTATTCTATATTCCTCGATTAATAATCTCATTACTGCAATGACACCACGCGTGCGTCTCCCTTTCCTAAACCCAAACTGATCATCCCCTAAGAAATCATTGGCCCTACTCTCTATCCTTTCGTTTATGATCCTGAGAACAACTTTAGCTGCGTGGGATTTATTGTCCTGTAGTCCAAAATTATGCTATCAACAGTCAAATCGATTCGAATGAACGATTTCTTATTTTCATTTAGAAAAATTATTGCATGATTTTAAAGTCCCACATGGAATTGGAAGTCAGGTGACCAAGGATAGGGGATGATTAACGTGCGAAAGGCCACGCGTGCAAGCAATATTGCATTATGACAGCACCTAGTATGTTATTGTAGCGTCCCCGCATGCTCTGTTCCCGAAAATGTTTATGCGAAGGCAGAGGCAAGCTTAATGCGTATTAAATCGAG
This sequence comes from Hetaerina americana, assembly GCF_022747635.1. Taxonomy (NCBI): domain Eukaryota; kingdom Metazoa; phylum Arthropoda; class Insecta; order Odonata; family Calopterygidae; genus Hetaerina; species Hetaerina americana. The sequence continues at coordinate 10,181,044 of NW_027286514.1, read as the reverse complement.
CGCGACATAAAATCGTACCTGTCGTATACAAAACGGTAACTCCAAATGCAAAGCAGAAAACACCTGTGAAATGTTTAAGGTCGACCCTTCTGCGGTTTTCCTCGCTGAAAAGGTAAACACAGCTTCTCCAAACACGTGGGGAGGTGATCACTGCTATTTATACACTTCGAAATAACAGCATGCAACCAGTAAGCAGAGATAGGCACACGTAAGTGGATGGGTGTAAAGAATGCAGGCGCCGACACTACTTCTCATCACGAATCGGTCCCTTGGCTCGCTACATAACACAACGCCGTTAAGTCGCGCTGTTTAATTTCCCGCCGAAAGAGGACGCGACTATCCTTGAAAGTCACGAGCGGATCAACTTCAAAGCGAGAAAAAAATACGACTTAAATTCACTGCCGCCGGGGATTTAATCGTGAGTTGGAGGCCTTAATACTTAACCCCTCACCACCAGATCCCACTCAGCAATCAACGCCGTCAACTTCGACGGCGGTACTTCAAGCCCGTGCCGCACAGGGATGTTTAATTTCCGATCGCTGATGTAATTATTCCTAAATTGGATTACATTCCTCCGTCTCATCAAACAACGACACTAATGGATTGGGTTCTGATGACAGAATACAAAACTCCTATTAATTATACGGGTGTATATATCACAGGGAAAAGTATTACCTTCATGCATGAATTTCACACGCCGTCGGGTTTAGTACCGGTTGAATTCCACCATCACCTACCAAACCGACTTTCGGGTTGATCACTGTGTTTAAATAAATAAATATGTATGTATATATATATATATATATATATATATATATATATATATATATATATATATGTATATAAGGGAAATTTTAAAAATTTCAGGCATAAGGTAAAATTTAGCCGTCTAGTGCGAAATTTCTCGGAAGCTCGTATATCCGGTGGTCTAACTGGAAAATTTGGCACATCTTTCGTTACAAGTGACCGGCGGGATAGTAGAAAGTGGAATTTTTAATCCAAAAGGATTGATTTCAACCTTTATCAGCCAAATTTCACTAGTAAAAGTAAATCACAGACTCCACTGTAGAGGTTTCCTTTTTTGGACAATTTCAAATTATTTGAGTTTGATCCACGCTCTTGCGGCTTAAACTAAAATATAGCTAAACATTTCAACGCTTTCATTATGCTTAATTTATTCAGGCATATCGCTACGAAAAATTGAATAAATACTACTCATGTGAAATTTGTTCAATATTTTGCATCTTGATGACATATTAATGAAACTATTCCTGTTAACAAATAATGCGGCGTGTGAGACAATTATGAAACTGAATACCTTTCATGATTAACGGATTTAGTATCGTTCCAAGGCATTTTTGTGTTGAAATAATTTGCTTTAATAACAAACAAAGACATTTTCCTTTCTATTTTTCCGTCTATTTTGACGGACTCTATACTAGCGTTTTAATATAAAAATGTAACCGACTTAATTAGGCGCTGCCCTTAAATATCGAGGCTACACAAATTTCCAGGGGAGTAGGAGGAGGGGTTGGGCCTAAAACTGATATCTCTCTGACGAAAGGGACAAGAAGGGTGGACGTCTTTAAAGATTCAGCCAAACTCAATAAATCACCGCTGCTCTCCCGAGGTACCAACTAACCCCACCGGTGTCGATGTCGCCCCGAAGTTGGCTTAACCAGCAGGCCGGTATTGTAGGGAGATCTAACAATGCTTTACAACCCAATTATATCCACAAAAGTTGTTCCTAGGCTATTCATTTATGCTCCTTTAAATTCTCCCTCGCGAGTGGTTAACACCCAAAGTGTCTAATCAGCGCCGTCAAGCCCGGAAGAAGGATTTCGACCATCGTGCTTAGGCGTTAAGAATTTCCGGACATATTTTCGGGAGGGAAAGGGCTTAAGGGACCTTTGTGAAGTCATTTAGAAGGGCTGGGCCTTTACGTGACGTCATTTACGGACGGCATCTTACCAAGCGCGTGGGCTATTATACCGAACGTAATTGTCCGTTGGAACAAACAAAGGACCTTCTAAAATCAAAAGATATACCGATTCATATCAACTCCACAGAAAATTCCATTCTAAATGATTTATCACCCGCTAAACTGTGAAGATGCAGGCGCCAAGGGCTTGACATAATGGGTTCCGCGACAAATACGAATCAACGCCATTGTCGACACGCCCATTTAGGGGAAAATATACGGCCCATTGTCAAGAACTTGTGTGTGTGTGCGTGTGGATGTGCGCGCGCGCATGTGTGAGAGTGCGTGCGAGAAGTGTGGTCCCACTGGATGGTCACTCGGCCACAATTTTGCGCGCTTGAGTCCCATGAGAGGTCCTTTCAGCAGGCGTCTACGCTCAACGCAAGGATAAGAGTTTAATAAGATCTAGGAGCTCGGGAAGTGCTCACATTCCCCGACGAAAGGCAGTAAGCGTTAAGTGCCAATTTATTGGAAGACCGCTGGACCAAAACGACCGCCATGAAAGCTCTGTGTTGGAGAGCGATCGGAAACGGTTTTTTGAAAAAAGGTTGACCTTAGTCCAGCTTCAAATTTTGTAACCGCATTTCACAGATGAATAAATAAAGGTACAGCTGAATGAAAAAGTCAATTTTCTCATCCGGCTTTCTGTTCATATTTTTTTTCATTCATCAATAGATCGTACCCAGGAAGTTCCCGCGAGGGTGTGGCAGGAGGTGGTTGCGCACCAGGCTACTTTTGACGCAGAATATAATCCTCCCTAGCGCGGTGGGATAACGTAATTCTGATCGCTTATCGTTCATGGAAAAAATAATGTCTTAAATCTCTCTAATTTTATTTACATGATCTCTCCTAACGTAATATAATGGGGTTTATAAAAAATGTTCAAAATCATCGCTTAAGAGACCTTCCAATAAATGCAACAGATTTAATCAGAACTTTAACTTTAGCTTCGTGAGTGATTCCCAAACTAGTTCCTCAAATGATTTTGATATGCTACTCAGTTTGCCATCACAATATTTAACATACCTAGCTCCTCTACTCTGCACGCGATCCAGTTCGGCTATTAATCCAACTTCGTGAGGATCCCATATACTTGCAGCATATTCTAAATGAGGGCTAACCAGCGAAAGATAACATTTCTTTTTCAACTTTTCGGTCAAACATATTCTCCCTCATGTTTGATGCTTCAAAAGCTTACATATAATGCGATTTAGAAGAGCATAAGGACAATTTCAACATGACATTTCAATGTCAACTTGTCTTACAAGTATCTTAAAAACGACGTAATTTCCAGCGTTATTTTGTGGGGGCGATTAGTGACTTAGACCATTCTCACCAATTCCCCTTCCAACCCGCTGCCTTCCCTTCACCAACCCCATCAAAAAAGAATATTGATAGCATTTGTATTTTCTGTATGTACACCTAGAGACAACGCTATACATTGAAAACTAGGTAAAATTATATCAATAAAAGATTCAAGGAAATACCAAATTTGTCGATAAGCCTTATTTTATAACATTCACTTTCTTTATTTTTTAAAGATGCTAATACTCACTTTGCATTTAGCTAACCTTCAACAGAGCCATGTATAAATTTGCTATAGGGTAGGAAAAGCATTAAGCTGGACTTGAGGAAACTTCAGAGTTGTCGAAGTTATTAAAAACAGGTGGTATAACAATAAACGATAATGCATTAAAATTGTTTCATAAATTTTTAAGTGTAACTTCCATTAAAATTACTGTCTCGTTCTCACACTTTACGGTAATGTTCTGATATTAAATACTTGTCGTCCTATTCGATGACGGTGAAATGTCAGCAATTTTTTTATTAATTTTGCAATTCGCCAAAATATCTCTCCGTTTAAGATGAAAGTTCACCAGGCTGAGGCTTCCACAGTCAACAGTATTCACTTGTTCTTTAGAGGGAGCGAGGAAGCATATTTGACGGCGTTCAAGAACCAAGTGGCGAGGGTATATATCGCACAAGCATATTTACGGGGCGAAATGGCACCAGGCTCTGGCACAGGTGGCTATTCCGAGCAAATCGCCGCCGCGCTGAATACCTCCTTGAAATTTTTTCGCCTGGACGAAAATGACTTTGCTCGCATGATTTCCGCCACTTTCTGCAGCGGTGATCCCTGTGAATTCTTCCGTTCCGCTTCCTTACCGATGACTCATAAGCTATCGCGCTTCATAATTATAAAAACTTTGTATTTCTCAATAAGAATAAAAGCGGCCACTCAGACAGTGACAGCGTATTTCTGGGATGATCTCGTAAAAAAAATCAAATTCATGCATCGCTTCGAGTTACCTTGCGATACACTCTTTACCAACTTCATTGTAAAAAGAAATCCGATATCTGTTTTTGTCATAAATGGGATTCCAGCGCCATATATATTTATATAAACCGTATTGATAGTCTTGTTCAATCTTTCGGAACAAAGGAATTATCTGTAATACTTATGATGGAAATTACTTATAATCAATTAGGACTTTCCCATTTTTTTGCAACAGAGGAATTTTGGATTCTACTGGATGCAACTCCTGCACTTCAAGCTTTGCTTCTGATTCTCATAATTCCCAACACTTTATGCTTCCAATCATCATTTTCTATCCCATATTCATGATCAACTATAAGAAGTGAAGTCGAATGGTTACTCTACATTTTTCCTCGGACATATTTAGTTATTTTTTGAACCACAACGCAACTGCGAGAAATAACCATCAGTGATTATACAATAATACCAACTAAACTTCGCGAGGGAAATTGAAGAAAAAGAAACTCATAACGCACGCAAGGTATTTAGAGTTACAAGAGTTGGCTACTCGGCCACTTCCTAATTCCCTCCCTCCCCCTCCACAACTTCCGAATTCTAATATTGGCCACATACTTGCTCATGAGCGAGGCGTAGGGTACCACCACCTCCGGCCGTAAAAACGCACATTAGCATTCTCGCATATTCCGCCGACTCTTCCAACATTCCCCTCTGCCCTCTCTCGTCACCACCCAAACGTATTCCTCTCTTCCCACACGCTCGCTTCACCTGACAGGAGGAGATTCAGAAAAGAAATTGCCGAGGCGTAGTGTAACAACGAGGCGCTCCGAGGTATCCGAGCACCTGCGAGGAAAAACAGGGGCGTATGCTTGTTGCAGGGACAACGAAAACCGGGTAATACGATTTAATCAGTGGTTGAAATTGGAAGACGACATCATTTTATTTAATCTTATTTTTGCGATTCACACAACAACAATCGCAGTAATAAATCATGGCGCGAGTCAGCCGATTTTACTCCTTTAATTACATTTCCAGATTCAGAGAATGGTAGCGGATCTTGAAAGCATCTAAAGGAGGAATTAGCAAATATTAAAAAATGAAATGTTATAAATCAGAGCCCAACGCAACATAGAGCCGATAATTTTATGTTCCGAGAACAGAAGGTATTAAAAATTTGAGTCGCAAATATAGGTAATGTTAATTTTGAATTTTATTAGAGCCAAAAATATACCCCCAGGGGAGGGGGTTGCCTCGCACTCCCCCCATCTTGGATTAACCCCTGTCTGAATGATGAGCGTTTCAAGTCGTAAAGGTAGACTATGACGGCATGTTTAAATGGTGTGAATACTCGTGAGACAAAAAAGATAAACACTTCTCTGCATCAAAGTCAACTCATTTTAAACTACTAATGGGAATGGCACGTCATTTTGCAGTTCACATATAGGGCAAAAGCTAGGAAATTGACCATTTTAACGATTTGGGCTGGATAATAAGATGATAATGCCGAACATTTCAATAAAATGAAGTTATTTCGGAAATTGTTTTAACCCAATAAGAGTGTTTTGTACATTACTAACAGCGCAATTAACCAGACACTAAAGATCATACCCTGGATAACAAACGATCGTAGGTTCGAATCTGTGCAAGACCAAAATACTTGTATCTTCATGCGGCTGGAACGTCTTGTGGTTTGATTGCCAAGGACTATGAATCCGGATAAAGAATCTAAATTGCACGAAATTACCGTCATGACGTATGCCTACGATAACTCCGTCAGGAGAACAAAACCTACGGAAATTTCCCTCTTCAATGAACTCAATGGATCAATTACGCAAGGTGATTTACTCAGTTGACGTACATCACAAATGAGATCAACAATAAGCAGGCTAATGAATTTCAGGAATGAATTGGGATCTTCGAAGGAACAGACGAAAGCTTTAGGGATTCCAAAATTGGTTAATCGATCTAAAATAATGTACGAAAACAGAACGCGATTCGTGATAACAACATGACTGCGAATGCATTACGGTGTGTCTATAAGGGTAGTGTCGAACAGCCTCACGCGATGTTAAAACTTTCCCATTACCATCACAGAAGGGTCATGCAGAGCGTATCAGATCATTGAATCATTAATTTTTTTCGACACGAAACATACTCGGGCTGGACGGTTACGGTGCTGGCCGAGGAGGGGAGAGTAAAACTCGGTGGAGAGAGGAAAAAAAAGATGTGTGTGGTAACCCTGAATTAGAATACGTAAAAAACCATTATTATCGATGACAGATAGCACCATCCGGGACAACTGGAAACGTTCGACTAAAATATATCCATAATTCACCATTAAACGGTTGTGATATGTAATTAGGAGCTTTAGAGGAGAAAATACGATAGGAACCTATTGACATACAGTGCTACCGATGATTGACGAGGAAAATGGATGGCCTGAGTGGCTAATGACGAAGTTCTTAGAAGTGTGGGAGAAGATAGAATGCATCAAATGGGAATGAATAGAGGACGAAAACTAATTGGACGCATTCTGAGGCACAATACCTCCCTAAAGAGCCAAATCGTGGGTATTATTGAGAAGAAAAAATACGTGTATAGTTAGAGATCACAAATTCATTACGAGATCAAGTGATGGGAGAGGTCAGCGAAAAAACTCTTTGAGGGCATGAAGAGTTTGATATAGAGGAGGATATATGGAGGGCTGTTACAAACGAACCATAGGATTATTGACCATTGCAAATGAACTGCCTTTCATTAATTATAAACTTACTAAGGAAATCTGAAAGAAAACGTCACGCCTTCAATACGTTTCCGTATTTAAATAATGTTTATACCTACAATATATTACCTAGATAATCAACAATGGTGACGTTAACCACAATGGTACTAATGAAATACAATAAGAACACGGATATCATTTTATTTTCACAGTTTTTAAACTATTCCTCTCAGGTTACCCCCTCGTTTTAAAATTGATGCTGCCGGACTTTGGTCACAAGTTTTGGAATTTTCATGGAAACAGAGACACATTGCTGTGTATTTTATTGGAAGGTGCTAGTATATTTCTAGGAGTAGCCCCGACACCTCGCACCCATATTTCAAATGAAAGCAGCGTAAACCCTCTTTTTGTCCCCGCCAGACTCCCACTGATACCTGTGACACTGCATGAAATTAAGTAGAGTTCCTAAGGATAGGTAAGAAAACGTAAATTTTTTCCGCCGAAGGACGGTCTCTGGACCGTAAAAGCGTTCACTTGCAGAGTAACCCCCCTCCCTAAATTCTTCCGCACTCCTCTCGCGTGACGTCCCATCCTATTTAGCACGCAGCCAGGCACCCACTTTGCCACAACAATGCATCCTCGACGTCGTCGCTGCCATGGCGGCAGGCGGCGAAGGGGGGAAGAGGAGGGGGAGCGGGAAGGGAGAGAGGGGGAGTTGGAGGGTGCCGAGGCAGGGATACGAGTCTCTCTCTCTCTCTACAGAATCACGAGCGCACGCACGCAAACATCATCCCCCTATAACCGTCTACCCCCTTCCCCCTGAGTACCCCTACGCACAGCATGGATACCCACGCGCGCCAACGAACGCCCTAATCCCCGTCGACTCTTAAAAAAAAAGTTGACTGCGTCATTCCGCCGAACGACGCAAGAGCTTTTCGGATGTTTTAAACGGGGGCGCGCAGCCAACGCACGCGAGAGCACTCGAGGAAAAGTTTTCTACTTCGAGTGTACTTTGGAGCGATCTCATTTTAAAGCTCTTTCTTCTCTGCACGTGGCCTGGAGTGGAGATGCACCCTTCTCCCCCTCGCCCCTCTTTCCCGGGTACTTTTTTTCAAGCCGAGTGAAAGTGGGCAGGATCATCGCTTAAGGGACTATGAAGGGCCAATTTCATAAATCTATCGAAATGGGAGGTACAAATGTTTCCTTTATCCATTCCTAATTTTGGACTAAAAAACCGATTCGATGGTGACAAGTGATACTTTTTATGAATTAGCACGATCTGCGCATCCGCTGCACAAACTATCGAGCTTTTATGGCGTCTTTCTGGCGCCCTCGAAAACTATAACGTTCCTGCAGCAATCTTCTTTTTGCTTCCATGGTAATTGCTCCACATTTTCATTTATTTCACGAGGCTTGAATACCTCCCTTATTTTTCTTGTGGTTCAGTAGTTTTTGAAATTGAACATGAATTACTTGGCATAAATATGAAGATTTTCCACCAAGTGACGCCAGAAACTGTTTTATTCAGTAGTTTTTGTTTTATTTCTCGTTCCCTATTGGTCTAGTTGTTAAGTATCTTTCTAAGCTGCGTACTAAGCAGAATGTACGGATGAAAATTTAATTCTTGGTTTCATTGCTCTTATAGGTCACCCCTGAGCATTAATACTGTCATTCATTCCCTCACTCAATTCTTAAGTTTAAATTGGAGATGAATATTTTTCTTTCCAAATTTCATTTTTTAAACTGATTTCATCATTTAAGCTTTCAACATTAATTCACTGCATCACTTTAAATTTACGGAGACAGCCAAAACCAGGATGATAATTCCACGATAGTATTACAGAAATATTTATGAGAGATTTTCAGATAAAAACGCCCAACAGGAATTTTTAATATTTTCAAAAGAAATTCATTGAAGGTTAGTTACCACAGAAATCTTGGAATTTCCATGGAAACAAAGACACATTTCTGTGTAATTTATTGGAAGGTTTTAGTATATTTCTAGGGGTAGCCGTGACACCTCGTACCCATATTTCAAATGATATGAGTTTTTCTCATCAACGCATTATTTGCAGTCGGTTTTATTGAAACATATATTCAATTCTTGTACCCTCTGCGTTCAAAACTCTACGTAGAAATTTCACGAAACCTCTCGGGGATGCAAACTTCTGCATGCCCCTCAAACCCTATGACATTCCCCTGCATACATGTAGTGTTACTTAGACGATGCAAATTACAACAATCATACTGTTGATTATCAATTCGACGATGATATAATCGCGCAGTTATTTGAGAAAGGCCAGTTTGACTGGAGTGAATTTCAAGACGCCTGCTAGGCTCTGTTTCTACGTGACGAGCGTCGGTGAAAAGAATGTTAGAAATTCTTCGTGAGGGAACCCATGACAAATATAACATAATTATAAGTCACTAATAACGCCACGTCGGAAATAGCTATCAATAGGACATGTTGGGATATTTAAAGGACGCGACCTTTAGACCTTGTAATTACGATTTAAGTTGTGTTCTAGCCAAGGATATTTCCAAAGTTATCGCAACATAAAACTGAGAAGATAAGCCATGCGTTCAATGACAGGAAGATTCCAGCTAAAACTGTCTTCCCAAAAATTCGATATTTTAAGGATTTATATGCTGCAACATACATTATGTTTAAGAAATTAACTAAGAAAGTAACGCAAATACGCATTTTTAAGTCCAAAAAAAATTTTATTTCACCCAATTTCGGATGTAAGATCGCATGCATCCAAGGTGGAAAACCGAATAACCTATATGCGTACTAAACAATGGAATAAAAGTGAGCAGTTTTCTTCGCTTTTAAAATCCTTGAGAAATGAGAACATTCGAATTTTAGACGTGCATGCTTATAAGGAGAATAAATAACATTCAAAATGGGACGTCCACTAACCATAGTAAAACGATTTGGCTCTTACGGAAAGCCTTCATCAAAGAGCACCGACTCTTATTCCGGCTTAGGGAAAATATGCGATTCGGAATACTGTAAACAAAAGATAAAAATATATTAGTGGCAAAGGGTTCATTTAGACTTGATTACGTATTATTCATATCTTTAATACAAGCTGATAGACTAAAGGAAGAGTTGTGAATGAAGTGATGTGATGTCACTCTAACGAGAATGAAATTATGCAAATGTAAAATATTCAAGAGGAAATGGAATTATTTACAGAGAGATGCACTGGCGATCAATTGTCTCTATGAAGAACGGAAGCGTGTTATTACAAGTCTATTAACCTTGCTATAATCTCGATGGACTGAGCTGTAAAAATTTTAATTGTGTGCCTTGATATCTAATATAGGTGTTATATACCCCTAAACAACATTACTCTGATCGTAGCTATAATAAAAAATACACGCCTAAGAAAGTAGGAGCGGAATATGGATCGTTATCCAACAATATTTTTATTCACTATTCGTTGCGGGAAACATTTTCCCAAAGATTTTTAAAATTCGGAGTGGATTGATTGAAATTTTGAGGTTTCCCTACAGTTGTGATCACTAGGAAAAGAGAGAAACTGGCGATGCGTCAGAACTGCTGCTTGATAGAAGTGAAAGAAGGAGGGAAGGGGACGGTGCGTGTGATACGCCAGCACCGTACTCATATTTGAAAATCGATACCAACGAAAGGATGTAAACAGGGAGAAGGTCTCGGAGGGTAACTGGGGGGAAAAGTTTGCGGAAGAAGTGGCTTTCAAGAGATAGTCTGGGAGAGTGGGAGCGGGAGGAGACGAGCAACAAATTTACACGAAAGGTCGGCCAAAGAACTCATTTCAACATCACCGCCGAAATCTCCTAAACCTTTTTCTTACAAGATTTTACGCGGAAGCACATAATTCCTAGGTTTGTCCCCTTAATTTTTTCACTAGCTAATAGCGAGATGACGGAAAAAGAAAATATTTAATGCGAGCACATCTTCAGTTGATCGCTTCCCTTTAGTTCTCACCGAACCAAGGTAAATCTTCCCACACCTGTATGCTCCTCAAAATAATCTTAATGTGTACATTCAATCCATTCAAAACACTCATTTTCCGAGCCAGAATAACAGAGGCACTGCTTCGGATGCGTTTTATACAAGTGACCTCAGCTTGCTTAATTATTATTACATAGTACCCTGAAGAGCCACCCCTAGGGTGTGTGGCAGGGGGTGATTACACACCAAACTTGACTCAAAATACCTTTCCGCGGTCCGACAATGTTATTCTAATCCCTTACCGTTCGTGGGAAAAATGACATCTTGAATCTATCTGCTCTATACTTAACCTCTCGAATTTAGCTCACATGATCTCGCCTACCGTAGTACGATGGGGGTAATAATACATTATCAACATCATCGCCAAAAAGATGAGACTCGCTGAAATGCCTTCCCTTATGTAATATAAAATGTAATGCAATAATCAATATCGGATACATTTCGAGCGCCAAATCACATGCGTGAGATGAAATGAAAGGGAGTCGTCGAGCAAAATGTAAACAAAATATATTGAAAAAAATATCAACTTAATTTCAAAGATCCTATCCCATACTTCCGTTTAGGGATAGACAATGGGAGACTTCGGCACCAGAAAATAATGTGACATTACCACGCGATAGAAAATGAATGAGGTCTCAAGTTAGATCGCGCACTGATAAATGCAAGGGAGAAGTATTGTAAATCGTCCACGCATGCTCACCCTTTGAGGATAAGGACGCCTGGGGCGGGGGAAGGAGGGTAGGGGGTAGCGAGTTACGAGACTCGATCGCGCTCGGACGGAGAGAGAGAGAGGAGGCGAAGCGAAGACCCCCACGCACAAGGGGGCGCGAGAGCGTATGCCCACGACCGCGACTGCCGCCCGGCATTAGATCCCAGACTTGAGCGAGCAGGACTGTGCATAACGGGCCGCTGCGTCCGCCGGCGACAGCACTCTTAAGTGCATTATGGCGTAGACACACACACACACACAATCCACACAAAGAGTAGTCGACCTCGGCGCGGTTTACAGAAAAAGAAGAAGTGGGCGGCAATGACTAATTCGAACCCCGGAGAGCGCATAAAGGGATTACTACAGCGCAGGTATGCTCTCTGAAAAGACCTCTTGCCTCCCGTGATCTATCTGATACACCTCCCTCGTCCACCGAGTCACGCGACACACCTGCTCTAAAACTGAGCAGCCTTCATTCGATTGAAGAGGGAACGAGAAAGAGAGAGAGAGAGAGAAGCAACTTTCGAAAAGGTCCGACTCGGAGATCGGACTCGTGCTATTGAATAGCGCAGCGCGTGCCGACGCCATTTATAGAAAGGAGAACGTAGATTATGGTCAAATTCCACGGATTTACATAATTGTCGTGCGGTCACAAGTCCAGATACTGCATCAAAATGTTGCCAAAACATGAGGATTTCCTGTAAGCTGATGGGATACCCATACGAATTCTCCTGTCTGGTTTAGAGGAATATAAAATAAAAATAAAAATTTACTCTACAGCCATAGTACCGGAAATATTTTCTCTGATCATACGAGAAACATGGGTTAAATGAACAACTCATACGTTTCATTCGTGGAATACATTGTCGGGAAAATTAAAGAAGAAGTTTTAAGGATTTTTAAATTAAGGGAAGCACATTTACGAGTGCCAAATCTGAGTTGACAATAAATTAAGATACAAATTTCCTCAGGATGGATTGATAATCAGAGATCAAAACCCCATCAAGTATGACCGTTTGGCTTGCATCGAGTTTCTTCCTCATAAAATATTTCCTATAAAATCCTGCAAAATATTTTTCTTTTCAATGAATCCTTAACCCAATCAATTATATAAAATCATAATTCGTTAATCATAATGCCAATATCAATGAAGCAAGGAAAATTCCTCGACGAAAACGTAATCAGGCGATATAATGGCAGATACTACATCCGTCGGAAGACTTAAACCCATAGGCAAGAAGAAAATGTGCCATAAAATACTTTTCCAAGAACCATCATCTTACAGCGATATCAGGGTCATCCCTTCTCAGAAAATTAAATGAACATTAATTAAAGTGAAATATGTGAACACATGTAAACTATTTTCAAAGTGTTCGGTATCCATGTAGGAAACCAATTGCATAATATATTTTTCTTTCGAAAGTTAAGCCACAAACGGTTTGTTCCAAGGAACAATGGCAGCGATAAAATATTCTGAATCGTAAATCGAGAAGAACTGGAGGAATTAGTCCATTCCGAAGTTCGCTATAAATGTCGCCGCATTGCGACAGTACCAATGAGTCATTACCAAAAAGAGTAACAGATATAACAGAGGTATTTCTGAGGCACACCTATCGTCTACATCACACCAGTGTAATCGGGAGGAATATAGATAAAATCAAATCGCCATACAAACTTGAAAATAAAAACGACTCTTTTAAGACTTTTGGACAGGTAGCCATACTGAAGCAAATAAATACCCCGTTCCGACCCCCATACGCAGTCACGAAGATCCCGTTTACGAAAAATAAAATCCCCCTTCCCCAACCATTTCGCAGAGCTAAGACCGCGGCGCGGAAAGACTTGTGATATATAGGGAAGGAATGAGTAAGAGTCGACGGTTGGAGAGGAGGATATAAGGAGCGAGGAGAGGGGGTGGGAGAGAGGAGGGATCGGAAAAAGGAGTACGACCTTTGCGTGACCAACGAGCAGTGATTACCGTGATTGGACAAGAGGCCCCAGAAAGCAACGGAACGGCGAGAGTCATGCAAAGCAGGGGGAAATAACTCCGTCCCGATGGCATGCGGGCGGAATTTCGAGACAAAAGGATTTTCTGGACGATAACTGCGCCCGATCGGTGGTGATAGGACGGGGGGGGGGTGATACTTTTTTATTAGCATGCGGGAATCCTAATAATATTTATTCGCGTCCCCCTCTCCGTATCCCTTTCCCCATATTATATTTCAACTCGGAGACTTTTGGCAAGGCTCCGTGGGAGGGAAGGAGGGGCAGGGAACGGAAGGGGAAGAGTAACGTTCTAGGGTTCATTTATATTTTTTTCGTAAACATTTTCGTGCCGCGTAAGGATCGATCCCGGGGTATTTCCTCGGCGTGAATCACGTTCCCCTTCCCCGGCGCCTCCGAAGGTCGCCCGAGTGAACGCGGCAGTGGGGGTATGCGGAGAGGTTGGTTCGTGGGGGGATAGAGAACACGATCACGCACACATTTATATATATAAAATATACACCAACCTAATCGGTTATCGAAACGTTTATTTTCATTTTATCGGAATTTATTTATAAGAATACCGAATGACTTGGGTCAGAATAAGAGGGTTCAGAGGGGCCGACACGTGCGGGAATAGTTGGCTAACTGAAAGGAGAGGGCATTTGGTCGATATTTTCTCTTATAGGCATACGAAGCCCAGGATGATTCATACCGCGGGAAAGGGTCGCGTGCCTCTGGTCCCTGGCGTACAGGTGAATGCCTAATTTTGATCGATACTGTTCACAGTTCCTCCTTGGAAAAGTTTAACTTCAGCAGTGATAAGCGCACGAGGAAGGCTAAGCGTAAAAATATTACAGATGCGGGTTGTTTAACTTTGTAGTCAAATTATATATGCTAAGAATACTTCTATAAATTGGATACCCTTATATTTCGGTTAAGATTCCATGGTAGCATCGACTAATACTGAGTTCCCGAAAATATGTACATTCCCTTATTTACAGAGTGGAGGCTATACTTTAGTGTTACTTCAGGGAAAATTCTCAGTGAAAAATTAATCGTACATTTTTATTTTCAATATATTGTATCAGAACCGTTTTACCCTGGTAGATTATTAAAACATCACGGAATAAAACTTTGATCAGCATATAAATATTTCTTATTGTTGCGTGAATTCACTGTAAAATTAAATCTATTAGTCAAGTTATTAGACAGGCGGAGTAATAAGGATAAAATATAACAAAAGTTTAATACACCTCTGTGTAATTTTTTCAATTCAATCGATAAAATTATATCAGAGCTCCATTGACTAACCCAAAATGTATAGTGAAGCAATATAATATAGAAGTGTCTCCTCGTTATATCGTAATAGTTACATGGTTATACCAAAATTATCACAAATTATTAGTTAAATTTAAGAAGGCATTAGCTTTCATACTTTGCACTTTTTCGTCATCTGAGTTTGTTATTTCATTTGAGGTAATTGAATGAGAAAAAAACCTCGAAATAATTTCGAGCGCACTCGTTCTTTTCACTACCGTATTCTGTCTCCTAATTCAGGGGTTGGTCACTCGATGTGATTACGTCGATGGAGACCAGGACTCATCATTAGCCTGGGAGACAGTTAACGCAAATACCAAGTCCAGAAACTCATTAACATGAAAGCTTTCATAAGATTGTTTGACCAAGTGTTACGCGTGAATGAACGAAGTTAACTGACCACCCACTCAATCACGCACATACATATATCTCGTATTTATTTATTTATTAAAATATATTATACTACTGCTTATGGTGCGTAGGGAAATATTTCAAAAATCAGTGAACATGTAAAGGACTTTCAATTTATTCCTCGGAAAAAATAGAACCTAAAGCAACACTGTCCAATTTAATTAACGAATGCCCAATGTATGAAACAACTTAATTAACAAATTAACAATATAATATCTGCAATTTATGCCTCTCACGCAAAAGAAGGAGACAGAGAAAAGATAAATACTTTCGTTTTTCTCCGAGAACTTGCTATGAAGTCATTTTCAAAGTCAAGGAATTGAGAAATAGCTTGAGAGACTTAGATCGAGTGGTCGCCCCAGTTCATTACTCTTCTCAGGCGTGAATCGATTGTACGCAATTTGCACGAAGTCGCGACAACATAATGCGACGCACGACCCAAATAAACTCCACGTCCAGTCGATACAACTGTCACAATACTTAGATTGTTTCATATGTCCAAAGCAACCGGTCGGACTAAAAGGCGTAGATCCAGACTCCAGTGAATGTAGACCGTTCCATCATAACTCAACCCAACCGCGGTCACTTCCAATGGCTCTAAGCCTGGCTCTTAGATTCAATTCCTGTCATTTGCTATTGTCACAGCCTCCGGTTGTACTTGAAGCAACGCTTTCTTCCAACCCCGTGAGCAATGAAAAATGATCCGTCTCGAGGGGAAAGAAAAACCCGGGAAGGTTGTTTTAATTACCGCTGTCTTGCACATTATACTTTCACAACGCGTACGCCGAGGGCACATCAAACCTTCGGTTCACCCGAGAACAATATCTGCGCCACCATTTCATGAAAATATATTTGCATAATTTTAAAATTATCATGACATTTTAACTGAGGTAAGCAGCTTGGCCTAGAAACACGAGATGTGCATCAAATGCGGGAATGATGGACGACGACACATTCACGATCGCGAAATGAAAACAAAGCCCGGATAAGAGTTATGAGGAATAAAAGAACGGCATAAGTCGTCGTGTCACATGAAAACAATTCAAGTGTGTGGTCACATTTAAGAGGAGCTTATTGGAAACTTAAAAACCGCGAAACAACCTCTTTATTGGATGCGAATGTACTCACATAAATGCTGACGAATAAATCCATACGTTAAAATAAATTGGATTTTAAATTGCGAGAACTCTCATGTTAGTTTTCTTACGTATGACACGCTTTAACACCATTTATTACTATGCTCAACTTTAAGTAAAAAAATGTAATTTTTTAGTCAAAAATAGAATCACGTGTTTGCGATCTGCATACCCCAAGTTAAATATTTAACTAATTTAGGTATGCATAATAATGAACGGAAAATAACGGCTGTTTACTCTACTACGGAAACTATCAAGAATCTTAGCAACTGAACGTGAGTAAAAACAAATTAAGAAACGCAATAGAATATTGTATGATGGAGAATTACGGGTAATAATTGTATGCAAATTCAATTTGATAAGGAACATAATCGTTTATGCCACATTACCTCAGGCCCGGATTTGAAACCTGCCATTGCGAGTATGTGGTGTCATTTTCCGACACGTAACCCGTCTATAAATTGTGTGCCTCGTGGAGCGCACTACAAGCCCAGTTCTCTATGCGCCCGAAGGAAACTTCAGCCGCAGGTGCAATTAGTTAAGGGCAGGCTACGATGGCGACGCCAGGTTTCTCTCCACCCTTCCTCTAGTATCTAACAATCCAATTTTTAAGAACATAACCCACCTGTTACTAATGGAGCAAACCATCTCTGCTATCGTTCGCTTCCACTAATGACAACAATTATCCATTAGGAAACAAATGGTAATATCAAGATGATATGAAATTGCGGCTTTTAATACGGCTCGCTTATCCGCGTAAATAGTTCACACCTACAAGGACACTTAACAAAACTCTCTACAAGAACATTCTGGGGGAGGAGGGCAGCACCCTGAGCATTAACTCAACCCATACTGACGACTATTGATCAATGGCGCCTCTAGGGGTGGGGGGAAGGGAAAAGTAATTCTATCAGCGGGACGACCATAAAAAAGATCGTATCCCTCTCCTCCCTACCCTCTCCCCGGGACCACCAATGAAACGTTTGACGTAGCGCTGCCGCAACAATAAAAACCGAGTGTCCTCGTCAAAGGCGCCACTCAGCTTGGCATTTTCTCGAATCGATCTCGCAGTACACTCGACGTGCCCTTTTGGCAGCTACCAGGCTGTGTCCCATGGCCGTCGTCTGGTCCCTCAGCAGCGTGACGACCATTTTTCGACAGCCCTTTCTACGTGGCGAGTGTGGTGGGGGATGCGAAAAGGAGGTAGTACAACGTACGCCCCAACTACTTCTACCTCTTATTCTGCAAGGCACCAAGATAGCGTGTGGCAGGGGGTGTCAGGTCAACCGCCATTGTAGTAATTGATGAATATTAGCATTGATTATCACTTTATTTCCTTCTACTGTGGTGACGCGTTATGTGAGGGAAACAGGGATTCATCATTTCGGTCTGGTAAACGCCTACTATTATGTATGAATGAAACTTGTTGTGCTTGTATTCATGTATATATATGTAAACTTCCTAAAATATCCCTCATTGTAACGTAGGATGTTAACTTTCACATAGGAGGTTTTAATCGAATTATATTTTCAGGATTAATCAAGTTAGAAATTCAACAAAAGCCTCCATTAAGGATCCATTTCGCTGATTGTCAAATATTTCCATATTTTTAATAACTGTTTTTTAGAAAGACGTGGGTTCTAATAGATGACTGCTGAATGGTATCCGAGTGGAGGCTAATTTATCTAATTATCTTCTAAATGCTTGGTGTATGGTGTATGCATGTTTTACTTCATTCTCAATTTATTATTTTAAATTTAAAGAAATTTACAACAGTAATTATTACTGACAGCCATTTCAGCAATAAAAACTCAGGAAAAAAGTGTACAATTAAAATTCCAAACTAATACAGATGAATAGTTAAGAAATAACAACATAAGATGCTCAAATGGTTGCACGCAATCTATTACTTTTTCTCAAATCATTCAGCGAATTGTTTGAAAAACTCACGATTGATAAGTTCAAAACAGCACCTGCTGATAAGCCAAGAATAGTTTAGCAAGATACTAAAATAAAATATTTAGATACACATTGCATTCCTTGTATATATCGTATTCCTTGTATAGTTATAGTTTGTAACATGATTTTTCTTTCGTACAATTAAAGTGAATTAATTTTTGATTGTAACTGTTATTTATTTAGATAGTAAGTGAAAAATGACTATCTTAGTACCAACAATTAATTAATTTCAACAGAGTAACTTTTTCAAGATGAAATTGCATGAGTTGCAAGAAGCGATTATAATTAATCCATGCTGCTTGATTGATTTTACTTTTTCTAACGCGACACTTTTATATATATGCTTCCGATGGTACAGGGTTCGTTATATCGCACACAAAGGTTAAATAATAACTTTTTTGTGACTCTGAACCAGGAGCATATCACTTGAAACCAGAAAATAAGTCCATATCATGGAATTTAAATGAAAGCAAAAGTAAGTGCTTTCCCACCAGTGGATTATTTCATAAAGTTAGAAATCATTTATGCTTCTTCTGTATTATATTATGTATGCTTCTAATCCTCTCCCTCTCTCATCTCCTTCTTTATTCCTTCTATTAAAGTTTTACTCAATACACTCCTTCATCTTCCATTTGAGTAAATACTTGCTTAAGTATTCTCTCATTTCTCATCCATTGCACGTTTCCTTATCATCTTTATTGCAGTGTTTATATATCATCTACTACGGCGTTATAATTCAAATTCAAAATGTGTTCAATTCTTTCGCTACGTATCCTTACTCTTTCTCATTATCAAGTTGACCTTTCCCTAAAGTCTATGTCGGTAGTTTATAAATGATATCTCGGATTTTATTTTATCGGCCATATTTCATATCTAAAAATTATCATGCTCTATAGGATTGCATTGTAAATTCTTTTTATTTAGAGGACTAGTACTATACTATGGAGTTAAAGGAATTGTCGCTTAAAATATTAAAACTAATGAGCACATAAACGAGAAAATCTATGGTTATTGTTCTTCAAAATGACATGTCTACTGTATTTTCTAAACCTAAGTAAACGGCAGACTAGGTACGAGGTTTTCTTTAGAAGCAGTGTCACAGGGTCCTTATAGATAAATGAAAAGGTATTCAATTAATGAATGTAACTAAACAAACTTCTCTTTCCCTCAAAGAATACTCACCACACTGATGAGTTGACTAGCCATCACGTCATCACTTCGGATTTTTCTATCGTCTCACTTTGTCCTTTATTTGAATCTCACTAGATCGTCACCAGCTCACACCAGTCCTAGTATTTCAAGATTTTCACCAAAGATTCATCTTTGGCACGCAAAAGCAGCCAGACAGGACCGTGACAAGATATGTAACGAGTTTTTTTTTCATTTTTATACCTTGATAACATTTAAAATACAAAGTTATTGCCTTAGGGTATTATCGTTTTCATATTTTTTCGGACGCGGTTACAAGAGGAATGAAAAACAGACATAAGAAAACGATGTGAATCGACAAGCTTAGGAATAAAAATAAAGAATATCAAAATGTAATATTTATCGCCCCAGCGAGCATGGATTCTCAGCCGCGGCATTGCGCACACGAAACAACCGACGTCAGTGATGAGGGGCAATGACGTCAAGGTCGAATCGAATACACCTAATAGAGTGACATATTTCTCGTCAATGATCGTCGACAGGAGCGTTGATGCCACGGAGTGTGCCAGACAGGGAGAGGACTACACAGCCCGACCTCTTAAAAGCGAGAGTCGGGAGGGAGTCAAAGAAAAAAATGAAGAGAGTCAAAGAGTCGGAGGGAGTAAAAAAAAACACTGCTGCGGCGCGCGTTTTCCTTTGCGCCTCCCACAGAGGATTGTCCCGAGGACAACGAGAGATTGCTCTTATTCTGACGCGCGCGAGCCAGTCGAGAACGGCTGTGTCGACATCCACACCCACTCGCAGCATAGCAGCTTGTTACTTATTATGTCGTTCCGTCCGTGAACTTATACGCCATTACAGAATGCGTGGTGTCGCATCCAGTGTTCACGCAGAGATTATGCAACTGATGGGGTGATGATGAATACGAAGGCGCCGACAACGGGCCTGGAATATATCTCCTTTTCACAGACACCATTATTTTCCTCCATTCGAGATGGTGGCGGCCGATTGAGAGCAAACTCAAGACGCCGTCGCTTATTCATTCCTGTTTAATACTCGGTGAAAAAGGACTCGGCTTCCGATCTAGAGGTGGAGGATCAAAGGCGTGTGAATGATCAGGATATCCTCATTGAGACCCTTGTTAAGTGATAAAACTGGGAACTTGCGTAGTGTACGCTAACTACTGCCATACGTAATGCATCCTCTTCGGGATTATATACTTACGTGTATTTGTGTATCGTGGAATATAATTCCGCACTTCACTTGAGTGCGTAATTTCGATGTCCACTCTAATCTGACCGTAGGCTGGTAAATGTTAGCATAAATAAACAAGACTAAATAATTGGATGTGATGACTTAATAAGAATAATATCGGCCACACGACAATAACAAAAGTTTAAAAATTCATAAAAAAACATCGAATTTGGCACAAAATAAATACTCATAATTTCATCTGTTCTCTAGTTAATTCTAGGTGGATGTCTCGGTGAATACGTTACCCCGATACCTGGGTATCACCCGTTTGACTTCCGACCAGGGTATAACTTGTGTTGCTGTGTCATTGTTATGAACGGAATGCGTATTTAGTGCGTCGTTATCCCAGTCTTTAAGGCATCTAAAATCCGATTACATGCAGTCCTTGAACCTAAGAAGCAACCGGTTTCCGCACCATAACTCGGTACAACTTTCAGTGCGCTCTAGCGAAAAAATAGTATTTGCCGCGCATGCTCGAACTGTCGGCATGTATTTATCCTAGATAATTTAAGCATGTATATTTCTTTAAAATACTAACATGAACGATAGATTGATACGCTGCATTAGTGTCACAAGTGTGAGCAAAGCGCTTCACGTCTGGATAATGTCACTCTATTTAAAAAATAACGCCAAGATTCCAGACAATGGTGTATCGAATAGTTGGTTGACAGCTGAAAATTTCTTGAACTGAATTTCTACTATTACTGCTACTTCGTTTTTAGAAAGTCATTAAAAACCCAATGCGTATAAACTCACTTCCAAATTAACAATCTGACATGTTATGGATTGGAATTCGTTTCAATAGCAACAGAAGTTGCTTCAGATGCTTCCTCTGATGATTTGTTTTTGTTTTCATCTTTAATCCGGGAAACCAGTCTTTCTTTCTATTTCAATAATGGATATCAATTACTTCCACGAAGTGAAGCCTGAAACAATAGAATATATCATTTGCTTATTTAAACGCGATCGTTCCGCGAGACGCGATAGTCCTTTTTGCATTTGTAATTACTACACGAGTGACCGAGAAACAACAGTTGTTACTACACGCGTTCTCCTGAAATAAATCAACCCATTAAATAAGAGCGAAGAGGAAATACGATAATTTAAATGCCTGCATATACACATGCTTGAGTTCATGGCTTTCTCTCGATTGGGTACAAGTGAATCGTCTTCGGTTCCGTGGATCGTTTGTAAAATGAAGCCAGAAAAAGTGACATCATCCAAATACCAGCTAAAGCACACACGTTATTCGTTGCGTTTGCTTCCGATCCATGGAAGAACTATATTATGTGTGTGTGTGTCGTGTTTCACCATTGTTTCCTAAATGATAATTACTAAATTATCATTTTTTTTATTTCTATGAAATCCTGCAAATGAAATTTTTTCCCAGATAACAGGGAAATTTAAATTCGTAGATATGAAGATAGGAATCGCTGGGAAGACGCTTTTCCCAGTTTTAAGAAATCAAATAACATCAACAAGAGAAAACTAAACCGAGAGCTTCTAAGAGGCAGTCACAACAAATAATTCGTTTGGAATGACTCGCCTACACGAACAACAAACCGAGAAATAATCAGTATGTATCATAAATAGTATAACTATATAAATGATAACGTAAATAATCTGCACACATTTCTCATACTAAAAGAATACATGGATCAATATTACCTGTCGTCATAATGACACAATAGTTCAGTACACCATGCACCACAAATGTACAACAGTCAGAGTAAACTAGTTGTATAAATATATAAGCAATATTTGCAATAAATACACACATTATCAGCACATAGTTCTCGGTATAGTAGAACAATTGAATTGATATTACTTTTCCTTAAAGTCGAAAGATACGTTTTATACAGAAAAAATACACGAATAGCATGCACAATATATATATATATATATATATATATATATATATATATATATATATATATATATATATATATATATACACACACATTTACATATACATACAATCATCGAACATAAGAAGACAAACTGAAATTTCAATTCTATATCAGTAACGATCTTGCACGAGTAGTTTTAAAAAAACTTTCAAACTTGAAGCTTTAAATAATGAGCAATTTCCTCGAGGAGCATTTACATAAACGTTTTTCATGAATGGGAAGCTCCTTACCTAGTCGCTGCAGAAATGATCCCCTTTTATCTCCTCTCGGTCCCCCGCCGCTGTCGTGGATCGTCTTCGGAGGGTACTCCCGGAATTTCTTCCCTTCTCCGGTCGACTATCACTCTCCTATCAGTCTCCTTCACTCCGACAAACTCTCCTCGCCGATATCACAATACGGCAGGGCTCCTGGATCGAACTTCCTTCCTTCCTCCTCCTTCCCTTCGAACCCGCTATATTTCCTCCGGCTCTCCTTCTTACGGCCGATATCCGCCCTCTCTCCTTCGTACCCTTTCAACTATCTCACACGCGCGCACTCTCACACACACACCCCTGGGAGCTTCAGGCTGCCTCGTTCGCCTCGACGGCATTTCTATACTCCCTCCTCCGACGACATGCTCTTCGCCAACAGAGGAGCCATTTCTTCAAGTGCGACGATCACAATAACTCTCTTGATTATTTTATTCCCTCTCCCTTTTTTCTCTTCGGATTCTCTCCCTTCGAGCCGACGACCCCTGGGAGCAGTGGAGAATTGGTGGGCATGGGAGCCCCTTCGCCCGTGCCCTGATTCCGCGGGACGTTCGACAAGATGCTCTCGCCCCAAGGGACAGACCGATACTCTCCTCTCTTTTCGGTGTATGGTCGTCGCACCGGTGGTGCGGTGTGGCGGCCGGAACGGCAGAAGCGGTGACGGTGCGAACGACCGGATTGCCGGCGAAGGCTTCAGATCGACGAAGCGAGTTTTGGCGGGAGACCCTGAGGTGAGGGCGGGTGAAATAACTGGTTAGACCTCTGTCGTTCCGTTTCCCTCCAGCTCCCGTTCCAGATTAGCAAGTGCGAGCAAGTCGCGGAATGTTTTTCGTTTTATTTTGTTCAAATAAAAAGATTCATTAGGAATCGTCTCGTTAGCAGGGAACATCCGCTATCGTTCTAGATCGATTGAAACTCCCCTTGATTGTCCGGGGCGATTTGTTTGTCAACATCCTCCTCCTCTCTCTTTTTTTTCTATCAGTTGAGGGGGGGAAGGGAAAACTTTTATTTTACCCCGACGAATGGGGAGGGAAAGCTTTTGTCTGTGACAACTAAGAGGAAAAAAGGAGTAATTCGCGAGCGATGCTGAGAAGATAAGAAAATAGAAAACTCCAGGAGTAAGGAATGAGTTCCTATTGACGATCTATGAGAACCTTCCGGAGTTATCTGAGCTCGTTATATATTTATCTCTTCTCACTTCCCTGGGTTCGTTCCAGTATTCGAAAAGACGAGCAAGTTGACTCGGCAAGATATTTGTTTAGCCTGTGTTAATTGCTGCACTGACGTAAGAGGCACGCATATAAAACACG
Source organism: Hetaerina americana (assembly GCF_022747635.1). NCBI lineage: Eukaryota > Metazoa > Arthropoda > Insecta > Odonata > Calopterygidae > Hetaerina > Hetaerina americana. The sequence goes on along the minus strand of NW_027286514.1, from coordinate 10,156,674 downwards.
TCGACGCCCGGACGGCATGCAAACCAGCCACGAAGGAGATTGTTATTAGAGTGGATTATCAGCGCCGATGACGTCATCACAAAGGGGAAGGCATCAGGGGGGGATAGAGGGGGGTGGAGGGGCGGGTGTAAGAGATGCAGAGAGGGCGGTTAGGGTTGACGCGATTGACGGGTACAATCGGGTCGTTTCCTCACTATTTATGCGTTTCTCTCGAGTTCCATGCGTACAGACGTGTTATAACAAACCGAAACGGAAAAACCATGAATGTATCCAGAATCAGTGCGCACACACGACAAAAGCATAAGCTTCGAAGCAGGGCCAATGTGAACGAAACCCCCGTCGGAATGGCGGCTGGAAGAGGATTTTACATCCAAGAGTTCGGCACTAACAGAAGATTCCCAGATGAGTAGGAGCGGGTATCCATCACTGAGGGAAAACGAAGAGGCTGTGGTAGGATTCCTCACAGGAGCCTTTCAAATGCAGCTTTTCCAACGCAACGGAAAAACAACCGGCGAAAAAAGAAACAAGTCCGTCGCGCAGGTATCTTAGGATGGCAAGTTCGTTTCGATTCTATTCCCTCCGATAGACGAAGTAGTCGTACGCGAAAGAGTTCTTCATCTGCGGTATCAATCGACGAAGGAAGTGTCCTTCCTCTCGCCGCACTCTCGAAGATACAAAACGACGCACTAAGTTCTTTTCAACAGTTCCCCTTCAATCACACGCAGGCCGCAGATACGTGGGAGGGAATAATCGTTCCCGCAAATGTGACAGTCATTAAAATTGCGAACAAAATTGTGGATCTTATTCTTTTCGATCTCTAGGTATTGTTTGTTCCAACAGGTCCTCCTCGTAATAAGACGAAAATCGATACTCAGAGGACGTGATACCTATTTTCCCCGCACGGTATAGTTCTTTTGTTTCCTCCTCCACAGCAGAAAACAAATTTAAGCGGAGCACATGCGACGTGGAAGGAATAACCTTCTCCGATAATTGTTCTGTTTTTTATCACGGACCAAAAAGGAGGATGATAAAGGAAAGGGATGACACAATGCACTGCACACACGGCCGAAGTGAAGGAGCGAAACTCTCCGGAAAATTTCGATCGAGCTCGAGGTAACTCAAAATGTTTACGTCTCCCCCGGTCCGAGAGCCGCGCGGGAGTTCTCTTGACGGAGTAACGCGAAGTGAAGCTGAGGCTTCTGAAGTGCACCGCCGATATTCGTACGACACACGTACGCGCTCTTTCTCGATCGGAAAATTGAGGAAGGGGAGAGGTGGAGGGAGTTAAGAAGAGGACTGAATGAAGATGTTTTGGTGTGGCCGAGATGGGAGAGGGGGAGGTACAGTAAACAAAAACTGGGAAGGATTTATGCGGGAAGTTCCTGCGGGAGATTCAAAAGATGTTGCCTCGCGGAACACTATATGGGCGGGGGGGATGGAGTGTGATTGGAGACAACGGAGAGGGTAGAATTAAAAAGAGAAGCGGGGGAAGGTTCCGTGGGTAGCGCGCTCTGCGAGGGAAGAGGACAAGGCACCGGCTAACGCGATCTCGTCGTGTGGAAAGGGGCGGGGTCCAGGGGTGTGTGGGGAGTTCGCGGGACGTGAAATGAGTGAGGTGGAGGGGGCAGGGAGGGACCCTCTCGTGTGTGCAAGCAACCACGGGGGGGGAGAGCAGGGGAGGGAGTGGGGCGTGGTTTCAATGCGGAAAGGAAGCGGGCAGGGCCAAGGGGGAAGGAAGAGACAACCGGAAAAAGAAGAGAGAGGGGGAAAGGAATAATATTTCGGGAAGGAAAATAGGGAAATGGATTATCCTGACTCCTGAATGTTTAGGAAACTTTAATAGTGATTATGGGGAAAGAAGGGAGCGGTAGGCTGAGTGGATATGGAAGAGGAGGTTAAACAAACAAATGAACAAATTGCAAAGGTGATGCTAAGTAGGAAGGGCTAGGATTCTCGGATGGGTTGGTACTTTCCCTTCGACCAGGGAAGATTAATTATTTTTTTCCCTTCGGAATAAAAAAGAGTCAAGGGGACGGTCCACGGGGAAGGGATGAATGAGGGTCCAGAGTGGGAAGGGGTTGCGGGAAAGGGGGCGGGGGAGGAGTCGTGCACGACGGTGAAAGCGGAGAACTATTCCTTTCCGGCCCGCTCGATCCCTCGTTTGCAAGCGGGATGACACTCTCGAAGGATTTCTCTTTCACGTGTGCGTGCGGGTTGTGTTTATGTATCTCTCTCGTCTGCTATCGCGCAGCGCGCGGGTACCAACGCTCCCGTCGCTTCGTCGCTTAGGAACGGACTGAATCGTTGTGGCTCTCGGAGCCGCAACGTGTCGCATGAGTCAGACTCGGCCTCCATCTCTTCCCACCCCGCCGCACCCGCTCTCTCTCCCCTCCGCTCCCTCACCCGCACACACAGACAGCTCTCTCCCACTCCCACCCCCACTCTCGCCCCCTCCCTCCCCTCCTCTCTCTCTCTCTCTCTCTCCCTTCCTACCCTACTCACCGCCTCTCCCTCCTTCTCTTCATCGGGCAGGTTGAGCAAAAAAAAGCCACACACCTTTACACACTCCAACAGAAACCCAACCTCCTCCTCGCAACCGCTACCTCCAACCTCCTCTCCTTATCCGCGTCCTCCCCATATTCATTCCCCCTCGACTCAGCCGCCCTCCTTCCTCCTCTCTCCCCCTTTTCCTCCCGCTTCGATTCTACTCCCCTCTCGTTCCACACTATCTTCGCCCCCACCCCTCTCACACACCCTCCTCGTCGTCCACCCCCGCATTGACGCAACAGAATGGAAACGAATACCGGCTTTCATTTCGAAGTTCGCCGATATGACAAACGCGCCGGTGTCGAAGTGATTGTGTCGGCTCCGGTGGTGACGTCGCGCCCTTGCACACTTTTCCAACCCTCCCCCCTTTCCCGCCCCTAAGTCTCAAACCGAAGCCGAGCGTCGCCGACTCCACAGCCCTGTCCTTTTCACTAAAAAATTAAAAGAACGGTGAAAAGCGAAAAGGAGAGCTTTTCCGCATTTTTTCACTGTTCTCTCCTCCCTTTTTTTAACGACGAACAAAAAAATTTCTGAATGCCTCTGCCAATGTTGTCTCCTCGAGAGATCCTGCTCATTTTCCCCTCAGGAATGTTTGGCAATCAAAGGGAAAATACTGAAGTGTTTTACATTCTGTCGATCTGAGTTATGTCTCTCGACCCTCATCCTAATAACACTTCCGCAGCCTTTCTTGAGAGAAGGAGGAAGTGACAGCATACCTATAGGTACATCTCTCTGATCGAGACGTGGTTAATAGGGGTGCCTCGGGAAGACTCCGTTATCCCTTTTCAAACCAAAAGCATATTGAAGAAAAATAAATACAGAAAGAAACCAACGACCTTTTTTTCCAAAAGTTAAAAGATAACTCTTTTCGATGAGAACGCCTTTTCAAGTTAAAAGTTTAGGTAGAAACTTAAAAGCACATGCCCTCTCTTTAAAATTTCACTTTTTGGTGCATGCACGTGATTGCCGGTAGAGGTGTCAGAAAAAGAACAACCGTTTCAGCATTTTTATTATTTATTAAAGGAACGGACTGTGAATATTCTTTGACACCTGCTTTAGGTCGCAATTTGCCCTTTGGGTCACTGTATATATAACAATCTCTAGTTAGTGTTCTGTACATTGTGTATGACTCTATTTATATACTATGAACTTCATGTATTTTAAAAGATCGCATAAGGAGGATGTGGAAAACGATCGAAGAGAATATTTAGCAGACTCAAATAATGCACTATATTTTGACTAAGCCTTTTAAATTATTATTATTAGGTTGATAGCGCTTGAAATTCAAAAAAGAAATAGTATAATTGATATAAAAATCCACATTGGATAGCAAAAGGTGAAGCCAGAATCCTGTACTCCATCCTTACTATCAAAACAATCAATCATATTCCTTAGATTCATAATAAGAAAAATATTATGTTTATAAAACAAATCCATGGCTCAAATCATTTAAGATGAGAATGAAACCAGTCAATCGACGTCCGGCTATTCAAATATACAAATTGCAATTAAGATATAAATAAATATATCTTTGACGGGTCATAAACGACAAGGAGAAACAAATAAAATTACCTCCATATTACCCCAACGGAAAACACGTCGTAGCTTACCATAATCCCGCACGGAGTGCTAAATATGACGTTCCAAATTTAAACTTGCAATCAATAAGCTAGAAACGTTTCCGGTTGTAGAAAAGTTTATCTCCACTCGTGAAACCTTAAATTCTCAGGTTTTTCCACTATCAAGTTCGACGAGGAATCTGGAAAAAATTGATTTTTAGCAGATAAAGGAAGAGTTCTAAGCAATTGCGACACAAAAATATGTGCAAGTAAAACATTCTCAGAAAAACGCTCTATTTCAATTCCATTCAATACTCTTCTGATTAAATGTGGGTTAGTGTGAATGCGTTGAATCTGATCAGCGTTTATCTATTCCATTCTGATCTTTGATAAGGATTATCTATGTGCATAATGATCTGGGTACAGAGCGATACCTATCCGAGTGTAATATCCCATCAGAGGAAAACTCTAGGAAATGAGATGCTGATGACGAATACAAAAGGTCAATTGTCTCTTTAAATCAAAATAGCCAAACATTACGACACAGCTTGTTATCATGAATAGCGCCTGGATAATGGTACATTGTACCGGAACCATGGTCGGTTATTTTTAATTAAAGCGTGATAGTGAACTGCATTTTATTTTGTATTTAAATAGATATCCATAATTATCACCAACCCATTCGTCACTGGATATAATAGTTCATGATAATAAATGTAATTTGGAGTAGTTGCGCCATTGCTAATTCAAGCAATCCAAAGCACATATCCACCGTATTATTGTTATCCGTACAATATTTTTAAAATGAAAATATTCATTTATAACCCTAATGATCTTCGATTTCGGTAGGAATAATTAATGTAATTCATAATGTGGCTACTTTGTACGTGGTGTGATAGCACAGTTAGTAACGTGTTTGTCTGACTGAAAGATACCGTTCAAATCTGGTCGCTGGACATTCCCAGCTCTGTACTGTTTTTAGGTCCTAAATTATATTAGAAAATCGCATTAGACGAAGGAAAAGTAATAGGCCCTCTCCCTTGCTTATGCTACTAATAAGCGTCTAAATCCATTCTTTAGACATAGAAATTATCATATGATCCAGTGCTTGACTACAATTATCACGAAAATGCCGGAACTAATTTTCATGAAACGAATATTGACATTTAGCATGCTTTAATCTGAACTATACTGATACAATACGTATTATATACCCTTTTGTATGCTATTCAAATCAAGTTATCGGTGCGAGAGAGAGAAAAGAGCCCCGGGGGAGTGACACCAAATTTTTTGGGATCATTCTATGATTATTTATTCGCTTATAACTTTTAACCTAATATCCTGCCAATCTTTTTAAGCGCTCTTTTAAACTTTAAAGTTTCATCTTCATGTATAATAAAGTTATAGTTAAATTTGCGGCATTAGTTAATCTCCGAAGACAGAGCGGAAGAGCACACAAAATCGTTGGTTGGGTAACCGAGAGTGTAATTCTACAGACCCTGCACATCCGAAAGTATAACTGGCGAGATATTACTTCACCCATCAATACAACCTAAGGATCAATTCCTGTAATTAGGCAAAAGCACCTCGATCGTTGATGTATTGCCGTAAAATCACAATGATACGACTGAAAACCACATTTTTCAGGTTAAGGGGAATCACATATTACGTTCTCATAGTGCTAGAATGAAATACATACAAGTGCCTATCCATGTACGCACTTAATAGCTTCCGTATGACTTGGTTGGCCGTCTAAAATTCAATTTACAGCCTTGCAGGTGGGTGCTCAACCGTGCTCGAAACCGCGGAGTGGTTTTGAATGGAAGGACGGATGCCTTATGAAAGAATGGAATGCTTGAAACAGTACTCATACGGTAAGCGCGTAAAATCTCCATTCCTAGTCCAGGTCGCAAATCACGCGTCTGCCGTCGCCGTCCTTCACGCTTTCTCTGACCTCAACTTGACCGTTCTTTCCATTTAGGGGCCCTCCCGTCATCCCTTCATAGATATCCTACCTTCGGTGAAGGATGGAAGCCCTCGCCAATTCCCACTTCTCCATTGTTCTCATGAGAAAGACTCGACTCACGAGATTTCAGATGAAATCCACACTTTGTGAAGGTTCCTGATCTTGTTTTGACCATTTCCTCTATCAAAGCTGGCCATGTGTAAGCTTTTTTGAGTGTTTATCGTGAAATTCTGGGCACGACAACTCGAATATGAATCGGTTAAACGAAGTATTCTGTGTTTAACATTAAAAACAAGTTAAGAGTCGGTGGGATTCTGGCTAAAATCGCCATCTATACATGTGCATCAATGAGATTATATTAATTAATATACTATCACTTTCTCAGCAATTATCCCGTCATTTTTAATTACATTTGGGACGATAATTTTGCAAACTACATTAGATCACTGCTTTTCTGGATTGGGCCACTTTCTCTCAAGCTAATACTTTGATAATACAAATATTTTTATTTATTCCATCTTTCAATGAATAACTCAATTAACTTCACACTGAGTTGAATTCGTACATATATTTGTTTGGCCGAAAATTGAATATTTTTGTTTGGTTTCATAAAACAAATTTGTTAAAGTTGTAACTCCCGTGGCAATCGGAAAACCAAATCGATGATCCACGAAAAAAAGATTATGAAAACTGAAAATGTTTTGCGGTCGACTTGCAAACAACAATTATAAAATTTTAGAATAAGATTTGAATAACGGATGTAACTTAAGAAAAAATGTAATTTACATCAACGAATTTTAAATCGATAAATGTGTAGATTCTTGAAATTTCAATTGAATTTTTATTTGCTTTAAAAATAATTCACGAGTGAGAAACTTAAGTTGGCAACATCATTGAATTGCATTATGTTACAACCTTTTCTTGCTCTAATAAACCACGAGGGCCATACAATACAGCGTTACTTAGAGAGGCACAACCTTTTTACCCATGCTTACTACAGATATTTTCTGAGCAGGCCCCATTAGAAAAAATTTCAGTTAGGACATAATTTATTCATGCTAGGAGATAATTATTTATTTGTCAGAACAAAATCAAAGAGGTGCTTCAAGATCCATAACATTTCAATACTTTGGTTAATACTTTTAGATCAGTGAAAAGATGCTGCACTTACGATATATGAAGCAGCGTCGTAGGTTTACGTAGCTAATGGAACGATTGAAGCGGTGACCAATAATCGGGATGAGAATTAAAGTAACTTCCATTAAAGCAATTCTAAATTTACGAAATGATAGAGCTATTTTCAGCCTTGGCTCTGCACTGAGAAGAGAACTGCATCGAGATTCTTCCCCGTTTCACAGTTAATTCAGAATGACCAGAGAATAAGGTTTTAGGGAAAAATATTATTACTAAAAATTATGTTAATATCAATGGAAGGATAGAACTCAAGCCTCTGTTTTTCCTCATAAAATCGGAGCAAGAAATATAATGATTTTTTTTCTAATTCCGACAAACGCAATTTTCCGCTTCCAAAAGCTAGAGCTAACCAGTATATTCTGACGTCGCGATCATCGTCACAGCTTTAAATAGGCATTATGTCACCAACGGGTCTCCAGAACCTTCTTTAAACACTGACAATGGAGAGCTTTTTACGGCCCATTACCATAGAGGAATCATTGAACTGATAATGGTGTAATTGCCAAGCAAACCAATAAAGGTCTGACACGGAAGAAGATGGAATGAGAAGCGTAGCTAATGCCATTCGCTATTTCGCGAACTGCGACTATTAAAAACCTTTTCTCAAGCAGCAGCATTACGGAATACCAAAGTGGTCTTCAAACAAGACCGTGAGTGATTTTTACCCGGCAAGGATTCGAGTCTGAACGTGAGCTTTCGAAGACGCATCTTTAAATAGTAGATGATATTTCTACGGAGGAGCGAAATGGCGTGGCTGAAAATTGCTACTCATCGCTCCCCTAAGCTAATGATGGTAAACCTCCAAAGCTCATTCTTGCTCTGCGCCAAAAGACGCCATGGAACGAACTGAATGATTGACGAACGTCTTGGTGTGGGACCCCAGTTGCTTGAGTGGAGAGATTTTGAAACGAAGTCACACAGATTCCAAAGATTAGATAACTTGGCTAGTTTCACACGATTTCATGGCCGTCCATTTCCTTCTATTTCTATAACTGCATGCTTCAGACATTGAAAAGAAATTTTCAACATGAGATGACATTAAATAAACTTCACTGCCTGAATGGCGTGCGCCGAACCCGAGAACCAACGATTCTCATTGCATTGAACTCACAAGGAGTTTTAGCAAACTGATTCGAGGTGCTTGTTTGGCAAGATACCTGATGCGAAAAAAAACCTCCACGGCCACTTGTTAGGTTTATTATTGCCACTGGCGTTTGATAAAATTGATATCAAATAGATGACATTTTAATACTTCGCAAATATATTCCAGTATTATGTGAACGTCGCAATAACTTCCGAGGGATTGTTTTGATGATTGTATCAACTTAATAGGAAACCTCAAGCTCTATGGTACACACGGAAGTTTCCTATAGCAAACGCCACATCCGAAGACCTGAAAACTGGTTTTTATTCAATCCATCTCAAAAATTACACAAATGCGACTCGAAAGCTCTTCATTTGCGACTTCCACAACAACGGTTCCGTGAACATCCACCGCGCCCTACGTTCCATTGCTTTGTCTACGGTGGTCCGTCCCCCTCCGCACCTGAAGGACCTCTTTATTGATTGATGGAGCGCGCCTCCTTTGACCATTCCTTCCTTCCACAATATAGCTATGGCGTTCTCCCCGGATATTGGGCGATACAAATTAGCGCGTTGCGAATTTATTTCGAATGCTGATGGAAAAAAGAGCGTTTCCCTAGATTGAAACTTAGGACGAAGTCGCCTATGGCCAAATGACTTCCCTAACAAACCCACGTCCTCCCCGTCTTTTCCATTTAGCCTAGTTTCTATGTGGAAATATGGGATGGAATAATCCTCCCTGGAAACGTACAATAGTTGAAGAGCAAAATATACACTTAGAAAAAGTAACGGTGTTGATGCCAGGCATACGTAAATCAAGGGGCCGAATAAAACCAAGGACGAAAATACAAATATTTCATGGTTTTACACACCACCAATTAGTAATCTTTCCAGGGTTTTCCGAAATTTAAAGCAAGGCTACGTTCATAAAATAATAATAAAAACTTCATTATTCAAGAACTATAGTCTACATTAAACAGGGAACCAAAGTCGTCAAAAAAGAAGCTTAATTCTTCTCTTAAATTTGAACAATGGTTTCTTTATACTACCGTGATCAAAAAGTTCCCGGAATAACCACCGTGTGGCGCTCCCATCGTTCCGATTTGAGTTCTGTTTTTTTTGTTAAATTGGTACATCTGTTGTTGATATTCCCTTTAAATCTTAGTGTCATAACTTGACATTTGCAAAAGTTACGTAGCCAAGAGTACATCTATCTCTGTGTGTGTTGGCGATTTTTTACAATTTCAGAAATGGATTTAAATTTGCAACAACGAACTTGTATTAAATTTTGCGTAAAAAACGGATTTAGTGGCGCACGGACGTTGGAAATGTTGGAAAAGTGTTTCGGCAACGATTCTCTAAAAAAAACGGTCGTTTACCAGTGGCACGAGCGGTTCAGAAGTGGTCGTGAGTCAATCGAAGATGATGAACGCAGTGGCAGACCATCGACATCGAAAGTCGGTGAAAAAATTGATAAAGTAAAAGAAATGTTGGTCAATAACCGCAAATTAACCATCAGAGAAATAGCGGAGGACTTGAACATTGCCTATGGATCCGCCCAAGACATTGTGGTTAATGATTTGGGTTTCCGTCGTGTAGCAGCAAAGTTGGTGCCAAAAGACCTCAATTTCATGCAAAAAAGAGACCGTGTTGACGTCGCAAAAGACATGATTTGCGAGGCTGAATCCGATCCCACATTCATCAAAAGGATCATTACTGGAGACGAGACGTGGGTTTATGAGTACGACACGCAATCCAGACATCAGGCAAGTGAATGGCGTTCACCAAATGAGCCGAGACCAAAAAAACCACGTCGTTTTCAGTCAAAAAAGAAGGCAATGCTGACGGTTTTCATGGATTACAACGGTGTAGTGCATCATGAATTTTTGCCAGAAGGCCAGACAGTAAACAAAGAGTATTATTTGGGCGTTATGAGACGTTTGCGTGAAGCAATTCGCCGAAAGAGACCAGAAATGTGGGCAGAAAACTCGTGGATTTTGCACCATGATAACGCACCGTCGCACAGTGCTATCATTATTCGTAATTTTTTGACGAAAAATGCAACAAATACCATCCAACAGCCACCGAATTCACCTGATTTGGCTCCCTGTGACTTCTTTCTGTTCAATCGAGTTAAAAAACCATTACGGGGAACGCGTTTTAGCAGCCGAGAGGAAGTAATGGAAAAATCGCAGGAAGCACTGATGGACATACCGAAAACCGAATATAAAAAATGTTTCGAGGATTGGATCAAGCGCTGGCATAAGTGTGTTGCAGTCGATGGGGATTACTTTGAAGGGGACAATATAGATTTAGATGAATAAACTTGTATTTTTAATTTTCTGAATAAATTCCGGGAAATTTTTGATCAAGGTAGTATTAGTTACAATCATGATAAAAATACCAAGCGACGCAAAAAAGCGGCAACACAAATCAATTTTTGGAGAATATTTGACTTTTTACTCTGAGTTATACGACATTCTAAAAGCTGATATTGGAAATAAAAGTTAACAACTTTCTTAACAGAAATAGTAAAATGCAGTAAAATGATCAAGAAAAAACACACGTTTGAATCAACACTAAAAAATAAGCATAATTAGGGATATGCTTAGTTTTCAAAAAATGACTTCTGATGATGTCCCTCGGATTCTGTTAAGGTGTGGCCCCGAATAGTATGAGGGAGTAATTCAAAGAATACGGCAAATGTGTGGAAGGGAACGCGAAAACACTGTAATCACAGCTGATTTTAATTGGAAGTAAACCAAGTTTCACTAAAATTTAACAAAAGTGCAAGAAATTTTTTTAAAATATTCAGGACACTGCCCACTTTTCCAAGCACGTGGATACTCTGGTGACGAAGACACGCAGTTGGCAACACTAGAAACGGAAGCTTCTCTAAGTGGAGCCACGGTAAGATCCGAACGATCTAATACTGGATTGCTCGCATGCACATCGAACACACCCAAATGGGGAAAAGGTCCAGCGAAGCGTAATGTGGGGAGGGGAGAGTGGTCATAGGAAGCATGAGGTCAGAAGAAAAGCTCTAGTTTTTTTTAGCACGATAAATATGCCAGACACCGAAAAATAATTTATTTCCGCATTCCAGTCCGAGAACGCACCGAGATTCGTGCAGCAAACATAAAATTGTTTCTACAGCACACATCTATGGGTCTTAGGTAAAAAAGGAAGGTGGGTGTAAAATTGAACGGGTGAGAAATGATGTCAATCAGCAGGGATGAAAAACTAAGGCAAAGCTTGAGATGGGAAGAGAGGAATGAGCAGGGGGCGAGAAAGGCCCAAAAACGTGCAGTGCAATGTACGGGAAGCCGCTTAAACCAAATAAATGAATACTTTTAGTACTTACCTCAGTAATGGGGACGCGGTAGTTCAGGAATAGAGAGTAGGACTACTGACTGAACCCGCCCAGGTTCGATTCCCGGGCACGCCTCTCGGGGCACTCTCAAATCCACCCAAGTGTGATTTCTCGCGAACATAATATTCCTAGGAAACCATAGCCGGCACAGGAAAAGGATCTGGCCCTGATCTACCCTGATGTAAGAATTTCACGTTCACCTAAGACGAGGCTTAGTCTTAGGTGGACTCTACTGGCATATACGAGTACTTAACCGATCTACAGGTTGATTACTGTATTTATGGTTTTTACCTAAGAATTAGAGTTCATTTAAACAATTAGTACTTATGAATAAACTTCTATCGGAAGGACCTTAACCACTATTATTACTAGTTCTATATCAACTAACGATATTATCTTTATTTGGTAGTCCGTTCAATGCAGGTTTTGTATGGACATAGACTTAATACCCTTACATTTCTTAGCTTCGCCTGACAAGACGAAACCTAACACCCAAAATTATAATTATCCATTCTTTAATTCCGCATACATTCTATGTCCATTCATTCCTCCAACATCCCTATCTTTTTCTTACCCCTTCCTCTATTACCTAATATATCTCCCCTCTATGTGTTACAGTCTTCAACATTCCATCGTCAATCGAAACGCTGTGCATCCGCCTTGTCTGTATTCTTTGGATTTCTACCAACAACGCTCGGTATCATCCCACACCATGCATAGCCTTCGTTTGATTTCTTATCCGTCCATTTTACATTTCAGTGACAAGTATAATGCATAAAGAAGCTACTCCAGTGCATCTGATAGCCTAGCGGTTAGAGGAAAACAATATTTGTAAATTGACAGAATATTTCAACAAAATATCGACCTCAGTATCCTATTGTCAGCTTTTCGAACAATTTTTTGGAATTTCCCTTTTACAATCAATTACCAGTGAAAAAATAGCTGAAGTCATTCGAAGATTCAGATATCACCGATTAACAGTACAATTATTAACGCAAATAAATTTTCAGTGGAATCGCATACTACCGGACAAAACGCGGATAGGTATGCTAGAGATGTTTTTTAAATTTTAAAATACTTTCGTCAATCCAAAATGGTTTATAAAATGCCTTGCATTAGTTCGGATTAAATTTAGGCATCAATTATACGTGCTACTCACGCCATTTTAGCAAACAAACTGCCGAGATCAAGAGATTTCATTGTATTATTTTTACATGAGACAAACATGTTTCAAATGCTTCAGCCGATAATTCCAGCAATTGTTTCATTAAGGATGTTGATTAATATTTTGTAAATGTCATGATCTGCGCAAGGTTCTTAAATTAGAACAAGCTACCAGCACAAGTAAAACGACTATTGCAAAAAACGAACCTTTAGATTGTTGGAAATGAAGTTCAGTTAATGGCAAATAAAATATCAAGCAACTACCTGAAGTTCCAATAAATATTATTCTAGTCTCACCAAGAAATCTCAATTTTCGTCCATTAAAACTTTTGGTGGGCGCGGCTGGGTGTCAATCACATTTTACCCTGGCTTGCGCCTAGGTCATGCCCAGCAAATGTTATCTGGTTGAAAGTGAAAGGTCACCGATCTGCAATTGTTTGCGCCTTTAATTATGAAGATATTGTTAAAGGTATGACAGCTGGCATATTCCTATACTAATTGTAGGGGGTGTTTTAACTTCGCTGCTTTTGAACGGGGATAGCGAGAGGGAGAACGAGATTTTACGAGTAAACAGCTCAAATCCGGTAATTCTGATACGCGAGGGTACCCGGTACCCTTCCACTCAGGTTTCGACAGCACTTTTTAAAAGCTATCAGTGAATGAGTCGATTTCTTCAACTTTTTTTCTTTAATTTTATCCAGGTGCAACGATAAAGAGCGGGGTACTCATAATTTCCTCAGTGAATGAGATAAGCTAAAGTGGAATGAACCTTTCCCCGGCTCAGCTCCACCAACAAAGAAAGGTTTGATTAACGCTAATTTCCCAATTTGAAAATTATTGCCAATCTCAAAACGGAATCTAATCGAATTGAAAAGAAAAAATTGATCGAATCGCTTCATTAATGACTGCAAAAATATCAATCAAGCCATGAATCAACGAACATTGGTGACTGTTATGACTGCTATGTTTAATGAAAGATCCCAAAGGTATGGCTTGATCTCAATGGGACATGAGGAATTTTAACATTGGCACATGCTCGTTTCCTTTTCCTAGCTATTCTAATATATTCAACTGCATTTTCGGGGTAATATTTGACAAATTCGTTGAACCAGAGCCAATTTACCTCTTTCTTCGATGAGCCAGAACGACACACATTGCAACTGTGGGCTATTTAACGTGAAATTGCACTCCTCATTTACTTTTTTAAGTAAATATGACTATAACCCGTTTAGTGAATCTAAATATTTTTTAGGTAGACCTGTGTATTATTTTGCCATGGGCTCTCCCTGAGCGGTTGGCGTGATAGGAGTCTCCAGTACCTACCTACTTGACGCATTCCGAATTACCAAATAACATCTCGTAATTTTCACAAGCAACTTCGCATTCCTAATTTATTTTCCCCTAAGCTGTCGGTCGCCTCCCCTAAAAACTACTACTACCAGCGCGTTTTTTCTTCAAAATTTCCCGAAATTATGGCGTTAAGCTGCCGCATCAGACGACGTCTCGGCTCAAGGTAGATCTTGGAGCTAATATACCTCTCATAAGTCCATACAATGAGTTTGTTTTTCCCCCGATCGATTAGAGAGCCATAAAAAATGACTCTAGATACAAGTTCGAATAATAAAAACCGAATACGAGGTACTTCCTCCACTACGCCTTCGTGAGATGACGTTCCTTCGCCACACTGCGCTATAAGTACAAATGCCTATGAATGGGTGAAGTGAAATCCAGACGAAAAAAATGGAAATTAAATTTATTACAATCATTCCCTATCTTCGTCACCTCTACTTATTTCCATTGATATTCCAGTATCACATGCGTGTGATACATGTTTTATCGTCAACAAAAGAAGCAGACAAAATGAGAGCTAAAATTATACAATTACGATATACTATATGGAAGGAATACCTGCTTCGACTGTCAGCCGAACCACTTGAATTACGATAACTTGTTCGATCAAATATATCTTCTTCCCATTCTTAAGGAAAATTGAGAACTATACCTCGGATTCAGAGGGATCGTACAAATTTTACGCATATGAAAACTACTTCTACATTGTGCCCTACATACCACCGCTATGGCGTGTGGCAGGGTGATACAACACCAGGTATGCCACTTTAAAAATTAAGTATTTCTTAATATGTACGTATTATTAATGGTAATCTACCGTTTAAGGTAGGTTAAGGATGGACACAAGCTTTCAAGCGATACAGCGAAAATCCCCTTGTCTCTCCTAGCAAACACAATCCAGCATTATCTACCGATAAATATGTAAAATAATTCAAATAATTGAGATATTGTTAACTAAAGGTTCATGTACAACAGTATACGTACGGAAAACTAGATACTAATCGCAACTGTTAATCTACATCCACACAATAACAAGCTAGACGCCACAAGGTCGTGTGGCGGGGGGTGTGGGGGCACCAGACGCAGTAATGAGATACGATGTATACAATATTGCTGAGAAGAGCCCTACATAATTTCTTCTCATGGATTTAATTTGTGGTCATTCACTAGTAAGGCAATTGATTTATCCATAAATTATACTCCTTAATGCATTGCATCCCATAATTAGCCCAATATCTCTATTGTTAGATTTTCATACTCATTGATTTATTATTAAATTGTGTGACAAAATACACACTAGAACAATAAAAACTCTCTGCGAGACTTCCCATTGCCTTTCACCAAGCAACATACTTTTTTTCCGAAATGCCTCTGACCTTGTTACGTACACCGATATATGCAATGATACTGCATCTAGTGCATAGCATTGCGTGTCGTTGCTTCCTAATCCTTGTATTCCCTATACTTAGCGGGAAGAGAAAGAGTATTCAGGTCGATAAAGATTCAAAAAAGACATAAAAAATTTATCGAATCTTTCATAATTTAATTTTGTTCGACCCACGTAACAATAGAATTTTGACCAAATTTCATGGGCGCCTTTCCTTGGCCCTTTGAAGCAAGGCTACTCTACAACACTTATCATAAGCCCCTTGATTAGTCCCTAGTAACTGGCTGTATTCATAAATATCTTATTACCGTCTATTTTTATGTCGCTCAAAGAGAAAGTCGGAAATGTCGTAAAGTCGGTCATGGAATTAACGAAATTTATAATCTGCACGCTATAGGTTGAGAATCTCGTTACGCCAGGTATTAACCTTTACCTTTTTTTTATTTTACCGTATTTACCTCCACCTCTCTTTTTCTTTTCCTCTTCCGTAGCCTCGACGCTAGAAATCTTACGGAAGTTCAATCCAAAGCCGTGGAGGCTTATTCTTGAAAGAGTAGAAATCGTCGAGCCTCGACTATCAAGAAGTTTCCACGCCACAGATTCGAAAAATCCAAACGTTTGTGCATAGTATTCAAGGCTTTTGACGTTACAACCTCTTTCCTACTTAGTTTCGACAGTTTCGAATCCTTCCTGAATAAATGAGGAAAGATTACGCCGCACTGCGGCATTTACAATCTATAAACGACCGTGATTTCGCCGCCGTGCAGATTTCTCAGGAGAAAAAACAGTTACAGCACTACTTTTATATACTCCTAATTGTAACTTTTATGCGTGTAAATCTTCCTTCCTTTTACTCCCGATGGAATAATATGAAGTGGAGCCAGAAACAGAGCCCAAAGTTCCAAGAGTTAGCAAGATTCAGAGAGCAAAACGTGGCCTCAGTGGAGATCTTCACATGGCGGAATACCAGACAATACTTAAAATTGAAAATAGTACGGGAAAACACAAGGAAATGGGAATTATTCGGAAAGTTATCGCCATCAGTACCGTAAGTAATATTAAAATAATAGATGTGTAAACACTAATTAAGAACATAGTTTAATATGGAGCCACGTTTCCGCATCATGCAGGATAGAGTGCGGAGACAAAGGGATAAGTTTAGACTGGAGGCCTTTGAGACGTTTGCGCGGTGGTGAATGGAAAAAAGTGAAAAGGACAGAAGTAAAGCAAACGACGAAGTTCTAGGGATGGCAAGAAGGGAGAACGAGATTTATAGGTAGAAATTTTCGGAAATAAGGTGAAATGGATGCAGGTCTTATTGAGTACCAATGGAAGGTTGAAGGGTAAAATGCTCAGTAGGCGAGGTATGAGTATTAAAAGAATTGACCGGAATGTAGGGAGACAGTAGGTATTATGCGGAGCTGAAGAATAGTTTATAGTAATAGTGGTTTCAAAGTATATATTTAGTGTTGTTCGTGTTTAGTTTTATTTATGTATATATACTCATATAAACCATAAACACAGTAATCGACCTTACAGTCGGTTTGGTAGGTGATGAGATTAGGCAGAGATTTACCCAGTACTAAGCCCGACGGCGTGTGAAATTCACAAATCAGGAAAGGGGGCCAGTTCCTTTCCCTGTGTCGGTTATGGTTCCCCAGGAAGATCTGGTACTGGAAAAATCACATAGCTCCGGTGGAGCTACAGGTGCCCAGAGACTTGCCACGGAATTGAACCCGGGCGCTACGGTCAGTAGTCCAACGCTCTACCCCTGGACTACCACGACCCACATATATATATATATATATATATATATATATATATATATATATATATATACACCACACACATACATATATGTACACATATAAAAGTATATACATTCATATATATACACATATATATAGTATATACATTCATATATATATATATATATATATAATATGTATACTTGTATAATATGTATATATATATATATAATATATATTATTTGTAATTACAATCGCAATGAATGATTTTTTATTATCCTTTGCAGAAAAGATATGCGAATTCATGCAAGCCAGCTTCAATTCTGTGTTTGTCTGGTTTTATGTATTATATTTTGCAATTGTTTGGGACTTGTGTGCCACCTGACAGTGTCTATTAGCACATGTGTATTTATAATAATAATAATATATTCATAGCCTCTCTTAAAACAGGTGTGGTTAGAGTTAGGGCGCCATGGCTTATATTGTTTCATTAAAATGTTTTAAGAGAGAAAACGAGTTGATGAAGAAAAAAATGAGTTCAGGTAGTCCTAGGATTTGAATAAAGTAGGTCTTCGGTGAAACTTGAAAACAGCACCATAATGTCCGCATTCGCGTAAATGACAAAATCGTGCGCGCGTTATCCCCGATCGCGCCCTACATCTTCCTCAATTCCTAGAGTAGTTGGCGATACGATGGCGAATCCTGGCACCGCGGCTATACTAAAGCTTTCACTCGCTGGAGGAAAGCCACTACTATGTCGTGCAAAATCCTCGCCGGCCCCGTCAATTTAAGGAGGTTGCATTGTGACTCCACGAGCTAATGTGACACCTTGATTCATGTATTAATGATGTGTGATTATATTAATGTAACGCTCATTCATCCCCAGTTTGTTATCAGTTATTACGAGAATTTAAATTTTTTAGGAAGCCGAGGTTTGTATTAATTTTTTAAACTTAGTCTGAAACTTATTTTGGACTATTTCTGAGGCACAAAAGTTTGAAACTATGCGATTTCAGCTGTTTTTCGCACAAATTAAATATATCGTTCAAACATGAATGGTTGGTGCTATTATGCTAGCACTATTAAAAATTTGATATAATTACGCACGTCATATCAATTTTTTGTGAGTTTGATATGCATTTCTGCAGCATTAATCCACAGTTCTTCCGGCGGTTGTCCTCCATTGTCACAAGAGCATGCAGAATACAGGATATTAGTATTAATGTAATATATTAGATATTTGATATCAATATTTAAGAAAACTAATCAGGGAAGATCCTATTTTATCACTGTCATTTGATAGAGCGCATCCGCAAATTCAAAACATCGTATCAAAATTACATATACTTGACATCTCGATGCAAACTTTTTAACATTGAGCACCACAAAATCCATCGTTGCAAGTGACGGAACAGCAAATTTAAAACGACCTTCCAGTGGAAAGTTACCCTCGCCTCTCATCCCGTTTCTCTTCCTCATCACGAATGCTTCCCCATATTTCGCCCAGCAAGTTTCCTGTGCCGTCATCTCGACCGAGCTGGATCCGACTCTCTTCCTCCCCCGTCCGCCCCTCCTGCCACCCCCCACCCCAGGAACCGACCGCTCGTGCCTTAATTCCCACTTGTTCTTCATTTTTATTGTTAGTTATCCTTTCGCTCTCCTCCCCCGCCTGCTGGAAAAGATGTCGACTGAGGGCAAGAAGCGGCGACCGCTCGACAGAGCGCGTGTGGCACACGCAAGCCGCTTCTCCTGGCCTCTTCCCTCCCTCCCTTCTACCCCCTGCATCGTCGGGAAGGATTTTGAAGGTCACGGAGGCAGGCCGTGGCCTATATTCCGAGGTGAGACGCGCCACGCCGACAACCTTGCGCCTGGCAAGTCTTTTGTAAACGCATGGATACGATCGTGAATGGGATTTTGGGAAAAGCGAACCTAAGGATGGGAATGAGGAAAATGCGAAGAAAAAAAACGAAAACGATTCATCAATGAAGTTACGCGGAGCTCAGCTTCTTGGATTGGCTACTTAAGCTAATTAATTACTCTAGGGCATAAATAGCTAATACACGAGCACAAAAAATCTTTGCTCAGGTTTCTTTACGTGAGTTTTCATCAGCGATACCACATGCAAGAAACAAAAGGCACAATATCGTAATAAAGTTACTAACTAACTGCCCCAAAATTTGAACTCATTATGGGCGATTTCATAAAAAATTAGGCGAATGGTAACTTAAACTGACCATTATCTAGCGATAGGGGTCGATTGGTCAGGTCACACTTTGGAGTTCACCTTTGAGAGAAATTGCCTAAACGATTACAAAAAATGAAAAGCCAATTAAATTTGTGCCATAACGGTGGCGATTATTTCAGTAGCAAATATGAGGGGAGAAAATAAAGCTCAAATCGGGATTGGAAGTAGTTAAATAAAAATTTAAATATAAAGATGAGTATCAGGTCAACTATAGAAATTTTGAAAGGCCCTTCGTGCCCGCCTGGTGGCCCCACTGATTATTTGTGACCACAGTCAAAAAAATACCAGTTTTCAATGTTATTAGAAACATATTTCTAAAGCTACTAGTCATTTTACAAGCCTATGACAACAGTTCGAAAGGCAATATCACACTTTCTCGATCACGCACTCTCGACAGTAGATAAGTGATACTGATCGAGAGACGCAGAATTGCAAACTGCGAGCAATTTAAATTTGTCTTGTACCTTGGAGAAACGAACCCAAAAGAACCAGTAAATTTAAATGAAAACATGGCACTAAAGAACAAAACATGGCTTGGCGATTTATAGAGGATAGAGCAAAGGACTACAGACTGGACGGTGCCTGGCTCGAATCCCTGTGATAACTTAGAAAATCCTATATAAAAAACCAAACGCTGCGATATTCTGGTCATGATAGATTCGTGGAAAATGGTAGGTGATAAAGGGAAAGGAACATTTCCTTACCCTTGAGGCAAGAACTTCACTCGCCCAAGGGGTTGGTTCGAAGTAATCTCTACATTCAGCCATCAACATTCGAGTTGATTGCTGTGACGGAAAAAAATAAAATATTTTACGCCCATTATTATTCACTTTGTCACGGTGCCCATTCCTCTTTCATTTTATTTCAGCGTCTATTCAAAATAAACTCCTGCCTACCAACAAGAATTATGCAAAAAACCAGAGTATTCTATTGGCATCGATTTGCCCGGTATGACCTGAGCGCTTTTAACAACCTAATTGGGGATTGGACTCTGCGGAGGCAGATACCATCCCCGTCTCCAACAGGTACCAGGTGCTGTCGGATGACAGCACCACCGTACCTGCAGCCCCTATCCCTACTCCGAGGGCACTGCCTAGGGTAAGGCATCAGCGGTCGGG
Organism: Hetaerina americana; assembly: GCF_022747635.1. Lineage (NCBI taxonomy): Eukaryota > Metazoa > Arthropoda > Insecta > Odonata > Calopterygidae > Hetaerina > Hetaerina americana. Next base: position 10,135,940 of record NW_027286514.1, on the reverse strand, counting down.
GAGGGAGGGAACCGTTATATTAGGTAGTTCAAATGTCCGGCGTATAATGAACCCGCTGCGCCGCAGAGTCCAACAGGAGGGAGGTGTTGGATTCTTGTCGTCCTGGTGTATACCGGGCGGCGGGGTAACCCAGGCGACGCTGGCGGTGAAGGCGGCCGTCAGTAATACGGGCTGCTCCAAGCTACGCATTGTGGCTCATGTCGGGACAAACGACGCCTCGGAACGTGGATCTGAAGAGATCCTGCGCTCCTTTAAGGAGATGCACTCGGAGGTGAAACGAGTCGAGGCAGAGTTGAAGGTCCCAATTAAATTCAGTATATGTAGTATTGTGCCGCGTGTAGACCGCGGAAGGCTCGTTTGGAGCCGCATTGAGGGTTTAAATCAGAGATTGCTGGGATTTTGCCGGGGAATCGGAGCGGACTTCGTTGATCTGAGGCCCGTCCTCTCATCGTGTCGGGTACCCCTTAATCGCTCCGGGGTCCATTATACTGCCGAGGCATCGCAGTTGGTAGCGCGTAGGTTACACGAACACGTTTCGAGGGTTTAGCATAGCTGGTAGGCAAGAGCGTAGGTCATATATTGGGAAAAATAAAGTAGAATCCAGCGCTTTTTGTCAATTCAGTCCAGGTAATGCCTCTCATATCCCCAAAAAAATTGAACAAACAAATACTTGCGTTAAAACAACATATAACCCACGTAAATTTAATAAAATTGGTGCCTCTACATACATAACAGATAGCAATGCAAGTGAATGTAATTCTTTTGTCTCTGTTCACCACGAATCGTCTCAAAACAGTTTTGTTAGCGTACATAAAACCGAAAAACAAGAAGTTATTAGCCATATTAAAATTATAACATTAAATTGCCGTAGCATTAGAAACAAAATATCGGATATTGAACATATTTTTGTCAGTACAAACGCAGACATAGTAGTTGGAACAGAAAGTTGGCTCACGGGAGATATAGCAAACAATGAGATTTTTCCAAACGGTTTCACAATTTACAGAAGGGACAGACCAAATAGGTTGGGTGGGGGAGTATTCATTGCAGTAAAGTCACATCTTAGTAGCCAACGATATGAATGCGACGTAAATGACATAGAAAGCGTTTGGTGCAACATTAAGGACTACAACGGCAGAAGCCTATACGTGTGTTCATTTTATAGACCCCCAGATTCTAACACAGATGTCCTACACAAGCTCGACGAACAAATATCCACTATCAGCAGCAGACAAAGCAACAGTATTGCTATAATCGCTGGTGACACAAATCTACCGTCAATTGACTGGGACAACTACTGCGTAGGAAAATCTGCCAAAAACAGAGATTCATGCCAAGAACTCCTTCATATATTCACAAAACACTCCTTAGAACAAATAGTTAAATCACCAACACGGGGCCAAAGCATACTAGACATCTTTGCGACTTCTATGCCCGAAATCATTACTAACATTGAAATAATAGACGGAATCAGTGACCATAAGGCTATTCTTGTGGAGTTAAAAACTAAGTTCGTCAAAATAAACAAAGAAAAGCGTAAAATATACCTATACAACAAGGCAAATTTTAACGGACTAAGAGAATATTTAAAGATAAAATTACCAGAATACAAGACAAAAACACTGACAACCAATACAGAGAACACTTGGAATTATTTCTTAAATATTTTACGCGAAGGAATGAAGACGTACATCCCGTCCAAACTCAAATGCGACAGTAAGGAACCTAGATGGTACAACGGGGAAGTCAGATCGACATTAAGAAGGCAAAGAAAGCTACAGTTAAATTTCAAAAAGAGTTTAAAAAGTGACGATATAATTTATGTGAATACAACCAAAGAGCTACTAAAATAATGTCGTAGTAAGACGAGAAGTATTATGCGCACAGCACTACACTCTTTTAAATCTAAAATGCTAAGCGAATATCTTGAGGAAAATCCAAAGTCATTCTGGTCCTATGTTAGGGAAATACAGGGTAAACGTCCCACTGTTCACTCTTTGAGGACGGAAAATGGAGAAATCATTACAGATAGCGTGAAAAAGGCAAATATTTTAAACCATTTTTTCCAGAGCGTCTACAACAAAAACACAAAAGCACCAAATGATCCTCCACACCCACCCGGGGAACACATGAGCGATCTTACACTGACCAAGCAGGGAATTGTACATCTGCTCCGTAGTATCAAAGCACACAAGGCACCTGGTCCGGAAGAGATACCTGCTAGAATATTAAAGGAATTAGCTGACGACATTGCCCCATTTTTACATATTGTTTTTCTAAAATCGATAGAAGAAGGCTCAGTGCCCCGCGACTGGAAGCTAGCCCATATAACTCCCATCTATAAAGGCGGCGATAGGGATAAACCAACCAATTACCGACCCATTTCTTTAACATCGATCTCTTGCAAAATATTGGAACACATTATTGTCACTAACATTATGAAATTTCTTGATAGTAGGAAAATACTAATCCACAACCAGCACGGATTTAGGAAACGCAGATCTAGCGAAACACAACTTGGTCTCTTCATTCACGATATACTTAGATCGGGAGAAAACAACACCCAAGTCGATGCAGTATTCCTGGATTTCAAAAAAGCCTTCGACAAAGTCCCACACAATAAATTGTTACATAAACTTAAATACTATGGGATCAATGAGAAAATAATTAATTGGATTAGAGACTTCTTGTCAAACCGCAAACAAATAGTAGTCATAGATGGGTTGTGCTCAACGGAGAGAGATGTTACTTCGGGCGTCCCCCAGGGAAGTGTAATAGGGCCTCTTCTGTTCTTAATATACATAAATGACTTAAGCACACACGTTAGTAGCAATCTAAGGTTATTTGCTGACGACACGGTGATATACAGGGAAATAAGGAGCCAACTAGATCGCGAGCTACTCTCTAGAGACTTAGACAATATCTCGGAATGGTGCAATAAATGGGGATTAACACTTAATATGGATAAATGTGCAGTTTTGAAATTTTGGAATAAAGGAAGCGAGGAACAGGATATAAACTACAAAATAGAGGGTTCAGTATTGACTACGGCAAATCAAGTTAAATATTTGGGGGTTGTTCTAACACCACGCCTTTCATGGGGAGCACATATCAGGACAATATGCGGATCAGCTTTAAAGAAACTTGGCTTCATAAGACGGATGGTGGGGAAATGTAATGAAAAAGTTAAAGAGAGGTGTTATTTTGCTCTAGTTAGACCTCATTTGGAATATGCCGCAAGTATTTGGGATCCGTGGGAGAAAATTTGGCAAAAAGAATTAGATAAAGTCCAGAGAAAATCCGCTAGATTCGTTAAAAATTGTTATGATAAAAACACAAGTGTGACAGGTCTCTTAGGGGATTTAGGCTGGGAACCACTTGAAGTGCGGAGAGAACAAGCGAGGCTTAGACTTTTAGAAAGGTTCAGAACAAACGAGTTTAAATATGACACTGAAGGAATTATAATGGCCCCACACTACTTAGGTAGATCTGACCACAAAGATAAACTAAGGGAGATAGATTCCAAGACAGATAGGTACAAATACTCATTCTTTCCCCGAACAATCAGTAATCATAATAGCAAGAAACCGAAGTCACTTTAGAAATATTAAAAACGTTGAATTTACAAGTCGGAACAAAATTAAACACTATAGAGATGTTAGGTATACTTTCAGGTGCATGTGTATGTTAGTTGGTAGTTTGAGTGTTTGCATGTGTGTGGGGTGTAAGTGTTCATGCATGAATGTATGCCATGTATTTTTTATATATGATTTTGTTGTTATTGCATGCGGTTTTTTTTCTTTTTCTTTTCTAAATTATGGGTGGTGTCCTAGCACCCCCCGCCACACGCCCTTGCGGCGGCTTGCGGGGTATTAAGTAGATGTAGATGAACAACGCAGAGCGGTGTTTAGAGGGTGAGAATGAACGTATGTTAGCACCATTTAAATATTTAACTTACTTCACTAATAAGTGCAAAGCAGCGATACATTACGGAGCAACGGAAAAAATACTAATCCACTTTATACTGACAAAAACTTTTGCTTGTGAGCGCAGACGAGAATAACAGAAACCGCTACGTCAGACTGGTGGCAGCTTCATGAGCTCATGGTTCATAATATATGATATTCTGTTACATTTGACTATTACTCACACTGACGATGAGAAATTATGCCTACCTACGGACGAGCTGTAAGGGGATCGACTTAGTGGTAGTAATTGGCTTTTTAAGATCCTCCGACAGCCGAGGTCAAATTACTCGCTACAATCACTTTGAAAAATTCATTACCTAACCAGACAACATCCATGTTCAAAGCGGGAATGGAACCAACGACCTTCGGATCGACCAGCGGGCGCCTTGCTCACCGTACTCTCCCTGTCGGAATGGATAACCTGATTTATGGCTTAGGAGACGGGAGAGATTTTTTTCGGAGACTCATGGATCTTTGATCCTTACTCTTTCCTCATCTAACATTAATCAAACATCATGGAATGGCATACGAAAATCGATAACTGAATTTATGTCATCGTCAAAAAGCAAATATGCAATCGAAAGATATTTTATGGAAAGGTGGATATTTGGGATGTACGAGTATTCATAGTATAACAAATATTACAATTGTGGTTACCTATCCATTAGGAGAGTAGCACTGAATATTTTTGACTAAATAACACATTTACAGCTATATTTGAACAAACATTAGATGGGGGATTATAAAATGAAGTGTGGTTAGTTTTCTAGCGCATGCACATATTTGCTATTTTATTTCTGCATTAATTGAAAAATCTGCTGAATCATTAAAATCAATTTATGCGCCCATCTACGTCGGAGGTATTTATAAATTGCTTTTGTCTAGAATACTATTATTTTTGTGATCAGAATAAGTTAAAAAGAATAATAAATAATTTTTTCCGATCTTTTCTCGAAATTAGCCGTCACTTGATCTCATGCACTTAAACTATATTAATAAAAGTGCGGTAGCTGCCTTCAGATTCTATTCAGATAATTTATATTTAAGCTAACGCAAGACAAGTGGGCAGGCTCTAGAAGTATTTTTGTTCTCTCTTAAGTTTGATCGTAACCTTGTACACGAAAATCAGACACTTTTATCCTGCATGAGTATTTACAAGCATGAACATGATATTTTTTTATTTACATATCCTTTCAGTTTTCAAAACACCTGAATATGAAATTTCACAATCAATGTGATAATTAAGATATTTCAATTTCTATATTAAACTTCTCAAAATTCATCAATATTTGGAACAATTTCGAAGACTTTGCCCACGATTTTTTCTATATCAACTCCATAAGAAATTTGATCTAATCTTTCACCATGCACCGTTTGAGATATAATAAATAACTCAAGAATCTTTAATGCTCCGGCCCATATTTGTAGTGTATCATGAAATTTATAATTCATTACATGAGAAAGAACTGCGAATCTAATCGCACCAGCAATACGTATGTACAGAAAGAAGAGCCAAATTTTGAAATTATTTGGATGAATTATTTATTAAAAACATAAAATGTTTTTAAAATATTCCCCTATATCAAATAAAAGTCCAAAGTACCATTGTAGCTCGCAGTAATTAAACTCAAGTTTGGTTTGACTGGTGAAGGTAGAGTTCAACTCATATATGATCTTTAAGTATAGAGTTAGCACTCAATTCCTACATTCCCATTTCCAACCATTTCCGAACTCGCACGTCATTCGTTTTTCAATCTCCAATATTTAAAATTGTGTATATATTTTGATGTGGATTATCTCTCATCACATGTCACCGAAGTCGGCCCTTAAGCAACTTTTGGTCTTTCCCAGGGCCTGCGGTAAATATGACCTGATCTCACAACTAAAAGGAGGACATCATTCGTACCGGTAGTACCCGATTATCTTAACATATACCCGATTCGAATGCTGAAATCTCGAATTTTAAAACAGCGATCCTTTTCCCCAATTATTCTTGAATTTCTGAAAAAACCGAGCACTTTTCGACTTTTACCTAATTCTCTTGACTGAGAGGCAAACATGAAAGGAGGCCTAGTAATGTTTAAAATCCATGGGAGGCCGGGGCATAACTTTCAATATACCTATTCAACTAAATCCTAACCTAACCTAATAATATGTAAAATACACCCTGTGCACATACATGCCTGTATTGCTGAATGAGCCCCTGTCCCTAAGCCTACTTAGTGAAGATTTACGGTTGCCATGAAAATGAACCATGTGGGCATTAAATAAGTTCGCAAGGTTCTCAAATCCGAAATATGAACCGAGGAACTATTCTTCAGCCTTTATGGCGATTATTTTTTACAATCAAGTTGACATTGGTGGCTAATGTGGTTTCTGTCAAGTACTCTATTGAAATTGTTGTCGTTTTTAGGGGAGGCGACCGACAGCTGAGGTCATTTGCACCGTAAAGTGATGGACAAGAAGAGATAAATGCCGGAGAGAAACCCGGCGTCGGCATCAGCATATTCTTAACGAAAGGCACCAAGGGGTCGGCAGCTTAACGCTCCATCCGACGGACGGCGTATTCACTCAAAGTGCTCTTCACGAGGCATCTCAAGTAGGGATCGGGATACCACTGAAAAATATCTGCTACCGCCAGGATACGAACCCGGGCCTTCTGAGTGGGAAGCCAGTACGTCAGCCAACGCAACATCCCGATCACCCCTATACTGACACACTCGTATGGTACTCAAGTGACGACTAACGTGCCTTGATGATATTTTTTTACTCATTTTTCCAGTCCTTACTTGCGTACATTGTGAAATGTACTTAATGTTCGGTAAACCGTCTCCTAAATGTAACTAACTGATAGTACGAGTGGCGACGGTCTTGCCTTCCATAAAGAGATACATGGCAGGAACGACCTTAGCCGCGGAGCACCAACAAAACAGCTCGGACTCGCCAACCTTGAATTACATTTTGATGATTACTTTTCTTGGGAATTGCTCCAAACATATTAACGGATCACCTCCTACAGAGTTTTGCAACTAATCATTCATAAAAATTTTCTCTGAGAGGTGCAGTTTCGGCGTGGGCGATGATGCGCATGAAAAATAAATTACCACCATGAAGAAATTCTTACTCAACTTATGCATGAATGAGCAAATACTTTCAGCCTCCAATTAAAATCTAGCTCGCTCAATGTAAAAAGAAATAAACGCTCAATCTTTTTCACGTCTTACGGATGAAGGGAATAACGATGCAAAATATATGCCTCCATGATCATTTTTTTCTCTGGAGAAGGATGAACAATAACATTGCGAAAGTTCTATTTACACTCCACGATAGTACGGCAATTTTTTTCATTTCGATTACATTGACAGAGGTGCAAAGACCGAATGATCCATATGAACAAAAATATCTAACATCCTTTTTACTTGCATGAACCAAAATGAATATATCTATTTCTGCAAAGTCTTAGCATACATTTTAAAAAGAACTGCTCTGATGCATGACAAAAGAAAAGAAAATAGAACACGTACGATCATATGTGACACACCATTGTACACGAAATTTCTCGAAACACGCCATATAGTGAATTGATATTGCGAATGCATATGAACACTTACGAAAGGAGTACTTTCAGTTTGATGCTAAAAATGTTTCATGGTACATTTTTCGACTGTCCCTATTCCAAAGGCTGGAAAGGTGACCCCGCTTTCGAGCGTGAGTGTTTATATACGCCTATCCTCTAGCTTAGCATTGAGTTCGAACTTGGCCTACATTTATACCCTGGCTTTATTCAATCCGAAGAGACGACTGGAAAGAAAAATGAGGGAAATACTTGAAAACACTCCTTTGGGATTTTTTTTTAAAAGCCTGCAGACGTCTTGACACGGATTCGGTCGCTGGCGAGTGGATGGGACGACAAAAGCTTTGGCGTTACACTTTCGGGGTTGAACATCTGCGAAGTTGAACGAAAAATCTGATAAGGGTTATCGTGTCATTCGACGTTGCTTTATATGGCTACCTTTATCGATGATTTTTGTACATTCAAAATGCGGGTTAGAGAAAACCCATGGTGGTACTACTAAATCACCTTCACCTTCATGAGCAAATGCAGTAGTACTTTGAATTGAGAACATCTTTCGTTCTTGCCCACGGTTAGTTTCTCGAAACCCAAATTACCATTTCGTATCATGGGAGATCAATCCCTTCCCCGATTTAGAAATTTTGAAACAATATAAAATTTGAGGTGGTTTATCAATACGTTTCATTTGAAATGGAAAAATTGTCAACTAATGAAACACTTACTGAGAGATGTTTTCTATAACAGTACCTTAACATCTAAAGAAAGAGAGTTTCCGTTTGAGGATTGTAAAATGATGCTGTGCATGAATTACCAAAAAAATCTTTAAAAAATCTTCATAGGCGTATTTTTTTGATTGACAGATATAAGAAAAGACAAAACTAAAGGTACTTCTCATGTTCGTCGCGCATTATACACAAAAAAGTAACAACGATCATTAGAAGAGAAAAATTGTGGCGTTGAATGTGTATATACGAGATACTACTTGTATGCTACAAAACGAGTTTTGAACTGTGCACTTAAAAATGTACCATGGAACGGCACACATATGGTGCGACCAACAACATCGTTGGAAGTGCTTGCATTTGACACTGCATGAGGAATCACCACAGTTCGTACCTCAAAAATAAGTTCTATTGGTTACCGCTGAATATGAAACAAATTCCGTATTTTGAGCGTTCCGTTAGTCGAGGTACCACTGGACATTTAAAATGCGGACAGACGTGGGCTTGAGGCAGGAAATTTCAATACCTTTCCCATACTTCAGACTAAAAATTGGATACATTTTTTTGGATTTGTGGCCAAATACGCCAGGAGAAGAAACAAAAAAACAAATTAGTCAAAAAGGGGATAAGAGGAAGGAGAGAGAAAATAAATCGGAAAGAAAAAATGACGTATTAAATGTGAAAGAGAGGAGAGAACGCTGCTAGGTGGACTCCAAAGAAGATAGAAAAAGCGGATGGAGAAATAAAGAGAGGAAGTTAGATGTTAAAAGCCGTCATAGATTTCAGATATGTTGAATACTATATGGCTTGTGAGTAATGAAACTAGCCAAACCTAAACCAGTCCTAAATCACTGGGAAACAAATATGTACACAAAATCAAGTTATTTTTTTCTACCAGATTAAAGCCAATCGAAAGGAAATTAATTACAAAGAACCAAATCGAAAATTTTACCGGTCAGTTTTCTGAGCACTCTAAGGGGTAGGCCACTCTTTATTGTAAATAATTACCAATAAATAAAAAGGAGATTAGGTGGGGATTAAGCGAATGTAAATATTATTTAGAAGTACTGTCTTCTTAAAAATACTTTTCCATGATCTACCAAATATGTAATAATTTCAACATAAATAAATTGAGGTGAATGAGAATCGTGCAAACCAGTAGCGAAATGCCAAAATCCTCCTTGCCCTCGGCCACCGATTTCGACTAAATTCCCGTACCGAGCAACAAAAAATGTCACTCGCGTTCACCTTTGGTCTCGCCGTGGGGTTTATGATTGATTTCCATCGCATGTGAGGACTGATAAAAAATTAGCACAAAAGTGAAGGGCAAAAGATTCGAGAGAGTTGTAATGGAAAAACCAATAAGTCTCTCGTGAAAATTCATGTGTCAAAAGTGCTTATCCCATTAATACCTAATGCTGTTTACCACGCTCAAAAAATGCATGTATGGAACAAAACAGAATCAATTGTATCGATTTTTGGGGTGGTGGGAATGCGCCGATAGGGAGACGAAGAGCAAACAGTCGATCGCTTTGGCCATCTTTGTTTACGGACCCAAGGTCAATTAACAAGTTCGTCCTCAGCCCTCAGGGAAACGAAACTGTTCCAGTTAGTTCATAGTTGGACCGAGTGCCACGAGCGATGACGTAATCAAATATTGCACGGATACAACTGCAGTGTACTACAATATTTATGAGAATCTCTGGAAGCACTAACGAGTTGTTTTGTGGGTACACCGTCATCAACCAGATCAACGCCGAGCATAAAGGGACGAATAGTCTCCAAACGATTAATGAGCGAGTTGATCGCTTTGATCGCTTGGACGGTGTCAAGGGTCGAGGTAAAAGCATAAATGAATCTAGCTCTTTCCGATCGCCAGAAAGAATTTGGCCTTGGTGGAACAAGTGAATGTTACCCATAGGCTTCTCAAGCTACGGTATGAAGGCCAATTCTTTCACTCTATTTCCTCTAAAAGATACGGAGACCGGTTTGCATTTTCCGTAACGAATTAAATAAGCGTACATTACTGTCATCACAGGAAAACTCCCATCACGATATCTACATTATACTAATCTGCCCTGACGTCGATTTATCTGGACGAGATGGGCGATTCACGTCCCGCAATTTCTTTCATCTCTGGTTGAAATTTTCAAAAGTAAAATAATAATAACTACCGAATTAGAGAACCTAGGTGGATACGAATTTAAATCATGAAGTGGAGATTTAATGAAGACTTCCAAATGGTGAAGTGCAACTAGTCGCACCCCAGAGGTAGGATGAATAGCACAATGAGGCTAGCAATGGGGCAATATGTAATGGCAAATATTGAAGTGCTATTTGGTACTCGAAACATTATAAGATTTTAAACTTCCATTAGGTGAATTAGGGTTCATCAGAGGTGAATTTGATGGTTGTACAAAAAATAACGAAACTGACTTATGTCAACCACGCCATTGTCCTCAGGGAATATCCAACTATGCAGCAATAGTTCAAGAGAAATTATAAGTCAATCGCGTATAAAATAAATTTGTATAAACAAATGTAAATGCGCAGAAATAATGGGGAGAGGAAACGCGCACTTAGGAGAAAAGACGCAGGAAGCCATTTTCAGATTTTTTACCTGTCCCGTACTTTGCAAGAATATGTACTATTTGGACTATCCAATTTTACGTAAATATCGGCACTGATATTGATTCATCATACAGATAAATTTTTCCAAAAAGGAAAAAAATAGCATTTAGGCTTGACGAAAGCGTTCGTCTTAGGGATTATCTACTGATCACTTCAATTGCAAGTTCGTAGGGAAAAAATTACACTGCCATGAATGAGTTGTTTTTTGTGGAATCAGAATTCATACAGTGATATGAAATTAAAGTTTTGAAACACTTTAAGCTGGTCAATAAATTCTAAAATGATTCTGAAGGGACAGTTGTATTAGTGAGCATTTGCACAATATGCCATTTGATGATTAAGGTTAATTAAAATACTTTATCCACGAACAATATCTTAAAAAATTCAACAAAAAACTTTATCTAATATTCCGTCTGGTCTCTTCCTTTCCTCCTTAAGAAAACGTAATTAGGTCTCAAATCCCTCATATACGCTCCAAAAAACTTCAAGTACATAATTTAAGAGTACTTGAAAGAGTGGTCGTAAGTCCACCTCACCAGTACGGTGGAGAGGTCCCAAAAGTACCGCTTATTTAAAAAAAGCTATCCAATAAATTTAGGCAAGCTCTATAGTCCTCCTAATTAGCCTAATTCTAAACCTCCATTGAACACGGGTATGGTTGAACAAATGATTGAACATTTTCATTGAAGGTCCTTTAACTTTTGACTCATATTATGATGGGGTTGATAATATTTAGGACTTGGGTAAATTAAAAATGACGATCTGGAAAAGGCACGGGGAAAGGCTTCATTCATGTTTCCCGGGCCCCTTCGTAAAAGTTGACTGCCAATTGCTGATCACCTGTCAGTGGATTGAGATCTTTTTGCTTTGAGTGGTAACGGGACACTATCAAAATAACATGTATAACAAGCACTAATACAATGGTTTCAAGGCCCCACTTGCTTGCATTTACGTACTCATATGGATGCGGTCTTTCTACAACGAAACTGTTCGACATAACAGAAAATACCCGATGACCAGTATTTCAGGGTAACCATAGGTTAACTTCCTTACAGGTTAGGCGCCATTCGAAACCTGCATACCATGGACACGTTCTTCTTCTTCGTTTCTGAGATATTAGTAAATGCATTTACAATGGAATATAAATGCATTTCACTCGTCTTCTTCACCCACTTTATCCATAATTACACAGTAAAAAGAAATAGTTCTACTACTCGTCATACTTGCGTCAGCTTTCGTACGCTGTGCTTGAAATATCTACGAAAACACTATCAGCCACCATCAATTTTAACTTTGAGTGACTACCGGTCAGGCCAATGGGAAACTAACATTAAAAATTAAGAGGTCTGAAAATTATTATTGAAAAATTACTCCGGAGTCATGCAGTAATAGATCCCTTTCGAAAGAAATCGACGAATTACTGTAGTATTCATCTACGAATTACTAATAGTAAGGATAATTACCAACTATGTAAAGTATATCATGTAAATAAAAATCAACAATACGATTCCAGTAGCGGAAGAAAAATGAAGATTTGTCAGCATCACAACCTAATATAACCAATACTATATCAGAAGTAATAAAATAACACAAAAGACAGTGACCTCTGCCATTTTGATCGGGAGTACGTTACAAGCAATGGTATTTTAGGTCTAGCCACCAAACATCTACTAACTTCCTGGATGGCCTCATGTTTCATCAAAATATGCTTGTACAGGAAAATATCTATGATGCAGACATTTCTGTTGATATATCTGCATGCAGTCATTTAATTTAGACTGCAGAATATCAGTTACGGACCACTAAATTGAATTATCCCTACATACACCCCTGTTCTTCCAACACACTTCTACCAGCCCATTTCTTAGCGTACTAATATGAAAAAAGTAGCACACAAAGGTATTTCTATGTTCGTAGAGTATTTTTTTAAAATTATTACTGATATGACACGGGATGTCTAACCAAGTCATATTATGCAATTGTTCATATATTTTCAATGCTATCGGCCCATGGGACAACGTACAGCGATTCAAATTAGTTTAGGAATGGTAATATAGGTAATTACAAAGCAGATTGCCAGATATTTAAATAACTTATTTCTCAAGAGAACCACTCGAATTTTGTATCACAACGTTTTTCTCGATGTACTTGTTTGATCAAATCGCCAGCAAAAATGTCGATAGCAAAAGCATACGCTACAAAACACATAAATCCTCGCTTAGAAAATTTTGTGACTACTGCAGGCAATTTTTACTCGACCAGGCAAACTTTAGATGGGAGAAACCATCTCAATGGATTAAGTTCAAAATTAGGTAATTACACGGTTGCAAATCGGTGGTAGATAATATACCTGTAAACCACAGGACGCATTCAGAAAGTCGGCCATATATCAATTAAATAATATGAACATTATGAACCGTTAAGCTACAGACAAATGGCTCTGGTTTTCTTATTATGGATTTGAAAAATTACAACAAATCGATCAACCACGAAATTATAACATTATCAAATTTGGGTAGCTCGTGGACATCAGTTAATTTGGTCTATGTAAGCATTTGAACACGAGCCGTCGGGAATAATTGATTCCATCAACAGACAGCTAGTTCACAAAATACGAAGGCAAATGTAATGCAGTACCGTTTCATAGTGGTTTAAATAAAGTAATGGCAAAAAGAATTACCTGTACAATGGATGGCAATTTATGTGAAGGCTATGACTTAACCGAACCTCACTCGTTTATATAGGCACTCTGGTGAATAAGCGGCCAAAAAAGTCGCCTTAGTATGCAAATGGGATTTATATTTCACTTTCATGGCACTCAATTGACCTTACGCACTTACTTGACAAAGATTTTGGCAACCAAGGAACCACCGTGAACACATCACCGTATCATAGAGAATAATCCGAAGCTGTGGTAGCATAATTGCGCCAAAAAAATTGAACTTAAAGATTGCGCGTTGACGATGATGCATGAATCTATGATCTTTGGAATGAATAATATAAATAATTATGTTCCTTGAGAAAAACCGTAGGGGTGGTTAGCCAATATAGTTGTCATACTCTACATTCCAAATGGCAAGACATTTTATATCTTCGGAGAATAATTCCTATTATTTGCTCAAAATGTATGTTAATGTTTCAGCACTTATGCTTTTTCCGAGCCTTTTTAACCGCACCACACCGATGATATAATATTAACCACTATAGTGGGTGTTTTTTTGTGGGGCACTCTACCCTATTACATCCCCTTTTGATTAACTTGTCAAGTCTGGTTTACAAATACTCCTATATTTTAGGCCACTGACCCAGAACTTAACTTCTATGGGCCTTTTTAAGATCGCAGTTGTAATCAATTAGCCCTGATGGCAGATGCTATCAAGACTGGTTTTCTAATGGCAAAAATCAAAAAAAGCATATATACGAACAATATCTACATTTAAAACAATTAAAAAAGTTGTAATTCCAGCTAAATTGCTTCGAAGCTTGCAGTGAATATCCTCTTTGGCAACGTAATCTCTATAAAAATGAAAAATATTACAGACAATAAGTGTTCACTGATCAGCTGACATCTCATGATCCCTTATCTAAAGTGAAGCAATATTTCCACTGAAAATAACATATGCCTAGAATAGATGAAATAGCAATGAAGATCAGTAGCACTATAGCATTTGAAAAAATGAAGAAAAGACTGAGGTAATGTGACTACAAGAATAACAAGGTATCCTCTGCTTCAATGGAATTGATAGTGGGATGTACAGTTGATAGGCAACACTAGTGCAATGGTATCGGGCTCAACTTCATGAATTATCATCTTGAGGGATAAGGCAGAGTAAATTCATGAAAATTATTAATATGGTACAACTGCCTTCATCATATAGGTGACAACTGTAGATATCATCCATCATATGCTATAAAACGGGTAGTACTGCATTAATTTATTTTTGTGACTTTAAGAAGTTTGTCTTATTCCTCAACACTAGTGCAGTTTGAAGTTAGTCTGCCCATCGTCAAGCTACTTGGTAAAACAGTGTAAGATGAATTACCACTTTTAAAAAATACCTACTTAAATTTTAAAATAGTAGCAATTCATAAAATGATAATTGAAGACTCTTAATTATGATGCTTTTGAGGTGCTTATGTCGGTAAATTAATTTCTCTGAAATTATCAATGAAGCAGCATGAACTCATCTACTATTGGAAAAACTGTGTTCCCCCAAATTAGAAGAAAATAATGGTGAATGCTCATTATTAGAAGAGCTAAGTGCAAGTACAACACTGTCATCAGATGTTGCAATATGCATGTACAGATATTCTAGTACTAGATTGCCCACATTAATGCTGGATGCCACGAGAATTTCTGCCCTAGACAAGACATATCAGAGTTAAAACCAAGAATTCTGATTGCTGATTTCACATTACCATCTTCATCCTTAGTATTGTAAGTAACATTGTCACATGATTATTCATCTGACTCTATAACCTTAATTTATGGCCTTTGGGGCCATTTTCCCCAAAATCGACACCAATGGAGGAGTAATTGAATGGAAATAATTGGTACATGATTTCATTTACTTTACAATGATCATGCTTAACTTTTCAATGCCAATGTGATTAACTTTTGATAAAAACTTTGAAGATAATAACTCATGGCTGATAAAGCACACCTAAGAAATCAATGGCTGTTAGGAAAATACGCATAAAGCAAATTGAAAAGGTGCGTAGAGGAAAGAAAATTGACTGTTACAAAGCACATTAGTTCGTCATAAATTGCCATTCTTTTGGAAATACCCACAACAGAAACACTTCAAGCTGCTACTTGTTCCTTTCCATTTCACTTCTCACAATAATAAGTAAAACATATAGGTTTCAAATGGTACCTAAAATGTAACATTATATTTATTAAATACATGTAAAATTATTTGCTTGGCATGATGAGAACACTACACTTGAAAAATGTATGCAAAAATACTGTTCTGTGAAAAAAATTCTTCCGACTGCAATTGGCAAATTTTATTCAGCAGTCCACAGTGTCTCTTGTACAGCAACATTAACACAGCCTTCATGATAGACATAATCTGAAACATCTAACACTCACTTTCCAAGATCCTTGCAAAGCACCAGTAAAAAAAATACAATCTCTGATTACATCTGACCTAGAGGTTTACAACACCCATAACTCCAGTCACATTTGACCCAGAACCTCCACTACCTCCACCACTCCCTCCCTTGGAATGCCTCTTCCAAAATCGACGCACTTCCTCATGCCCTGCCTTTGTTACAACAACTGTTCGCTTTGCTGAACTGTGCCACACAAGAACGCCCAAGTCTCGAGCGTGGTCCCTCAATGTTTCAAAATCTACCACTGAGAGAAACTGGCTGTACAAGACACCTTCTTCAAAGCGGAAACGATCTCGCTCTAACTCCCAGAGACGAATCTGAAAAATATACAAAATATGTGTGGATTAATAGCATTTGAAAGAACAAAAAGAAAACCACAAATAACTAAACCCAAACTCATTAATAAATGCAAGTGATGGGCATCTGGATAGGCTTCTGTTGGCTATTATCAACTGTTTAAGCTTCGGAGATCTTTTGAAGCACACCCAACACAACAAAATTTAATTCCTGATTGGCAAGTACATAATATGAGCAAATAAATAAGTGCATTTTGAGCATTAAAACCAAAATGGCATGAATGAAATACTATCTAAAGTGGACACTTGGATGATGGGTTGAGGAAAATTTACATTACACAGACCCGAATCTTGTTACTAAAAAATAATTTTTACTTGGTAAAACACAGTAATCAACCCAAAGGGGTTTAGTAGGTGATGGTAGAGATCGCCCAGTACTAAGCCCTATACGGCGTGTGAAAATTCACATTTAATTAAAAATATAAATTAGTATGAGATCTTGAATATATGTAGCTTTAGAAAGTAGTAGTAGTTTTGGCACATTCTGCAAAGCAACCAAATTATTTCTTGTGTTAATTTTACATAGGAAACTTAAGTAAACCAATTTATCATTTTATACATGCTGAAGCTAATACTACTCCACATTAGAACCAGAATCAAATATATAATTGGACATCTTGTACCAGAAAAATCCAAAACAACAAAGCTTATATTGTTGAATTCAGAAATTAAATTTCATAATACATGAAATGATCCAGTCAATGACATGAAATTAGGACTGCCGTTTGATATTACCTGGTCAACAACAGTTGGAGGTAAAAGAGGAGGAGCATTGTGATGCAGCTGTGGGTGAGCATGCTGCTGTAGAAAACCAATTATCTGATTTGCAGAAATTCCAGAACGTAGTGCTTGGCGCACTGATTCTCTGGTTAACACACCAACAGCAAGATTAGGGAATCTATCAGATCAAAGAAAGAAGTGCTGTTAGCAAAAACAATGGTACTCAGTAACATGTGCTGGCCCTGCCTGTATCTTGCTAAAAACAAGAAAAGTAAATCAAGTTAAATTCAAAAGAACTGCGAGAGATGCCACAACAGTAACTTTTAACGGAATCATCCTCTAATATGCATTTCCATGCAACTATTTCAGGGAGTAAAAATCCTTTGCATTGACCGAGATTCGAACCAGGATCCAGATGCCTCCATAGCTTAACTGGCTAAAGCACTCGATCGGACATCAAGGGATTCAGTTTCAAATTCCAGTCAAGGCAAATGATTTTTACACATCCTGAAATCATTGATTAAAAATCAAGTGATATTTAAGCTTCACTTTTTGCTCAAAATAGTAGCAAAGTACACATGTATGATTCATAAGTACAGCAGACAAAAGTGACAGCACATTAGTGTGATAAATCAAAAGAAATTAAATGCACACAAATGGAATATGATGGTGATTGAGGTCCAAAGTTGATAGATGAGCAAATACAGTTAGGGCAGAAAAAGCATAGGCTAAAAGGACTTATGTGGTAATTTTTCAACATGGATACACTCATATATGACTGTGATATGGTGAGATGATAGAATTTAAGTCATGTTGGTTGTCTGAGAAGTAAATAGGGAAATAATATTATAAAAATATAAAAATATTTGTACAAAAAGGTCTAATTTTAATACATACATTACTAGTGAATTTTAAATCAGGACACAGCAAAGAACTTCTCCAGAAAAAAAGCAAAAAATAACTACTGCAATACATATAGCTCCTCCATTTTTCAGTGAAGTATTAATACAAAAAGAAACAAAACAAACAAGGAAGTTTGGAAGGTTTTCACAAAACAGCATATATTTGCATTACGTTTTTGGAGTAAGGAGGGATTTTGTTACTAAGGGACCCTTCTCAGGAAGATAAGGAATGAACCTAAATTTTAAAAAAATACACAAAAGCAATAGTGAGAGACTGATGGGTTCTTAAAGGTGAGATGAATTCATGACAAACCATTTACAAAAACTTAAGATCATGATGATATTTCTTCTGTTACCTCTTGGGTCTCAGCATAACTTCTACCACAAGACCCTGAATGGAATTCAGGTAAAATGCTGTTCAAATACAAGGGAACAACAAGGAAGCAATTCAAGGACCATGGAAGTCAGATTCACAACACCGCAGAAAGTCATGTTGGTTAGTGTCCGTCTTGGTTTTCTGAATCCTAGGTTAGAGGTTCAAGTTTCCCCAGTGAAATTATTTTTCTCAATTTTTCTTCGATTTTAATTGACATCATCTTCTAATTGTTACACATTTCAACTTTAAGAGCCATCATGAGTCATTTTCATAGGAACAGAATATTGTTTTAAGTGGAAGTTAATCCCTAATTTACCATTTCACATAAATCTTTGCTTGATACGATTATATTATTCATATGCTTACATTATTGTATTTGCATTGATTATATTTTGTACCTCACAGATCAAATATGCAACAATTCAATCCTTATGACTCAACCAGTCAAATTCAAAATTTATAAGTTTAAAAATTCATAGACTCTGAAAGAAGATGAACCCCTTTCTCAGGGCAGCCTTATGCATATTAATATTGATTATCAAAAAATAAAATGACTTTTTCTTTTACCCTGACTATCCCCGATTTATCTGTTTTATCACCGTCAAATGGAGACACTCAGCTGTAAGTGTTGGAAAAGGAACAATATTTCTCTAGCTAAAATAAACGAAGTTCATGCATTTACATTTAATAACATTAGTCATATTTTGCATAACTTTAAGGAATTTATATAACACACTGAATTGAAATTATTGACTTTGCCATTAATTTCATTTCAATTTAATAATATTTTCATCATTTTCATTCATTCATGTAAAATAACATGTAAACCACCATTAGTTGCATGTAAGGGGAAAGATATGTAAAATTTAAAAGGGCACTTTTAAAATCAGTCCAAAAAAGGGAAAGGCAATTTTATATTGACTGTGGCTCATTGGCAATAGGCTTGAAAAAATTAAATGGGAATGTATTCAATTTGAAATTTTGAAACAGGCAATTTTTGATTTGGGGAACTAAGTAATATCATCATTTAACATTAAACTAAGGAATATTCATTACAAAAAAGATTTTAATGTTATGCATCAATATTTTAAGAAGCCATATACCTATCTATTGAAAGCACTAAGGAGAAGTATGATCCAGAGAGTTTGTTGAACACCATGATACGGATAAGACAGGACAAGTTAGGACATGCATAGTATCGGGTTGTCATGAAAGTTGATTTAAATGATTGCTTATGCTTCATGACACACATGTGAGATGCTTTACATGTGCATGTAACAATTCTAATCAAGCAATAGGGTATCACTAGCATAGTGCAGTGTACAAGCTCCAAAATGATTATTAAGGTATAATGATTTATATGAACACTAGTAGAAGCATATGAGTTATTAAGATGTCCATATAATGGTTACACTCACCATAATTCTGGTAGGTATAATCATGGATGACATTCTGTTTGTGAGTGCATACTCCATGGACAAGTAAATATATGTAGACTGGATATTTTGGAACATATTTTGGTTTTAGGCGTGGTCAAAAAAGTCAAAGGATACAAATAAGGCAATTCAATACATGCTACACATTTAGTGAGGGGAAAATCAAAGAATGTATGGGAGATGAAGACTGAATTGAGAAAAAAATGTTCAAGCAGTTAGAAAGGTGAGGCTGGGAGGCAAACATTGAAAATGGATGTGCGGAATAGGTATTTTGGATGGCACCTTAGAAATTAAAAATGATGAATAGCTAAAGAAGATATTCTTGAAATTGTCAATAAGTACATGAGCGGTCCTGAAAGTTGCCAAAGCATTTCAATGGCAATCTAAGACTTCTCCGTTAAGGTGGAATACTCTTGTTAATGATTATATTTTACCAGAATTTTTATGACAATTCAGAAATTTCAACATTTGTAATATGAGCGTTTTACAGACAAGTTTTGAAAGATGATCATCCACATTCATATAATTCAACAATGCAAGATTTAACTGAGAGTTCAAGATTTCTTTACAAAAATATTTTACCCTAATACTTTAAATGGCTAGGAAAATAATAGGGGCATACAAAATGCTGTCTTCTAAACCATTCAATAACCATTTCAATCCATAAAACCCAACCACTTAAGTGAATTCTGTAACTCCTCATTCATTTAAAAGAACCAAATATCTCTTCAATTCTCAGCGAAAACTGGCTCAGGAATTTTTTCAAAACATCTAATTATACTTTCTACTTGAAATTTGAAAGTTTATTCAAACATTGGTTCTAGATTTATTATATTAATGTAACAGTAATTATTTTTTCAACTAATATTTTTGCCCCTGAATTACCTGTACATCATCTCACAGAAGAGTCCAACTAAAGCCACTTGGAGGTTTGAACTTGTATATGCATAAACTCTGTAATTGGTCTCAACAACAATATATCCGAGTTGAGATTCATCTTTTATTCCCGTGGCTTCACTTTTAACAAGATTACCCCCACTTGAGGCAATATTTAAAGCAAGTCTGGTTGGATAAAAGCGCCCCGCTTTTCTCTGCAAAGGAAAAATCATAAGTCAATTTAAAAGCAGCAACAGTTAGGTAAAATGATTTCATTCAGATTCACTCCATAATATTCCATGCACCCGGAAAGTCTGCGCACATAAACAGTTTGATGTATAGAAATATAAGGAATTAAACAGAAACCATGTCTACTATTATGGCTGTGAACCATTAAAAGCAATATTTCAAGCCAAGTTGAGATATCATCGTCCATTAATTTTGAGCACTTACAAAAAGGAATGATCAAATTTTAAATCAGCCCCAAGCTATAGAAAAACTATCAGCTATTAAGACAAGTGACTATGGCATCTTGTTAAGTTGTATATACATTGGAGGTAACAACAGTTATTAACCCAATGGTATGCTTCATAGGTGAGGGTAGAGCTACTTTAGTACTAACATGGTGCTCTATGCAGATGATATAAATCTAATAGCAGCTCATATGAAATCATCTCAATTAGAAATTGATATGTATGCTATGGTGAATTCAGTGGCTCAATGGCTGAATGTAAATAATTTACAACTAAATGCAAGAAAAACAGTTTACTAGGTATTTAGTAATAGAGAACTTCAGTCAAATATTTCTGTAGAAATAGGAAACCAATTGATATCCGAGTTAAAACATACCACCTTATTGGGTTTAGAAAGAGACAACAAGTTAAGCTGGAGGTTACAAATTGAAAAATGTAGTAAAAAATTATGTTGAGCCCTATTCCTTTTAAAAAATCTTGCCAACAATTGTAATACAGAAATATTAACCCCAGTATACCATGGTATATTTGAGTCCATATCTCGATATGGCATCGTCTGCTGGGGGAGCTCAGCACATGGAAACATGAATAGAATACTCACCCTTCAAAAATGGGCATTAAGGGTTATATTTAAACTAAATGCAAGAAAATCCTGCAGGGAGTACTTCAAATGTCACAAAATCATGACCATTCCCTGTATCTATATGCATAATGTGATTTTGTATGCCTGCACCAAAGCCACTTCACTGGTCAGAAATAGGGATGTTCACGAGCACGACGCCAGGGGTAAGGATAATTTTCATAATGGCCATTGCAGAGTAGCAGCACTACAAAAAACTCCAGAAGTTTCAGGAAGACTGCTCTTTGATCAACTTCCTGAAGAGTTAAAATGAATACGCCCCCAAGAAAATAAATTTAAAAAAAGTTGAAAAATTTCTTTTTAAATAATGTTTTTATAGCGTCCAAGAGTACATAGAAAGAGCCAAAGTAGGGAATACTGTTTTTTAAATCTTTAATACTCATATATTTCATGTACATCATTATACCTATGAATTTGTATGCATGTTAATGCACCTATAAATGTAATTGAATCTTAACGAAGCCCATACAATTGTGTATTGTTCTATGGCGAATAAATCTATCTATCTAAGTGCAACAGCATGTGAAATTTACACATCAGGGTAATAAGAGGGGCCTGTTCCTCTCCCTGTGGTTTCCCAGGAGGATGTGATACCAAAAATATCTCAGAGCTTGGGTGAAGCTGAGGGTGCCCAGAGGCATGATCAGTAATTGAACCCAGGCCTTCCAGTCAGTAGACGCAGTGTTCACCCACTGAACTACCACATCCCCTTTAAACACAAAGGATAACTGAAGGAATTAATTTGTAAAATCCAAACACTTGGGACACCCATGATAAATATCAAATGAATGCCAAATGATTTGCATGACTGAATTTTAATTCTATTCCTGTTCATATGAGATGAAGTAGGACACAAAGGTTTTTAAAAGCAACCTCATCAATGCTAGGCTTGACAACATTGGGCTGTAAAATATTGGACAATTTGAGAGCAGTTTCTTTTCAGGGTGACATGCTTGCATGAATCATTTTATAAGAAATTATCTCAATAGTGAATCATGGCTACATTTAGCTTCAGTCAATTTTATATGAAACAGTTAAGTAAAAAATAGCTTTGAAAGGATATATAGGAGAAATATTTTGCAATATATTCGAAGCACTACATAATATTGAAAAAAAATTCTACTGATAACTGAAATCTCATCAAATTTATTACATCCCAAGGAAGCAATGAAATTTAATGCATTACCTTTCTTTGGTAAACTAAACCAAACTCTCTGAGGTGCTGCAAGAAGACTAGAAGACCTTCACTCATACCCTCAGTACTATAATCCTGAAATTTAGAAAAATTCGATACAAAAACCGAAGTATATGGGCATGAGACTGCCAACTAAATTGATGAGTACACAATAAGGCAATATGGAATGCTGCCACTGAATATATGAAATTTGAAAATATTCTATTAAAATGATAAATTTACATGCTTTTCAATTTACAATCCATATTATTTTATCACATCATAGTTTAATGATCATTTTTATTTTATGCATGATAATATAACTTATTATAGAGAACACATGCAAATTAAAACACACAAATAAAACATTACCTAAATCCTGAATCTTAGAAATATAAGATTATGTCGTGAACTTTCTTAGGTGTATCTTAGTTGGATATATGCTGATGGACGATGCAATCCCTGACCCTATTGTAATTTTGGCAACAGAATTTCCCTATCCACATAATTGTACCATAATGTACTTCAAATCGTGGAAAAAGTCTCACTTTCCTAGTTTTCTGATGCACTTGTTATGCAATCCAGTTGGACAAAGCCTAAATATGTATGTCTATTAGACATTAAGATGAGCTTTTATAATTGCCGCTTAAACTCAACAGTACCTGTAACTTATGGGTGAGGCCAAAAATTAAGTTTTCTGAGCTGTAGTTAAGTTAAAAACCGACTGATAAAATGCTAAACATCAAATAAACAGTGTTACTACCAGGTTTACATTCAATTCTAAGTAATTAATTTGTTTACCAAATCGTAATTTTCAGAAATCAAATTTAGGTTGACATTAACTAACGATTGGATTCTGGACACTGGGCCTTAGAATGTTACTTGCTAATTTAATTACTTTTGAAGCTAATCTAAATTAAGATTGTACCTAATAGGTACAAAAATTAAATCTCTTCCTCTTTCAACATTACTTTCTACGTAATTTAAACTAAAAATTAGATAAAAAGATTCTTATGGAAGCTACATAATGAGGTAATTATTAAAAACAACAATAAAATAAAGTACATACTAATGTGCATGGAAATTCACAGTTAACAAAAGACCAGAAATTCTTACCTTTCCTAGGGTTGAAAAACTCAACTGGAGCAAAAACGTAAGGCACTCCACAAGGTTCTGTCCCCTAACGTGTGCTGCACTGAGGTACTGAAGCATGAAATGCCACACTTGTGAGGCAGAATCCATCAACAGAAACTGAAAACCCTCTCTGGTGATGCACGCATTTCCTTCATCTTCATCCCTAGAAAGGAAGTTGCCAGGCAGATTCTTGTCAGAATAATTTACCCTGTGAGGCGACGAGGAAAAGAAGGAAAACTACATAGTTTAACAAATGGAAGACATGTATGCTACCACATACCTCTTCATCAATCCCGCGTGGAGTAATATACGAACTGCGTCGGCTGATATACCGCCTTGAGGAGCTCCACCCTGAGAATTGAGGCCGCCATGTGACCCCATCACCATGTAATGAAGAACACACTCCCACCTCTCTGAAGCATATGCATCAAGGTAGGGGACATCTCTCGTCTTACTGTCACATTCAGGTCGTCGCGGACCCCACTTACTCCACGGTTTTCCGCTGGAATTGATATTCAATGGTTACATTGAAAAATCACACACATTTTATACATGCGGAAATAATCTTTGTGTTTGGGATTCGAATGTATTATTGAAAGATGTATGTAAGTCAATGATAAAACAGTTGCAACAGGTGTTTGTCTTCCTAAGCAATTGTTATGAATTTTAACACGAATAATGAAAAATTGAAAAATGAAAATAACCTACCCTCCCAATAGGGCAATTTTTGTATTTTTCTTGAAAGTAGGATTTAAAATCCAACCAGGTAATCCACCAGGAATCGCAGCTTCCTGCCATACCCTCAGTTCATTCAGGATTCGCACAACTTCCAAATGCTCTCTGAAGTAGAAAAAATGCGTTAAGTATTACGCGGTAACAACACGTAAAAACTCTCAATATTAAAGGGCACTTACTTTGAATATGTTTGGGTAACCCACGATGCTACCACAGCTTGAGGGACCGGTTGTTCTACAAACAAAATCCGAATAACGTAATGCCGAGCTATTTCGGGCAGTTCTCTGAAAAATATAATACAAATTCAACAAGATATGTGACATAATTCTTCGCAAATAGCAGGGAAAATTAAAAAAATTGCAAATTTAATAACGAACACGTCTACCTATAAACAGCCAAACAGGAGGCGGGATGATTGTACAGCTTATCTAAAACTGGAGTGGGAAGAGTCTTCAGATAATCGTGAAGATTTTTGCACTGCAAAGTGGTAGTTTGCAAGCCTACTGCTGCCGGCTTGTTGCTATCGGCCATCCCTCAACTGTTGAGGATGGTGGATGGTCCACCATTATGTTGTAACAAATGAAGAGCGTATTTCACAGTATGAAACCGGCAATTAGGAGGGAAATGGAAACATGATTTTATTCTGGACTTCTTTATTAACTTTGAATGGAATATTTTGCCCTGAAAAAACTGACTGTGTGGCAAACTAACTAATATATATTGAGGCGGCTCATGTTGAGACGGATTTCGAAATGGCTTATCCGATATTAAAGGCAATTAATAATACAAGGAATCCCGTGAGAGCATTACTGTGCGTCACTAGCATGAGATAATCATTGGAATTTGGTTAATTATAATTTAAAGTAATAATTAGAAGTTCCAGAACGTAGTCTGATACTAATGAGCAAAGTTTGTGTAATTTATTATTAGTTTCAATTAATATAGGGTAACATTTCAGATGTAACTATTATGCCCCGACAATTATCGTGGAATGGCTCAATAAGATAACTATAATGTTATTAAGATATTTAAAGGATTGGTTAGCATTAGCAGATCGCAGCTTTCATGGCATAGCCATTCCCTTTGTGTTGTAGCTGATAGTAATAAAATTCCTTTTTCGAAATATACCTGTTAATCACAGCTAACCCAGTTGCGATGCACCCACTTATTTATTTTTTTTAATGAATTGAGGCTGAGAATGAATTTAGATATATCTGACAAGTTACTAAACATTTATAAATGTTTAATCATCGTTAATCAAATGCATATGTATTGCTCTGAAAAATTCCCTGCCATTCAATTCCTCGAGTGGAGAATGACTATATCGAAAATTCTGCGCCGTTAATAGGCATTATGGAATGTAAATAATTATCACACGATACACAAAGGCAGTAATTCACACGTGAAGACTTTATTTGAAATTATCTGTGGTTTTGACCATGGAAGAAGTTCTGTTTGTGCCTTGGTA
Source organism: Hetaerina americana (assembly GCF_022747635.1). Taxonomy (NCBI): domain Eukaryota; kingdom Metazoa; phylum Arthropoda; class Insecta; order Odonata; family Calopterygidae; genus Hetaerina; species Hetaerina americana. The sequence goes on along the minus strand of NW_027286514.1, from coordinate 10,109,637 downwards.
TTACTCTTTGGATTTTCATCTCAAGAAATTCATCAATGCAGCTCCGTGAGCATTCTCTGCTTTAAAGGGTTGTCTTCTTATTGGCATAAGGGTGGTGTTTCCTTTAACTTCTAGAGAAGTCTTTCTTAAATTATTCCGTGAAGTAAATCAGAGATTGAAAAACTCAATGTTTTAGAACTAAGCTCTGTGTTGTGATCCTAGTTTAACATATGACCAGGATATAATTATCTAATTCTATTTTTGTGAGGCACTGACCAATCAATTATCATGAAACAGCCTCCATCCATAGGAGTAACCTGATTTAGTTATGGTGTTACCTGTATTTGCGCTGTGTTAGGCTGCAAATGATCAAACGTTTTGTGTTCTAATTAATGAAATGTCATCATGGTTGGAGGTTATGTGCTTACTAGAGCTTCCATTTTCTCCTATTTAACAATTTCCTATTTGTGTTTCTACGTTACCACTAGTGGCTTACCTGACATACTGATCCTTAACATGGGACCCATCCTTGTTTCCCATAATTTCCAGAACTTATTAGGGTAAAAGCAATTTTGTTAAATTTTAAATTGTATAGGGTTATTAATCTGTAAGGTAAAGGGTTATTAATCTGTCGGGCCCATTAAACTTGGTGGTGAAAAATGATTATGGTTGCATTGAATGTTCCCTCCTGGGTATTCTTGATGCCTATCATCCTGTATTTAGCTTTGTCAATTACACTCTCTCCAATGGCTTCTGAAAATCCATAGATGCCATTAAGATCACATTTACACTTTTCTATTTGGAGAAAATGATTCAATCTCCTCTTTTCTGTTGCCTTGGATTGATGTTAGCCTTGATCCATGATAATTAATTTCCATCAAATTTTATTTCGCCCTTAAAAATTTGTACTTCAGATATTGGAAAATTGAATTTACCATTCTTTTAAATTTTGAGTGACTTGTGAAATTGATTGATTAATTTAACTTGTGTTATGCATACATTGTCATAGAATTATTTGGCCATCCTATCCAGAAAATAAAAACTAAATTTGTTTCCAATCCATAGTTTCTCTAAACCATTTAGTTTCTTCATATCCTTGATAGTATTATATTTCTTTATTAAAAAAAACTTTAAATATTTGAATAAAATAGGTAATTTCAGGCTTGAATTTGTGGAACATATCCACTGTGGAAAGAAAAATTGCAATGTTCTTGCAGAACACTATAACCTAACTTACACAACTAATTCCTCTCATAAAGTGGAATAGATAAAGTTGCAATATTTCTTTCCATTTAAATATTTGCTTATAATTTTTCCCTATTGTTTCTATGGTAAAAATACCAAATGTCATAGTGTTTCAAATAAAAAGGATGACATGTTTCAGGAATGGTATTTTCTATAAGCCCACAAATTTGTGTCCTTTGCAGTGACTTGATAATGTTTCAGTGGCTTTCAAGTGTTGCTTTATATGGAGTGAATTTGACTTAAAATTTTCTCTCATTGAATCAAATATTCTCAGGAGAAAAGTGTCCCTGAAGATCTGCCAAAAGTTCCCAACTCCTGAAGATACACACTGCAATGTGAAATAAACCATGGGGCTTACATATAATGTTGGATGTAAAGTAAAAATTAAAATCCACCCTATCATTTCACATAGGCATCCTTGATGTTGTCGTTATTACATTATATAAGTGTTTTATTTAGAAAATACCTGGTAAGTACTTAGAGATCGACAAGCTGAAGGTATCTGGAGGGATCTTCACCTCTTTTTGTGTATCTGTTGGTGGAGACTTAAAAGATATAGAGGAAAGCCCTGGCTTTTGGCCAAAATATGTCTGTCAGAAGGTATTTTTTTCTGAAGGCCCACCTGACCTCCATGAAGGGTTAGTCAATATTAGGCAGCGTTTTACATCTACGCAAGTTAATATTCAGTGCCTCAGGAACAAAGTAAACGTGCTGGAAGTGGCTATAAATAAGTTTGAACCAGACATTTTGTGTATTACTGAGCATTGGTTAAAATATGAAGAATTAATGGTTATCATACTCTCAAATTACTCTCTAGTGTCCTCATTCTACCGTACTTTATGTACAAATGGAGGTGTGGCCAAAATCATTCATTGTAGAATAAAGGGTTTTATTAACTCAATTGATTTGCCTGTGAAGGAAGAAAAAACTTTTGAATGTGCTGCGTGTCTCCTTGAAACTCCACAGGGTTTGCTCATGCTCATCTCCATGTATGACCACCAACAGAGGATTTTTGTGCATTAATTAAAAATTGGACCAACTCTTTTTCTCCCTAAATGCAAACGACTGGATACTTGTGTTGAATGGCGACCTCAACTGTAATCTCTTAGTTAACTCCCCTCACATATCTGAATTACTGAATGTGGTGAAAACTTACGGCATGAAATGTTTTAATAATAATCCTGCTAGCATCACTCCCACATCCGCCACCCTAATAGATTATGCTGTGACCAACCTCATCCAAGAAAAAGAGTAACAACTGTTTGTGACCTAAGTATACCATAGGTAGACCATAGTATGGTAAAAATAAGTAGTGATATCAACCTACAAATGGAGAGTCTAAATGATGAAACTTACCCAAGGGGGTCTTTTACTCATGGAAATATGCAGCATTTTCTGCTCCTTCCACAGTCCCAAAACTGGGACAATGTCTATGACCTTAAGTCAGTAGACAAAGGTTTCAATTACTTTCATTCAATTTTCAGACACAATTTTGAATTGTGTTTTCCAGTAACACATCAGAAAATATTTCACAAGACAAAATGTCAGCTATGGCTTACTGATGAGATCCGTTACTACTCAACTATTCTTAAAAAACATGCCAGTTTCCCCTGGAGATAGCATGTTTCAACGTGCTATCTCCAGTTAAAGTTCTAATAATCATGAACATTGGTTACTTTGTACGGAATTTCAAAAGTACTACCGTAAGCTGATTTCTGCCACTAAAAGAACTTATAATGATAATAAGATACTTAATTCCAATAATAAGCCCAAAAATTCATGGGAAATAATTAATGATTGTAGAAGTTACAAAAATCCACAATTTGCTCTCGCAAAACTTTGTAACCCTGAAAATAACACTGCCATAAGCTATTCATCTTTAGTTGATAAATTTAACCAGCACTCCATATCAGTTCCTTGCCCAACTTCTTCTCAAGCTAATGTGCTGTTTGCAAATGCACCAATGTATGTTTGCCAAGCCTTGTTCTGAAACCAATCTAAAAACCATTTTCTACTCATTCAGAAACAAATCTAGTACTGGCCCTGATGAAATTCCTGGTATAGTTGTTCATCATTGTTTTGAAGCCATAAAAGCACCCATTTTATTTTTAATTAATGAATCTTTGATACAAGGGATTTTCCTATCCCACTGAAAAGAATCGAAAGTAGTGCCCATTTATAAAAACCATGGCTGTGTCAATGATTTTGAACAACTACATACCAATAGCCGTCCAAAATACATTTGCTAAAATATTTGAAAAAGTCTTATGTGCCAATAATAACTTATCTCGACAAAAAATTCCTACTTTAAAAACCTCTCCATGGGTTTAGATCTGAAAGGTCTACCACAACTGCCCTATGTCAGGAAATTGACAGTACACAAGGTCTGTCCAATAAATACGCTAATTGAGGCCATAAAAACTTAATTTTGCAAAATTTAGTATATAACGATTTTTTCCCCGTTCAAAGTACTCTCTATTAATTGCTATGCACTTATTTCACCTTCTTTTCCAATGTTTAAAGCACCCTTGGAAGTCCTCGGCAGTTAGGCTTTTTATTCTTCTCGTCAATTCTTGCTTTATTGCGTCCACATCTTCCCAATGATGTCCCTACTTCACATTTTTGCATTTTGGGAATAGGAAAAAGTCACGGGGGAACAGATTTGATGAATAAGGAGGATGATCAAGGATGGTAATTGAATTTTTTGTCAGAAACTGGTGAACAATCAATGCTGAATGTGCAGTTGCATTGTCATGGTGAAGGATCCATCCATCATCTTCGGTTAAAATAGTGTGCACTGTTGATTTTCCTGAAATAAGTTCATCAGCTATCATTTGAACAGTTTTTGGAAGATCAGTAAGGACGAGGGACCGCACACAATCAATGTTGTCATCAACACAGGTGGTTGAAGTTCATCCCGGCTTTGCATCATCCGTGGTGTCTTGTTGGCCATCTTAAAAATGCTAAATCCACTATAAAACGGATGTTTTCTTCAGAGCATTATCACCGAAAACAGCTGTCAACCTTTCAGTAATTTCTTAATGACTTTTGCTGCACTTCACCGGAAAACTTTATGTTAATTTATTGCTCCTTGATTTCATCAAATTCCATTTTTGACAAACAGTAAAAACAAGGACACTAGAAACTAACATAACTGGCACCATATGCATAGCTCGACGATCCGCCAAGTACAGATGGCTCATTGGGTCTCAAGCAACTAGCGCCACCAGTAGGTGGGGCTATAATCCATGCTATGGCCGCCAGATTGCACAGACCACGCTCTTAATTCATTCCATGCTAAACACTTGGAATATTTTTTGACTTGTCAAAGGCTTTTCATAATGTAAACCACAATAGAAAACTAATTGAAATCAATAGAATGGGAATTAGAGGAATTCCTCTTAATTGGATGAAGTCCTATATTCTCAATCCCACTCAGAAAGTAGTGATGTCAGTAGATATGTCAAAATATTCATCTGAAGTATACCAAGTTAACAAAGGCATTCCACAAGGCTCAACCCTTAGGCCACTCCTTTTTCTGATATATATCAATGAACTACTTAACTGCTTACAGAATTATGAAGCAATAATTCCAGTGTTGTATACTGATGACACTAATGTAATATTATCAACTCAAACATATCCCAGCCTTGTGGAAAAATCAAAGTTTGTCACACTTGCAATAAACAAGTGGTATACAGACAACCCTTAAGACTTAAATGTTAATAAAAGTAAAATAGTATACTTTACATGCAAAAAGAATGTGACAGCTGATCTGCTGGTAAAAATCAATGACCAATTAATTGAGCATGTGACCAAATGTAAATATCTAGGTATTACTCTGTGTGTAAATATTTCTTGGGATACGCATGTAAAAGCCCTTCAACATAAGCTCAGCTCTATTTGCTATTTATGAAGACACTTGCAGTTTATGAAATTACTTGTAAAACTGTACTACTAAATTTATACTATTGGGAAATTTATTCTAATATAACCTATATTTTAATATTATGGGGATTGGCTGCTATTTCTCAAACCATCTTTAAAATGCAAAAGAAAGCTATCAGAAAAATAACCGGGAAACCTCACAATGCTCCATCAAGGCCTATTTTCCATTAATTAAATTTGCTACCCCCCCTCTGCATCTACATTATGTTTTTAATGCTGTATGTAAAAAATAACATTGGCAAATATTCTCTTAACTCTGTCTATTATCATCATTACACTTGAGGAAGGCACAACATCCATAATGGGAATATAAGAACTAAAGCATTAAAATTAGGGCCCAATGAAATGGGCATTGGATTATGTAAAAAACTACCCAAAAGTATAAAGGATACTAAGGGAACTCATGCATTCAGGCTTAAATTAAAAAGATATATTCAATGTAATATGTTCTACTCAGTTGATGAATATCTCAACAATATTCCTGGCCAATAGATCCATACTCATAGTTTTTAGCAATAGTCATGGCCCGATTCATTTTGATGATCAATGATTTTTCTGAATTGATATTTTATGTGCATGTCACATTGAATTTTCATGGGTTTGTGCCAAACATTATGGACTGTGAAATCATTAATTTTATGTATCTTAATTGAGCCTGTGTCTTTGCTCCTTTTTGACATGCCTTATATCATGTGCATACACCACCTGCCTGGTATTTTTGTATTGTGATCTTGAGGCGAATAAAAAGAAATAATAATAATTGCCTTACATGATTTGTATAAAAAGTATTGGGAAATGTTTAGGAAAAATAGATTTATTTCAGATACACACAATGCCTCAAAATTCTTCAAGGTAGATCCCTTGAGCATTGAAACACTTTTTCGAGTGGATTTTCCACCACTCATAGGTTCCCTGGCAGGCAGAAGGTTCTTAAGGGTATCCATGCAAGCTTCTTTGATGGCACTTAGGGTCCCATGGTGGTGTCCTTTGAGGGAAGATTTCACTTTTAGTAATAGGAAATAGCCTCCTGGTGTGAAGTCAGGACTGTCAGGGGATTGCGGAATGGTCATGATGCCATGGCAGGTCTTCATCAGCAGACACTCAATTCTGCTTTTGGCCATTCGTCTAGACCTTCAGGACGAGTTTAGTGCATATCTTTTACATCACCAAATTTTCAGTGATAATGGAAAGCACTGTCATCTTATCATTGCCAATACAATCTGCGATCATGCACTCACATAACTGAGGATCTGAATTCAGCACTTCATGCATACATCAGGAAAAAATTGTTAGTGATACTTTTTATGCAAAACTTTTATTTCTCATTTTATGGCTATGGTTTTTTCTTTATTGCATCCTTACCCTCATTTTTTCCAATTCTTGTTAATAATATTAGTAGTAGTCCACTGATTTAGTGTAGGTTTATGCTGTCATATGGCACTATATTTTACTGGACTCCTAAGCCCTAACTATTATGCCCCAAATATACCCTTAAACCTCATATTTTATTATTATTGTTATTGGTATTCTATCGGTCAAGGTAGGTGTTGGATAGACGCAGACTACAATGATAAGTTTCCTTGCCTCTTCTAACAAAACACAACCCGCCACTACAATAAGCTGCCTTTCTACTCTGCAAACTCTTATTACATCTCTTCAATCCATCCAATATCCCTAACCTATTCTTACACCTTCCTTGCTTTCCTAACATTCTCCCCTCTGTCGCAGTCATCAACATTCCATATCCACTCAAAACACTCTCTAGGCATATTTCTAACCTCCCATGGATTTCTCCCAATAATCTCCTCTCTTACCCCACCATGCGTATTACTACCTCATTTTTTTCTCTTTCAGTTCATGTCACCTAACCATCCTGTTTTACATCCTTATTTCAAAAGCATCCAATCCTTCTCCATCATCTTGCTTCAGCAACCATGTTTCTATGCTGTAAGAAACCAGGCTCTGCAAGTTTGGAGCAGACCTTTTCTGAGCGTCCTTACTAAAAACTACCCCTGGCTTCAATTTCCTCCACCTTGTGAAAGCTTTTATACTTAACACAATCGTTCTTATAATGTTCTAATTTTTTGAGCGTTTGGCAAAACTTACCGAGATAGGTATACTGCTCCTTCTGCTTTACTATATGAACTCTTATTTTCATATTTAATGTAGCTTTCCTCTTTCTGGAAAACTATAACCTTTGTTTTTTTAACATTAATTCTCATCCCATACCTATTGCAATGACTTTCCAATGTGCACAGCAATGCTTGCAACCCCTTGGCTAACTAAAACTTGGTCATCCACAAACCTAACAGATTTTATGATTTTCCTTCTGACTTTCATTCATATCCTATTTTTTTCCCATGCCTCTTGTACGATTTTTTCTGCATACATGTTGAAGATAGGGGTGATAATGAACACCTGTGTCTTACCCCTCAACCTAACAGCGTGCATCTTGATTCTCCATCCACCACTTGCACCAAGCGGTCTGAGATTTGCACAGGTTTTGCATGTATGATTCTCCTGTCCCTCCAATCTTTTCCTATTTCTGCAATACATTCATTAATGCTACCCGATTAACTGTGTTCAATGTCTTCTCAAAACCTATGAAACAAACAAGTGCATACTAATTGTGTTTATTTTCCTCATTATTAGTGACCTCAATCCTGCTCTGGGGTCACTTGTGCCTCTCCCCTTTCTGAATTTAAACTGTTCATCCCCTAAGTAATCATTTGTCCTCTTCTCCCTCCTCTGATCACTACAGTACCACCATAGCTGTATGCAAAATTAAATCAAATATGGCTGCACTCTCTTTTCTTGGAATAGTAACTAAAACTGATAATAAAAACTTGTAATATTTCAATCAATTCCTCCCTCATAATTGCTATGAATTTGTCCATTAAAATTCTTCCTAGTTTTCTACATCCATAGGTAGTTCTGCAAGAATGTTATCTACCCCATGGCCTAAATTGGTTTTAAGTCTTTTAATGACCTTTCTATATTGCCATCAATTGTGCCTGGACCTAAGCTCACCTCATCTATTTCGTCTTCTCCATCTATGACTAAGCTTGCTGGCCTAATGTTTTTACAATATAGTTCCTCTTTATATTCTTTTTGCCGCCCTTGAATCTTTCCTTGTTCAATAAATATTTTTCCTGACTTATCTTTGATTGTTCTCACAGAATTTCCTTTCTTGTTTCCCGACTGTAATTTCACCTTCCTGTACGGTGCAGCAATTTCATTCTTCCTTTGAAAACTTTCCATATCCTCGCACTGCATCTTTCACCACACTTTTTTCACCCTATTAGTTTCCCACCTTAATTTATTATTCAATTCATTGTTATTTTGTTTACCTAATTCTATTTACAGCCTTCCATATCCATCTTTCTAACCATTTCATTCATAATCCATGGTTTTCTTTTTCTCATCTTATTTTCTGTTCCTATAGTTTTGTCTGTGGATTTTGATTTGGTGCAATTTTTCTTCTATTGTACCCATCTCTCCTCTCTCACTCATGATTTTCTTTTCAGCTTGCTGATACTCATTTCTTAAATTTCTGGTTGATTCATCCAGATCACCAGTTTCATCCTCAAGAATCTGATGATACACCTCATTATTACTAAATTATGATCTGAATCCACATTTGCTCCGGGGAAACTGTGCAAAGTAATCACACTGTTCTTAAATATGTGCTTAACCATAATATAGTCATTACTGATATCTCTTTCCGAAAATCTAGGGATTTTTCATATATATTACTGCTTACTGTGGAGTTTGAAGCGCTTGTTTTTTGTGAAAATCGAAATTGAAATAAATTATTCTATAGCTCATTATACTTTCTATCCCGCTTAATATCAACCAATATATATATTCCTTTCCTCCCTCTACTTTGCTTTCCAGATATTCTTCCTGTTATCACGGTGTCAGGCGTCCCATTGCCTCTAGTGTATCCTGAATCTACTTGTCTTGCCTTCCTCAAACTTATTCCAACAGCTATCTCTCCTTTCCCACCATTCATAGGACTTCATCATTTTTTCCCTCTGCTCATTTTTTTTCTTTTCCCTACTCGAATCTTTGATAGTATTCTCATCATTATTTACCATTCAGTCCAAGTATATGAATTGTCCATATTCTGTTATTGACCCTTGTGACTTGGTTATACTTCATACTATCATTTTTATTTTTGGTAATCTTCCTGTTAAGGTGGGTTTTGGATGAACACGAGCTACACAAGGTTGCAATGATAACTCTCTTGCCTCTTCTAACAAAATCTGACTTGACAACACTACAATAAACACTTCTTTAGCTGTGCATACCTAATTCTTTCCTTCGTTCCTTCCAATATGCCTATCATATTCCTTCCCCCTTCCTTATTTGCACATTTTTCTCCCTTCTATCACAGTCTTCAAAATTCGATTGCCCGTCAAAATACTCTGCATCCATTTTTCCTGTATCCCTGTCAAATTTCTCAACAATCCTCTCTCCTCTCCCACTTTACTTCCACCCACTTCCTCATTTGTGCTTCTTTCTGTCCATTTCACCTTCACCATCCTTCTGCTCAACATCCGCGTTTCAATACACGCACAATTTAAAAATCTGGCCAGGGTTTTTAGCTTTTTTCAAGTAAATATTTATGCCAAATGGTGAATGAGAAGTTTGCATTACTTGTGCCTATTTTTCCTCTGAAATTATAGTAAAATTTGATATCTTCCTAATGTATGTACCCTTAGGTATTCATTGTTATACTAATTGATGTGGAGTCAACAAAATATAATGTAAAAGTGGAATGAACTTGTTACATTCATATTCATCAAATACCAATTTTTATTGTTCCATTTGGCACAATATCAACAGCCACATTGTAACCACTGTAGAGCAGTTAAGATTTGAATTGTAAGATTTACAGTAATCTATACTCTAATTTGTCTTTGACTGTTCATAAAAATACAAAGTATCTATCCGTGGATACATACATGTACATATTAAAAGAAAACATTTTGTTGTCAGTTTTAGAAAACTTTATTTATCAAAAATTGTATTATATCTTATCTTAAAACAACTTAATTTTAACAAAAATATCTCCATCAACACTACTTTAAATCATTCAACAATCAATACTCACAACCTTATATTCAAATGAAACTTTCTTTAGAATCAGCATACTCTATCAAAACTTTTTATTTAAGAGAAGTAACATTAAGCTATAGTTTTCACCGTGACCATTTAAAATGCCCTTTTCTGATAATGAGATATGAGAAATCATAGATCCCAAGTCTGGAAATGACGGAAGAATGAATCCTCTCACAGTGAGTATTGTGCATGGAAACAAATGTTTGAAAGAATTAGGCAAAGCAAAAGGAGCCATTATCTATAACAAATGTCCCATTTGACTTGTGACCAATCAGCATAATTTCTGAGATACATATTTGCCTAACGGCACATCACAATGAAGGATTCCTTTTTGAGCTGATGAAAACATTATGCTTACAACTGCAGTCGATGACTGTGATTCTGGGAAACCTTTTAACTTTCTCCGCCTGAAATAGAGAGATATACTTAATCAATGACATAAAAGTTTACCAATTTTTGCTTTGAGTTCACTTGTCTATTCCTAGAACTGAAGCTAAATAAAAACAATATCATTTGAGCAGTGTGAATGAGCTTATTAATTATGAGCTAAATAATTACTAAGATGGTGATGTTTCCATATTCATAATAAGTCATAAACTTTTACTGACTGGAAAGCCTGATATCCTGGTCATTCCCAGTCTGGGAAAATGATTTACTTACTGTGAAATGTATCACATTTGCATAGTTTATGAGGTATCTTAAGAAGAGAGAATAATTTATTTTGACCTTGTATCTCACAAAACTGAAATATATTTATCCAATGTCTTAAATCTACTAGTAAACATAACGTATTTACTTGGTAAATTAAAAAAAATCCATTTTTAGAAGAACATACTTATTTTTAATTAAAAATCTCTGATTTCATTTAAATAGTCATCAGATAGCCTGCTCAATGCATATATCTGAATAATTTTTGATAACTTTGATTTTTCCATTAGATGCTTACCAATTTGAGGATCTGACTGAGTCAGACCTACTAATCCTTCACTTAATTCCCATAGCTTCTTTGCTGCTCCCATGTCTTGAATACCTTGGGTCAGTTGCCTCTCCTGCAATGAAGACTTAGCATTAGTCTTAGATAAAACTGCAAGAAAAATGTACATTGGTGAAATTTTATCATTGCATAATGTTCATGTAATTCCTGAATCACAATGAAACAGTTTAAGCTAGATGAAAACTTTTTAGAAACCCTTGTTTGCAATTAAATTTATAATAAAAATTATAAAATTCCACTTTCAATATTTATTTTTTACATATGTTTTATTTCCAAGCTATGACCAATATTCTAATTTTTTAATTTTAGCATATTGAACCAGTTACAAATATTTGCATTTTAATGCTCCAGCCACTGTCATATTGAGCTATTCTCATTTTTCTGTCATTAAGGATCATGTAAAAAAACATAAACGCAATAATCAACCCTAAGATCGGATTGGTAGGTGATGGTAGAGTTCACCCAGTACTAAGCCTGATGACATGTGAAAGTCACACATCAGGGTAGGGGGGCCAGTTCCTTTCATTGTTCATATGGTTCCAATGTTCCTTCAGTTCTTATGGTTTCCCAGAAATAAGTGGTATCCAAAGAGTTACACAGCTTGGGTGGAGCTGAGGGTGCCCAATCAAACCCGGGCCCTCCAGTCAGTCATCCAATGCTACTTCAGCAACCCTTAGAGATCCCATATGAATGGTATATTTTAATCATTCATCACAAATCTGGGAGGTAAGCTTGGGAATATAGGCAAACTCCGTTTGTGTAAACCACGTTAACATTTTTCTTATCACTGATTTGGTCAACCTATTAGGTTTTTATTTGTGCCGTTCTGGATGCGTCTGGTGTTTAGTGTACCCCTTAACTTCCGATAAGTTTTGTGGCCTGTCAACAGCCTTCCCCTGGACCCACCACCATAGTTGGCAAAACACTCATGCCCAAGGAAGGTGGGCCTGGAACCCATGACCTTTTGGTTAACAGGTTAATGCTACCCACTTGAATATAGTTGAACATGATTTCATACTTTATTGTTGTGCTAGTGCAAATATTTTGCTTAAAATAAAACCATTGAAGTAATCAGAATCAGTAAAACAATCAAATGGCAATTTACAATAGAGTAGTAGGTATGCATACATAAATTTCTGCTTCTATTAATGCTTGAGTTTCCCAAAACCATTAGGTCAATATCAATTGCTCCTTTTCAATGTTTTCAAGTAGTTTTAACGCTTTGCAATGAAGCATATCTAATGTAATAGTGAGTTGCATTTACCTTGCAGTCCATGTAGTATTTTCCTGAAACTCCTTCCACTTCTTCGGAAATGGCAAGGTAAAGAGTGGTTTGTGCACCCTCAGCTGGCGTCTGAAAAATTAATTCAGTATTTGTTAGCATTATTATCATTATATATTTACTTAAAATTTTCTTATGGAAAAATACTCACCTTAAAGAATCCTTTGATTATCACTTTTAGGCCAAGATTGAGAGGAAATGGAACATTTCTCCATATGCCAGAGTCAATCATTCCGGGGTGTAAGCAATTGGCTGTAATACCTGAGGAATGGTAATGAAAAAAGTCAGATTTTTATCATTTAGTCTATCTACAAATATTTTTATTTCACTGGCCAATCATCTTGATTAAAATTTTCATACCATAGCCAAAAATAAAATATAACTGTGTGAATGTATTGATTATTTCAGCACTTGTTTCAGCTCTACAGTTAAGTTTAAACTCCCCAATCAGTTTTATTTTTGAAATAATAATTATTTGTTTAGTTGTTTTTTAAGTTGTATTCATTACATATAAATATTTGCTTTATTTTGAGTATTTTTAAATGCCTACAGTTATTTGAATCTAGCTTTAAATTTTGAAACTACAATTGGGTTTTAGATGTGAATCATTAAATTGACTTAAAATGTATTACTAACCTGTACCCTGGAGACGATATGCTAGTTCTCGGCAGAATAAGATGTTTGCATACTTGGACACATAGTAAAGATAGGCTGGTAGTGATGAAACAGGATTTGGATTTCTGAGGTCAACTTTTGCTAGCCGATATAATTCAGATGCCACAATTACAATTCGGCCTTTTTCACTTTTCTTCAGCAAATCTGGTAAAAGAGTTAACTCTTTATTAGTCAAAGAATATTTACTCCATGCAAAAAATTTGATTTATTTCATATCCATCATATTTGAAATGATTGTTTCTGCAAAATGTTATTCCTGTAATTACTGCAATGGAATGGACTATCTGTGGAAATCAAAGCACACAATCTTTGCCATATAATTTTATTGATATGATTTCATATCAGTTTAGACAAAGTGGATAATGTGCATCAATGTTTCTTTTTTTAGTTTACCTGTGCACTTGTTTGTAATAGGTACATAAATTTTTACAGGGATGAAGAAAAATGAAGAAATTCATGCATGAAGTCTGTCAATTTATGGAGTTTCCCCGCCTAATGGATTCATGAAGTCAGATGGTGAGTTAAATGCATGAAAATATATTTCTTTTCTATTAAAAGTACCATATTATTTTCAGTGATTTTTTCAGACAGTAGAAGATGCTGTGACTTATGTAACTTAAAGATTTCATGCAGTAAGCTATGTAGGGGTTATTCCCAATTCTCAATTGTAGATATCATGGAGTGAATTTTTGAAAAGGCAAATGCTCATAATTTGAATTGCTCTTTTATTGTTGGGCAGTTTCATATAAATCACGTAGCTTCAAGAGAAGTATAAAATTGATAAAACATGAGTTCTAGTCCATCCAATGAGAATTTTAATTAACAATACTGGCAAATTGTTTTATAGGGTCTCAGTGCTTCCTTTGCTTACCTCTCATTTACAATTTTCTTAGTTTGAAGTCAGCAATGCTTTTGCTGTTCTCATTATTTCTATTATTCAAAATGGTATGGCATTAGTCTAAAAGCTATTCTTCACCGAGGAATAGTACTTACTTATCAGTAAATGAGTGAGTAGAAAAGGTCCATAGTGATTCGTGGCCATTGTTGCCTCCAATCCTTCTGACGTTACTGATCGACGAAAAGTCTGAGCTACTCCAGCATTATGTATGAGAACATCCAAGACTTGCTCTGAAGAGCACACCTCTTTGGCAAGCTTCCTTACAGATGCCATTGAGGAGAGGTCCAAGTTGTGCAGAATCACAGACTTATTTCCAGTATCTTTTATAATTTCATCTGGAAGTTAAACATGAAGTTATGGGATGGACCAAAACAAAAGACAATGGTAGGCTCTTCAATATTTTGGTAGTCTAATGCTAGATATCTCACCTTGTGCCTTCTTTCCTGTATCCATATTTCTGCATGCCATAATAACCTTAGCACCTCTCCTTGCAAGTTCTCGAGCTGTTTCTTTCCCAATACCTGAAATATAATCAGATGCAGATAAGAGTCCATTTCTCAGTAGTTAGAAGCTTTATTTATGCATGGCTCAGAATATCCTATTTATAGATTGTTTTTGTATAGATAGATAGTCATTATAGATAAAATTTTGGTTCTCTACATGCACATGAAACACGCAAGTTGCCACTCAATATACGCTGATGTGGATGTAAAGATATTATCTTTTATTCATGAAAATGTTTTTGAACTTGGGTTATAATGTGAAAAAATTTTAAAAATTCCTATCCTATCAAATTTTTATTAAAAATTAATACAAAAGTCAAATGCTAAAGGAGTATTCAAATTTATGACAATTTTTTTTTAAATTCTAGCTAGCTGCTTAAATTAGGAATAGCTGCCAATATTTATGTTGACAGCATTCAGTATTTACATTGACAATACCCCAAATGGTTGAAAAAAATTCAGGACAAGTTGTCACAATTGAAGGGCCCAGCTAGTTTCAGTTAAAACGAAATGATCCGGTGAAATAAATTTTTATTGAATGTACAGATCCAGTTACAAAGATTTTTGTGGAGATTTACCCTGTCTTGCAGGGAGAGCTGCTATCAATAGTGAAGGAGTCATGTGTAAGATGTAAAGAGCTAAAATATTGCTATTTAATTTTAACTGGGATATTTTAAGTATCAAGCATCTGGCTGATCAAAGTTTAATTTGTGCTGAGTTTGAACATGGGGTTCAATTTATTAAAAATGATGCATTACTGCAGTCCTTTCATTTTCTGAGTGGAAATCAACTGGAATGATGATTTGATGGTAGATTAAAATTTTTATTTAAAAATTGCCATGGGAGAGTTCTCAAACTTCAGGCAGTTTTTCACAGTGAAATTTTTTTTGCCTCTTAGACCTATATAATGAAATCAGAGTAATAGGAATTGTGTGCCATACATTTAGGGACTACTTTCTTTATGAGTAATTTGTGCTAAGAATATACTGAAGGCTCTTTGTTCTTCACCACAATCTTGATTTTTTATCCCCTTTTGCTTTACTTTTCCATTGGTATTTGAATCCCCTGACTTGTATGTTTAGGTAGCTATTAGAGTAGATATATCGATTATTTGCAATCAAGTTGGTCAGTATTGCCCTAAATTATTTACACCAAAATGTGGACCATGATGGTGGTCTAAATGCTTTATAATTTTACATCATGTCATTGAATACTGCTATGACAACATTTAATTCCAGTAATGGTTCATTAGTTGAGTGGATGATTTGTTTAGATAATACTTTATTTTCATGCATTCTAGTTTGATTCTAATTCACCTTTTGCTCTGATTTCATAAAATTTTTAGAAGAAAGATTTTTCCTTGTATTTCGTTAAACAGTTTCCTTTGGTGATAATCTGTTCAAGATGCCATACATGCCTATTTCTGTGTGCACACAGTACTATTCTAGTATATGCAAAAGAAAATCTTTAGTTCTAAATCCACCTTATGATGAGATAAATTCATTTTTTTGCCAGTAGAATTTTTCCGCTTTCAAATTTCATCATATTTTCTGTTGCCTGCTTAGCTAATATTTCTGGGCATTATGTGAGCTAAAACTGGTTTAACAGACATTTCAGAGCATTCATTATGTGAGTTGAAACTGGTTCCTCAGAGATTGATTGGGTTTGCCATTTTTTTCACCAGTATCCAGATGACACAGATTGCAAAGAGAAAGTTCTGCCCCCCTCTTAACATACCTGAGTTGGCTCCGGTCACCAAAACAATTTTTCCGTCCATCCTTCTCTGGCTGTCGAACACTCCGATGGTCATGGAGTTGTAAACCCTTATGGCTACTATGAGCCCGACGACCAGGAATAGGAACCCTGCGATGAGCACAATCGACGCCGCGGCCCACCACCACGGGCCGGGCAGACGGCTCCACACGCTAGCGACCACCGCCTCCAGCATAGCTCCCGGACCTGGGTCACCAACTCAATGGAAGAACTTAGCGGAGGGGGGGGGAGAAGGATGCAGGACGATCTCGTAGAGGGGCGTGGAGGAAGGGGATGTCAATCTTCCCGTCGGCTACTCTGCAGTGGTTGGCCTTTTTTCGTTCATCCGCTACGTTGGGCGCTTACACACCTTCGACTTCAGTCGCGTCTCCCAACTGCCGCCCGACTCACTGGAGGGCGTCCCGGGTGAAAGCAGCGCCAACCTCTTTAACCGCAACACTACGCTCCCGTGTTCCTTTCGAAAATGACGTCTCTTCCTTCTCTCTCCGGCACCGCCTTCCTGCAAGCGGGGGGGAAAAAGAAATGCGGTCGTGCATCGGACGCGGATCGAGGTTCTTCCCCGTCGCCCCCTTCCCTCGTCGCCCCTTCTCTGACCCAAGAGTGTGGCTTTCACTTGGTCAGGAACCTCGTCTGTGGGTTGGGATTGGGGTAGGAAGGTTAATTGCCCCTCCATAGACATTGCGTGAGTGGGAGAAAGGGGGACGGGGAGGCCTTGTCTGAGGGGAGGGAGGTTGATGATGAAGCGGATTCGGGACGGAGTTGGAATGGGGACCAAGCGGCTGACATTGCTTCGGACGAGGAATCGAACCGAATAGGAAGGCGCTCTCGGAATGCACTCCTGTGCTTAATAGACTTCGGGTTGGCTTTTTCTCAAACAAGATCCCACGCCGCGATAACTTATGGCAAACGAGTTCTAGATCAGGAGTGACTATACACTGTGGCCCTTCAGAAAAATTTCCAACAATAGAGAACCCCAAAATTCGATTAAGGACGACAATGGCTCATTATGGATTAATTGGCGATACGGATGCGATGTGTCTAATAAAAGTGTGCCTCTATACTTCGCCCACGCGTGGGCGGCTCATTATTAGAGGTCTCTGAAAATAATTTTTGTTATTCTTTGTGTCTGGGATTCTCATTGAGTAATTCGTCGTGTTGTTGTGATATCTTCTTCCCCTTCTTAAAACGAAGAGAGATCTTGGTAGAAGGGACCTGATGCTTTTCAACGAGTTTTCATTCGAACCCAAGCTAAACTCTTTGGCTTCAAACGACCTATCTCATTGTAATTCATCTTTGCAAGATGATACGCAAGTAGCACAAAGATCCGTGTGCTATACATGGGACTCGAAACTGCGACCGTTGGGTTGGCTGATCGGTCGACTACCTGCCAAGGTAAAGGCTTTTTACCTCAGTAGATAACTTGATTAGCGAGTTATGGGACCTCGATTAACTCATTTATTTAAGTAGTTTTAGGAGAAACGGCATCTTAAGTTACAGAAAAATAATTATACGAGTAGGATAGAGGGAATCTTGGACTTGACATTGGCGGAAGTTAAAACTGAGAATGAAAAGACAGAAGGCAGGGGAACCGCATTGAAGAGACCGGAAAGTATCTCGTTTTCTTCGGTTTCCCGAAAAGAAATAGCGGTGTTTGGCTCTTGTTACCTAGCAAGAATATCTCAATGCATAGGGACTTCATGACAAAAGGATTTATCAATGAATGAGGATGAAAATGTTCTTATTCCGAGATACACAATGGTATTAACGTAGTGGTACCCTACTCCGAAGATTTAATTCAGGGCTATATATTTTAATGAAAACCGATAAGTCCTTTAGCACCATATTTTCATTCGCATATGATCCGCTTTTGGTTTTGCCAATTTTTAAAAGGTCAATATACAATAAAAATTGGAAGCAGGCAAGCATTACTTGTTTGTCGACATCCGATTTGATTTTCAAACGCGCATTCGTCGTGTTGTTTTCGAATTTACACCCTTTACGATACGGTCGGTCAATGGACCATGTTTACGCGGTAGTTTATGCATATACGGAGTTCGTGTTAACTACGAATGGTGCTAGCTTACTGGTTGACCGCGAGTCCTCCCAACGGTAGTAGCTTCCAAGACTGGCGCCGTTTCTGTGTCAGTAATCAAGAGTAGGAATGAGTGTTTTTCCATTCTGGATCGAGGTAAAGGCCAGCAGGAGTACACCAATAGGGAACAGATTTTAAACCAATAACACTAGTCATTGTACAGCGTAAACATTACTCGGCTTTAATAATACTAGTATAATACATCACTATTGTTTTTTAGTGATTTATTTTGTCTCCGCGATTATAGTGGACTTGACTTTTTCTGAGTTTCGTGTTGATTCTTGTGGTATTGAGAGAGAATTTAATGTCAATTCATGGACGAGGTTGGTGGATAATTTCGCCCAGCCTCATTTCACCGAAATTGCAGATGTCCCTATTGCTATGAATTTAAATAATAGCAAGAAATATGCCAGATTGTGGAATACCGAGTATGCTAACATCTTCATTCACGGAAAATGGAAATATTTTTGTTAAATATTATTTAACACTGTTAAATTATTATTAACATAGTATTAGACTTTCGCATGTTATGGATAATTAAAAAGGTTTTATATTCATTTCTATTTTACGATCCACAAAGCACAGAAGAATGCAATGAAATTGGTAAGATGAAAAAATGTCATAAATACGCCTATGATTTGAAAATTGCGAACACATTTTATGCATGTTAAAACTGAAAACGTGAAAAATTCACATGAAACATCCAAGTTTCAGAAAATCAAAAATGCAGCTTCATTCATTTGCACACTAAAATGAACATTCCAAAACTATTCGAACTGACCTTGAATAAGTTAGCGTATTGTACTGATGAAAATCAAAATGGGAAAGTAATATCAGGTTAAATATTGCTTAGAGGCAATTAGCATTTTATTTTTCCTGCAAAAGCGAAACTTTTACTTACTAAAAATATCCTCTCAGAGAAAAAAATACTGCTTTGGAGCAAACCAAAATTCTTGCATTTATTAGTCGTATATCAATTGATAAGTGTGATTAAAGACCACTCGTTCTTTTAGCAACCGAACAACGAGGAACTGAGGCATCTCGCGTTCCAACTTGCGGAAAGAGGTTCTTTGGTCAATGCCCTTCATAGTGAGATGTATTGATGTTTTATGTCTCGCGACCAGTTTCATTACCCAGTACAAGAGATTAGAACCCTCGTCCAGCGTTCAAATCACACGTTTCAGATAAGAATGTCGTTTGCCCTATGCAGTGCGACGAGTGAACTGGGTTGCCTCGGTCGCAGAAGCTGGAAACAGTAAGTTTTTCCGTGTCGATCAGCGAGCTTGCTGCCTTCCCACATGATCTAACGTGCACGCTGAACGCAGAGTAACCTCATCGCAGAAAGAAATCAAAATCCCTGACTCCAGGGCATCCTAAAATACTCAGTGACATTCAAATTGAAGTTAGTACTTGTTACACAGTCGAACACATTTATATTCAGTTTTCAGAGTTCATTTATTTATAAGTCATTTTGAAGTATTAGCTTCAATGCGCAGGTGTCAAGTGGATATGTTAAAAATCATTAAGTGATATGCAAGATTAGCTTAGGCGTGATAAATAATGTTGTACGTGAGGGACAAATTTCCTTCTTCTTGACTTAAATTAGGGATACATTCTGGGGTTGATTACTGTCGAATGAAATATAATACTGTCTTTCACAAGTAGTTTGGTACACTGCTACAATCAATTGGTAATACTCCAATTTTAAATTATTGCCTGTCGACAGCAGCTTTGATGTTAACGTCGTGTTGCCTACTCTGGTGGATGGTCACATATTCTCTAAGAGTGTTTTGGGCCACTTTTTTTCAACCACGTCCTTATTGAAATCATACTTTAAAAGACTGACGTTTTCACCGGCTTGTCACTAGGCTCAACGTTGAGTTAGTGCATATATGATAGTTAAGGTGGTGACAG
Source organism: Hetaerina americana (assembly GCF_022747635.1). Lineage (NCBI taxonomy): Eukaryota > Metazoa > Arthropoda > Insecta > Odonata > Calopterygidae > Hetaerina > Hetaerina americana. Next base: position 10,089,207 of record NW_027286514.1, on the reverse strand, counting down.
GTTTCGTAAATAACACTTTTATTTTAATTGTTTATTGATTGAATTTTCAAAATTTGCATCGCATTGTATCGCGATTGAAATCGTTTAAATTTACTGCGATTCAAGCGGTTTTAGCTGAATATTGTCTTTATTAGGAATTTTAAACAAAACATTTCAGAGGCTTTGTCCAGAGAACATGCTTCAGGCCGATAAATGTCAAATAATGCAATTTTTTTCCGTCCGAAAACTAGATGAATTATCGGTCTCTCTTCATCCTTCTATGAATTCATTAACCATCAATGTCATTTATTGATTTCGGGATTACTATATACCACACCGATTTCTTTTTTCTCCGCCTTCGTTTGTTGACTGATTGTATTTCTCCCTGGCCTTCTTCTCTTTATGAAATATTTCTTGTTCTATGACCCTCATTTTTCATTACTCATTCATTCAATAGTACTCTGCAAGCCATCGCTAGGGTGTGTGGCAGGGGATGAATACACACCAGACTACTTTGACCCAGAAAACGTTTCCCTCCTGGCGCGGTCGGACAACAGCCTTCTGATCCCTTATCGTTTGTGGAAAAAATGGCATCTTAAATCTATCCGTTCTACACTTCATCTCTCTAATTTTATTTACATGATCTCTTCTATCGTACCGCCTGCCCCGGTGGTGGCGGGGTAACGTCCTCGCCTACCAACCCAGGTCGCGGGTTCGATTCCCGCCTAGGTGGATTTTCCTCCATCTTGGTTGTATGTGATTGTCTTCAATGTAATGTCTGTAATGTAAGGGTTAGGTGGAAGAAGGGACTATAAGTCTCAACCTCGCCCAATTAAGTCGATAAATTAATGAATAAATAAATATTACGATGGGGCCAACGGCACATTTTCAGCATCACTGCTTAAGAGACATCCCTCTAATTTATCTAAGAGATTTAATCTGTAAGTTAACCTTCGCTCCGTGAGTGATTCCCAACCTAGCTCCTCTAATGATTTGGATTCGCTACTCAGTTTGCCGTAACAAAGTTTCACAAATATAGATCCTTTGCGCTGCCCGCGATTCAATTCGGCAATCAATTCCACTTCGTGAGGATCCCATGTACTTGCAGCATATTCTGAATGAGGCCTTATCAGCGAAAGATGATATATCTCTTTGACATTTTCCTCACATTTCCCCAACACTGTTCTAATTAATCCTTAAATTAAATTGTAATTAAATAATTGTCTCATGGGGCCTCACTAATGTAATTCGTCGTTCTTTTTTCTCTTCACTTACTTCTCATATCTACCTCATATTCATAATTTCTTCATTTGGTAAATAATGCAAGCATCTAGTCACTATGGTTATTCTTTTCCGCCGTTCTCTCTACCGTTCCACATTTTCGGAAGGTTATCCTGTATTTCTTACCTATAATTTTCTTAATTCGCTTTCTCGGTGAATTTTACGGGAAAAAATCGTTCCTTCTCAAGGAAAGTCTGTTGCGTGTGCTCGGGTATATCTTCGATTTGTATTGGGTTGAAATTTTATCTGAGTTGTCATAAATAACCTCCACCCAAGAAATATGCCGGAATGCTAGTAGAAAGAATTGAAATACGTATTTTTTATTGCTATTAGTAGAACGTGCATTCACACAAATTGCATTCCTGACATACTTGTAGTCACTTGCAAAAGCTGATGTGGCAACCAGTTCTCAGGCATTACTTTTTGCGCGGAAACGATTGGAAACAGGTCATAAATGACCCTCACTTCGCTTCCCTGTTCATTTCTGGTAATGAAATGTCTTCAAGTATGATTTACTGGAACTTAACTGCAATCGCCCCAGCGGAATGGAAATCCAAGAGGTTATTATAGGTTACACTATTTTCTGACGGGGTTCCTTCGGGATTATTTTCTCCAGACCATGCTGTCAATGGCACAAAGTTTCATTGCAATTTTCTGAGACTTATAACGGAATACATGCGGAGTAAATTACTTTATTTTTTTAGCATTAGTCTGAAAACCACTTTTCGGCCCTTACGTCGAACTGTGAACAATTATAATAATGGACACAATGACTAACACCCAAATCTTAAGTGGAGGAAAACCCATCCAGGCGGGAATCAAACCTGCAACCCTTGAATTGACAGTTGAAGACGTTATTCCACCACCACTGGAGCCGGCAACAGACTAGCTGTGACAGAGTAGCTGGATGCTCTATCACAAGGCGGCCGTCCCACAGTGCTCATTAGTTTCGTGTCTCATAAAGCCTGGGGTCGATTGCTTAAAGCCACAAGTCGCTCTGCAAGTCCTCTAAATGCAGTTTTTAATGTCATGTAAACTTTCAAATTCGCATTTTGCGTAACGTAGGCAGGCCATGAGTAATATTGCAAAACTTATGGCCGTCGGCTGGATCCGTACGTGGAAATTAAGAGGAGCTTAGAACTAACTAATAGCTTTGAGAAACTAGCATCTGATGCTGGTTCTCTCCCGTCCCCGTCATTTGTTTTAGGGGGTGCTAGAGACGCCGACAAAGGAAAACTTCCGGAGATTCCCCTTCTGGATATCGCACAAACTTTGGAGTTTACGTATGTAATTCGCATGGGGATCGTTCGAAAGGGGACAATGGCGAATAAGGCATTGGCATGGCTTATTTTCTGTAGGATAAAATGTCGGAGCGTCTGTGAATATAGTACCTGGTATACATTGTATGTAAAGTAAACTGAGGAATTGGGTCAAGTGTATTCATAGGGTGAATTGAGTCTTATATCTGTGTCCAGGGTAAACGGTCATCGACTCTCTCTCTTTGTTGTCAGTGCAAATCAACAAGCGCGGTTTAACTCGAGAAGAACGCAAAGGTCATCTAATCCTCGATGCGGAAACCTCCGAAAGAACGTCAATGCTCACATTCGAAAGACCAACGATTCTTGCGGAATGAGGTGGTTATGCGTAAGTTTCTCCACACCTTTGCAATATTACGCCCAGTTAATGGAAATGCAAACGAATATATCCAGACGATTCAATACCTTCCGCCCCGAGGGTTTGTTAGATCGAGTTAGAACTTCACCTCTGAGAGAGGAGAAATCTAGTAGATGTTTCGAAAGGCGACCGCAAACCAAGATTATTTTTTCCATTAGGACTGGGTGGGTATTTGGTTGGAGTAGGATGTTCAGGGAATGGAATAAGGGTGGAGAGAAACACATCGTCGGCATTAGCCAGTTCTAAACGACAGGTGCTATGGGGCCCATAGTTAAACGTCCCATACGACGGACGGCGTACTCACCCAAAGTTCTCTTCACAAAACACTCCAAGTAAGGATCGGAATACTGCTTAGAAATCCTGTCACTTCCGGGATTCGAAACCGGGTATTAGAGGTGGGAGAGTCTGTTAATTGATAGCTATTTTACCATTTATTGTGTACTTTTCTTTTTGTTATGTGGTCACGTATCATATGGGGAAACTAATCCTTTAATTTGTCGGCAGTGTACCTCACTTTTTTATCACTAACAGGTGATATCATAACAGGTTTTATTACTATCTATAACTTCACAAGTTTGCACGTTGTTTCTTAGTTTTTAACGAATACTCCCCTTTCTCTTCCTCTGCCATATCCCCCTTTATCACTCACCCTATCCACCAGGTGCTCGCACCCCCTGCCACTCACATTTTTAGTAAATCGCTTGGTATTTATGTCGATGTCGATCACTTTTGATTAACCGGATGTGATTGTGCGGGGAATAAATTATTTTCTAGGCTCTGAAATGAATTGCACAGATTTGGAACATTTGCTATAAGTCCAATCTAAAATTGAGACTACGCGTTTCCAGGGATTCCCATTATTGATTTTTTTACTAATTATTCAATGTTCTGGGTTATTTCCCAATGCGATTGTTCAGTTTTTTATTGAAGCATGCATATTCCATGATGAGGCGGGATTTTAGCCCGCTAATTTGAGGCAATATATTTGGGATATTTTAGTACCTGGCAAGCCACCGCTAGGGTGTGTGGCTGGGGATGAATACACACCAGACTAATTTTGACCCGATATGACCCCACCGCGGTTGGAAATTGTTATTCTCATCCCTTATTGCTCATGTAAAAAATGGCTTCTTAAATCTACTCGTTCTTCTCTTATCTCTCTAATTTTATTGACATGATCTCTCCTACCGTAGTACGATTGGGCCAAAAATACATATTCAACATCTCTGCTAAAATGACATCCTTCCAATTTGTGCAAGATCTACCCTTTCGGAAACCGTGCTGATTTTCATTAAGTACTTCTAACTATCGAGGTGTCTCGCGATCGAATTAGTAACTGTATTTTCCATAACCTCCTACGAATATTGATGTCAGGAAAAGAGGTCTGTAACTGCTAGGTTCCGCGCTGTCTCCGTTTTTAGATATTGATGTTACGTTAGCCGTTTTCCAATCTCTGGGAACCTTGTGATCTTCTAGCGACTTCTTATATATGATTTCTAGATACTTTGCGATTTCCAACGCTAGATCCTTAAATATTATTATTGGGCAATCTACCGCTTAAGGGGGGTTTTGGATGGACTCAACTGACCGTTAAATATTTTTTTTGGTACTCCTAACAAAGCACAACCCAATATCCAATTCTACAACAGCTCCCTCTTCATCTCTGTGTACTTCCTAGCTCTCTTCGTCCCTTCCAACATCCCTATGCTATTTGTCCCTTCTCCTCGTTCGCCTAATATTCTCCCCTCTATCACAGCCTTCAGCATCCCACTGCCGGTCAACATGCTTTTCATTAATTTTTCCTGCCTCCTCAGGATTTCTTCCAACAAACCCCTCTCTTCACCCACCATGCCTAGCACTTCTTCATATGTTTTTCGGTCCATTTCACCTTCTCCATTCTTCTTCACACCCACATGACAAAAGCCTCCAATCTACGCATATAGTCCTGCTTCAGTGACCATGTTTCCGCGGCGTACATAACTACGCTCCATATCAAAGCTTTAACGAGCCTTTCCTTAACATCCTTACTCAAAGTCCGTTTCATCAACCTTCTCCTCATTGTGAAAGCCTATTTGCCTAGTGCAATTCTTCTCCTTAGGCCCGTACTACATTAATCATTTTGGTCCAAAACACTTCCGAGACATGGAAACTGTCCTACCTGCTCTAGTTTTCGCCTTCCTATTTTAATGTTTAGCTAAGCCTTATTCTTTCTGGAAAATCGCATAACCTTGGTTTTATTAATATTAATTCTCATCCCATATCTATCGCACTGGATTTCCAACTCACTCAGCAATGCTTGCAACCCTTGGCTGGCTGACAAACTAGAGCTTGGTCAGCAAATCTAACTGATTTTCCTAATTCCTCCCCCGACTTTCATGCATATCTCTAGTTCTTCCCATGCCTTTTTTATCACTTCCTCTTCATACACGTTGAACAGCACCGGCGATGGGAAACGGACTCTCTGTCCTCCACTCTCACCTGAGCGGTCTGAGACATGTCCAGGTTGCGGATTAGCCTCCTGTCCCACCAATCTATTCCTATTTTCAGCAATATACTTATTAGTTACCTCAATCACTCTATCAAACGCCTTTTCGAAATATAGGCAAATACGAGCAGATACGTCCTTACTGTGTTCTATATTCCTCTCGATTAATAATCTCATTACTGCAATGGCATCACGCGTACCTCTGCCCTTCCTAAACCCAAACTGATCATCCCCTAAGTAATCATTTGCCTTGCTCTCCATCCTTTTGTTGATGATCCTGAGAACAACTTTAGCTGCGTGGGATATCAAACTTATCGTCCTGTAGTCCTCACATGATGTAGCCTTTACCTTTTTCGGAACAGGAACTAAAACTGATTTCACAAAGTCTTCCGGCCAGATTCCTTCCTCATAGATACTAACAATTAATCCATATAGCCTCTTCCTCCCACATTTGTCTAAACATTTCAGTAGTTCCGCAGAAATGTTATCTACCCCCGCGGCCTTATTTGATTTCATCTCCCATTATGCTCTTTCTATCTCGTCGTCGACTATGCCTGGACCTAAGATATCTTCATCTACGTCGCGTTCCCTTTTTATGTCTGAGCTTGTTGGCCTAAGTTCTTTGAATACAGTTCTTCTATGTATTCCTTCAATCTCTCTGGGATCCTTTTTGTTTCAACTATTTTCTTACCTGACATATCTCTAGCTATAAACTCATCTTCCCTTCTTACTTCCCCATCGTGTTTTAACCTAGTATAGCGTACGTACTCACCCGTCCTCTGCAAAGTTTCCATATCTCGTACTTCAACCATGCTTCCTTTGCTTCATTCTTACCCGTCTCAACTTATTATTTAGCTCTTTGTACTTCCTTCTGCTTAACTCTGTGTTTAATATTTAAATATTAAAGCGGGTATTTGTTCGGGCCTGGAGGATTTATTTGGCTTAATAGTTTTCAGTAAACGTTCTATTCTATTATGCGAGATTTCAAATTTGGGCACCGGTGCCCGGCACGATGTGGCAAGCTATCGGAAACATTCGGTGAGACGTTGGTGAAGACGCTTAGAAAGATGGAATTTGATATGTTAGCCTTTTCCAAGAGTAACTGCTGGTTACTCTTTCAACTGAAAACAAGAGAGAGAGAGCATAACCCTTCGCAGCATGGTGCCGGAGGCTATTGCTGAAGGTCAAGTGGTCGACGACACGTACGACGAGGAACACATGGTGGAGAATGGGTGGGGGAGGGGGAACGAGGAAAAAGTAATGTGGAGCAATATGCGGAAAAAGAGAAACAGATTGGGTTCAGAGGCGCGATGCGGTTCTGATTAGCATAGGTATTAGAAAGGGAAATTATGTAGACTGAAATTTTACGCAGGAAAAGCTGAGAAGTAAATGGTCAAATTAAAGAGGAGCGTGAGCTAGAAAAACTCTCAGAGAATTAGAGAACTTGCGTCGGATAGAGGAGAATGGGGAGTCATAAGCATCAATGCTTAGGATTGGGATGAAAATTAATGAATGGGTCACAGTTGTTCACCGTTAGGCAGCGTTTTCCAAAAAGGCCAATCACATACAAGTTGATGAAGTGCAAATATTGTATTTGAAAATATTCTACGACTGAATTACACAATTTCACACAAAGGCGTAAGTGTCACGCGGCAGGGTTCGAACACGAGTCCTCGTGGCTATATTTCGAGTTAACCCGTTACCCGTCTTCACTTCGCGTTCTATGGATGGTGTACGAATGAATTGGGTGACTTACAATGAGATTCACTTCGTTCGACTTGTGATTCTCACTGGAAACAATGGCGCTTCCTTGCCGTGAAAAACCTTTTGATTAACTTTCGCAACACCCAATTCCCAGCAAGTCGCTCATTAAATCAGTAAAGGTCGCCGGTAACTGACTATTAGGAAGTGGTAGGGACGATTGAAGCCGTGACTCCTCGTTGCATAACCATGAGAATGATGCGGAGATGAATTGGTTGCAGTGGAAGTTCCGTCTTCCAAAGCAATATCACTTCAATCTGACATGGTACAATGATTTCATCGACAAGGATATCTTTTCGCACTCTTTCAGTAAGCTCTCACTGGCACACGTGAAGAAACCTAAGAATTCACGCGTACGAATAAAAGGTTTATTTTTGTGTCTATGTAAAAATCAATACATAAACATTTTTATTCTATAGCTAAGCGCTCGGGCTCATTATACGCAGTTTCCTCTCAATTCACCTCCAAGAATTAGTCCTTGTCTCATGTAATAAATACTTTTATTGCTTTGAAATATTTTATTCTACTAGGTGGACATCGGAGTGTTTTGTGGATAATCCATGACCATTTAAATGATTACTTCCAAAAAAAAACTGAAGGGAAACCATTTAATATTTCTGAAAACTCTGTAATACATATCAATTAATTTACATTTGCAAAAACGCGCGTAGGAACTGTTAAGGTCTTCTTATGAAAAATTCACCTTATCAAAATTACAGTTGACAAAAAGAATAAATTTTAATATTTCGGGATCTTTTAGGGATTCAGTGATTTTTAAATCATTGGAATTTATACCATGAACATTTACATTTATACCTACTTTAACAGCAGCAGCAAGGAAAGGGGAGTGTCACGTGGTTAGGAAAAAATGTACTGCACTGCATAATTACCCAATTTAATAGTAATAGAAAGAATCACTTAATTGGAAATAAGCGATTGCGGCCCCTGGAACAGAGGCATCGTTTTATTAAGTTTGTTTTAGGATTGATAGTTAGCATAATTATTTCATAAGATAATAATATTTACATAAGATGTGAATCGAGACTTGAGTGTATTAACCTTGGAATCGCTTTCAATGCAGGTTCTTCGTGATTACGCCTTACGGAGTCTCCCTTCCCGGTTATGATTCACTTCGGAGCGGGAATGTGGACAAATATCCTGATTTGCAAGTCTATGCTTTAATAGTTTCTTTGGAATTGATTTCGTGTGCATTTAAGGTCGTGAATTGGCATCGTTCTATGTTTAATGTACTTGTCGGAAAAGGACTTTAATTTGTTCGTGTCAGTCTAGTTGGAATATAATTGATTAACATTCTTCAAGTTGAGCTTCCATTCATTTTTGTTTATCGTAGATTGAATTTAATTTTTTGATATTTCATTTTAAAGAAAATCTTCTTGGATACCAAATTATTTTCATGAATGAATTTTGCCTTTTCATTTTATACATCAGCATTGAGACACATATACTTCCCATTCCAAAGGACTATGCTACAACTATCTGACGGAATAGCATTCAATTCATTTATGGTGCGGAAGCTCAAAACTGCTTATTCATTCATGAGGACGTGATAATTTAGATTATCATAGTTAGATGCGTTTATTTTCTTTCGAGTGGTTTACTCGCGATATACCGATGGAAACAAGTGCTGAAGCAATTTGAAAAAGTCGTGAAGATTTCCATTTTCTTCTAAAGTTAGGCAATAACTTGGTTATTTCAGCTGACCTACATAAGACATCAATGTGAGTGTCTTACGACATCACAAACGCCGCGCCCATTCTGTGAGAAGATATCAATTGTGAAAACATGACCAGAAGTTTTAAGGTTTTCGATCTGGTTTTTCGAGGCATACCAGGACAGAATTAACCATAGCGATTTTATTTGAAGAAGTCAAATAAATCGAATGACTGATACCGAACAAAAATCATTCAAAATTTGAGTAACATAAATTAATCCGAATACGCCCGCACGAAATGTCAAGCGCGTATAATATAATAATTGTATCGCAAGAGACATTTATTTCCAGCTTGAAAATTTTGTCACACCCATATATTTTGCATTGCCGTAACATGGGGTTTTGTGCTTGGGGGTCCGAGAACCCTTACTTTGCGCCCTAGGCCAGCTGCTTCCTTCAAGCTCTTCTACCCCCCCCCCTAACCGCCTTCAGCACCCACCGCGGCCTTTTCCTCAGACCTGTTGTGGCTCGTTCCTCACCAAATTTCGCCAGCTCACCGAAAGAGTAGGCAAAAAAATCCAGTTTTCATGGGGCTTAAATTTAAAACCTGGCAGTTTGGGGATACCTCAAAAATGTTTTTTCGGTGCTGACATCAAAAGTAGCTAATGCGAAATGTTTTGACCTATATTCAATAGAAATTGTAACTTGCGTAAGTGATTATCATCTTCCTACGTTCAAGTCTCAGACCCAAGCGGTACGGTTTTATATGTTTTAGAACTTAGGCCAAGTTTTATAATGTCTCGTTGAATCAAAATCATTAGTTCGCATGGAAGTAAAGTTAGAGTGGAGATTACAGAAAAATCCAATTTGATAAGCATTTAAGACTGCATTTAAATGAATGTGAATATTCTAACCGTAGGAACACCATCTTTCAGTTCAATGCAAATTCAGCGAAAGAGTTTTGGACTTAATTAGCGATTATCAAACTGTAAATTGGCTTTAACTGGAGGTAAAAGTAATCCTTCAGTTTTATGGAACATTATAAAACCTGGCCTTTGCGGGGGAAACTGAATGGTGACACAGGGAAAGGAAATTACCCCTCTTGTTACTTCTTATTCCAGGGTGACCCCTAACCTCACCCATCAGAACCGACCTTGGCTGGTTGGCGGGTTTGATGGTGGGAGCGCATCATGACAACTTTGATTCCCGCGCATCGAAATAGAAATACTCATCTACCTGGGCAGTCACCGGAGTTTGCGTAGCACTTTTTACGCAAGGCAATTTTTCGCGATCGTCTGCAAAACTTCTACACAAAATACGTATGCATGCGTCATGGGCATTGAAGGTCTTTTATAGTGGTGGCCTACAGGTATGTCTATTGTTATAAGTCAAGGCTATGTCGAGTGTTACATACATTGCTCCAGAGTCTTGGCTTCTCGCAGTGGCTGGTTTCCTCGGCACCTAACATAATTAGGGTGCCGGAGTGTTTTTTCAAATATTGGTATCTGTCAAGGTACCCCGGTAGGGGTTACTTGACGGACACCAATATTTGAAACATAAATCCAATATTTGGGCATAAACCTCAGTCTCTATTTTTAATTTCAAATTGTGTGAAATTAGAAAGGTGAACTTCCGTGTGCTTTTTCATGCATGTGAACTAACCCATTACCCATTCCTTTCGTCTAAATATTCTGTCGCAAATGTGATTTTGAAATTTATTAATATGCATGCCTGATGGTCAATTTCCTTATTTCATATCGAAATATCTAGTTCATGAAAATGTTCATCGCACCCATTTTGGAAATTAGCACAGGTGCTCAAAAACAGAAAATTTTGAAGAGTGGGACCTATATTTGCGGTAATGGGGATCGTGATATTTCCCGTCAAACGTGGTAAAAACGCATTCTCTCATTATAATGATTTATTGAAATATTTGAACTCGTATTCATACCATCCGTAATCACTGCCTATCGATTCCTGGACTCAACGCCAGCAGATAAATTCTTATCTTTGTGAGTCCGGAGAAATTCGCCTCCTTAATTAAACTTAATCGTATACCGGTTTATAGTAATTGTTTCAACATTTCGATTTCCGCTGAAAGCTTTGTGCGTATCACGGAACCCATTAGGTATAGGTGCAAACACAGCTGAGACATATTTTGAAAATAAATTCAAACGCGACTAGGAACCGATCCGGAGGTCTTTACTTTCTGACCCATGCTGGGCGAGGTGGTTTGAGGAAAGAGTTGAGGTGTGAGACCTTGCGTTTTACGACAGGGTTCCTTAAAATAGTAGACTCTTAGGTGAAAGGAAACAGATACTTTCGGGAAAACTGTAGGACAGAGATTAGAGTCCATTTGATCCTGATTCTAATCATTTTTACTCTTATGTTGACATTGGCAGTTGCCTTTGCATAGTGTAATTTGAGAGTGAGGTAGCTTTGGTATTGGCAATTGCCGTTAGTAGTATTATTAGAGTGAGGTAACTTCTCATTTAGAAGTTTCCTGAGAATATCCTTCAAACGCCCTTCGTGTTTTCTTCTTGGTTACGTTTCGTTTTTTGAACTTATCTGTACATAGTATAAAGCCTTCTTTGTCAATTTAAAGATTTTCAAACGGCAGATACCGACTAAAGATGAACGAAAAGTATAATGCCCAAGTAATTGCTCTCCGCGGGCTGCCGCGTGTTCTGGATATTATATGAGATTTCCCCGTCGACGATAGCCAACCTTGAGCATCGAATAGAGATGTACTGTTTATGGGTCCCGAGGGACATTAGGGACTTAAATGGCCGGAAATGAGTTGTCTATATCTGGCCAATATTAAGGCCCACAGGGAAGTGAACATGAGTACGTGCCTATGAGGCGTTGTTTTAATTAAAATTTGTCTCTCCCTTATGGCTAATTGTATCACTCATTCTATTTCAAATTGTTTTGCGGAGTATTAAAATTAAATGCCGGAATGGTGTTGCAATATTGGTACTCAGCAATTGAGCTATTTGTAAACAGACTGCTGATAAATGGACAAGTAAATAGATTCTCATTTCAAATGAACAAAATCGGACTTTGACTTTGCATTGAACTGCACATCAAAATGGCATTGACATCAAGGTCGCTGTATTGTAACATTGCACTTTTATTTTCACTCTCTATACAATACAGTTTAGTCGGAGTAAGTAGTATATTATTTAAGACCGGCAAAGTAAAGTTACTGAGTTTGGGCGTACCTTCTATGCGGAGAAAAGTCGAGAGGAGGGATAGAAAACTAGCTATCGAAAGCAATCATTTTGTTTGTTATTTTTCGGGTTTATTCAGTTCCGCGAATATGATCTTGCTCCCTTCTAATTTTTAATTATCAAACCTAGCATAATTTCAAGAGAACTACATTTTTGCATCTTGATTCCTGGTTACAGAAAGTGCGAGGGAATCATGTATTTCTATCAGAAAGAAAAACAAAAGATTTGCCCGCACGAGACGTCACGGGGCTATCACTTACTGTGGAAGGCTAAGGCTATCAGGAACTTCACCGTTTCACCTTAAGAACTGACTTGATTCATTTTGAGGGCTCTTCTTGGGTGTAGTTATTTTGAAAGATGTCTGAAAAACTTGCTCTTGCGCTACAATTAGCCCAGGTAAAACGCAGCAAATGCGACAGAAAGACCACTTACGCTGCCATTCCTCGTTTCTGCAACCTTGGAATTAATTATTCTCCTTGGATTGTGCAAGTGCTGAGACGGCGATGCTTTCATTTATTTCTGTCAACGTTAAAACTTCCGCGGAACCATACATGCTATAGAGTGGTAGTTCCGAAAGTTCAAGGGGAACGCTGTCACGCAAACAGAATAGAAAGCTTATTCCCTAGCGTTTGAATAATTAGAGACAAGGTGTATACTACGACATCTTTAAATATACATATTGATAATGCACCGTACTAGTTTTGAATGAATTTTAGAATTTGGCTTTATCATCCATGAAAATGTTCTATCGGCTGATAGCTATGTGATGCGCAGCTATCTCACATGGGAAAACCTAGATTTAAGATATCGACGTAATTCGTTAATGGTATTAAGGAGGTCAACAAAAAATTGGAAATAATAGGTCAAAGATAGGAATTACGTAAGAATTGGAATAACGTGGTCCTCCGAGCAGTTATGGTCCAGTATTGTGCGCCAGTGGAAGGGAAATTACAAATAGGAAAACGTTAAATAGAGAAAGTACTCGCTGCAAACTGCTATTAAAGGTTGAATCTTTTAAAGTTAAAAGTATTTAATGGATTCGATACTTTTTCTGGTGAACAAAGGCCTCAGAAATTTGAATGTACGTATTCTCATCTCTCATTCTAAGCCAATCAATGTCCGGGGTCCATTAAATTCATGCATTTTTGTGTATTTAATGTCAAAAATGTGGGATGACGAGCGAGATAAGAGGAAGGTCAAAACATTATTGTAATGATAGAGCTATCGAGAGAGGTGTGTGATTGTTTTGGTCTCAAGAAATGTGATGAAATACTTATTAGGCTACAGTATCGCTGCATCTGAATCTCAGCACTTATTTTTACCGATTTCTCTATAAATGCGCATCTAGTGTGATTTCTTTTTTTCTCATTTAATTTGAACGCCGATGGGGAGTTACATTTTAAGGGATTTCACCAGAAGGTAAATAAAACGAAAGACCTTACGTCGTGTGTGCTCTGACCATATACATTGATACATTTTTTTTTAAACCTTTTGATCTGCCGCTTTCTTCATTTCTGTACACTCTTGTATGTTTACCTATTTTAAACTGCTTTCAATCTATTCAATAGTGAAGAAATATGAGGAAAGTAGGAAGAGACTTTTTGACACAAGCGTCGAAGCAATGCAAAGCCTTGAGGATTGCTTCCTGATGGCAATTTTGCCAATCTTCCCCGGAGGAGGTTTTGATCACACTCGAAGTACCTTCGAATTACGTCTTACGCGTGAGCGGCGGTCGCCGACATCCAACGCGAGGAGTGTTTACTTGAAGCGTGCTCTTTAACGGGCCGTAGTCGAGATGCGAGAGAGGATCGAATGTCGGACCATTATTCTATTCTCCATATGTGCGCGAGAGATAAAGGGAACTAATCTGCTGCACTATTCTTAACTGTCTATTTACAAAATATTCATCATTGAAATTCAACCGGTAGATAAACTGTTAAGAAATAAATTTTCACATTTTCACAAACTGAAAAAAATCAGCAGTCGGACCTTAAAAGCAAGTGGTGGAATGGAAGCAATTAAATTAATGGAAAAACTGCTCCATAAACTTTAAACAGATATTGCTATTTATACATCAATAATTCTGTAAATGAAAATATATGCCAGTATAAAAAATCAATTTAGGTGCGTTTCAGAATTTTCTCGAGACACGGTTTCCACACCATGTCTATGATACTTGTTGTAGATAAATAAAACATTTTAAGCTGGAAAAATATTAATTTGGGTTAATGATTGTTCTTGAGTCAAAGCAATCGCAAAAATTTAAAGATGTCAATCCTTTGTTTTTGCCGAACATTTTCAACATCATTTGCTGAAAAGACCTGCTCCAAATTTATGCGAGAGAATTTATCTGTCATTTTACTTTAACTCTGGTAGTGATTTACCACTTATTTACTCGAATGATCCCGATACACTACTTTTTTTAATCACATCAACGTTTCACGAATCTAGCTCTTCTACGCTACACACGTTCTAGTTCGACAATCAATCCAATCTTCATGAGGATTCCATATTCAAGCAACATATCCTAAATGAAGCCTGACTAGCGGAAGATAAAATATCTCTTTAACCTGCTCATCAAATTTCCCCAATACTATTTTGATAAATTCCAATTTTTTGCTTCCCTTTCCGCATATTCCCCGTATATATTTGAATGAGCACTTCCCATCTAAACTAGAAGGAACAAGGAGAAGTAGGTTGTGAGGCTCGAGGGCTCAATGATTGGGGCTAATGACTGCCGACTGGATTTTACGGGAGGAAACTCGGCGAATGACTCTGGACGCATTCAACTTTAACGAAGAGTTAATATTTTTCCAGTGCCATATTCCCAGGAAACCATTAGCGTCACAGAGTGAGAAGCGATCTCCCCCCCCCACCCCCCCCCTTCGCCTCCACTTGTCTACACCTGATTTTCATGCGTCGTTGGGACTAATTAAGAGGAAGCTCTGTCTTCCCTCTCCTTTTAAACCATTTTTCAATGCGATAACTGCATCAATCATAGTAGTCATGAGATTTCTGGTGAACTTGATTGAGAATAATTGCAGGCGTCTAGTACATGTAAATACCAAATGTCGGGAAAAGGTTATGGATAATTTCCTTTACAAGCCCCTGACAAAAAATCAATTCTCAACTAAATGGAATTTTATATTGGTGCTATTTAATGACAGAAGTAAAATAATATTAGCGCCGTATCGTCTTTAGTGAGTATAAGAGCAATTCGTAGCCGTAAGAATTTCTGCGTGTGGCCAAATCTTTCGTGTTTATTCGTCATCACTCGAATTACACTGGCACGGTGATCCAGCGAGGTGAAACGTTTACATCTGCATGATACCCTGCGAGCCACCACTTGGGTGTTTGGGAGGGATGATTAAACAACATACGTGAAACATCAAAATCAAGTTAAAAGTTTGGAAAAAAAATGTATTTACTTTTCAAGATTATCTCCTTTCAGCTCTATACACTTTCTCCAGAGATGTTCAATAAGTTCGATATCCTTTTTACAATAAGACCTGTCTTGCTCCTCAAAATAGCCATTAACTGCCGACATCACTTCTTCACGGTTGAAAAATCTTTGACCATGTAGCTATTTTTCAAGTTTGCGAACAGAAATAATCCCAGGGGCGCTAAATCTGGCGAATAGGGTGCATGAGGTAGCAATTCAAACTTTAATTCATGAATTTTGGCCATTGCAATAATGGATTTGTGAGCTGGTGCATTGTCTTGATGAGATAACACTTTTTTCTTAGCCAAAATCGGCCGCTTTTGCTTGATTTCTTCGCTCAAAAGTTGTATTAAGTTTGCATAGTACTCGCCGTCGATAGTTTCTCCTTCAAGATAGTCAATGAAAATTATCCCACGCGAATCCCAAAAAACCGACGCCATGACCTTGCCTGAAGATGAAACGGTGTTTGCCCTTTTTGAAGCCGGTTCTCCCTTTTGAATCCATTGTTTTGATTATTCTTTTGTCTCGGGTGTGATGTAATGGACCCATGTTTCATCCGTGGTTATGAAATGGCGCCAAAAATCTGCTAAGTTGCTCTGAAACTTTGCTGAACACTCAGTTGCAACATCTTGACGACACTGGTTTGTGCTCTAGTGTGAGCAAACGCGGCACCCATCTTGCACATAGGTTTCTCATGTCCAAAATTTCACTTAATTATCAATGTACTGCACTTTCAGTCGACGCTCACCCAGTATCACTTTGTGGATTTTCTTCGCCGTTTCTGGTGTCGTCACCTCATTTGGCCGACTAATGCGATGCTCGTATTGACAGCTCATACGGCCTCGTTTAAACTCTGCTACCCAATATTTTGCTGTTGTAAACGAAGACACAGACTAACCTAGAGTAGACTTGTTCAGCTTTTATATTGGTTGGGCTGAGGCCTTTTAAATCAAAGTATTGTATCACATGAAGATGACCAATTTTCTCCATTTTCACAAAGTCACTGAAAACGTTCACTATTGATGGCTGCCAAACAAATACTAAACAACGCGGCGTCGAACAAATGCTTTCTAGATTGCGTACTTTCGAATACAGTGATATTTTTATAACAGCTACCGCCATCTCTAGGTCAGGCCGGGTACTTTGGGCCTTCCCATGTATTCCCACACTTCTAAAAATTCTCCTCCCAACTCTTCCCCTCGAAAACCTTTCCCCACCTTCCCGTTCCATCCAGCGTCTCCAGCCCCCTTTACTATAACCTTTTTCTCAGTTCCTTCCTTCTCTTCCTTGAGAAAGGTGGCTTGGCCACCGAAAATTTGAAAACGTTTGAGTTTATTTTCCTTTTTTGTGTTTCTGTGTTTTTGTTCTCTAGTGCTACCTTCATATACATTATTCTTCACATCCGTGAGACTTTCACCCTAAGTGTTATATACATACGAGGTTTGTCCGAAAGCTATCCGACCTGCGTTCATATCTCCGCATTGGTGCTATTCTTCGTCATCCGGGCGTGGCATCCTTCGAAATAGTCCCCATTTGATTGAACCACACGCTCCCAGCGGTGCTTCCGCATCTTAAGGCAGTCATCGAGCGCAAATTTTGTAATGGCCTTCAACTCGCGCGTCGCATTACTCTGAATCGTCTCGATGTCGTCGAACCGCTTTCCTTTGAGCGCCATTTTTAATTTTGGGGGCATCCAAAAGTCGCAGGGAGCTATGTCGGGACTGTACGGAGGCTGGTGGAGCTGTTAAATCTTGTGTTGTACCAAAAACTACTGCACAAGGTTCAATGAATGCGCTGGCGCGTTATCCTGGTGAAGAAGCCAGTCACCGCTTGACCAGAGACGCGGTCGTTTTCTTCTCATGGCAACACGCAATATTTTCAGAACTTCAACGTAATATTATTTGTTGATCGTATGACTTCTTGGAGCAAATTCGTAGTGCACAACACCCCCACAATACATTGAGAATTGAGACGTGCGTGTTCCGTAATTAATTAGGATTTCGTTGAGAAAGCCAAAGCGTTTCCTTCGGCCGTTTCTTTTATTTCTGACAAATCGGGAAAAAGACTTGTGCTACACGTTGTGAACCTTGAGAATGGCACAGGGCCATTTTTCTATAATTTTCACGGCAATATCTTTTAGTGTTAATATATTCATATTAATTTATTGGCGACTTCCAGGATCGAATTGAGTTATATGAATTTACTCGGCAATCATTAGGATTGGCATTCACTTCAAATTTCATTATTGTCGAAACTGAAATTTTCAGCACGCAATAGAAATACGTAAAATATTATAAACAAACTTTGAAAAATGCTACTTTGTATAATGATTCAGTCAGACTTTATGCCCGCCTGAGGCTTCGATCGATTCGCTCGAAATGCAGCATAAAAATTTCTCGACATTCCATGCGTAGAAACGTATATCTCGTATTCCATGCATGAGTGTAACGTTTTACTTACTGAAACCGCAGTTTTCCAGAAGTCGTCCCAGTTAATTGGAGCCTAACCCGTTTGTAGCGGACAACTTTGTCTCGGATGTTGATCGAATCAACGCTTCCGGTGTTCGCCTCGTTGTTTAACAGTTATTTTAACTATGGTGTTTCATGTAGTAAAAATATTTTGAAGGTATATTCAGTCGATTAATATTAGTGGGATTCTTCTAGGAAATAGACAAAAACGACAGATACAGTCTATTCAGTCTAATTGTCCCATTCAGAAGTGTTGTCGTATGTGTAATGATCTGGGAATGTAGCAAGTGTTGAATCTTGTCTGACCCAATTCTTATATAGTTTGACTCAATTTCACAGTCATTGTTCTTAAAAAGCATATTCACCTCGACTGGGGTTCGATTTGTTTAAAGGATGTAGCGGCTCAAACCTGTGGTGTTTTCTTCGGCAATCCTATATGTTGTTATGTGTGTACGTCTTTTTTATATTAAAGTGCAGGACAGCGTGTAGACCAAATAGTGGTTCTCTAAAGTCTTCATTGACAAATAATTTAACTTAAAATGAAGTGAGTGTCAGTGCTGGAGATGCATACAATAGGTCACTTAATATGAGTCAGATAGCACCCGTCGGAAAATTTTACAAGGGGTTCGATTATAAAAAGAAAAAGATCCCCGTTAAATATTCAAGCAACCGTAATGGAAGCATCCGTATGAGTAGATATCTCTCGAAGTTTAAAAAAAAGTAGCTGTACATCGTCACCTTATTGAAGAAACAGACACAGGTGTAATTATTGGCACTGAAACCTGGGCATCCACTGATATCGCCGACAGTAATACGTTCCCAAAATCCTTTTCCGTTTACAGAAATGACAGAGTAAATACAATCGGGGGCTGCGTCTTTATTGCTGTTAAAAACTCTTGCATCAGAAGGGCTGAGATTGTTCCAGGTAGAGGTTCGGAAAGTGTTCGGTGTTTTTTTTAAAGCCCCGAATCCAAAAGAATCTACGTATGCGTGTTTTACTAGCTGCTAGCAAAAAATATATGCGGAAAGGTCTTCAATATAGAAAATATGTAAGGAATTTGCAACCACTGAGCAGTGAATGCTAAGGTTAGTGGATGCTAAGAGTTGATATTACATTCCTTTACTGTGTACTTCATTCATCAACTTGTCACTTCGCCAACTAGGGGTGATAATTTGATGATTTGAAGAAGGATAGTAAACACCGAAATACTGAGGATATGTGGAATCACTTAGTTGTCATCACGCGCTCAGTAGTCTACAGGTTCATCTCAAGTAAATTTATAAAATATATGTCGGAACTTAGATGGTACGACGCGAAAGATAGAAACTCATGAAGACGTCAAAGGTTAAGCGAATTCAAAATGAAAATGTTGACTTCAAATTTAAGCGATGATCCAAAAGTATTTTTTTCATATGTCAGAGAGGTTCAGCGAAATAAGTCTACAGTTAATTCAAAGAACTTTAGAAGATGCTACGAAAGTAACTTTAAACGGAGTCATTCGGTATTTAGCATTTAAATGCAGAAATTATTAAGTGTAAAAATCATTCGCCTTGACCGGAATAGCAGTTATTGCACTCAAAAAGATAAAACGTAGTAGTAACCAGTAGTTTAGAAAAGGCCAACATATTTAATTCATATTTTCAAAGCGTTTTCACGAATACCTCACCGAATATCACCGATAGCTAACCTATTCGTTTCCGCTAGCCGTTGGTTGAAATTGAAATTTTATGTAATGGAAGAGAACGTTACTGAAAACATTAACTGTAATGAATCCTCCAGGCCCGATCAAATATCAGCTTGTATTTGAGGAAGTAGCTTCGGAAATGCGCTGTATATAGAAATCATATTTAGGAAATCGCTAGTAGATCACAAGGTTCCCAGTGATTAGAAAACTGCTGATGTAACAGCTACATTTATAAGCGCAGACAGATAGAAACGGGGCAATTAAACGGACCTATTTCCTTCGCATCAATGTCACGCAAGGTATTATAATACATATTTTGTTGGTTCGACAATCAGACACCTTGATGGTCAAGACTCGCTGATGAAAAACCAACGCGGTTTTCGAAAGGGTAAATCCATAAGACACAACTTGCTCTTTTTGTTATGATGTTGTTAGTTCGGGAAAGAATTCCATTGCACTCGGATTTTCTTGATTTTAAGAAAGGCCTTCGACCAAGTATCTCATTGTAAATCACTCACAAAGCTAGAAGCTTATGGCGTAGATAAAAATATGACTGGACTGGAGGACTAGATTAAAGATTTTTTGAATATTCGGGTACAAAGAGTAGTCATTGATGGTGCAACCTCTGATGCAGTTGAGGCACTTAATGGCGTTCTCCAGGAAAGTATTATCGAACCTCGAATCCCTTATTTGCGTTAACGACGTTACATCCGTGGTTAATAGTATGATACGCTTATTTACCAACGACGGAGTGGTTTACAAAGATATCCATAGTCCTGAGGAGAAAGTAGCTTTAGAGGATGACCTTAAGCCTAAACAACGTTGGATCGAAACTTTGCAATTATAATTAACCTTAAAAAATTAGTGATGAATTTTTGGAATTGGAATAGTTTCGTCACGACTGCGTACTGAATCAGAAATACCGAAATAGAAAGTTTAGACTAGACAAATTAGTTAGGAGCTACCCTCACTCCTGGGTGAATCATATACGGGCAATATATTGACGTACTAACAAAGAATTGAGGAGAGTGTTGGGAAGATGTCACAAGAAGGTTAAAGAGAAATGATATATTACGTTAATCGGGCCTCATTTAGAATAGGCTGCTAGTATATGGGGATTGGGTAATCAATCCAAAATGAATTTGGATTGATTTCCGAATTGGATCGCGTGCAGCGTGGTGGAGCTGAATAATTAAGACGTTTTTATGATGAAAAACGATTAAAAATTATTAGAGGACCTAGGTTGGGAATCACTCACGGAGGGAAAATTATATTACAGATTAATTCTCTTGGATACAGTAGAAACTCTCTTCAGAGATGATGCTGAAAATCTATTATTAACCCCCCTTGTACAACGGTGAGAGATCTCATGCTAAAAAATTAGATATACTAATTGTAGAACAGATGGATTTAATGCATTATTTTCTCACAAACGGTAAGAGATCAGAATAACACTATCCTGTCGCGCTAGGGGGGTAAAATATTTTAAATTTTTATTCTATGTAGCCTAGTATCTTGACTTTATCTCATCTAGCTTTAGGTTTTTTCCTTCCTGTTACCGACGACTCCTCCCATATGCGTAGAGAGCCATGACTCACTTATATATCGCAGTGCATGGGCTTGTATCAATGTTAATGTACATAAATTGAACAATTTAAATGTGCATCTTGGTATGAGTACATGCGTGTATGGTGGCTAACAAATAGAAAGACTTAATTGTTCATGTTGCTTGGCCGGCGTGTCACCTCTCAGCCACACACTCTAGCGGTGGCTAGTAGGGTATCATGTAGAATAGAATAGGCTATTTCTGAGGACATTGTTTCGCGTAAGTAATGGCTGTTTGAATAGTAAAAAGATTAAAATAAATAACTTCATGTCATTAGGCTGAAAAACTTTTGATAATAGTGTCTGAAGAAATTCGATGATATGGATTTTGTTTTCTAACGTTTGTACTCCAATTGTTGTCGATTAGTTTGGCCTAAACTGCTATAGGGAATCTGTAATTTCCGTTTTATCATCAGAGCTCATCCGTAATATTCTAACTTAACAAAGTTCTTCCAATTTTCTAAATAATTTATTCACATTTTCGTATGTTTATGAGCAAGACGATCCCCATATTAGTTTGTATTCTATCTGTTTACTTCACAACTTCTATCTATTCTGATATTTAGAGAAATCTAAAGGAAAGGAAGGAAAAATTCCTTTTCTTAGTAATTTCTCACCTCGAAGTTTATAAGAGCGTCGCCATTCTTCATGGGGTTATGGTATTTAAATTAATCTCGAAATGTATTTTAAAATGTAAATCAAATTGACGGGTATACTATTTGCGTCGAGATCAGAATTAGAATTAAACTTAAAAGAGAAATGTTATCTGTCGCTAGTCAGGCCTCATTTAGAATATGCTGCAAGTACCAAAGAAACTGCGGGAGATGCCGCAACAGTCACTTTTAACGGAGTCATCCGCTAATGTGCATTTCAATGCAACAATTTCAGAGTGTAAAAATCATTCGCCTTGACTGGGATTCGAACCCAGATCCCTCAATATCCGGTCGAGTGCTTTAGCCACTTAAGCTACCGAGGCGTCCTCTTAAACTCTGAAATTTCTATCTGAATGAAATTATTCTGAAAAATCTGATGACTCCGTTAAAAGTTACTGTTGCGGCATCTCCCGCAGTTTCTCTGGAATTTGTCAAAGTGAAAACACCATAAGTGTTTAAAGTTGGCTTTAACCTCGTGGACTGTGGCGCCTCGCCCACGACTACGAATGCCTGTGACATTGTATGTACGGTATTTCGTCACAACATCTTGTTCCTTTAAAAGCCCCAAAAATTTCAGAGTTTAAGAGGACGCCTCGGTAGCTTAAGTGGCTAAAGCACTCGACCGGATATTGAGGGATCTGGGTTCGAATCCCAGTCAAGGCGAATGATTTTTACACTCTGAAATTGTTGCATGCTGCAAGTATATGGGATCCTCGCGAATTTGGATTAAATGCCTAATTGGATCGCGTGCAGCGTATAGGAGCTAGATTTATAAAACGTTGTTATAATAAACTAAGTAGCGTATCCAAAATACTGTATTAGAGTAGCTAAGCTGGGAATCACTCACGGAGCGAAGGTTAAATTACAGATTGAACCTCTTGCATAAATTGGAAGGATGTCTCTTTAGCAGTGATGCTGAAAATGTGTTTTTGGCCCAATCGTACTACGGCAGAAGAGATCATGTAAATAAATTTAGAGAGATTAACTGTAGAACGGATAGATTTAAAATGTCATTTTTTCCACGAGCGATAAAGAATCAAAATAATTCTCTCCAATCGCGGTAGGGGTCATATTCGGGTCAAAATTGGCCTGTTGTGTATTCATCCCCTGCCACACACCCTAGCGGTAGCTTGCAGGGTACTAAAATATCCCAAAAAAAGATAGATTTCAAAATGCATGAAAACTGTATAATTTCTCCATTACGATCTTGGAAATACGAGTACCAGCTATTACGAGTCTGAATACCAATCTGTTACAATCTTGGACATACAAGCCCTGCTGACTCAAATCTTCTCCCCCCGCTAATAGGTAACCCTCCACCTAGCCTTGCATACGCCCCCTTTCTCGGTCCATTATCATATCCTCCGTCACACTTGCCCCGACTATAAACGTAACCAACCACTTTCCCTTCCCTTAAATCCCACATCCCCCCCATTTTCCTCACCTAACTCCTCCCAAAAACTGAGCCATGTATACTGGATAACTTTATGTAACTCAACTGAATATGTTGGACAGCAACGGAACCTGGGTTATTTAGAAAACATTTTTATACGAATTAAAATGTTTCACAGTTGTTTTTACCTGTCACGATCAGGTGTCAACGTCTCGTAGTAAATGTATTGCAGCATAAGTAACTTAATTTTCTTCTAAAAACTGGATAAGGATATGTAGAAGTGAGTGAATGGCGCAGTATATTATCCCCAGGTAAATGGATTCCTATGGCAAAGGGTTTCTTTCATTACATCCCGATGGAAGGCCGGCGACCCAAGTCACTTAGGTCAAACTAGAGACTGGGAACTCTGCTGACGAGCACACCGGCTTCTGCAGTGCCATAGGCGGCTAGGAAGGGTATTTTCCTCTCCCTCTACGGTATCTGTCTCAAATGCACTTCAACTTGTTACGTTAAAATCCATTTATCGCAGTCCATTCACCGCGAGTACTTATCTAAGCGGAGATTCTACCTACCTCAGCCGTTAAGGAAATGGAGAGACGAACATGCTGAACCTTTTAAGGAATTCCGGAAAGACAAGATTGCTGCCCCCAGATTTTTCCATAAATGACCTTTGCGAGTTTTTCTTTGACATACGAATTTAGCTATTTAAACTCCATTATACTGTAATATATCACCTTTTTAACGTTTTATGAATTTCCTGTGTTGATTTTCGTAATCAGAAAAAGTAAACAACCTTAAGAAGAATATAGTGCTAGAGTATGGGATCCTCATGAAGTTGTATTGATTTCCGAATTAAATTGCGTAGATTATAGCGTAAAAGAGGTAGATTTGTCAAACGTTGTTATGACAAACTGAGTAGAGTATCAAAATTATTGGAGAAGCTAGGTTGGGAATCACTCACGGAGCGAAGGTTAATTTACAGATTAAATCTTTTGCATAGATTTGAAGGTCTCTTTAGCAATGATGCTGAAAATTTATCATTAACCCTATCGTACCACGGTATGGGAGATCTTATAAATAAAATTAGAGAGATTAAGAATAGAATAAATAGGCTGAAGACGTCATCTGTCATACGAAGGATAGCGGATCAGATTAACGTCTGACCGCGCGAGTGAGTAAAACTGTTTTGTGTCCAAAGTATTCTGGTTGTAATCGCCCTCTGCCACACACGCTAACGGTGGATTTAATGGTACCGTGTTCGTGTGAATCTGGTGATAAGTACGAGTCAACACCTGAGGTGTCTAATTGTTTTCCTCCCACCAGATGTTTTCTCAGGAGCAATTATAAAAAAATTGTATTACGTTTAATAAAATACCAGTTACTTATTCGAGGGTCTTGAAGAGTGATAAGAAAGAAGTATAGTTAGAAAAGCCCAAAACATTAATATTTACCTGTCAAAATCAAGACTGTATTTTAGAAACGCATGGGAAATGTGATTTTCAAAACTACAGCTTTCACGCTCATTATCCCCTCATAACCTTAGTATTCGCAGATCATAGCCTTAAGGTTCATTGCCTCATCTGGTTCCATCTACAGGCATATATCGATTGATTATGGATAGTGGATGAATACACTTTTTGACTAATTATTATGGCTATTCTAATGTTTAAGGTAAGTTTTGGGTAGGATATAAAACGGTATAATGATACATTTCAATGAGTTGTCCTGACAAAACAAAACCAGAAATCTGACAGAAAATAGCGAGCTCCTCTTCATTTCCGCATGCTATTTTCTTATCTATAATCTTCCAATAAACCTATAATCTCATTTCTGCTCCTTCCTTGCTTTCCTAATATTCTCTGCTCTACCACAATCTTCAACAACCCATCGAAGTTCGAAATGGTCTGCATCCACCTTTCCTGCCCACTTTGTACGTCTCCCATCAGTCCTTTCTCCTCCCCCGCCATACCTTGCATTCCTTTGTTTTCCTTTCTGTCCATTTCACCTTTCCCATCCATCCCCACACCCACGTTTCAAAAGGCTCCAATCTGTGCTTACCGCTTCAACGACCACATTTCCGCGCCGTACAAAACCAGGCTCCATATCAAAATTTTAGAGTATTTTTTTAACATCCTAAATTAACGTCCCTGTCATTAATTTGTTCCTCTTTGTGAAAGCTTCTTTGCCAAACGCAGCTCTTCGTCATATGTCCTAACTACATTCACCATTTTGATCCAAAAGCTTTCCGAAAGAGGTAGAAGGTTCCATCTGCTCTCGTTTTTGGCCTCCTATTTATCTTATTTCGACTCTCTTAACATCCTCATAGCATTTGTTTTGTTTACAATTATTCTCGTATCATACCTAATGCACTGAGACTCTAATTCGTACAGCAATGCTTGTAACCCCTTGGCCGACTGGTAAAATAAAGCTCGATCATCGGCAGATCTAGCCGGTTTTATTCGTTCACCATCAACTTGGATACCTGTCTCCATGTCTTCCCATGCCTCTTTAACATTTCTTCCACGTATTCGGTGAACAGCACTGTTGATAATGGACACCCCTGCTCTCTACCCCTCTTCCTAATACTGGCCTGGCCATTGGGACTCGCCATCCGTCGCGCGTACCTTAGCAGTCCGAGACGTACAAGTTGCGGATAAATCGCTTATCCCTCGATTATTCTCCTATTTTCTGCTAAATATTAGTTAATTTTACCCATTTTAATCTATCGAACGCCTTCTCGAAGCCAACCAAACAAGAAATTTTTATCTATATTATATTTAATGTTCCTAGTTAGTGACTTTATTACTGCTACGGCATCATGAATTCCTCTCCCATTTCTGAACTTAAACTGATAATTTCTTTAAATGCCGCGCAATTTATCCTCTCAATGATGATCTTAAGCAACAGTTTATATGCGTACGAAATGTTTTGAAAAATAGTCCAGGTGAATGAAACTTTCAAAAGAACAATGATCTTAGTGACCAGAGTAAGTACTCTTGTGATCTCGTGGATTTTTCCAATTTTTCTCTGATTTTGATAGAACTTTAAAAAGCATTTCCGTGCTTTACAGTTTAAAGCGAAGTTCTGGACTGAAGGGAGTTGAAGCATTTTAATTTGGAGCGTGATGGTTGTGGCCGTAAATTTTCCTCAAAATCTTGGTTCTATAACTTTCATATCGACGAGAATGGAGTGGCATGGCGTTCATCACTGTCACCTTTTTAACGTAACGACTGGTTTACTCATTGGGCAGGCGCAATTGGGCAAATGACGTACCTTTTAATTCGGATAGAGTAATCGTAAAAGCAAGTGTCCACGTTCGTGTAGTCATCCGATAACCCAACGGAGTCAATACAGGAGCGTCCACGCGAGCGAACAGTCTGCCTCATGCTTACACGCAATCGTATGACTCGTCTCCACCCTAAGATTCAGGGTAGAATTTGAAATATTCTCGCGGTGTTATTCGCCTCGTTCGGCAGTTTTTTTTAACGAAAATACGTCGCGCGTTTCATGGCTGGTTATTATTCCGCCACGGTCGAGCTCTGAATCTCCTCCTAGCATCGTCTCTCCTCTCTCGCTTCGCCGTCCGCGCACTTGCCCGTCATTTTCCAGCTGGGCGAAGAAGAAGCCGGCGCGCACCGTCGGAGCGCGATCAAGCGCGAGGTATACGGTCAAGGAGTGAAGGAGTAATAACCTCGGGTGGGAAGACATCCGCCGCGGAGGGCACGCAAGAGGATGGGCGGAGGAAGAGAGGCGTGTCTAGATGAGGAGAGGAAGGGTGAACGCTGTAGGTGACCGGAGACGAGGGGAGACAGATGTCCTCCTCGCGGACAGAAGAATGAACCACAGTGCTCGGAAATACCAAGCTCAGCCGTTTCTGAAACAAGAGGCCTCTCGCCCTCTTTGAATTATTTGGCAATTTCTCAACTTCTCTATTTCGTGTTGAAATTCCGCAAATTCATTTCAGAGGCATTTTAATGAACGATCATAGGCTCAACAAGGAAAGTTTAACTCGATCTAAAATGGAAAAGGATTCATTTAAATTGAGACCTACCCTTTGAATGTTTAGCCCCGTTACGAGTAAGCAACTTCTATGATTTGTAGTCAACAAGTCAAGTATGTTTGAATTTTTAAAATTGACCGAATAGGTGGAACTGAATATTATTATGTTCAAATGAAGTATAGAAGCCCACGAGAATATAAATACATTGTTTCATGGAGAATGTTATCCATTGTATTAAACAATTTGAATAATAGCTTAGTTTCTGTCTCTAATGGTACTGATTTGCCATCAATTGTTTTTGGCGCATGGCTCTTCAAATGTTCATTTCATGTCATATTATAAATTCCAAGAAGTAAGCCAGTGATTTAGTGTTACACTTTTCGGAATAACAATGGGAGAGAAATGTGGGAAACACAATTGGTATTTCATTCTTGTGGTCATTGTTTTTGAATTCGAACTCGAATTAATTACATATCTTGTTAAAGTATTTTTGTGGCGGTAAGCGTTTCAGTTGCATAATTATTAATATATCCAAGAGGTAACATCCCGATGGATGGAGGGACTCCTAAGCTTCAGGTTTTATCGCAATGCACGAAAACAGTTCTAGGATGAGGAGTGGTAGCCATTTTGCAGGGTTTAGAATAATAGCACTGGATTCATTAGCAGGATACAAGATAGGAGTAGAATTTGGTGCGGTTGAAACTAGAATAAGGAAGGAGAGCGATAGGGGTAACCCAATCGCTAAGTCAGGTGTATTCGCAGCGTCTGAAGAATCTTAATTAAACGTCATATCTATATTTAAGCGAGGGAAGAGTTTAAGTGGTTTCTCATCTATCGCTTCAACTTAGGAACTGGAATAGCGGTCTTAAATTCACTCAGAATCAAACCTCGGCCCTAAGTGCGGGCGGGGGGTAGGGAGTACACAAGAGGGAATTATAGTTAGTGTGCTTCTTTCAAAAAAATCCAAGTATACCTTAATTAGGCTTTTGGGGTCTATAGGTAATAAGTAAGATTTGGCTTTAGAATAAATCATTCGTCATCGTTTTATAACACCGACTGATGGATGGCAAGCACCACATCCCAAATCAATTAATTACTCTGGAAAGTCTTATGTACACCCTCCATAATAATCATTTCTGTTGCTTACTTGTGAAACCCCTTTCTGAACTCCTCCAGTTCCACCCCTGCCACGTATTAATTGGAAGATATTACCGCCTTAATTTCATTAGGTGATCGTGAAATTTTTCGTATAAGGTTCCGGATGGCAACGGTATACGACTTCTTAGTCATTTGATGCATCTGCTATAAGCCTGTGGACTACACGCGTTGCAGTTTCATGAGTTCTGCGTCGATTACATTATCTAGTACATTAAAGCAGAATCACTATTTGTGCAACACAATTAGAGTGCTGTCTATTGAGTTTCCTTAAAACTGAAAAATATGTTTGTTAAAATATTGTGCGTGCAGAATTTTTTCTCGTCAAGATCATCTCCTAACTAAACGTCCTGAAATTGTTGTATGTAGTCAAACGCTGTGAACTTTTCTCGGGTTTTCCACCGGGTCAGGGATTCCATGGAACCCAGAAATTATTTATTTGAAATTTCAATTGTGTTTAGATTAATTTCTCTCATTTTTTTCCCAAATTATGTATTTAAAAAGGCTTCGACGTATGTTATGTGCATAAAAGAATATAGTAGTACATATAGTACGTATTTTAAAATCCCAGACAAAGTTTTTCACAGCTAATTTTGGGTGATTAAATAATCGAGATTCAGTCCGGGTGCCTGAAAAAAGTATGAACAGGTGGATAAAGTGTGGACCAGAAAATGGAAAAAGAAGAATGGAGATGGGAAGATTTAAAAATGGTCAACATGAGTTGTAGAGAAATATAAAGCCACCCTTGGCATTAAAAACTTATGATCAAAGCCATGAATTACAAGAGAAAGGATAAGAACAAGGAAGAGAGAAAAAAATGGAAGAATGTATACGTGAGGTTGGTGAGAAGGATGTACGGAGAGTTGAGAACGAAATGGTGCGTGAAGGACTGAGTAAAAGTTCTGGAGTAATTGTGTAAAATTTTGAGAGATTTCAGAGATCGGGAAAAGTGGCCGGACTATAAGAAACATGACTTGATAAAAAGAGAATGGTCCGGATGTGAAAGGAGAAAATCTATTATAAATGAGTCTGAATACAGGGAACCAAAAAAGTATCGGGAGATGTGAAAAAATACGTATGGTAACGTAAATAAAAAAGGTTAAAACGGATGTACGTGGTAGATACAGAGTGTTGGTGATGATGGCTAGGCTTCAGGAAATAGTAGACCGAGTAGAGGGGAAATGAAAGGGAAAAAACGGGTGATATACTGGCAGAACTACTCACTACAAAACTTCGTTAAATTAATAATATTCAAAATCGAAAAATGTGTTTGATTTGAGGATAACTAGATTCATTTTATGCGCTCATTAAAGGCCAAAAACGTGCGATTACGATTTTACGTGAGGTAAATGTCAGACTTATCACTTATATACATGATTATAGAATAGAAAGAAAATGCTTTGTTTTCGAATTAATATAAGGCTCTAAGCTTAGTTAATTGGACAAAAACCATTAGAGTAATTGGTTAACATTGCAGGGATAAGCGTGCTATTCGAGACCTTCACAAGAGAGTTGTATTTGACAGCAGATGTGTTGGTGAGCTCTCCTTCATTAGGTTAACCAATCGGGTTGGTTGGAGTGATGAGACAGGGTTTTGAGTATCCATTTTCATTCTTAGCACTTTGCATGGTGTTGGTTACAGAGTTTTGAGAAGGGTTTCAAGTGAAAGTGAAGTTAGATGACATTGCATTGACTGAAATATGTGATACATATAAAGCCTTAGTAAGTTATCCGAGGGATGACAGTTGTCCCTGATTTTAATACAGGATTAACCCAAGACATATTGAATGAAAATGAATGACTAGAAGGTGAAAAGAAAGACGGTTACCATTGTGAATAAGGTTATATTATATCATTTATTGGGATGGTATAAATTAGAGCTGGTGGAAAAAATTACAATGCTGGGCAGCATTTTTATCGAAAATGGAAAAACCAGAAATGGAATTAATATTGTAATTGAATTGACACAGGATATCTTTTTAATGAGAAGGTAACACACTTCGCAGAGAAATAAGCAACAGATATGTCAAAATGTAATATAGCCTCCTTTGGTTGGCCTTTTTTGCTTTAAGGGAAGAGGGAACCCTATATCGACGGATTTTGAAGTGTGCGCTTGAGGATGCATAGAAAAGATTGTTAATAAGATGTAAACACAAAGACATTCAAATTTGGAACTCCGAAATTCATTGTTTTTTTAAATCCAGGTATTGAATTTAAAAAAATTTCAATGTCAATAGTAAAAGGAGAAAATTCAAAATTTTTTAGATTAGCATTAAGACGTTTTTTAGCCAAGGTTAACGTCGCTTAGCTCTTTCTTAATCCCTGAAACCTGTTTATAAAAGCTTCCCTCATATTTAAAATTGTTGCAATAGACTCGCCCAGTCCGAAAACTGCGCTTGAGCGACGAAGTTTCAATCGTGCTGTATGTACATGTGCGCCCACTCGTGGCATTTTGTGGAAACGGAACATTCAAGGGGACAGAGATACCTCTGTTTATAAAGAAATATTATGTTTATATATATATATTCATGCCTAAAGTTATTTTAAAAATGAAATGGAAAATAGTTTTCGTTTGTAGTTCAGTAGTTACTGTTAAGTATTATATTTATATCAGCCTAGGTGCTACTTTTCAGGTTTGGCACTCTGCGTTATTGTAGTTACCAAAAAATTTATTACATTCTCTCCATAAAATTCTTGATTGGTTTTCCGTAAAGCAGAATATTTATTAATAACATTTATTATAGAGTCCTTCATTTGCCTAAGGAAATCTCAAGGGTTTTTTTCGAGTATAGTCGCTGAAAAATATGTATTTCCTGAGGTAGCTCGCGTGTTTTACCTTAGAAAACATATATTCCGTCAAGGAAACACTTTTCAAAATTTAAGGACGAAAAATTGTAATTTTTTTAAATCCTCTGTAGTCCTTGGAAACGGATTTGACCCATGGATATAATGGGAAGTTTTGTTGTGCTTCAGATTTGCCATAATTATCTGGATCCGGGCGATGGGCGAACCTTCAGGAATCCTGGATTACGCACTATCGTCTCGTCTCTTTGTCTCTTCGATTACCGTAATGTGACGTGTACAATATTTAGTTTTTATCCCATTTGCCCTGACGTGACTAATCAAGTGCATTGACCCAATGGCGCCCAAGGAGAGACGACAGCTAATAGCTCCAATGTTTTGGAGACGGCCAGCCTCATTCTTTTATTTTTAAATATGGCCTCTTCATGATTGTTCATGGCGACACCATTTTTGCTATAATTTTTACTATTGCATAGTACCCTCCAAGCCACCGCCTGGGTGTGTGGCAGGGGGTGATTACAACCCAGACTGAACGATTAATGAAGGGCGAATGAATAAAATTGACTTCGCCAATGGGGTAAACTCAATCCGCAATTACTGGCTGTGTTGTAGAATGATTATTTCCCCTTACATGAGCCATTTAAGCATGGCTTTGGCTATATTCATATTCTGACGGAATGACATAACACATAATTCCATACAAAATACCGAGCGCTGAAACATTTATGAAAAAAAGCACGAGGAATTTGAAACCTTAGTCCAAGAGACACAGGATGACATGAAATAAACTGCCATTGAATATTTTAGCCACAACCTTGCGCTACTGAATTATGGTTTATAAATGTTTTGTTAGAAATATTTGATAGCAAAAATGGTATAATCACAGCCTGAATGCAAAGTTTGAAACTTGGCTGAGTAAAACAGTAATGAACAGATACTCTAAATAAAGTTCAGCAAAACTAACTTGAAGATACTGGTAGTTATTTATTTTCCACGTAGGGTACGGAAATGAATGGATAACTTGCCCTTCACCCCGACTTTGCTTTGAAATAATCACAGACTTTCTTGTTCAGCCCAACATCTGTTTTTCCTATACCCTACTCTAATAGAACCTTAGTGATTTGAATATATCTGTATGCATTTTAGCCTAAAATAAATTACATGGACAGATGTATGGAAGCTGTCAAGGTTGGAAACGCACGCACTCACTTAGAAATTCATACGTTCCCTCTAGTGACAAGTCAATGCAAAGCTGAGTAACGCAATTGAAGCTGCAGGTGAATTATTTATCGTAATAAATGAACCATAGGCAACCTTTCATCGCACTGAATAGCTCGAGGAAGTCAGAAATTCATTTTATAAAATGACCGGCCTTAAACGAACCGCTTTAGGCATATGTACTCGAGTATATATGTATGTCTATTTTAAAGCGTGCATACGAGGTCTGTACAAAAAGTATCGCGAATTTTGAAGTTTCGCGGGCTACGTTTTTTTGTTTTTCGATTTTTTTGTGGCGTAATGTTGTTACTTATGTCTCTCAATTATGCCGAAAAGTTCGGCCATTTTCAATGTTCCGTAAATTTTTGACAGCTGCTTTGGCTTGTATTCGATTTTTGCCTGTTCCAAAACATGGATCAAAGAATCTGTACCAATTTTTTTGTGAAAAACGAAATAAAGTGCGCGAGCGTATTCCTAATGTTGACAATGGCTCATGGAGAAGCTACTTTGCACCGAAGCAGCGTTTATCGGTGGTATAAAATGTTCTCAGAGGGCCGAGAAGATGTGAACGACGAAGAGCGTGCCGGATGCCCGAGCACGTCAACAACAGACGAGAACATTGATGAAGTGAAGAAAATAGTATAGGCCAATCGTCGAATCACCGTTAGGGAAGTTGCTGAGGGCCTAAATATATCGATTAGTTCGTGCCGTTCGAATTTTACCAATGATTTGGGCATGCATGACACGGGCCGCCGCGACATTCGTACCAAAATTGCTCAATTTCGACCAAAAACAGCAACGCATTAACATTGCTAATGAGACCTCGTGACGACCCAAATTTGCTCCAGAGGGTCATAACTGGTGACGAATCATGGGTTAATCAGGTTATGACGTGGAAACTAAAGCTCAATCATTCCAATGGAAGCTGCAGCACGAACCAAGACTGAAAAAAGGGCGCTAAGTTCGGTCGAATGTAAAATGTTTGTTTAGAGTTTTCTTCGATTGCTGGAGCGTGGTGCATCATGATTTCTTGCCCCAGAGTAGAACGGTAAATAAGGAATATTACCTGCAAGTTATGTGCAAATTGCGCGAAGCAATCCGCCACAAACGCCTGGATTTGTGGAAGAAAAAAAATCGGCTTTTGTACCATGACAACGCCCCTGCTCACACATCGTTACTTGTGCGCGAATATTTGGACGAAAACAACAGACTAATGATGCCACAGCCACCGTATTCCCCAGATCTGACCCCCAGTGACTTTTTCTTGTTCCTGAAACTGAAGAGGCCCATGAAAGGACGACGCTACGCTACGATTGACGAGATAGAGACTGCATCGAGGGAGGAGCTGAACAAGATTACAAAAAATAATTTTTTGAAGTGCTTCGAGGATTAGAAAAAACGTTGGCACAAGTGTATAATATCTAATGGGGATTTCTTTGAATGGGACCAAATAGATATTCATGAATAAATAAATAATTTTTGAAAAACACAAAAGTGGCGATACTTTTTGAACAGACCGTGTATATTCCGTTGTAGAGGTGAAAGTAGATATTGTTTTTAAACAACACATTAAAAAGTAATGAAGCGCGAATAATAAAGAATATCAATGACTCATCAACTGTTTACAGAAAAGTTATTACTATGATCGCGAAAAAAGCTAGCCTTATTAAGAAAAGCAAGAATAGTTTCGTTTACGCTGAATCAAAATCTCTTACCTCAAACTGCTGGCAGAAGCGGTCGCCCTGAAGCCGCGTGTCGGACTGAGAAGCGAAGGAGAAAGCTTCCAGCCGTAGCCTTGGTCGCGGGCTGACTGTTTTACCTCTCCTTTCCCTCCATCCCTTTCCGCCTCCACTCTTACAAACCGATGCCTTCGAATCTCCCCATTACCCTCAGCTCGCTCATAGCCTATCCGCTTATTCACCTTAAGGGGAAACTTTCTCCGATGCCTCAACATGGAAAACTCGTAGAGGCCTTTAGTAGAGAAGTTATTTTTTCATTTTTTACCTTTCCCTGCGAAGCGTAAGGACGTACCCGAGGGAGAGGTTAGTACATATTAAGGTCATTGTCACGGTCGCATCTCTTTCCGGAGGGCTAGGTGAACAGCCGTTAAAAAGAATTTCCTCTTACATCCTTGGTCGTTACCCAGCGGAAGGATTTACTTGGAAGTTTCGTCCCCTCGGCGAGTGTGTGCTCCCTGGCCCGTTAAATCGTTTTGAAGTCTTTTTTTCTTTCATTTTCCGGCAAAAGGCTGACTCGGCCTCGATCGCGAAAGAATGGTTAAGTTTTTTCGTTACTAACTATATGAAACGCCCGCAAGAGAAAAATTAATAGGATGGCAGAGTTCAGCTCCGAAATTGAAGGAGAAGGGAGGCACTGCTGAGATGAAAATATCGGCGTGGAACTAGTTCTTCACGGAGTCCTGTTGAGTGAACAGAGATTCAGGAGGGTTTATAAAAATGACTACTCATTTTTATCGATTTCTGAAACAGCACGCTGAGAATACTTTACCCTTAAATGATTGCTCCGGCTGGGTTTCACAACCCTTTTATCCATCTGAAACTACTATTGTTTACTTCTCTCTATTCTCCTATTCCCTAGCATCCTACTTTCTTGAAGCCATCGGCATCCTTGTACCTATGTACCCATCCACTTTTCCATTCCATTTGAATATCCTCCACCCATATCGTCTCTCCATAATCCTAATCCTAATTTTTATTCCTACCCTTTCGTTTTCTAATGTTCCCAGCTTATTTTTTCAATTCGTCTCCATGCCCTTCAGTCAATGCTCCTTTTTTTCTCATGCGTAAAATTTCTGAAGGACACAACGCAAAAATGCTTCACTTAATTGCGACCAGTATTTTCTTTACGAGATTATATTCTCTGAGACCATTTTTTTGTCTTCAGGTCCTTTATTCCACTGCAAGGATTTTAGTTTCTTCTTATTAATGCTTCTCTTATATTGTCGAAGTGCTTGTTCCATGGACTTCAGAGTTGCTTTCAAGTCCTCATGTGTTTCTGCTTCTACTGCGATGTCATCTTTGAACTTGAGCATGTTCATTTCTTCATCATTAACCTTGACTGCTTTGATACTCAATACTTGTGCTTCCTTTATTGCCTTTTCTAGATACCTATGCGTTGAATAGTGCTGGCGAGAGGTCGCATTCTTGTCTAATTCACTTGTTAAATTTGGCTTCTTTTTTCCTAACGTTTTTCTTTTGCACGGTTGTCACCCGATTATTGTAGAGGTTATGAGTTATTCTTCTATCATTGTAGTCCATTCCTAGCGATTCTAGTATCTTGAACATCTTTTTCCATGCAATGATTAATAATGTATATATAACACCTATATGAAATAGATTCATAGTGGCCCAAGGCATAAATTATAGTTTTGTATTCATCTTTTCTGCCAACCACCGCTAGGGTGTGACTCATTGTGATTCCATACCAGGCATACTACATCTAAGATTAATCCTGATTAAATGATATTTACTAGTTAATATGCTTAATAATTCAATAAATGGAATTAATATTAGCGACAGCTAAATTGACTATAGTATACTAGTGCGCAATACTTATCATTGCATCTGACACGTCCTGCTAATTATAAGAGAAGTAAAATAAAGGTTAGATAAAGTAATGACGATTCAGTAGGTTGCTTAGGATATTTTTCCTTGCCGCGGTCGTTTAGAATTTTTCTGATCCCTTACCGTTTGTTGGAAAAAATATCTTATAACTGTCGGTTCTTCAGTTGATTTCTCTAATCTAATTTTCATGATCTCTCATGCAGTAATAGGCTAGTGATAAGGTTTTGACATCGAAAAAGATATCTGATTCCAATCAATGCGAGATATTTTACGTGAATCTGCAATTAAACCTTCACTCCGCGAGTTAGTCCTATCCCTTATTATATGTATGTTTTAACTAAAAATAACGGGTTTCGTAGACTTTTGATGATATCACAGCTCAGAGAATTGATCAATGTACTCTGAAAATAAAAGAAATCTCAGGAAACTCAAATTCCTGTTTCTTTTATTCGACGTTTTTTAATCTAGCCCTAATTTGAACCAAATACAATTTATGTCCAGGTAGTATCTCCAATAAATATGAAAATGTGTCTTTATCCGCAAAAAAGTGAACTTGCCGAGAAACAATAAAAATGTAATTCATTAGCAGTAATTTTAGTTCAGATTTTCATGATAGTAAAATATTTTATGCGTGGACAAGATAAGTGGGGAACATGTGATGTGGGAGGTAATAACAACATTAGCATTCAACCTCGTATGGAAGCCGGTTCTCAGTTTCTGCTGTTGCCGTGGCATCAATTTGGGGGTTGAAACGTAGCATGGGCTCTTGAGGTATTTATCGTCTTGTATTGAGTATATATTAAGTTTCCAAGGCATTGTTGCCGTATTTAGTTTTGGGGCAACTTAAGTCTTGTATGCGTAGATGCGGTCTTTGGTATTTAAGAGTACGAGTACGTTACGTTACGAGTTCATTCCAAAGAAACTGCGGGAGATGCCGCAACAGTAACCTTTAACGGAGTCATCCGCTAATGTGCATTTCAATGCTATGTTACGAGTTCATATTAGTACTCGTTCATGGATAACTAATAAACGCACGTGTATGCAGATAACTCGTATGGACTGTATACCTGTTATTTTTTAATGTTGAAGAGAGGGCATGCTGTAAGTAGCAGTTTATCTCAGTAGCTCTAATGCGCCTCAACGTTCAGTTTCTCTTTGGCCCTTAAGCTATTCTACCTATGTACTCGTAATAGCAGATGATAAGGAGGTTAACGGCCATTCTTTCATATATCTGGGTGAAGTTCTAACACTATAATATGATGAGAAAGTAAGTCATACATGTCCTGAATTTTAGTTAAGTTATTTTTTTCAAATCACAATTGACTTAATATGCATTTGTTAATATATTTGTTTTTTGGTCAAATGATATTTTTAACGTCTGATAAACTTTATTTATGTTTTGTTTAGGCTGATCTGTCTGCTTTTCGTGCAAAGGATGGTACTTTGAAGCATAAGAATCGGTTAGTTGCATTTGGTTCTGTCATTCCCGGCTTCATGGTAGTCGTCTCCTGGACTGCTGCTCCGGATGTTTCGGCTCCGTATCCCTCCTGGGTGTGCCATCTTACAACTAAATTATATTTGTACTCCTTCGCTGTTGTTTGTCATTCAATGTTTTATAATTTACGCCATAATTAAAAATATAAGACGAGCATTTAATGGGTTAATATGAATGGTTGGGATGGGTTTGACGAATGAAATAATAGAGATTGAAAAAGAAACTGGCAGCAGTTCCACATCAAGTTTTGTATTCAACCACGACCAGGACTAGGATATATTCAAGCTTTCGATTCATTCTGCGCACTTTTCGTGGTAATAACACAAGGGATAAATGCTAAGACAGAAATGGGTAGTTACTGGCGAAAATACTCGGAGTTAGGTACATACGAGCTACATTTCCCCTCAACTAACTTCTTGGATGGCAGCCTAAAGCCACCCGCCACTAGACCTTATGGCCGGTGATGTGGTATCGTGTAAAAAAATGTAGGTGTAATGCTAGTGTGAAATGTCCTTCCTGCATAGGTAGAATGCCATCTGGTAATTATTTACTACGTAGCATGTAAGCCCGCCTTTTTTGATGGGTTTCCTTATTTGTGTTTCCAACAGGGTAGCTACTAACAGTGGCATTCGTAATAGGCACAACGGGTGTTGCATTAATAATGTCTGCTTGCCATCATTCCACTTGCCCTTTCAGTGGATCGCGGGGTGTCATGTGTTTGTGGAAGTATTGGAGTTGTAGTACGATATAGGGCGGTGGCCTAACACCCCCTGCCACACGCCATAGCGACAGATTGCGGGGTAGTGTAAAGATTTAGATGTAGAGCATGGATCTACGTCTATATCTCATCCTTGAAGTCGCAACGAGGGTGTGAGGCGAGGGATGTTATTTCGTCTACCTATGTAACTAATGGGGGGCTATACAAATACTTGTCATTATTCTTCCTCTATCAGGCATTACATTCATATCGGTTTGCAATTATGTAATTGTCTTAATTCGTGCATTTCATTCCTCTCCCTCTGTTCTCAACGGTTTTTCAAGAAACATTCCTTTTTCTCTCTCTCTCCGTGTATCGTTTAATTCTGAAATTGGGTTCTTTCGCGTTGTATTCTAAATGCTCGACGCGTGTTCAATTTGAGTTGTAACCATTGCGACATAGGACCTACAGATTTTTATGTCGCTATGTAAAATATATCAAATATATCATAGAGAGATGAAGAGTTACCGTTGATGATGCGTTTCTCATGTACACAAATGTCAGCAATTATGAGCAGAGGAGGAAGAAAAGTAATCATAAAGACGCGACTACTGCTATTATATGTTTTCTCATTCGTAGATGTAGGCAGTCGTTGGCGGGAGAAGAGGAAAGGTGGGCGGGGAGTGAGACTTGAGAGCGCAAGGAATTTGTGAAGAGACGGATTGTAGGATACGTGCCTGGCGTTGCGCCATGGGCCCCGCAGTGGGACCGGAGACGAGTGGGGAGGTTTAGCGTGACCTTGAAGTAAATTTCTATATTACAAGTACAATCAACGTCGAAAAGATAGTTGTTATAAATTTAACTTAAGCAGTGACGTTTTTATGTTTGGCAGAAGTGACCTTAATGGACAAAAAATAAATAAGAACAGGAAAGTATATTTCGGGTGAAACAATCGATATTGCTGACGACTGCAGTCTCCCTTAGGCTGACTAAAACTTTTGGTCGTCAAGTTGACCGTAAGCTAGTCTTCCTTTTAAAAGATCGGCTCCGTCATTTGCATCTTTGGTTGGAGGCATGTTTTGGGGGATCAGCTGTGGTACTTGCGTAAAGTGCATAGGTGTTGACATGAAAATCATTCATTTAAAAAATCTAGAAAATATCCAATTCCTCTCAAGTTTTTTAATTGAATCTTTTCCTCTCAATGTGTATTATTCCATGTGCTAAACCGCTAGTGCGTTTATGTTCCAAAAGATTTTTCATGGAGGCCTGCAATCCTTGAATTCTGAAAACCCGGAATGGGAAAAACCTCGAAAATAAACCTGGAATCGAACAGTAAAACCCTGGATTATAGTTGTAAATGGTTTTGAACGGAATATACACAATCAAACAGAAGAAATTGAACTACGCAATCTTATGTGTTTTTTACGTTTTAATTGGATAATAATGTATCTCACTTTGCCTTTTTTCAGGAAATCTAGTGACTTTCTACGTCCTATTTATTTTGCCAGAAGGTTAATACATGTACGTCACATCTGTGTACTTCGAACGGACAAGTTTCTCGGGCCATTCGAGTGTCGCGCTTTGAAAAATGCCCGCCTACCGATGCAGTAGAGAATGAATGAAAACAGCATGAGGACGGCTACCACCAGGCTGTTTTTACGAAGGCAACTGCCTGATTTCATTTCTTTATTCTTATCCCACAAATAGGTGTCTCTTTCAGAAAACATTTTTGCTGTGACTATGGTACCCCACACATCATATGAGACCGTCATGGTATGGCTGCAGTGTAAGATATGGTTTGGTGGCCATTAACTAATTGCATGATTTATTTATATTATACATCGTTACTTTGTTTTTCTTTGAATAGAATTATGCGATTATTGAGAATGAGTCGTGGAGAACTTCCTGAATTCCGCTACGACCATTCTTAAGGTTGTTTTGCACAATGCGTACTTAAGTTACCGATATCATTACTGAAATCAGGATGGTGAATATGCTGGATGCGAATCTGTTGCGGAAACCTCAGAGGAACCCTTTCACGGGATCTAACTCTCCTGACGACTTTTGATTCTTTCGCATGCGCACAGGCTTTTTTTGTGTTCACAGTCGATGCCAGTGTCTACGTCGAGTCAGATTCCAGTCATAGTTCTTACGTGGAAACTGCTGTAATATTGCAATGCTAATGGACAAGGCAATACTAACATACAAACATTTTGGATAACGAAAGGGAAAGGAATAAGATTTGAAGGAGCGCTTTGAAGAACGGTAATCATGTTTCGGCGATTCTGCTCTATGAACTACTCAAGTAAGACGTTCGGCATTTGTACAGTTATTTGCGAATGTCCCCCAACCATAAATTGTGAAATATTTTAATCTCTTTATTGCATATATTATTGTAATCATAATTGCACATATTTTTCATCCATAATACTAACACCATATGTCTCACTCAATTGATGACGACTTTCTTTGGGTGTTTAACCGCACCAATGGAGGAAACGGATGATTAAACGTTGTTCTTGTGCACTAAAAGTCGAAATATTTGGAGTTGAAAACTCCACTCACTCTTTATTGATTGACAGAAAGCTTTTCGAAACTACAGTTACAAAGTCATGTCACCTGGGTTTCTCTGCACTGGCATCATTATCAGGCAAGGCAAAGGAAACAGGATCTCTCTTTAATCATCAGCAAGAAAAGAGAATTGTTGACCCATCAGTGACCCCTGTATCTGCTTGACTCCCGCCTTTCCGCCATCCTTGCGGCAGTTACTTGGTCGAGCCCCTCACTCCCCACCCCTCTTCATCCCCATCTATCTCCTTCACTCCTTGTTGAAATATAAAGAGAGTTGCAGTTTCCTCTGTTTGATCTTATGACGATGCGAATTTCATTGAAACTGGGCCGTGTGACTTCGTAACGGTGGTTAAGTAAAAGTTTCCCATGAATCAATGAATCAGATATATTTAAGTACTCGTTCTTCTCTCGAAAGATATGCAATTATAACAAAATCTAATTAAAGTACCCGATTATATTTACTCAAAAACCAAAATTTAGCCATTTATTCAAACAAAAATTATTGATTGATCTCTCTAGTCACGAATGTGGGCATGTGCACGAGTGTTTATTA
Organism: Hetaerina americana; assembly: GCF_022747635.1. Classification (NCBI taxonomy): domain Eukaryota; kingdom Metazoa; phylum Arthropoda; class Insecta; order Odonata; family Calopterygidae; genus Hetaerina; species Hetaerina americana. The sequence continues at coordinate 10,047,801 of NW_027286514.1, read as the reverse complement.
TGTTTGTGTGTGTGTGTGTGTATACCTGTATACATATATATATATATATATATATATATATATATATATATATGTGTGTGTATATATATATATATATATGTATATATATATATATATATATGTGTGTGTATGTATATATATATATATATATGTATATATATATATATATATATATATATATACATATATGCATATATATGGTATTTGGACGGCACAATAGAACACAAATAAAATAGTAGTACTTAAAAGGAGTGTTAGTGGGACTTGAGTCTTACTTGAAGAAGGCCGAAAGCTTAAACAATTTACCATGTGAGTGTCCTTTTAAGTGTTATTATTTTATTTGTGTTCTATTTTGCCGTCCAAATATTATACTTCTCGTGTGAGTGTTTCCGTATAATCGATATATATATATATATATATATATATATATATATATATATATATATATATATATATATATATATATATATATATATATATGTGTGTGTGTGTGTGTGTGTATTTATATTCAAATGCATGAATGATAATATATTTATACATACATGACTGGTCCCCTAACACCCTCCACCACTCGCCCTTGCAGCGGCTTGCGGGGTATTGTGTAGATGTAATAAAGTGCAATTGATTGCCACAAACTTTCGAAGGAGATAATTTTATTTGATTAATGTGTATCATTATATTATTATTATTTATTACTCTGGCCGAAGCTATATAGTATGGACCATGTGCACTGCACGATGCAACGATCTACTTATATCTAGTATTCGCTAAGTGTCCACGAATTCCAAGCTCGAGCACATCTTTGCTTCTACTTCCAGTCCCTAGGAAAAAATTGGGATTTGAACTTTAAGCTATCTCGTATTGAAGTAGCTCTAGAATATAGCCCAATTCTTACAAATCATTTCGTATTCTTGTAGCTTTCTGTTCTTTAACGGTTAATCATGAAGGAAATATTGCTACCCAGAAGTATCTGGGTGCCTTCTTATTGAAATCCGCGATGAGCTTGCATCGAAATTCTTTTATGTATTCGTATTTCCTGAATCCTAGATTTATAAAGCAGTAAAATATTTTGACTTATGGCTATAATTCGTTTAGACGTTAAAAAAATTAAAAACCACAATGCAGAACACTCAGACAAAATGTATCGAATAGCATTACTGGGGATTTGGAACGCAATATCAGAAAGGACATTGCATAGCGTTCCTCTCGCTTTATTGAGTTTTGGGCCGTGGCGGTTCCTCATTACTTCTTAATTTTATCTCGCTTCCGCGGCAATTTTTCGAGCAATCGCCCATTTTTGAGCGGTGATATTTCTGCTTCATCCGCACCCTCTCGAAATGAGCGATAATTCTCGGAAATTCATTCTACATATGGCTATGCATTAAAAGTGAGCTTAGTTGTCTTTTGATTTTGAATTATTTTCTCAGGTGTCCTCAAAGTAAATATTGACTTTTTGTCAAGAGTGAGTGAGCTCAAGCATGACGACGCAGGGAAAGCTCGATTGGACCTCCACCGTAGAAAGGCTCGGTGAGCGTGGATTTTCCAAATGATACGAACCATGGAACAATAGCATTGGAAAGTGGAAGACATGAGTGGACCCCCTTAGATTCTGAGGCGCGGATGGCCTAAAATTCGCGTTTCGGAGAAGTGCATTGAACGTGACACATTTTGAAGTGCAGCTTCGCTCGAGTGTGACCTGGGTCGTCGTCCGTTGAATGGGACGATTAGACAATCGCCCCTTCGAAGGATTTCACTAAGGGCATGCTTCCGCTCGTGCCGCCTAGTTTCTCTGCTAAGCTCTGCTGTGGTCTTAGGAGTTGGATCGTGTTTCTCCTGCGCCCTGGGCTGAAATCTTCTAGCATCTCTCGCCGGCGCGCCGTCCTCGTCCGGCCCCTTGGCTAACAACCAGTAAATACGTACATACCAAGCTGAAGCAGTCACTTATTCCTTCCGTGCAGTCCATCACTAACACTGGTTATAAAATTCAAGGATAGGTATGGTGTAGTTATCCGTCCATCGGCTGACTTCTACCTTTATAGTGGTATCATTTACTAAATGTCTAAACACTGCGAGAAGAGGGAAAATTGGAAACGTTCGCTATGTTGACAGTCAATCATTGGTATGCTATGTTGCCTGACACTCCGGTATTCCCTATCTATGTAAAACTATCGCACGCAGACACTATCAGCCATTGAAAGCCAGCATAATAAATGTTTTCACCTTTCCCCGATTTTCAATGCGCCGGTGACTGCCTAAGAAGTTTTTGAAGTGATTGCACGCAAGAGATATTTTACTTATAATTACTACTAAAAATAATAAAAATGAAACCTTTAGTTTTTCTTAAGACTTCTTCACATAGCTACCATCCAGAGTTATATATGTATTTCTTCAAACATTTCTTGATCTTTCGAAGGCCGTCATAATAGATTACGTCGAAAACCATTGCTCCAACTTTTTGAATGGCGTCACCTGCGTTGTCAAGTCTCCGACCCCGCATTGGTTTTTTTGAGTTATGGGAATAAGAAAAAGCCACTTGAGGCGATTTCGGGTGAATATGACGGATGTGGTACTATTTTAAAGCCGCATCGATTTAATTGCGCTATTGTCGGTTGCGCCGTGTTTGCTTCTGAAAAACAGCCAGAAGTCGTGGAACCCACTACGCTGACACCTTCAACATTTGCTGTTCTTCGTTAATAATTTTCCGCAGAGTGCTGTAGCTAAAATTAGTCTCTTTTATGATCATTTGGATGGTTTCGCTTCGATGTAATAGAATGAAGTCCTGCAGTTTCTTCAATGTCGCTGTGTCGTAGGTGAGTGATGGTCTTCCACTTCTTGGATTGTCTGTGGGGGACGAATTGCCAGTTTAAAACATTCTTTTCTACCTCTAAACTAAACCATATGACGGGATTTCATTTCTATGGACAACCATCATTTCATCGTGGGCTTTCCGGTCACATAACCTTTCAAATGAAGGAACTTAATCGCACTATGGTCCTCTAACTACTCCATTGTGCGAGTAACTTCAACCTATAGCTTCCTGAAACGTAATAATGCAACTATAATAGCTATAATGTCCAAAATTATTATTATTAAATAATCTACTGGTTAAAGTAGTTTTTGCATGGACACAACTACCAAATAAATATTTTGTAACTTCTAACAAAACACAATCCAGCAGCCTACCCTGCGTCAAGTTCTTCTTCATCTCTGTGTACTTCCTTCCTCCCTTCATCCCGTCCAATATCCCTATCCTGTTCCTTCCCTTTCCTCGTTTGGCTAACATTCTTCCCTCTATTACAGTCTTCAACATCCCACTGACGGTCAATATGCCCCTCACCCACTTTTCCTGCCTCCATTGGATTTCACCCTCTCTTTGCCCACCATACCAGGTACTTCCTCATTTGTTTTCTTCTCGGTCCATTTCACCTTCTCCATTCTTCTCCACACCCACATTTCAAAAGCCTCCAATCTACGTCTATCCTCCTGCTTCAATGACCACGTTTCCGCGCCGTACATAGCTACACTCTATATCGAAGTTTTGACGAGTCTTTTCTTAATATACTTACTCAACGTCCCTGTCATCAACTCTCTCCTCCTTATGAAAGCCTCTTTGCCTAGCGAAATTTTTCTCCTTGCATCCCTGCTACTTTGACGGTGTTGGTCCAAAACACTTTCGAGATATGTAAACTATTCTACCTGCTCTAGTTTCTGCCATCCTATGCTAATGTTTAGCTTAGCGTTTTAATTTTTAGGATTAATGTCAGAGGCTCTAGGCCAGGGAAGTATGTGGTGCAAATTGAAAGAGGGTGGATTTCATCGGTGGAGGAAAGTTTGGGAGTGTAGGCATGTCTTCGGATTCTTTTGTTTAGGAGGGATTCAGGATAACCTCATTAAAGGAGGGAACAGTGTAGATTTGAGAGGATATTATCAAAGGAGTTTGGGTCATTGCAAATTTTGTGTCCTGTTATGGACAGGGAATAAGGAATTGAGCATTTGGTGTGATATGGGTGGCCACTATTATAATGTAATTATTGTTGTTTGTTGGTGGGTTTTATATGTATAGAAGTGTGAAGGTGATTTAGGAGGAGGAAACCGTAGAATTGAAGGAGACAGAGGACGAAGCATTGAGGTCGGAAATGAAAGTTTTCAGGAAACTATCATTGATGTATCTGAGCCACATTAGAGGTTTCAGGGGTTATTTTGACAGGCATTTTTTTTCTGCAAGACCAAGAAAGAGGTTTGCATAGGAAGGGTTGAACCTGCTGCCCATGGCACAACCTCTTTCTTGGACCCCGACTCCCTTGATAATTTCCTCTCAAATCGACACTGTTCCCTCCTCAAACGAGGTTATCCTAAATCCCTTCTTAACCAAAGGATTCTATGACATGCCTACACTCCCAAATATTCCTCCACCGTAGGAACCCACCCTCTTTCAATTTGCACCACATACTTCCCTGACCTAGAATCTCTGCGATTAATCCTAAAAGACCTCTACCCTGTTCTCAAAAAACCATAATTCCACCGCCAACCTTTTTCCCTAATGTCCCTCTGTTACCCAAACTGATCATCCCCTAAGTAATCATTTTTCCTACTCTATCTTTTGTTAATAATCCTGAGTACAGCTTTAGGTGCGTGGGATATCATACTTATTGTCCTGTAGTCCTCACATCCTGCAGCCTTTACCTTTTTTGGAATAGGAACTAAAACTGATCTCACCAAGTCTTCCGGCCAGATTCCTTTCTCGTAGATACTATGAACCAGCCCATATAGCCTCTTCCCCGATATTTTCCTAAACATTTCAATAGTTCCACAGGAATTTTATCCACCCCCCACGGCCTTATTTAGTTTCATCTCCCTTAATGCTCTTTCTGTGTCATCGTCGAGTATGCCTGGACCTAAGCTGTCTTCCTCTACCTTATGTTCCTTTTTATGCCTAATCTTGTTGGCCTAAGTTCTTTGCATTGCTTCTATATATTCCTTCCATCTTTCTAGAATCTTTTCTGTGTCAACTATTATCTAACCTGCCTTATCTCTAACTGTTAACATAGATCTTCCTTTCTTACTTCTCGATAGTGATTTAACCTTCCTGTGTAGCGTACCAATTTCACCCTTCCTCTGCAAACATTTTTTATCCTTGCACTGCATCTTTCACCATGCTTCTATATCTTTATTTGTAGCCTGCCTCAATTTATTTAACTCTTTCTACTTCATTTTACCTAACTCTGTGCTTAAATTCTTTGTGTATCCATCTTTGTAATCATCTCATCCGTGATCTATGGTTTCCTATTCCTTTTTGTGTTAATGGTTCCAATAGTGTCTTTTGGGGCTTCCGATATCCCTTACTTCCCATTTTTCTTTGATAGTACTCAGCTCTCACCATCCTCCATGATTTTTTCTATGGCCTGCTGGTACGCCTTCCTTGTCAATCCATTTAATGCTTCTACATTGCATTTTCTTACCCGCCGCCCCTGCCTTATCCTTTTGAAACGGAGGCAACATTTTATAACGAATAAATTGTGGTCAGAGTCCTCATTCGCTCCCGGGAAGCTGTGCGAATTTATCATACTGTTCCTAAACCTATTTCTAACCAGAATATAATCTATCTGATACCTTTCTGAGTCACCTGGCATTTTCCATGTATGCCTGTGCCTTTTGTGGTGTCTAAACCAAGTGTTGGTGATGACCAACCCCTGTCTCCTGCAGAACTCAATTGCTTGCTCAAGGGCTCATGTGTTCTGCTGACCCCAATAGCTGTGCTGGTTGGAGTAATAATAATTGCTCCTGGTTGGATCACCCATGCCAGATAGGTCAAAGGTTAGGAGCCAGACAATAGCCAGTCCACTCAGCATCTGTTCTTTAGTGAGGTGGCTGCAAATGCATCTTACCCCAGTAGGGCGGCCATTGAGTGATGGTGTCATGCCTTCCTCAATTGTGTAAAAACACTATTGAGGAAGGCATCTGGAAACCATCTCAGTTATCATTCCCAAGAGTATTACTGGGTTTCATAGACATCAAGGATCGGGGAATGTAAAGAAAACACATTGTATGTTACTAAGATTTCATTAGCACAATTAGTCTAATTTTGAATTGCTCCAAAATGTCCATTCTTTGATCCTGGAATTCTTGATTGAGGATTTTGGGTTTGCAATCACTATTATATTCTTCTTCCTGCGATTATATTCCAGAATAGGGGTGTGCAATATTTTGCTTGGAGAAAAATGGTGAATATGATGGCAGAAATGTTGAGAGAATTGAAAGGTGAGAGAAAATACAGAGAGCAAAAGACAATGCTAGCTACGGTTTCATTATTTGATATCACCCCCCCACCCCCTTCCCTCTTCCTTGTGTGCTGTTTCCCACTTTGCATTAATGGATAAATAAATATTCCACCCCGAGTATCTTTCGTTCTTTGGACTGGTGTGTCAAGTAGCCTTTCCCCTTTGCTACCTGTACCAAAAGGCAAATGTGACTGCCACATTATGGTCCCTCACAAAAGAATGTATTATTGGTGGATTGAAGGGAAATTGAAATAGGAAAATCAAAACTGTTTGAATGGAGTGATTGGAAAAAAATTTTTATGGATGGAAATGAAAGATTTTGTAAAGTACATGAAGTACAAGTGTTTAGTTTCTGTAATATGCATTTACCACTTGGTATTGACATTTTATTAGGACTTTACTTACAATTTTGAGAGGACTATCTCAAGCATTTTCTCTATCCCCCCCCCCAATTTCAGCTTTTTTTTGACAGTTCCATGCTTTTTGCTTATTAATAATGAATTCAGTCGAATAAGGGAACCTAACTTGACCTTCCTCTAATCTGAACACTTCAGATCAATTTTAGCCATCATTATACAAGGAGTTAGTCTGGTCAGGTGGTTATCGTGTTATGAATGATGAAAGACAGAAAAACTGTTGATGGATGACTACTCCATGTCCTGTGATGATGTAAAATTCTATCTGTTCTTAGTAATATATAAGTATTGTAATGCAAGTCTAAGAAAAAAGGACCAGTTACATATATGTTCCTCATGTCCACATTAAAAATCCCTATGAATATTCAGCATTTTTCAAAGAAAATTAAGCAGGCCCAATGTGAAATTTATTTATCACAATTAATCAAAATATTTAGTTATTTAGTTGATCACTTCATGCAACCACTGTATGATTATTATAAAATCATATGTGAAGTAAGAGTTACACCCATTTAAATAGGATATTTCCCCAGTGAAAATTGGGATGAGTAATTTAGACAAGTAAAGTATTGGTGGCATCATCTTGGTGGAAAAATAGAAAATTATTGGGGTAAACAGAAATGAGACCAACTTCAATGGACAGCACAAAGAAATATTCAAATAGCTGGTATGTTTGACAATTGTTCAAGCAAAATCAGAAAACATCATATGTACATTCCGTGCATTATATCGCATGGTTACTGTATGCATACAAATACACTCATTCACAATACATTGACAAAAAGTGAAAAAGATCAATGAAAAAATCTATACAATCATAATGAGTATTACATTTGTAGCATGAAAATGTGTGAGGAATTTAAATTAAAAATATCTCCAACATGCTAGTTGAATTGACTGTCTCACAACTTAGTTAGACTAAAGCTAAAGTAATAACAATTACATGAATAAATATCATTCAAATTGTTTGGACACCTATTAGGAAATGGGAGGACATTTTTCTATGTTTATTGCGCAACTTTACATTTATTTTTAATGACCTAAACATTACTTCTCTGTCTCTTTAATGACTGAATTTATTAATTACACTTTACTTGGATATTTTCTATGATGGAAAATGTTTCATTAGCCTAATGTATGCTCAATATCAATGGATGTGGCTTCGTTATATTAAACCTTCAAGAATGTATTTCATTAGATTGCTTATCCATTGCAGCAGAAAACATACATTGTTTCAACCGAGGATCTCCTTGATCCACAGTGGATGAAAGCTTATGAATCACACAAAGCACGCTGATTTCCAAAGAATGTTGAATTAATTCTCAAGTCAGTTCATAATTGTCAAAAAATTGTCAAATCTATATATTTTTAGGATCTTTGGAGAAATTTAAGAGGAATCACTCAGCTGAGGAATTCTAATGACTCAACATCACCACCATGTCTGGACCAATTAATTTCCTGTGTAGTAAATTTATACTCTTAGGTTGGGCATTGAAAAAGCCAAGATGAAAAATACATCATTATATTCAAGGTAAAAAATCAGCCATTTTTTACGCAACATAGCACTACAGAAAGGCCACACATAAAACATAAATGAAACTAAGACAGTATCAAATCAAACAACTGATATGTACTATGTGTCCAAATACTTTATTTGACACCGTTGAGTATTGCCATTTCTTTCTCTGTTAGTTTGACACATTTTACACTCATATCCCATAATTTTTTGGCGAGTTCCTTGTCTTGGGATTTTGATGAAGATCTTGCCAGCTGTAATGCATAATATTGGGTGATTATTAGATATTTGGCGGAATCTCATTACTTCCATCATTCCAGTTAACTTAAATGCTATTTATTAAAGGGTCAATAAACAAAAGGATCAGCGATATCATGCTTTGCTTGAAAAATGGAATCATGTCATGAGTAATCAGAAAGTAAAAAAAATTTCGGAACTTATTTATTCTTGTCAATTCTATGAATAAGATCAATCAAGTGTTTTTTGCATATGCCCTTTAGTAAGAAGACCATTACCTTTTATTGTTCAATTGACCTTTTTGGTTGAATATTTAAAAGTGTTCAATTTATATTACCATGGTCTACTCCGACACAATATATAAAGGAAGTACTAGGAAACCTGTACTAGATCCCAAGATGGGCAGGTGTTTCAGTAATTTTAGTCATGTTCATTCAGTTGTGCTCTCAACATATAAACTACCACCATGTTACCTTTTAGTGATAAGAGCACGCCCTGATTCCCCATTAATTGGACCCATCATTATTATCATTGGGCTTGAACACTGATGAAATTTCATAAGATGTTAGTTCATCTTTCCTTTTGACTGACATTTGAGGTAATTTGCCTCAGTTAGGGTAGTTAGGTATTTTCCAAGGGTTATGATACTCATCAAATAGAGAAAGGGTGGAGAAAAATCTATAATCAGGATCATGCTCTTATGGTTATAAGCCAAGGAGTCCACAACTTAACTTCTGACCTGATGGATGAAGTAATTTATATCATAAAGACACCCTAAGTAGGGGTCGGGATACCACTGAAAAATACTGCCACTACAAGGATTTGAGCCTGGGCCAATGAAATGGGAAGCCCGAACATTTGCAACTATGCTACATTGATATACTTTTTTTCATGTTCTATGTAACAACTCCTTTTACTCCTCTCTTTATCCTGGATCAATCAGGAAGGGTCATATAGGAATCGTGGTTCACAGTTGCCATCTCTACTCTTCATAACAGATAACAATATTTTTCTGAAACTCTTGTCCCTGGTGGAGCAATTTGTTGGAGACTCTAGATTAATATTAAAAGGAATCATTTTTATAGGAGCAAGCCTTTTTTACTAGTCTCTTAACATTTCTTATAGACTCTGCTATTGACAATAATCAGGTAACATGTCTTCAAACTGGTCAGCATTGAAACATGCAATGATTTACCATTGTTTATGCTACATTTTGCATTTGCATCCATTCAATAAGTGATATTTATTAAGAAAGAGTGGTTGAAATTCATTCTATCCTTCTCTGATAACCAATTTCAGTCCCTTCAATGGAGAATGGATGTGTGGTGCGTATTTAACTAGCCTCCCTCTTTGGAAGCTTGGGATTGAATCCCAGTGATGTCAAAATATATCAGTGGCAGCCCAATTCCATCTTGTGAGCCATGTCTATGTATATGAAAATATTTGTAACACTCAGAGGTTATTTGGGTTTGGATCATTCTCCCAAATATTTCTCGGAGTATTTCATTATTGATATACCTAACTAATTAAAATACCTTGCAATCCTCAAAATATGCTCCACTGATCCCTTCAACTTCTTCGGACACAGCTAAATGGATAGACGTTTGAGCTCCTTCTGTTGCAGTCTGAATATTAAAAGCATTTGTTAGACATAATGTTTCACATATTATTTGACAAAATAAGATTGTTATGTGATGGCTAGTGATGCATAAATGCATGGAGTGCAAAAAGCATACTTTGCCAAATAAAGCTTTATGAAAAAAATTATATATTTCCGTATATTCCCATTAATAACGCCCACCTTATGTATAATGCGCACCCAGAACTTTGTGGTTTGCATAGATACCGCAAGCCCAGGGCTTCATAGTTATCTTGAATGTGTATAAATGCCGCGCATATGTATATGAATATCGGTAGTAGTGGGGGACCCCTCTACCGAGGGGTCCCCCACAACTCAGGTGCACTTTAGTTCAGTCGCCTATGGGCATGCGTTGAGACCAGAGGTGGATTTTTGTGACGTGTGATTGTTTGTGGTGTCGTCGCGCCAACATGGAGCGCACTGCCCACCAACGCTATGCTTTGAGGTTTTGCGTTAAACTCGGGAAATCCGCATCGGAGACCCTTTAACTCATTAAAAAAGCTTATGAGGATGATGCCTTAAGCCGCAGAATAATTTTTTGAGTGGCACAAAATGTTTAATGAAGGCCGGAAGCTCGTCGAAGACTAGCACCGCGTCGGACGTCCGACGACCGCTCGAACCAATGCTCAGGTGGCTCAAGTGAAAAACGTTTTGGTCTCTGACAGGCGTTTAACCATCGCTCTTATCAGTGAGGAGACCGGCCTTTCAGTCGGAGCCGTCCACACCACTATAACAGAGAATCTTGCGATGAGGAAAGTGCGCGCGAAGCTGGTACCGAAAGTCTTGAGCGAGGAACAAAAACTGTCGTGGGTAGAAATTTCGCTAGAAATTTTGGACCACGTCCTGGAAGATGAAGATTTTCTCGACAACGTTATTACCGGCGATGAGACGTGGATGTCCCAGTATGACCCAGAAACAAAACGGCAGTTCAGTTCAGAATGGCACACGCTGGGGTTCCCGCGTCCGAAAAAAGCTCGGATGTCAAAATCCAGCATCAAAACTATGCTGATTGTTTTTTTCGACTGACGTGGCATTGTTCACTAGGAGTTTGTGCCAACTGGTACTTCCGTAAATGCTACTTTTCACGTGCAAGTACTGATAGCCCCGACCTGGCTCCGCCTGATTTTTTCTTATTTCCGCGAATAGAAAGGGAGCTCAAAGGATATCAGTTCGACTTCATCGAGGCGGTTCAAGCGGCGACGACAAAGGCTCTCAGCAGTATTCCGGAAACCGACTTCCAGCGGGCTTCTGACGAGTGGCAGACGCGCCGAACCAAGTGTATCGATGCAGGGGGAATGTATTTTGAAGATTACTAAGTAATTGTAATGATAACCGCAATAAATTTTGATTTTTGGAATCAGTCCCGATACTTATTGAACGGACCCTGTACAGCAAACACCTCTGTGACTACCCTTTTCATGTGACCTTTCAAAAAGTCTTTCATCCAAAAATGGTGTAAAAATATGTTTATATCGGATGTGTGTTTGTAAAAATACGTCTATGCTTGGATTTTTTTTCAATTTCATTACATAACGCGCATCGTTATGTTTTCGATCATCTGAACATTTTTGAGTAGATAACGGGCGCGTTATCGATGAAAAAATACGGTACTTTGAGTCATATCCTTTAAAGCCAACATTTCACAGCACAGATGTGTGCATTCCATAAATGGAGAATGATCACATCTAATTGAGAGCTTAAGTCAGAACTCTTTTTAAAATATTTTATTGGATACAATATAGGGTTCGTTTTGGAAAACAGAGTGAACCTTTCTCATTACACTTTTTGTGACATCCAATCCAATAGCCTACTGGTGCATAAAAGCGATGTTATAAATTTGTCAGAGTTGTAGAGGGAAACATGACAAATGTTTCTCATAGAGTAGTCCGTGGTACTATCATTAAATTCTTACAGTGATAATATACATTGTCCATAACTCACTCATGAAAGGCAAAATATCTCATTGTTGATTGGATGTCACAACATTGATCACATGTTTACTCAAAATATATATTTAGAATTAACTCCCTTGTTATGTCTTCAAAGTCAGCAATGCCATATTAGTAAATTTCAATTACGTTACAATATGGAAGCCTGCTTACTGAATGTATCATCATCCACAATCGTTTTCCTTCACATAAATTAAAATAATAATACAAAAAATAAGCTAAGTTTAAATGTTTATACATGGCATTCATGGTGGTGAAAGATCTCAGTCAATTTACTGTGGCTATTCAAAAGAAAAAGTAGAACTCCTTTATCCCAGAGCCTAATTACTCTTCTTACAGCTTCTTGGATTATTCATCAAATGAAAGAGATAATAACTTTTCCATGGAAATTATTTTGTTAAGTACATTGTGTTTTACTGTGATATAGCATCATCAAGTACACATGCCATTGTGTGATGGATGAGAGTAAATTGAAGCTCAAATGGAATTGGTTATGTCATGGGAACAAGTGACCATTTTTACTTCCAATTGGTCACTGGTTCCCATGAAATGACCTATTCAGTTCCTCCAATTGACATGCACATGTACTCCTGCCGGTCACACTATGTCTCTGTATGTACACCACATGCATCTTACCATGAATTTGAATGTGATGATTCCATATCACGATTAAACATGATATATTAAACCAAATAAGTTCTATGCAAAAGTACATTCTCTCTTTCATTTGATGTATGCACAAAAATTCCACAAAATTAAGCCTCACCCTATTAACTGTTGGATTATATTGCTGCAGTTCTGGAAACTTTAATCCCATCTGCTGATCAGCCGGTTGACATTTATGGTGAAGTTTATTTACCTTTGCTAAGCCTTATGTGGTGTGAAATTCTCATGGTCTGTTTAAGAGGACTAAGTCATGTCTGCTTGCTCTATTTTATTTCCAGAAAAATGAGTGCCCAATAAATCAAAGAGTTAGGGTTAAGTACGGTCCGGAGACATATTCCAGGTTTGAACTCAGTAATCTCACTTGAGCAAATAAGTGGCTACTAAAATGGCAACCTTTAAAATACCTCCTGTATGAAATCTTTGAAGATGGATGAAGATATGCTCTACTCCTGTTTACCTTGAAAAATAAGGCAGCCAATAAATTTACTGCAACTGCAATTATTCCAGTAAGTGTTTTATATATTTCAGTTCTTACTGTGCCAGGATGTAGACCATTGACAGCAACACCTAAAACAATATAGAAATTGGTGTTATCATCTATGGTGACCATTATTATACATTGAGTGATGATGCATATAAAATCTGAAGAGTTAAAATCTCTGTAAAGATCATATTAAAGCATTCATCACAGTTACTCAATTAAATTAATTTCATTGTTTCTTTTTTATCCTCTTATCACATAATTCCCCTCATATTGATGTCCATTAAAAATATGACATGAATGTTCAAATTGATACAAGAGTACTTGAATTTTTCCTTTCGAAAATTTCTAAAAAAATTTGTGGTTGATTTCTGGAGATGTCTAGTGTTTCAACTGATCATTTTTCAAGAATTAATTTTCCAAAATTGTTAATGTCCAGTCACTAAAGTATATCCTAGGATATTTTGAAAGCTAATGGAAAGAAAACATTACCTAATATTATAAATAAATTAATATAGGCTTCATTAACATAGTTGCTCCTGGTAGGGTCACCCATGCCAGATAGGTCGAAGGTTAGGAGTCAGACGAAAGGTAGTCCACGCAGCATCTGCTCCTCAGTGAGGTGGCTGCAATGGCGTCTGACCCCAAAGGGGCCGCCAATAAGTGATGGTATCACGTTAAAAACACAATTGAAGAAGGCAACGGGATACCACCTCAATTATCATTCCCAAGATAAATATGATGGTCACTACAGAGATTTTGAGTCCTGGAAACTACGGGGTTCGGCCCAATCAGCCGTGTGTCGTGCCCCGCAGCAGGGGAGGCAAGGCTTCCGCAGTCGTCTTCCCCCAAAACCCTTACAAGGGAAAACCGACAGCAGCGGGACAGAAGATGTAGGAGAAGAAGACCAAATTCATTAGAATAGGAACTTGGAATGTTAGGAGAATGATGAGGACAGGTAACTTGGAGAATATTAAGCGAGAGATGGAAAGGGGAAAAATATATATTTTAGGTCTATGTGAGGTGAGATGGAAGGATAGCGGGGATTACTGGAGTATTAATTATAGAATAATATGTAGCAAGAGCTAATGAGGGGTTGCCATTATATTAAATATAGAGGCAGAAAGAAGAGTAGTCAACATAGAACAAGCAATGGATAGAATATTACCAGCAGAGATAAAAGCAAAACTGACATGTTTGGACATTGTTCATGTATACATGCCACCGAGCAACCATATGGAGGAAGAGGTCGATAGGACAAAAGAAATAGGAAACCATGGATCACGGATGAGATGATTACCAAGATGGATGAGCAGAGAAAATGGAAGAATGTAAATACAGACTTAGGCAAAATGAAGTACAAAGAGTTAAACAATAAATTGAGGCGGGCAACAAATAAAGCAAAAGAAGCATGGAGGAAGACACAGTGCGAGGATATGGAAAGTTTGCAGAGGAAGGGTGAAATTGGTGCGCTGTACAGCAAAGTTAAATCTTTATCGGAAAGTAAGAAAGGGACATCTATGATAACAGTTAGAGATAAGGCGGGTAAGATAATAGTTGACTCAGGAAAGATCCAAGAGAGATGGAAGGAATATATAGTATAGAAGAACTGTATAATAAAGTACTTCGACCAACAAAGTTAGACATTGAAAAAGAATATGACGTAGAGGAACATAGCTTAGGTCCAGGCATACTAGACAATGAGATAGAAACGGCATTGAGGGAGATGAAACTAAACAAGGCCGTGGGGGTGGATAACATTCCAGCAGAACTATTGAAATGTTTAGGAAAATGCGGGAGGAAGAGGCTATATGGGCTGATCCGTAGTATTTATGAGGAAGGAATCTGGCCGGAACACTTTGTGAGATCAGTTTTATTTCCTATTCCAAAAAAGGTAAAGGCTACATCATGTTAGGACTACAGGACGATAAGTTTGATATCCCACGCAGCTAAAGTTGTTCTCAGGATCATAAACAAAAGGATAGAGTAGGGTAAATTATTACTGAGGGAATGATCAGTTTGGGTTTAGGAAAGGGAGAGGTACGCATGATGCCATTGTAGTAATGAGATTATTAATCGAGAGGAATATAGAACACAACCAGGAGGTATTTGCCTGTTTCGTAGATTTCGAAAAAGCGTTTGATAGAGTGAATTGGGAAAAACTAATGAGTATTCTGCAGAAAATATAGAATAGATTGGAGGGAAAGGAAGCTTATCAGCAACCTGTACATGTCTCAGACTGCTCAGGTGCAGGTGGGAAACAGGAGGTCCGGATGGGCAGTGTTAGGAAGAGGTGTAAGGCAGGGTTGCCCATTATCACCGTTGCTGTTCAACCTGTATGCAGAGGCAATGATCAAAGAGGCATGGGAAGAACTGGAGGTAGGAATGAAAGTGGGTGGGGAATTCGTAAAATCAGTTGGGCTTGCTGATGACCAAGCTTTAGTTTGTCAGTCAGCCAAGGGGTTGCAAGCATTGCTGAGTGAATTGGAAATTCAGTGTGAAGGTTTGCTTAGCTAAACATTAAAATAGGAGGGCAAAAACTAGAGCAGGTAGAACAGTTTATGTATCTCAGAAGTGTTTTGGATCAATACGGTCACAGTAGTAGGGAAGTAAGGAGACGATTTGCTTTAGGCAAAGAGGCTTTCACATGGAGGAGTGAGTTGATGAGAGGGATGTTGATTAAGGATATTAAGAAAAGACTCATAAAACCTTTGATATGGAGTGTAGCTATGTACGGCATGGAAATGTGGTCATTGAAGCAGGAGGATAGACATAGACTGGAGGCTTTTGAAATGTAGGTGTGGAGAAGAATGGAGAAGGTGAAATGGACCGAGAAGAAAACAAATGAGGAAGTACCTGGTACGGTCGGCAAAGAGAGGGAGAAATCCTATGGAGGCAGGAAAAATGGATGAAGGCTGTATTGGTCGGTGGTGGAATGCTGAAGACTGTAATAGAGGGGAGAATGTTAGGCAAATGAGGAAAGGGAAGGAGCAGGATAGGGATGTTGGACGGGATGAAGGGAGGAAGGAAGTACTCAGAGATGAAGAGGGACCTGATGTAGAGTAGGTTGCTGGATTGTGTTTTGCTAGGAGTGACAAAATATTTATTTGGTAATTGTGCCTGTCCAAAAACCTACCTCAACCAGTAGATTACTTAATAAACAACATGATTTGGTCTTTAGCATATATGTACAGGGAAAAAATAATTCTTTCTTTGTTTAACTGCATCAACTGAGTGATGAATTATCTATACAAACTTAATGGAACTTCGAGAATCCTGCGCGAAATACATAATCCACTACACTAACAAAGACACAATAGTAGTGAAATGAGTATGTATTTATGATTTTCATATTTCTCTTTTGATAATCATGTACAAAATTCTTTTTCTTAAATTAAAATTAATCCTAAAGTTGATGATTTCTCTAAATATATGCAGAATCCATGAAAATTAACCTTCACAATAGAATATACTGTAATGACTTATGAATTTTAGCTTATTGCTACCTTGGTAATTGATGAAAATCCATCATGAAAATTACAGAGTGCACTCTCAAGCCTGAGATTCATCATTTAATTGTTTGTTGAAAATAGTGAGGAGAAGTTTGCTGTCAATAGAAAAATCAAATTCTATAATTTGATTTTTCTGCCAACAGTTATTTCTCCTCATCCCTAGCCTTTCCAGGATTCAGTTATATTTTGTGCTTCATGCATATCATGGAGCAAACTATCAAAGTCCATTTGAATGTGATGTTAGACAGTTTTGTCCTTAGAGGAAGGGCACCCGGGGACCATCCTATGCCTTGACACTAGATAGAATGCCAAGTGTACGCCATTGGTAAATCTAGAGATCCTTGCTTTAGTGTCTCCCCAGAATATATCCCCATCACACCATTGTCTGACTCTCATCTATGATGGACCTTAGTGGAGCTGGATGTCAGCCTCATACATCAGTTGTTTTTGGGAGGAGATGGGAAATGTGTGGGTAATTTCTAATTCAATAGAAATACTGGCCAAATTTGAAACTGTAATGTTGGAATAAGTCTGTAAAATTTCATATGATGTAATTTATTACCACAATCTTGGCAGTGAAATGCTGAATGAGCTAATTCACATTTTTGGCTTTCATGGTTGATTTCATAAACTTAAAGAGAAGGCTTCATATTTTTGTCACTAAAGATAGATCATAACAACAATGAAAGGATGGTAGCTTTTGAAGCAATCAAAGTTAAATTGTGCTTTGTACAGTTTATCAAAGTTATCAAACAACTGGATCAGGGTTCAGGGCATACAGAGACTTTATGCTCAGATAATTTAAGGTTACACTGGCTAGCTTTCAAAAGTACAGGTAATGACAAAGGTGCTAATCTTATAGGAAAGCATGACTGAGTTCAAGCTGCAATCATATAGGAAAATGCATGGGCTACCCATCCATAACAGTAATCTTGCTGTAGGGAGTATGGCAATTGTCTAAAAAAATATTTAATCTTTTCAGAACAATTTAGCAGAGTAATTATGTTATTCCTGGCTTGATTCACACTTGGGAAATAGTGTGTGAGCACATATGTATTTATGACAAATACATACGTGCCATAGTTACCTGAACCTTCCAGTCTTCTTGCAAGTTCATTTACAAATAGAAGATTAGCCAATTTAGCATTGCAGTAATTTGTTAAGGGTCTTCTATCTCGAGTTATGTGAAATTTGTCCGCATCTAATCTTGCCTTCTTATGCATTAAAGATGACACGACCACTATTCTACTTGGTGCTGAATTTTTCATTAAACCTGTTTGAAAAGAACTACAATTAAACCTTAATTCTTCTAATCTACTTTTTTTAGTCTCATAAATATGGTAATTTTTCCAAAATGACATAAAGGAGAATATATATTGGTAAGTAAAATCTTGGATGCAAATCTTACCTAGAAGTAATATTGTCAGGAGAAAGGGTCCAAAATGATTTGTCTGTGCTTCAGCTTGAATTCCATCCTCAGTGAGTTTATTCCTTAAATTGACATCCACAGCATTATTTATTAAGATATCTAGTCGCTTTTCATTTTCTTCCACTTGTTTTACAAAGTTTCTCACTGATTTTAGAGATGATAGATCTAGATGTTGGACAATGACTTGTTTATTGCCCGTACTTTCAACAATATCAGCTGAAAAAGAGAAGATATATTGAGGATGTTGAGAAAAATATTTTTCATAGATAACTGATTTAAGTGATGGTAGCCTTGACTATATCAGCATTATGGTGGGTAATTTGCTCTGGCAATTAATCACATGGTCTGTCTGCTTAGGTGACTTAGTGGTCAACCCTTTTTGGCAAAGGTGGCAGATGTAATAACTTCTACATCTTCAGAGGAAGACGGATTGTTTCCGTCGAAATATCAAGAAAATACGTGTGAGTGTTCTCTTTTTTTGTGTTTCTATATTATGTGTTACTGTGTATTGTACTATTCGGCACTTCCGTGTTACGTCTATGAAAGCATATATATATATATATATATATATATATATATATATATATATATATATATATATATACATATAATGTGTGAAAATGTTGCTTTCCCTCAACTCTTGAGCCAATCCAGGGGTCGCATATTTAATTCCACTTAAGGCAAGGGTATTCTGTGGTCACATAATTGGTGTCTCATTTGTCAGGTTTGTAGTGCATTATGACCTCTGAGGGTGGAATAGTTATACTCAGTTAATATGCTAAATATTATATGATATGTCAGCGATATAATTCAGTGTTTGTCAAGCAAGTATATATGAGGATGAGAATTCATAAACTATGTGACTTGCTTCATGAATGTTAATATTTTATTATTTATTATTAGGTGAAATTTGACCATAAACATAAAAATACCCTTAGGAAGGATATGTTCCCACCATAATTGATTTTGGAGAAAAAATTGAACCAAAAAATTTTATATGAAATATTTTTATGGCATTACCTCTTGCCTCATCAGCTTTTTGTACATTCCTGCATGCCAAAATAACACGGGCACCTCTTTGAGCAAGATCTCTTGCTGTTTCCTTCCCAATGCCTGAAATTTATAAGAATGAAAGTCCATAATTATTGCTCTGACCCCTACTGTAGCATTAAAGTTTTCACATGAATGCAATTGCTAAATTAAATATAATTGGTTTGAAAATGTTTATCACTAAATCGAAATATCCGTTTCATTACAAACATCACTTTGGAAACTAAAATTGGGTCATTCCAATTGGTCAAATGACTTACCATTGGAATTTCTGATTTGGTGTGTCTTAAATGCACCTTAAAAAGTTATCTACATTCATTCTGTAATGAGCACCGAAGTAACGTGAAGTGCTACCTGTTCCTGTGCTGCCGAGGCCTTAATGCAAGGTCATGGGTGAGGTGCTGGCCAGGAGGGGAGGGAAAAATGCGTAGGACTTAGAATGAGGAGAAATTGAGAGAGTAGAACAAGAAATATTGGTAAAGTCTTCTCCATTTACATTTGAGGGTGGCTTAATGAGTTTTAATGACATAATAAAACATTACCTCCAATTACCAGGAGACCTCCTGGAGAGAGAGCATGAATACTAAACAATGAGGATTTCGAACTATGACATGGTGTCTCATTTATTGTAGCCCATGAGTGCAAGAGAAAATGAAAGAGAGAGGTCTAGAGCTTAAATGATACAAAATAAAAATTCATGATCCCTTTATTCGTCATCAAGTGAACCGAATTATTAGCACGAGATTTGTACAAAACGACTGTGTGTAAGAGAGAAGCAGATAGTGTGGGGATAGTTACTGCACCATAACTGGCACCCTCTGAGTGCAGAATGATGGCTTTACTTGGACAATCCTTTGCATTTTATTTAATCTGCTGGGATCACATCCTTTTATTTCAAATAGCCAGATGATCGAATTTAAAATATCAAATCATACTAAAAATGCAATGCATATTCCACTCAGGTTGGTTGCTGAAATTCAATTATTGTGAGGTGTAATGGTTGTTTGTGGTCTACAATATAAGAAGGGACCATTAGGTCAATATTAGAAATGAGAACCTGAATACCACACAACAAGGATTTAAAACTCTGAATTAGTAAAGAAAAAAAATTCAGGATCTCTTTCATAAATAAAATGCTAACCAAGTTGTTAGCATCAGGCTCCTAAGTATGAAATTTGAGAGAGAGAGAGACGGTATAGGGAGAATTGCACTGTTATTCTGGTCCCTTATAGTTCATAGGAAAATTGACATCTTAAACCTAAATATTTTACATTTAATGTCTCTCATTTTATTGCGATAAAGTATTCTAGCATAGTATGATGGGGCTAATAATACATATTCAGCATCACACCAATGAAATATCTTTCCAATTCATGCAAGAGATTTGAACTGTAATTTAACCTTGTGTCCATAAGTGATTACCTACATAGTAATCTAGTAACTCTGATACGTAGTAACTCTACCTGCGTAGTTACTCTAATAATTTTGATACACTACTCAATATATCATTGCAGCATTTTATGAATTAAGCTATATGCTGTGCATGATCTAATTCAACAATTACTCCAACTTTATGAGGATATGCTTCATATACAAAAAGTATATAAGGCCTAGCAAAGATTATTCTAAATGAGGCCTAGCTAGTAAAAGATTACATTTCTCTTTAACTTTCTCATCACATTTCCCCAATGCTCTTCTATTAAATTCTATTTGTTGTAAGTTTACCTACATAATCCATGTTTCACTCAGGATAGGTCATGAATGAGTGTAATGCCTAATCATAGTTAATCTAGTGTACTCATTCTATGTCGGTATTCCTGATTTAGTTGATATTCAAGGAGTAACTATTCTTATTTCAAAATTCATTACTATGCATTTTTTAGATAAATTCTAATTGCAAAGGGTTGCACCAACATTGTATTGCATTTAGGCCATCTGTTAAAGCTACTTTACCCTCAAGATTACGGATAACTCCATAAACCACTGAATGGTCTGCAAATAAACTAATGCTACTTTTAGCCACAGAGTTAATGTCATTGACGTAAAGAAGAAATACAAGAGGCCAGATAAGACTTACATGGGGAACAGTTGAAGTGACTTCTACTGCATTACAGCAAACACCACTCTGACTACCCTTCTATTTTGACCTTACAAAAAGTCTTTAATCCAACCCTGGATGTTTTCATGTAGTCCACAGGCTTCTAGCTGTATGAGTAGTTTACTATGAGGTGCTTTGTTGAAAGCTTTTATATAATCTAGAAAAATCGTGTCCTCTAGAACATCACTCTCTCCCGAACCAAAGAATGAACAAAAACCACCCGCTGAGTCAATTAGGATTTACCCTTGCAGAAAATATTATGGTTTTTCGTCAATAGCACTTGACTATGGAGGATTTTAATTATCTGACTAACAATTATGTGTCATGATCTTGCACAAAATGGATGTGATGGAAATAGTTCTAGAAATCCTCCATTCTTCCTTGTCTTCGTTTTTAAAAATAAGTGTTACATCTGCAATTTCCCAGTTACTATGAGCCTTATGATCTACTAGTGACTTCTTAAATATGATTTCTAGATACGATGCAATTTCTAATGCTAATTCATTAAATACATGTATTCAATCAGACCCAGAGGAATTGTTGAGATTAATATATTTCAGTAAAACTTCTACTGTATTATTTGAAATTTTAATTATTGTCATTGGTTGGTTGGAAGTGATTTGGTAAACTGTCAGAGTCATTCAGTGAGAAAAAGTTTTGAAAGAAGGAATGTAAGAAGTTGGCCTTTTTCAAACTGCTGGTTACTCTTTCGCCTTTATCATTTTTCAGTGAATCAGCAATAGACTTATTTCCCTGAACCTCCATGACATAGATACAAACTGCTTTTGGGTTCTCATTTATATTTTCACTTGATCTTTTCATTTCGTATTCGCTTGACGATTCTCGATATTCCTTTCTGGCATTCGCTCTAGATATCTTATAATGATTAATTACCTCATACCATTTGTCGCTAGAGATATCTTTCCTTATATATTTCATCTGCGAATGATGTAGCCATAGACGTTTTAGCGAATTTTTAACTTCCGCCTAGTACTTACTAGGTTCTGTGTTATCTTTTATGAATTTACAGCGAATGAACATGACTGCTAAGCGCGTGATCTCACGGAAGTGAACCCCAGTATATCGGTGATTACTGTTATTCCAAAAATTTGCAAATTGACTCTGTAGCACGCATTTTAGACAATTATAGTCCCCTCCTTTAAACAAGTAAATTTTCCTTTTAGGCTTCTTATTTCTGATCCCATGTAGCAAAAACTTATCTTAAGACCTCTGTTCATTAATACCTTTTATAGTTTCTTTTGTTAGAACTTTTTCGGGTATGTTCGTTGCTAACAAAGCAAGAATAAAGGGTCCATTCAATAAGTATCGGGACTGGTCCCAAAAATCAAAATTTATTGCAGTTATCATTACAATTACTTAATAATCTCCAAAATACATTCCCCCTGCATCGATACACTTGGTTCGGCGCGTCTGCCACTCGTCAGAAGCCCGCTGGAAGTCGGTTTCCGGAATACTGTTGAGAGCCTTTGTCGTTGCCGCTTGAACCGCCTCGATTGAGTCGAACTTATATCCTTTGAGCTCCCTTTTTATTCGCGGAAACAAGAAAAAATCAGGTGGAGCCAGGTCGGGGCTGTCAGTACTTGCACGTGAAAAGTAGCATTTACGGAAGCACCAGTTGGCACAAACTCCTGGTGAACAATGCCACGTCAGTCGAAAAAAACAATCAGCATATTTTTGATGCTGGATTTTGACATCCGAGCTTTTTTCGGACGCGGGAACCCCAGCGTGTGCCATTCTGAACTGAACTGCCGTTTTGTTTCCGGGTCATACTGGAACATCCACGTCTCATCGCCGGTTGTCGAGAAAATCTTTATCTTCCTGGACGTAGTCCAAAATTTCTTGCGAAATTTCCACCCGCGTAAGTTTTTGTTCCTCGCTCAAGACTTTCGGTACCAGCTTCGCGCGCACTTTCCTCATCGCAAGATTCTCTGTTATAACGGTGTGGACGGCTCCGACTGAAAGGCCGGTCTCCTCACTGATAAGGGCGATGGTTAAACGCCTGTCAGAGTCCAAAACGTTTTTCACTTGAGCCACCTGAGCATCGGTTCGAGCGGTCATCGGACTTCCGACGCGGTGCTCGTCTTCGACACCACAAACAATCACACGTCATAAAAATCCACCAACTGTCTCAACGCATGCCTGAAGGCGACTAAACTAAAGTGCGCCTGAGTGGTGGGGGACCCCTCTACCGAGCCGACCGGTCGGACCCCCATCCACCCCTCCGCAGAGGCTACAGCGAACCAGTCACGATACTTATTGAACCGACACTGTATTATCGCCTTAAAGTGGTGAAGTGACAAGTTAATGCATGGAGTTCAGCGAAAAATTATGCAATAGTGACTCGCATATATCTCTGTCTTTATCCCCTGTTTTTAAAACTATTTGTTCTCCAATCAATAGACAGAACATTCATTCTTCATCGATGATTATGACTTTGTCATCTTTTTGGAATATGAAACTATAGATTACCTGGTCAATTTCTGGTATTAAATTAACTCTGTCATCTGCCGGCCTGTAAAATTCACATATATTCGCGCGATTCTTTTGGGATGAGAAATTCAACACCAAATATCTCCGAACCGTTCACCTGGAATCATCTCATGCCTGCTGATGTAAGAGTTCTTAAATTCGCTGAAGTCACCGCCCACGGTTATAGTTCCTGTGTAAATTCTGTCAACGGAAAAGTATTTTGGGATATTTTACCTCTAGCTGATTTCAGTGAATAACCAGAATTCAGTTCCAATAATTATATTTGCACCTGCGCTTTGAATAAAGTGATGATATTCTGCGCCATTTTCAAACTTAGGTTATTGATTTCTGATGAAGTTAAAGTTTCCTTGACATTACGATTGTTTGTTGTTAACCGGGATTCGGGATTAATGGGATCGTTTTCTTACTATCATCGATTCCCTTATAAAATTTTCCGTCCGATACTATCTCTATCACATTAAGTGACTTACTGCATGCATCTATAGCATTGACCCTTACTTCATTTAAAGACACCTTATTTGGAAAAGAAACTTTAGAGATCCACTATTTGACCTACACGCTGTCCTAAACTTTAATCCAAAATTTCTCGTAGTGGTCAAATGTCACACCCGCTGCGCTCCTGGTGGCCTCAGACCCTTAGTGAACACCTGGACGGTTGAGAGAGTTCCTACACGGTCGCATTGCCGTGAAGGTCATCAAAGGAAGCCCCGATATCCGTGCAGAAATGGCACAACCTCTGATCAATGTCTACCATTCGGTTCCAAACCAGAGGTCCACGATCAATCCTCATGAAAATGCTGAAAACGCGAGCGTCGCACCAACCCCTTCGATGATACGATGCTACCCAACAGCTTCACTCCATACTCATAATCCCTGAAGGAACGTAGAATCCCCTCAGATCCATGGTCCACGGCATCGTTGACGCCCACATGAGCCACGACCCGCAGCCCCTGTTCCATGAGTCTTCGTCACCTGGGAAACGACATCACCCGGAATGCACCCGGCCGATAGGCTCTGGCTCACACCCTCATGGTCTTCTGGGACCATCACGCCCGACTTATATACTGCATACATGTATTTCATGGATCCCCTCTTCCTACCCTAACGGCTCCTTTTCGGAAGTATTCTCTCAAGAGCGGAGGTAGGGCTTGCAGATATCACCGGTCTACCCTCTGCCAGCACCTGTTATCTGTTGGAGACGGGGAGGAGATTTACCTTCCTATTTCTCGTCTTAGCGTCCATCTCCCACTGCTACTGCGCGAGACGTTTCAATTTTCCTGACTCAACCACTTCATCTGAAACCGGACCCCGAGCAGTTTTTCGATCGCTCTGCCGCGTGTTACATTGGGGCGAACCAATGCGGTAATAACTGATACACTCGATGAATTTTTGGCACCCTGGTAGCACCTAACGCGCGATTTAGTTGGGCAATCCATTGCATGCTATTGAATCGGTATCCTTCTATTCTGCCCAGAAAATTGAATTCAAAATATCGATTCATTTGGCAGGCTGCTGATTAATGTCATTAATTAATGTGATTAATTCTATTAATGTCAGCTGACAAAATTCGTGCCGTATACAGTCTACTGGTTGTTTGCGGTTCACAATAGTAAATAATAACTTGATAGAATGATGAGTATATTACTGAATAATGAGTATATCACTGAAAATATTCACCATTATCAGTGCCATTACTCCTTACTATCCATCTGACGGGCTGCGAATTCAGTCTTCACATTGTTTTATCCTTTCTAACTGAATTTTCTCTGGCTAGTGAAATATTAGTTATGGGAAATGTGAATAAAAATTATGGTGGCAAGTTTCGAAGTCGGAATCAGAAATCCTTAAAAGTTCACAGGGACTTTTGATGGTTGATGCCTCCTACCCATCCGATGTTATATCATGTTAGTCAAAGTTGAGGGCATTTCGGAGAGTGACGCTTTTATATATCACGTGGTCAATTATCGTAGTACGTTTTACGATCTCATATATCATTAAAATATGGGATTATATGAGGTATGATTAGGTCGTGTGTTTTTTCTATTGAAAAAAA
The DNA here is from genome assembly GCF_022747635.1 of Hetaerina americana. Taxonomy (NCBI): domain Eukaryota; kingdom Metazoa; phylum Arthropoda; class Insecta; order Odonata; family Calopterygidae; genus Hetaerina; species Hetaerina americana. Next base: position 10,021,966 of record NW_027286514.1, on the reverse strand, counting down.
CAATTTATGGGGTTTTTAATTGTCCTCGAATGACTTCACTTGAATTCAAATGAATATGGAGTTTTTGCCTCGGAAATCTTTCTGTAGGACATTCCGACGCGATTCGAGCTCAACGTATGCTATTCGTTACTTTAGTCATTGACTTTCGTTTGACACGTTGAAAATTGGATGTTTTCGAAGTTTTCTGTGGCAATATTGGCATTCTTATTTGAGTAGAAAAAGTTTTCAAGCATTATTTTGCAATTATTTGAGAAAAGGGAAGGATTAAAGTTCACAATATGGGTATTATTTAACAAAGTCAATGCATATAGAGCAGCAGAGGGTGGATGAAAATATTTTTGAACGTGTACAAATGATCGCCAAAGAGTCTAGCTTTGTGGAAAAAGTAATTTCGGGGGGGAGAGCATGCCAGAAACGAAATACGGGTGTGGAAAATACGTGAACGAAAAGATGAAGCCATTGTTATCGAATATGTACCACATTCAGGATGCAGTTCAGACGATTCATATCTTATGATATCCCATATTGTTATATTATATCCTATGTCTTATCACCTAATTGAATGTCTCGGCCTGGTAGTACAAAGCGATCATCTTAGGGTGTCGAGTAAGAAGACGAAAATATGCTCCGTTTTATTTTTTATTCCATAATCTCTGAGGTCATAATTATAATCGCACAAAGTTAGCCGTCATTCGATATAGACAATGTAGCCAGCTGCTAACCCAAAGTTCACTGATACGACTGATGGTTCGTTGTTAAACCAAACAGAATGCAATGGAAAACTGCGGAAAGTTTTGGGAAAAATATAAAGATAATATGAAATTGTATGTATTCCAACTCAGTGAGATCTCATACCTGGGACTGTGAATTAAATTATTTATTATTAACTCCACGAGTATCCATCAGTATTAAATTAGTTGAAAATGTAAAATTTTCAAAAGCCAAACGAGATGTGCATAATGAATTGAGCTTTTGTAAGGGCAAGTGAAAGGAATAATCCTTTCGATTCTTTTCAACGATTTGTTTAATATGCATACTCGATTTCATTTCCACATCAATCCCTACAATGATGAATTATTTCAAGCAAGAGATCAAGGGAACTAGACTGTCAAGATTCGGCGAATCACGACGCACTTGCTAAAGATCCTCCGACTCGTAAATGAGTTGTGCATTTTGTAGTGATTAAAATCTATAAGTGCCGTCTTAGACGATAGAAAGAACGAACGCAATATTTCCACACAAATTTTCGGTGTGATTTTATGTTTATTGAAAAAGTTTTTAAAGTGTATGAATCAATAATTAACGATTTATTTGTTATTTCATCACGAAGTTAATCTAATTCGAACGATGGATGCTGCTCATCGAATATTCCATGTTGAATCCTGAATTCCTTGAATGTATTATGAATAAATGCACGAATCGCCTTGAATACCTCGGTTGGCTCCTGTAATAATGGCTGTTTTCCCGTCGAGTCTCCTCTTGCTCTTGCAAACTCCTGTGTTCATCCAATAGTATATTTTGAAGGCAACTACTGGAAACACGATTGGTACCAAGAGAACAGAAAGGATCCACATGATCTTCCTCCCTCACGGGCGAGAGTTTACGGAGACCCTTCGCGCGTCTTCCTGGGGCAACGCTCACTTCGCTTGCTGCCAACCCGCACGCCTTTGTCGTGAATAATCTGATGCAATCCCCACCTCTTACCTCCCTCCCTTTGCTCTTTCTCCTCCGGGCTCATCTTTGCGTTGATAGGTGAAAAAATATTTAACTCAGAGTAACTCTCGTTCTTCGGATTAGCGTGTCCAAAGAGCCTCTATCCTGTCACCCCCCACCATAAGAAAAATGCGACTACCTCGTTTTTCACCCTATTACCAATAAAATTGGAGCGTTTGCGGCAGGAAGATAAAACGAGGGGGGTCGTCAATTTTCAATTATTACTAAGAAATAATCGGGGAAGAAATTCGAATTTTATTTGTTAATTTTAAGACTTCTCTACAAGTCACCATTCAGAGTTATACTCCCAGCGTTCCTTGACTTTTCGAAGGCCGTCATGGTACGATAGATCTCTGCAGATTGTGTCGAAAATCATAGTTCCACCTCTTGAATTACGGCATTTGTGTTGCCAAATCTCGACCCCGTAATATTTGTTTGAGTTCTGTGAGGAACCCACTGAGCTGACACCTTCGTCATTAGCTGTTCTTCGTGAATAATTTTCTGCTGAGTGCCGTAGCTAAAATCAGTCTCATTCTTGATCATTTGGATAGTTTCTCTTCGATCTGATAGGATAAAGTCCTCCAGTTTCTTCACTGTAGCAACAACGTTCGTGACTGATGGTCTTCCATTTCTTAGATCGTCTCCGAGAGGGACATGTGGCCAGTTTAAAAATTCCTTTTTCACCTCACAACTGTGTAATATGACGGGTTAATATTTCTATCGACAGCCATTATTTCATCGTGGATTTTCCGGGCCCTGTAACTTTTCAAATGAAGGAATTTAACCACGGTACGAGACTCTATAATCTCCATACGGCGAATTACTAGACTCTATGGCTTTCTGAAACAAAAAAATAAATGCTTTAATTTACAACATTATTTACATGAGTATCCATTCATATGCAGATAAATTTTATCCGGACATCTCGGTTATTTCTTAGCAATAATAACTTAAAAACGATTCCCATATGTATTTGATGGTGCGGGAAATTGGGATTGGGAATGAAAAAATGTTAGAATTGGATGGGTTGGAAAGTACTACATTTTTCCGGGTGTAAACTTTAAATTTGGGTAAAGTAAATTTAACCGAGTTAAACTTTGATATCTACGTTTTATTTCTGCAATAGTTAGGTCATAGTCTAGGTTAATCGTGCATCGACTGCACGGAGACAAAACCAGGAAACACGAGAACATGGAGGATATTCTCACGTAAGATAAAATAAATATGGTTTTCATTTATTTGATATTCAGCTGTTTAGCACATTTTTAGTCTTTATTTTCTGTAATATACATTGGCCGGTTTATATTGACATATTATTTCATCTTTTCCATATCATTTTGATTAATTTGATCTTTAGCATTTTCCCGGTCTAAAAAACGGTGCTGAATAACTATATTTTTATTTTCATAAAATTATTTCACATATTATTTATGTTAGACAGTCTCATTAGAAAATAAAAGTACCATGGCACTTTCATTTAATGCGGTTGAAGATTTCCAGTTCTTCTTCTTTTAGTTTCACGCACTTGACACTTAAATTCCACAGCTTTTGGGCTAGTTCTATGTCTCTGGCCTGCTTTGAAGTCTTCTCCATCTGCAACATGCATTAGATGATACAATATGTAAATTCAATAGATGAGAACATATGGGATATGTAATGAGATGAATAGGTAACTTAGATAGGGTAAATGATCGAAACATTATGCATAACATTTTTTGTGTTAATCAATTTTTTTTCAATAAGTTCACAAGAAAAGCGTCAATTTTCTCAACAATGAAACTCTCAAATTACATGTATTCTGAACAATTATTATCATTGTTACTATCACGCTACCATTTAAGGTAGGTTTTGGATGGACTCAGGCTTATCGTCACATTTCCCTGTTCCATCTAAAATGATACAACCTTCGCCTTCGCGGCACTTAGTTGTCCAGTTGGAAAGTGATAGCAAGCCGTTTGCCCTTCCGCTGGTAAAAAGAGGGAGAGAGATAAGCCAATAGCACACTCTGGCTATCTCCAATTTCCTATCAGTCACAAATAGAAAATAAAACAAGAGAGGATACTTAACATAAATATGACAAGAAAAAAGAAGAAATATGACCAAAATCATCCCTGATGACAAATATCCGTGTTCTAGCGGCTTATACGAGTAAGTGAGTTAAAAATAAGGAGGACATAATTCTTCCTGAGTTAGACAAGTGTTAAGAAGAGTTTAGTGACAAGTTTAATTCGGAAAATGTTATGGTTTGGAAGCCTATCCCTTGAGGGAAGAAGATTGGCGCAGACTGGAGCCGTTTGATATTTAGAAAATATGAAGTAAATTGAATATACACAAGTGGAGGGGAATCCCAACGAAGAATTAAGTATCAGATACGGAAAGGAGATATTTGTTGGGAAAATTCAAATAAATCAGAAAAAGGGAATGGAGAGAATATAAAGAGGTAATGTCGCGCTGAAGGACGAAATAGAAGGTACAATGATAAGTTAAAAGAGCAAATTGATGAAGTAAATGGTCATTTTAGAAGAATATGGGATTTGGTGGACATGTAGAATTGCTGCAGAATGAAATGGCGTGTATCGAAGCATATTTACATTGAGCAGTGTTTTAGAGATATTAAGTCTTTTTTTGGAATCGCATGATGTCGTGTAATACTTTTCAGGAACCATAAAAAACCTAAATTTAATCGGTATACTTCGTATACAAGATGTTTTTTAACATGCTGTGGTGGAGACCATTACAAGAATGTTTTTTTAGTTTTAAGCTGTGGTCTCGTTAATGCAATGAAAAATTCCATTGGGAGGACAATAAAGAAATAACACACGCCACATTAATGCTTCATCTTTTAATACCACATTTTTATCTACCTCATCATCTAATAACAATGATTAGGCTTGCCATTAAGTACCAAAGGCATCTGATTCTACTTGATTGCCTCTTTCGCTATACACAACTAAAACTGGTTAGTGCGATGGTAGGTGTAATGACCACTCAGGCATGGGTTCGATTAGTATTGGTAATACAAACAGTCAGTCGAATCCTTTATCCATAACTGTTTCAACTTATGTGTACAGAGCTCCATCCACAATGCGTTCTTTATGTTCGAGTTTTGAATTCGGCGCTAGTAGATAGTTGTTGGGGGAAATTCAAAGAATCAAAGAAAGAGGATGGAGGGAATATAAAGAAGCTATGTCCCATTTGTTATGTCTATGCTCGTTTGGAGCAGACTAATGCCGACGCTGTGTTTCTATCAGCCCTTCTTACTCACCCAAAAAGCCGTATCCATACTGAATAATCCTAGGGGTTCAATAATCCTCGGATGCCGGTTTTGTACCTCTAATAGATACCTAAATACCTATAGAAACCTATAAGACAGCTAAAAATGCTACTAAAATACACGTAAATCTGGTTAAATAGTATCCATGTTTAGGATGGCTCTCGTTGTCAATGATTTCTGACATATTCCCATGTGGCCATGAATATGGCTCAACAGGCACTCTTGGGCTAGCACAAATAAATACTTAAACCGTTTGGCTATATAATCGACGTATTTCAAATATACCAACATTTTACTCGCCCTTTCACTTTTCCGAGGCCTTTGGAATACCAAACCATTTGAGTAGTACAACTAAATATTACACAAAGAAATGCATTGTATGAAAACATTCGCAATCACGACACAATGCATGAGGCAATTATGAGGAAAAAATTTTACTCCACAAGACGCGTTAATGCACTTATTTTTTAACACGTTGCAGTGGATGACAGACTGCATACAATGCATAATCCCTCTCTCTCTCTCATCAATATGTCTACTTTTTATTATCATAAAACCTGACGTTGGTAACAGTTTTTCTGAGAAGTATTCAATATAAATGTTGGAGAGGAGGATCGGTCCCTCCGTCACTAGTGGGAGAAGGGATCTTACTATGCTTTCCCCCTTTCTGCACCTTTCATCCCTTCTCTGTTAGTCATCTCTGCTTCCACCTTCTCTTGCCGTTAGACCTTCGAAACGGTGAAAGAGGCACATCAAAGTGATGTAATTCAAGATAGTAATTCTATGCGGGCGTGATGGCACTCACATTACTTTAATTAATTATTATTGATTCCATAGACTAAAATGATAACTCTTATCTTTACAAAAATAATATTTTCAAATAATATGCATTAATGTTAACAATGTTTAACTGCCCTAGTGTCCCTTTTACCCCTTGATGCATTATATCTGGCAGACGTGGTAGTCCAGTACGCAGAACGGTAGATTACTGGCTTGAGAGCCCGGGTTCGACTCCTGGGGATTATCTCAGTTTCATCCCAGCTACGTAATTTTTCTTACACTTCTGGGAAACCATAAGCGGCACAGGAAATAAGGAACTTCCCCTCTACCATGATCTATAAATTGCATACGCCGTTGGGCTTAGTACCGAGTGACCTCTACCCTCACCTATCCAACCTAACTTCGTGTTGATTACTGTGGTTATTTTTTCCTATCCAGAGCCATGATGGGCCAGGATCGATCTTGTTTTATGGATGCCAAAGTTAAAAAAAGCCAAGAAGTTGTCGCAGCATATTTGGAAGGCTTAAAATGTTAGAGCATCACTGGAAAAAGTGTCAGCTTAAAATGAAAATATTCTGAAAGATAAAAATAAATTTGAAGAAAAAATGCTGCGTTTATTTGTTAGGCCGGAAACTTTACAGACTACCCCATTAGATTGGAAGCTTTTGGCAGGTGGGCGTGAGAAAGGAGTAGAAAGGTTAAATGGGTGGAAAGAAAAACCAATGAAGTGCCAGGAATGGTGGAGGAGGAGAAAGGGTCGTTGGAAGAGATCCAAAGGAGGCAGAAGTACCGTGGATACAGAGAATTTTGATTGCCGATGGGATGTTGATGACTGTGATATAGATGGGTATGTTAAGCAAGGGAGGTAGGGCTAGGAAAAGGATAGGAATATTGGACTGAATGAAGGGAGACAGAAAGTATTCGGAAGTTGAGAACAGTTTCATTAATACGAGGTACCAACCATTTCCCAATCGCCCATGCCGAAGGGGAACTGGTGAAAAATTTTCTATCTTATTCATCAAGATTAATAAATTGGTTGCAAAAGGAGTAAGAAAATGTTGGCATCAAATGTACATCATTTGAATTTGAAGGTCCCATAGTTTCAAAGATAGTTACAATAAAGGCATTACAGTTAAAGTAGGTAAATAGATATGCTGTACAATTACTAAAAAAATTCTGCAGGAAAAAATAATAATAAATACCTTGCAGTCAACAAAATAGGCTCCATTGATTCCTTCTATATCTTCAGATACTGCCACATGAATGGATGTCTGAGCTCCTTCTTGGACATTCTGCGCATGAACAAATTTATTTTATTTCCCATATACCTTAATTAAACTTTTAAGTCATGATATTTATTAATAAGAGTATAAAGAGTCCAATGGAGCAATGCGAAAAATACATTTTTAATAATCATGTCGATTAAATGGAAATGGACGACAGAATCGCAACTTGCGAAGCATTATCACCACCACTGTTAAATAACAAAATTGGAAATTTTTGCCAAGGATTTACAGAAGTTCTATTTAAAAATGTAAAAACACTAGGAAGATGATAATTTTCAATATTTTCTGAGTGGAACGAGGAGCAATTGAAAGAATAAGTGACTAAAGTCAACTACAAAGCCAGAAAATGGTGAGTTCACTCCTTATAAGGGGAACCTGTAGTGTTTCATTGTCCTTTCGCAATGAACTGCAGTCTTTGAGAACACGTTTCGACGACAACAAGACTGATTGTAGCGGAAATAAGTGACAGAAAAGTGATCCAACTCCAAAATAAAACTTTTAGCTCCTCAAAAATAGTCACAATATCTCTAATTCGTCTATGTTATGGAGCTATAAAAGCCACTGTACCAGCAGCATAATATGACGGCAAAATTCTTAACCCTCAAACCGTGGCGTTGATCAGACTGTTATTGAACCGTTACGTCCCCCAATCCTTTTACGCAATATCTGGGGCCCTTTAGCACTTCAAGGAAAACGTTTTTGCTAAGTGACTAGGAATGTTCGTATTTTTTTTCAATTTACAATATTTCTAACATTCACGATCTGGGTGACCGACGTCACCATTTGGGTAAGCTTTTCCAACTAATAGAATTTTACGGACAGTAAGTTAGTAATTACTATTTTTATATGATTTTTTAGTTCATTGGGGCGTAATACGATCATTATAGAACGAAAAATTTTTCAATTTTGTAAATTATGAGCACCTTCGCTGATTAGATTGTAGAGCGAATTTACTATAAAACCATCATAGGGTGGATAGTCGAGTTAAGTGAAATGTGTTTTAACATGAAGATCGATTCCTCCGCAGTTAGATACTTTCTCAGTTCATCCTATCGCTGGCATCAAGTACCGTTTCACATATACGAGGTCTGTCCAAAAAGTATCGCGAATTTCGAATTTCCCCGGGTTGCATGTATTTGATTTTTAATTTTTTTGTGGGGTTATGTATGGTACTTATGTCTCTCCCTTATGCCAAAAAGCTCGGCCATTTTCAATTTTCCGTTAATTTTTGACAGCTGTTTTGCTTCAACGTGTTTTGGCTTGTCTTCGATTTTTGCGTATTCCAAAAAATGGATAAAAAAATTTGTATTAAATTTTGAGTGAAAAACGAACTTAAGTGCGCGGACGCATTACGAATGTTGACTGTGGCATATGGAGAACCGAAGCAACGTTTATCGGTGGTACTAAATGTTCTCAGAGGGCCGAGAAGATGTGAAGGACGAAGAGCGTGCCGGACGCCAGAGCACGTCAACGACAGGCGAAAACAATGATGAAGTGAAGATAATAGTGTTGGCCAATCGTCGAATCACCATTAGAGAAGTTGCTTAGGATCTAAAAATATCGATTGGCTCGTGCCATTAGATTTTTACCAATGATTTGGGCATGACACCGGTCGCCGCGATATTTGTACCAAAATTCTTCCATTTCGACCCAAAACAGTAACGCATTAACATTACTAATGGGGGTTTAACTCTGTCCGCGACGACTCAAATTTGCTCCAGAGGGTCACAGCTGGTGACGAATCATGGGTTTATGGTTATGACGTGGAAACTAAAGCTCAATCATCCCAATGGAAGCTGCAGCACGAGCCAAGACCGAAAAAAGCGCGCCAAGTTCGGTAGAATGTGAAAATGTTGCTTACAGTTTTCTTCGTTTGCAGGGGCGTTATGCTTAAAGAGTTCTTGTCACAGGGTAGAACGGTAGATAAGGAATATTACCTGCAAGTTATGCGCAATTTGCGTGAAGCAATCCGCCACAAACGCCTGGATTTGTGGAAGAACAAAAATTGGCTTTTGCACCATGACAACGCTCCTACTCACACATCGTTGCTTGTGCGCGAATGTGTGGCCAAAATCAACACACAAATGATGGCGCAGCCACCGTATTCCCCAGCTCTGGCCTCCAGGGACTTTTTCTTGTTCCCGAAACTGAAGAGGCTCATGAAAGGACGACGCTACACTACGATTGATGAGATAAAGACTGCATCGAAGGAGCTGAACGAGATCACAAAAAATGATTTTTTGAAGTGCTTCGAGGATTGGAAAGAACGTTGGCACAAGGGTATAATATCTATTGGGGATTACTTTGAAGGGGACAAAATAAATATTCATGAATAAATAAATAATTTTTGGAGAAACACAAAAGCCGTGATACTTTTTGAACAGACCTCGTAAGTACCTTCGGGCACTTAAAAAAAACAGAGAGACCTAAGGTTAAAGCATTTCTCGGAGAAGTCTCAGAACTGAGGCTGTTAGACCACTTTGGACAATTAAACCCTACTTAATAATAGCCTAATGACTTACTGTCCGATATTGTTGACCGAATCACTGTAATTCTTTGGAATTAGCTTAGTTTGTTTTTCAGTTTGCCTTTATTTTAGGCATATACGAATTATATTATTGTCTTTTTGATAAGTTTCCAGGTCCCTTCAGAGAATTTCATAATTCTTCCATACTCGATCAAAATTCCACGACTTTACCAGGTTTTTATGGTCAGAGGATAACATGCAGAAGTACTTATACGTATGTACATATGGTAATTTGGATCGAGGTAGATTGAATATATTCATTAATTTGATTCAATTTAGTAATGTTTCCATTACTCTATATTTTCAGGTCATCTATTAAATAAGCGGACATAAGGTTGATGCTGAACTTGTTTATCATTTATTGATAAGGTAAGTGGCAGGCTTTTATGATTATCCTCGATAAGATCAAATAAAAACAAAATTTGCTTAAAAGTAATCAAACTCTTCTTGAAATTAGCTTTAGTACTGTGCACATGGTGTTAAAATTATTTTATTTATCATCAGTAAAAAACAAGCAACTATTTAGACCAACAAAAAGGCCTGTATCTGCAGCTGTTATAGTTTAAAACTTGACCATAATGGTGTTCTATCAACATTTTTTGCATATAAAGATGGCTGTAGTGTACCATGTTAGGGTTGATTTTTTGATAGACCTTGGCACTACATGCTACTTTACACTTAAGTCCTAACTAATATGACATAAAATATCCTTAAATCACGTCCTGGCTATTAAAATCACTTATTATTTGGCTCTCTGTACTTTCCACCTCCCTTGATATTAATTATCCGATCCATAAAATAGACCATACGGCTTGGATCGTAGATAAATTTTGTTTTATTTGGATTGTAGATACATTTTGTTTTGATAGTTTTAATCATTGTGTTATATATTGTACCAAGAGGACATTAATTGTGGAAACTAAATTCTATTTAGTATTTGAAAATATCCTCTGATTATGGATTAGTAGGGGCCGTGCATTGGAACAAATAAACACTGTTTGAATCTGCATTGATGGAATTGCATAATCATTTGCCTCGGTGCTATTTATTTTAGGGATTTAGGATTGTTATTTATTATCAGATTTCTTATTGCATAAAATTTTGTATTGAAATGGATAACCTGAGAACAAATGACCTTACCTTAAATATTGTGCCAATTATCAGTTCACATATGAATTTGAGAAATGGTGGAAATCTTCTGCAAAATTCAGTTCTCACTATCCCAGGATGTACAGCATTAGCAATAATCCCTTAAAAGAAATAAGAATTGAAGTTACTTTTGAGCGCTCGCTTTGTGATAATTTTTCAGTAATTACTATGAAAATTATATATTCTATTCTATGAATTGATATGATTTTAACAATATCATATCTATAGTTCAAAGTTAATATAATTATATTCTATTGTTTCAGGCTTCACTTCGTGGAAGTATTTAATATTCATACTAAAAAGAAAGACTCGTACTTTTCCACAGATTTTATTATACGGTACCGTATAATAAAATCTGTGGAAAAGTACGAGTCTTTCTTTTTAGTATGGTTAATATAATTAGTTTTGTTAGCTATGACACCATGACCTTTTACATTATGTAAAAGGTCATGGTATATTAGGGTCATGGTGTACTATGATATGTACTTTAAGTTCTAAGTTACTCATTAAAGAAGTAGTGGCATTTGAAATTACAGTTTTTGACTGCAGTTTTGACATGCACCAATCCTAATGTTATGCCTGAAATCACACTGACAAAATTGATTTATCAACTTTGTGTTTCATTCTAATTAATAAAAATTTTGATGGTAATGAGGGAATATTTGTCATTCATATAAATATAAAAATTATATTGATAGCAGTCTTCGTTCTTATCCCCAAGCAATGTGATGATCAGTCAAGGAATTTTTCATTGTCTCAATTGGATGTGTTGTGATAACATGATTTTTTAAGTGAATACCTAGTAAATGTTGAGATTTATGTACAAAATAGGTAATTAGCACAGCCATATTTGCAGGTCTAGATATGTATCTACTTATTTATTCCTTTGAATTATTTCTACATGATTGCAATGACTGGGGTACGTTTTTATTAGAATTATGTTATACAATGCAGTTTTCAAAGTAGATTTATCTAGCTAACATAGGCTAATTCATGCTTCTGCCTTCAATTTCCTTAAATTCATACTTAAGTCACAAATATAGATAAAAGGGAAATGTTATGAGTATGTTTAAACTCTTTTTTGTCTGCATTTTTTGTTAGAATTTTAACGTGCAGTTGATACTCTTGATCTTGTGTCATCAAAGCATGCTTATTCAATGATTATGCTATTCTATAATTTTTTGTAGTGATTAAAAGTGGTGGCACAGACCAAGCTACTTGTTAAGGATATTTTATGGAATTTAATTATCCTTGCTATGCTATACATATACATATCAATGTATTATTCCAATGAAATTATTTTCACGCTTGAGATGCAATGTTGAAATTTCCATTCAATAGGAAAGGCAATCATATATATTTTCACTCATTTTAATATGACCCTGGAAATAGGTTCGCTTGATAAATATAAAAGAATTATACAGGAGTTCAAAAATTGTTTTGGTTATTGTCAGATTTTTTTCTGAATCAAATAACTTGCCCCTTCCTGTTTTAAATCTTAATTAAGAGAAATTATTGAATATGAAACTTACCTGTCCCGTCCAGTCTTCTTGCAAGTTCATTTACAAATAAAATATTGGCTAACTTGGCATTGCAGTACCGAAATATGCTGGAGGTTTGTGCAGTTGTGTGAACTGTGTCCACATTAAAACTTGCATACTTATGCACAAATGATGTAACAACTATTATTCTACTTGGTGCTGTTTTCTTCAGCAAATCTGAAAATAACTGCCAATGTTTCAGTTCATTTTATTCAGACAAGGAAAAAGTGTTGAATTGCTATTTTACTGAACATTTCAATCATAGAATAACAATTGCTATCTTACTTCTTAACTTCTTATATGTTACCTAAAAGTAATATTGTCAGCAGAAATGGTCCGAAATGGTTTGTCTGCATTTCAATTTGTATTCCATCTTCAGAGAGAATGTTTGGCAAATTTGTACCGGCAGCATTATTTATTAATATGTCCAGCCTCATTTCAGTCTTGAGCACTCCACATGCAAACTTTCTTATTGATTTCAGAGAGGACAGGTCTAAGTGCTGAATGATGACCTGCTTATTACCTGTACTGTTTATGATGTCATCTGGAAAAGATGAAACGATACTATAGTAGTAGCATATTACAGTTTGCTTCTGTGATTTGAGTGTACTGACATATTCATATGGGTATAGCTTTCTATAAGGCAATTCATTTGACAATCTAATGTAAAATATTATTCTAAACATTTATGTGTATAGAGTAATAGCTGTTTGTTTCCACTTTCACCTCCATATGCTATGCCCTAAAAGTATATCAGATAAACGTTTCATTGAACCATTAATTCTTGTAGTATTTTACAAATTCATGATTGACCGGCTCAATTGGGTCAGGATACCCTGTGACCATACAATCCTCTAATGTTTTCTTTTTATTATAACATATAACATTAAAATCTATGAATTGCATTAAGATATTTTGGAATTACTCATTTCATAATTTGCAAAATGGCTCTGTTAAATGGCTTTAATAGAAGATCCTTCGCTCTATTACTGATGTGAGATAGTTCTCAAGTGTATGGAGTAAATGGAGGAGTCATATTTTACTTTCCATTAGAATTACAAGTATTCTATTTTTAAATTTCAGGCATTTTGATAGAATAAGATTATGTTTGTAAACATTCAATTTTAATAGTTCTATTCCCAACATTTTGGTGTGGATAACCTCACCATATAAATATGATTTATTTATGGTATGTACCATTTTTTTAAATATTAAAATAAGAGGAATTGTTTGATATATGCAAGTAACTTGTTAATTTACAAAAATAGAATGGCTTATGCTTGCAATTATTTCAATTAATGCCATCAACCTGAATCACTATTTTGAAGAAGTTCACAAAATATATCTTTTCTGTAGAATTGGACCACATAGTTATCATATTTCCTATTCATTAATTTATATACATATCATATTTAATTTTTCAAATGAGCTCACCATGAAGCTATGGTTAAGCTATGTAGTAAAATTGTGACAGTGATACAAAGTCTGTCCCAAAAGTAGCATGACTTATTTTTGCCTGATAGACGGATGGTACTTTAACTGGCTTGGGAGGCGAGTCTCAGGAAAGGTTGGAGGTTGGTGTTGGTTGGCTCCCAACATTTGCGGAGTGAAAAGAGCTTCTCCACAATGTGAGTGGAGATCCAAAGTTTTTAGATATTTCCCCATCAGACATCTTCCTCTTCCCCTGCCTCAAATCTGTGCTGAAAGAATGTCACCATGGCTCGGTGGAAGCATTACAGTAGGCTGTGGCTAGGGAGCTTAGCAGCATTCCGGGCAAAACCTTCCAAAAGGCATTTGAGGAGTGGAAACCCCACTAACAGTAGTGTGTGGACGCTCAAGAGTGCTACTTTAAACCCTTTTTAGTCAATGTATCAATTCTGGCAATACATTTTTATGAATGAACTCAGTCCTACTACTTTTGGGACAGACCTGGTAGGTCTGCATTTTGATTTCAGCCTTTGTGCTCACAATTGATGATTACACATTGTGTTCCTGATGAGTCACTAATAAAACATAATATAAATATAAACTGTGGTATGGTAATCTCATGGGCAAATAATTTGACTATTTGCACATTTTAGAGGAATTTCATGAATTTGATTTCCTTAGCTCATTAAATAAGAGTGAGTGAGCAAGGAATGAATTGAGAATTGTAGAAGGAAGAAAAAGAAATGGAGAACTATTTAGAGATGCTTTTTTTTTAAATCGATGTTTGTGATACATGGACGCACCCAAAAGTGGTAGGACTGATTTTCTCTGGCGCGAACGGAGCGGTGGAGGGGGGTCTGCCTGGCAGGGTAAGGTGGAGGGGGCTCTTAGCAATAGACCAACACCAACCTCAGTCGCCTGCGGGCTGTCGTTGAGTGAGGACACCGTTTTTAGTGAAGCAAGTTTTTTGTCCGCGTCGAAAAACAAAATGAATCTCAATTTAGAGAAACGTTGTTCCGTGAAGTTTTGTACGAAACTCGGGAAGACGGCAACTGACACCCTCGATATGATCAAGCAGGCTTATGGGGACACTGCCTTAAGCCGTTCCACAGTATTTGAGTGGCACAAGTTGTTTAAAGAGGGTAGGGAGTTCGTTGAAGATGACCATCGCTCCGGACGGCCGTCGACGGCAAGAACTGACACGAATGTGGACAGAGTGAGGACACTGCTGAACACAGACCTGTGGGGAGACTGTGAATGCGAACTTTTACGTGCAGATGCTAACCCGCCTCCGAGAACGCGTGAAAAGAGTCCGACCGGCCATCGCCAACTGCTGGGTGCTTCATCATGACAACGCGCCGTGCCATGGCGCGCTCGTCATCAGACAGCTCCTGGCCAAATACGGCGTTGCCACGTTGCCGCACCCGCCCTATTCTCCCGATCTGGCACCACCGGACTTCTTCTTCTTCCCCCTGATGAAAAGACAGCTCAAGGGACGACGTTTTGACTCGATAAAGGCCGTTCAAGAGGCTTCGACGAGGGTCATCAACGGCATCCCCAAAGAAAATTTCCAGCGAGCGTACGGGGAATGGGAGCAACGTTATACTAAGTGTGTAGCACCTCAAGGAGCATACTTTGAAGATTATTAAGTCGATGTAAGTATATATTCAATAAAATTCTTGTAAAAAAATCAGTCCAACCACTTTTGGGTGCGACCCTGTATATATAGGAACAAAAAACTATATATCGGAGTGAGGTGGCCATTCACTGTTGGGAACAAATCATGCAAATCCATTTAGGCTTTGTTCACTGGAGTAGTGTACAAAGGGAAAGATGAAAATATGTATTATAATGGAAATCGCTTAGGATTATAACATACTTGATGAAAATGCTTCACTAGGAAGTCTTCTTTACATTTAGCACTAATTTGATTGAATTGTTTCTTTTACATAATTTCTATCTAATCGTTATGGTGATTATTATTTATACCTGCATCACTAAAAAACTTGACTCATTTGATCATAAAAATTGATAGTAATACAACCTTTTGCCAAAGCTGCTCTCCTCATATCCCTGCATGCTAAAATCACACGAGCTCCTCTCCAGGCCAAATCTCTTGCTGTTTCCTTTCCAATACCTGAAAAATACACGTATTACATGCTAAGTTTTAGTACATATTAAAGTTTTTACAAGTATTTTCTTTACATCTTCACATGAGGTGCTCATCATAAACTCCTGCCTATTTGATAAAGTTTTTTCACCTAATGAAAATATTATTTTAATGCTCTAATTACTTTTCCCTCATGCTTTTGAAATACGTACTTAATTAATTGGCGAGTGATTGCACCTGTTCTAATTTATATTTATATGAATTTTCAGTCATATGTGCCTGTAATGATCTAGGCGTAAAGCGTTATACTACTAATCGGAGGATCCGGGTTCGATTCATGGGCACGCATCTCGTGCACCCTCTGCTCCACCCGAGCTGTATGAGTTTTCGTGTACTACTATATCTTACTGTGAAACCATAGCCACCACAGGGAAAGGAACAATAACAGTCCCCCCTGTTTTTTACACACCGTCAGAGTTATGAAACCCAAGCCTGTGATAAAGATAATTGACCACATGCCTATGAACATGTAGGTAGATACCCCAGCGAAGTTGAAACGAGGTGGAATTGGCTTTTTCGTTGGAAAGCTTCATCCAATATACGAGGGTCATCCGGAAAGTAGTACCCGTTCGTGCCGCATGAAGTGCTGACGACGCGAGTAGCCGCTGGACGAGGTCAGATAGCTTCAGTGGCTTGTCTGCCTTCTCTGAGCCAAGTTGCGTGACGCTAGCATTGCCTGTGTTGTTTCTGTGATTGTTTACAATGTTTAAAAAAATTGAGAACGCCGCCAGTTGTGAAGTGAGGGCAGTGATTAAATTCCTCAATGCAAGAAACGTTCGCCCATGTGATATTCATCGCCAATTAAAGGAGGTGTATGGAGACAATGTAATGGACGAGTCGTCTGTTCGGCGGTGGTGTCGCAACTTCAACATGGGGAGGGGGAACACACACGACGATGAGCGTTCGGAGAGACCGTCTGTCATTACAGACCAACTGGTGAGCTCAGTTGACGAATTCGTGAGGAACGATCGGCGCGTCACAATTGATGACATCTGTGAGCATTTTCCCAATGTTTCTCGAACAATTGTTCATGAAATTGTTAAACACCATCTGCATTATGCAAAAATTTGTGCAAGATGGGTCCCTCGCGTATCTCAATGAGCTGGCGGCGAAGGACTATGCAGCAGGAATACAGAAACTTGTCACACGTTATGACAAATGCCTTAATTTGCTTGGAGATTATGTTGAGAAGTAGTTTAAAGTATCCTCTTTCAAATAAAATTTTTTATGTTTGTTAATATTTACTTTTGTGTCTTTATTTCACGAACGGGTACTACTTTCCGGATGACCCTCGTGTGTGTGTGTATATATATATATATATATATATATATATATATATATATATATATATATATATATATATATATATATATATATGTGTATATACGAGGGTCATCCGGAAAGTAGTACCCGTTCGTGAAATAAAGACACAAAAGTAAATATTAACAAACATAAAAAATTTTATTTGAAAGAGGATACTTTAAACTACTTCTCAACATAATCTCCAAGCAAATTAAGGCATTTGTCATAACGTGTGACAAGTTTCTGTATTCCTGCTGCATAGTCCTTCGCCGCCAGCTCATTGAGATACGCGAGGGACCCATCTTGCACAAATTTTTGCATAATGCAGATGGTGTTTAACAATTTCATGAACAATTGTTCGAGAAACATTGGGAAAATGCTCACAGATGTCATCAATTGTGACGCGCCGATCGTTCCTCACGAATTCGTCAACTGAGCTCACCAGTTGGTCTGTAATGACAGACGGTCTCCCCGAACGCTCATCGTCGTGTGTGTTCCCCCTCCCCATGTTGAAGTTGCGACACCACCGCCGAACAGACGACTCGTCCATTACATTGTCTCCATACACCTCCTTTAATTGGCGATGAATATCACATGGGCGAACGTTTCTTGCATTGAGGAATTTAATCACTGCCCTCACTTCACAACTGGCGGCGTTCTCAATTTTTTTAAACATTGTAAACAATCACAGAAACAACACAGGCAATGCTAGCGTCACGCAACTTGGCTCAGAGAAGGCAGACAAGCCACTGAAGCTATCTGACCTCGTCCAGCGGCTACTCGCGTCGTCAGCACTTCATGCGGCACGAACGGGTACTACTTTCCGGATGACCCTCGTGTGTATATATATATATATATAATGGGCTGACACAATATAACACAAATAGAATAGAATAGCAACATTTAAAAGGACACTCACACGGAGTGTGATTGTCCTTTTAAATGTTGCTATTGATTTCATATATATATATATAGTCAGTCATTACTTCTATATCTTCAGAGGAAGACGGATTGTTTCCGTCGAAATATCAAGAAAATACGTGTGAGTGTTCTCTTTTTTTGTGTTTCTATATTGTGTGTTACTGTGTATTGTACTATATATATATATATATATATATATATATATATATATATATATATATATATACGAGTAGGTTATCCATAATTTGAGGTTTATTGATCGATGTTTCATAATAAACTCTTCCATGAAAAGAATTTGCTTGGTCATCTCTTTTGTGAGAAATGTTACGAAGAACAAAAGAAAAGTCTTTATACATATTTTTTTAATTTCTCATAAGTTCGTCATCGTTTGTGTTGTAAATTCCATTTATTCTGGTAATACACTGAGTATGAAAAACAGACATTAAAACTTCATATTAGGGTGCATGTCTTTAGGTTTGCAATCCGACGTTCCTCCACGCGTAGTTATCAAAGTCGTAAAAGATGAGAAACAACTGTCTTCATTTTTTTACTGAGTTGATTTTCATTTTCATTGCGGTGAAAGAGTACTTCTAGTTAAGTTTTTTGCCTCTCAATCTTCATGGATAATGGAGGTCGGAGAGAGATCAGAAAAAAGTGAGGTCAAGAGGAAAAACTCAGCGTCGGTTCAGCGTCACTGCGAACTATAGATCAGAAAAATTTTCCTCTATTCCTAAATGCTCACTCTCTACTTGATATCTGCATCTACACATTAGCTTACCATCTACCACAACTGTATATGGCGGGATGTGTTAGGTCACAAACTCACAGAGTAATTGTCAATTAACATGCCTGAAATTATGTTTCCTGGTACTGTGCTCTCAGTTTGAGCGTGCGAAAAATGGTTCCTTGTGTATCGATCGGTTCTCCAGTCGTTTTCCCTAAACATCTCGCTCTGATTCCACCCTCCAATAAAATGCACCTCTGGGTTTAAGTTTCTTTCTGTGTCTGCGTTGGAAACGAATTATTTTACTGTTCTAGATGTTATCGCATGTACTCTTTATGTTTCCAGTGCCTCCCAACCAAGTTCTTTCAATTATAATGTAACGCGTTTGGTTCTTTCATTGAGATTCTTCACTAAATTAAAAACTGAAACTATGTTTTCGTATCCTGTTTAGTATTTTCCGAAGCAGGGTCCATTGGCTCTTGGACTAAAATGGACTATGTGTTTACAAGGTGTGGTCTAACCAACAAAAAACCCTCTCCTTACCTTTTTCATTTGAATATTTCCAAACTATCTTTTGACTAACCATACTAAGACAAATGTCGTGAAACGGGGACAGAAACACATAAATAAACACATAAAGCCGAACACTAGGGTTGTGGGAAAGGATGAAAGGAATCGATTCCAAACAAAAGTTTTCTTGACCGGGACTTGAACCTCAGACTTGCCAGGCTGATACTCTGCCTTTCATGTTTCCGTCCCGTTTCCGTACGCCTGTAATGGTGTGAATATATTTTCTCATTTTTCCTTACATAAACCATTTAGTATAAACCGTAAACAGATGAGAAGATGAGTGTGTGTACAAGGCTTGATCAAAAAAAGACCGGACTGATTTCATTCTGTGCAAACCGTTCAACGGATCGATACGTCGAGTCGTTACGCAGCAGCAGCGGTACGTGTCTTAACCTGTTCGTCACCGTGTACAACGACATCAATGAAGGAGCTAGAGGAACAGCGTGTGTGCGTGAACTTTTGTTTCAAACTTGGCAAAAGTGCTACGGAGACATTTGGAATGATTCAGCGAGCCTTTGTTAATGAAGCTATGAGTCAAAGCTTGTGTTTTGAGGGGTATAGTCGTTTTAAATCGGGCAGAACCTCGACAGATGAAGATGCCTTATACTTCGACAAACCCCAACCATGTCAATTTGTGAACGATTTGGTAAGAGCAAACCGCTATTTAACTGTTAGGGAGATAGCCAAAGAAGTGAATATTAGTTTCGGATCCTGTCAGTCAATTTTGACTGATATTTTGGGCATGACGCGCGTCGCATCAAAATTCGTTTCGCGGGTGCTGACTGCGGGGCTCACACGGCGCTGATCGTGACTGAGTTTTTCGCCAGAATCGGAACTTCTGTGATCCCGCAGCCACCCTACTCTCCAGACGTGGCTCCATCAGACTTTTTTTTGAGTCCAAAGTTAAAATCAACCTTGAAAGAGCGCCGATTCGACTCTATGGCGGGCATTTAAACTAATTGTACGGCAGACCTGAGGAGTATCCCTAAGGCGGCTTACTATGCAGGGTTCGAGAGCTGGAAGAAAGGTGTGTCGTCAGCCAAGGCATGTACTCTCTCTATCCGCGGACACCGAATTTGCAACACCACAGCCACTCTCAAAAAATATCTTGACAATCTACATCTTGCACTCCTCAAACGCGGTTACCCAGAAAAGTTACCACAAAATAAAATCCACCGCTCCACCCGACCACACACACCACACAATAACAAGCCCACATATGACGCAGGACTCAACCTTTGCACCACCTATTTCCCCGGATCACACAGACTGAAAACCTCTCTTAAAGAACTGTTTCCTATTTTACACAACAATGACACGACCTCATTCTCCTTACGCCAATGCCCATCTCTCGCATACAGACGACCCGCCAATCTCAAAAACCTTCTGAGATCCAACAACCCTTTGGCGCCCCCCCGTGACAAATTTCCCAATATTTCCCCAACTTGCAACCGCCCCCGATGTAAAACCGGTCCTCTTATTATGCCTACTCCCCTCTCCCTACATCCCCTCATTGCCCCCTCACCTCGTTCCCACGCTAATTGCTTCTAAAAAAATATTATTTATCTTTTATCATGCAACCTGTAACATAGGCGAATGCATTACCCCCTTATCCATCCGAATGAATAATCACCGGTACTCCTGCAATGCTGCCTCACTCTCTTCTCTTCCTATCCCTTCACACGCCAATTCCCACAACCTTTCATTCGACCAGTGTTTTGCTCTCAGCATCCTAGAATCCCTACCTGATTCAGCCACCAATATAGAGGTGAGAACTCGTGAATCCGCTTACATATTAGCTTTCCGTTCTTTCAAAATTCCCACCCTTAACCGCCATCTTTAATTTCCCTCCCAAAATTCCTTCCACACCTCCCCTCCCCGCCCATACCTCTTTCCCCTCTCCTCAGCAACAGCATATTTTCAGTCTCTCTTGAAGAAGGCCTCTGAGAGGGCCGAAAGCTCGTACAATTTACCGTGTGAGTGTCCTTTTAAATGTTGCTATTCTATTTGTGTTATATTGTGTCAGCCCATTATTGTGCCGCTCGTGTGAGTTTTTCCGTACAATCTTTATATATATATATATATATATATATATATATATATATATATATATATATATATATATATATTTATACATGTATATATATATACAAATATATATGCACACATATACATATATATATATATATATACACACACACACATATATATATATATATATGTGTATATATGTATATATATATATATATATATATGTATATATATATATACAAATATTTTTGCACAGATATACATATATATATGTATTTATATACATATATATATGTATTTATATACATATATATATATATATATATATATATATATATATACATATATATATATATTGTAGAATACACCATAAACTGTTATCAACCCGAAGGCTCGTTTAATAGGCGATGGTTGGTGTGATAGTTGATCGTATAGTTCATCCAATACTAGTCCTAACAGCGTGTGCAATTCTCACATCAGGATAAGGGGTATTAGGCACGTCATTTCTCAGAAACATGGAGCAATATTTTAAAAATCTGAACGACTGGGTTTTTGCTCAGACTAAGAATATCCTCCGCAAAACGTTTTTTCATGACATACCTGTGTTGGCTCCGGTCACAATTGCCGTTTTCCCGTCCAACCTCTTTCTGCTCCTGCATATTCCTGTGTTTACTTTGTAGTGCACTTTGAGACAGATGGCCGCTAAAATTACTGCGGATAGGGCAAATAGCGGGACGGAAACCACGCCAACGACCCCCATTACCAACCTTCACTTTCCGCGGCTGCTCTCGTTTGAGCGCCGAACTCTGTGGGCGGTCGGAATCCTTTCACATGCTTCGACTCGCGCATGTAGACGAAGCGGAGAAGTCAGGACGCCAAATTGAAGTCTTATAGTATTCTTTTTTATATCCAATCTGTGGAATGATCGATGCGTCTCTTGTTGGCTCTGGGCTCTTTTCCGTTTTCTAATCAATGAGAATCCGTTGCTGGCTGAATATTTTTTACCGATAATATGCTGATCGGTTTTGCTATTGCGTTTAATGCCCAAGCTTCTGGCTTATATTTTCAAGTTACTTAAAAAAACCTTATTAGGTGTGATATTAAGGAAGGCGCTGTTATTATTCCGCATAATTTTTAAAAAATTTCGTTGTTGATGAAATAGGGGAATTCTATCGGCCACCGGGAAAGGCAAACTCGTTACATGAGTTCGCGGCACTTAACCAGCCCCGTTGGGCCATTGATCCTTTCTTGTCAACTCACTCACTCACATCCATTTTATGGATACCTTGTTAAATACCATAGTGTGCCTGATGTGAATGACCCTTATTTCCCTTGCGTTCCAGAACCGTTTCCATAGAAAGGCGTACGATGGGCGAAAAAATACGATTGGAGAAATTTTTCGTTCCCTTTTTCAGATCATCTCCATATTTGTGTATTAATGATTTAAGTTCCTTCAATAGCGGTCATAAAGTATTTGTGTGCCCTTTTCTTATTTGGGTGTAGTTTTGTAATAGGTAGGCATACAGGATTCGTCCGGAAAATAAGTGTACTGATTTTTTCCCGCCGCTCCAGGCGCGCCCAGCACCGCTCTGACGGGCTGCGATTGGAGGGGGGTATGTTGGCAAGCGACGCTGAAAAAGGCAGTCGGCTCTGAGCTGTGGTGTAGTGAGGAGCTCTGTTAACGCGAACCTCCACGCTCGACCCACGTCACGGAACGCGATGCCGAAGTTTTTGGAGCAGCGTTATTCCATCAAATTTGCGGTAAAGCTTGGGAAATCGTCTACCGAAACTGTCGGTATGATTAACCAGGCTTACGGGGAGTCAGCCATGTCCAGAAACATGATCTTTCGGTGGCACAAGATGTTCGTGGAGGGCAGAGAAGAGGTCGACGACGAACCACGGCCTGGACGCCCATCAATGACACTCACCGACGAAAATGTGCGAAAAGTTCGCGATGTACTGAACTCTGATCGTCGTCTTAGTGTTCGGATGATAGCAGAGCAGTGTAATGTGCCAAAAACAATAGTGCACGAGATTATTAGGGAGCAATTACAGATGCGAAAAATTTGTGCAAAGTTGGTGCCGAAAGTGCTCAGTGATGATCAAAGACTCAATCGTTTGGAAATCGCGACACAACTTGCGGATCACTGCAAAAATGATCCACATTTTTTAGAGAACGTTGTTTCGGGTGACGAGACGTGGATCTTTGAGTACGACCCGGAGTCGAAGAGACAAAGTGCGGAGTGGCACACCCCATCATCACCCCGTCAAAGGAAAGCTCGCATGAGCAAATCTCGGATCAAGGCGATGCTCATTGTCTTTTTTGACAAAAGGGGAGTCGTCCACTACGAATTTGTACCTGAACGACAAACTGTAAATGCTGCATTTTACGTCCAAGTGCTCGACAGGCTTCGAAAACGAGTCGCCCGCGTCCGGCCAGCGATCAAAAACATCTGGCGGCTGCATCACGACAATGCGCCGTCTCACACCGCGTTTGTCGTGTCGGACTTCTTGGCCAAGCACGGCGTGGCAACGCTGCCGCACCCGCCCTACAGCCCGGACTTGGCACCACCGGACTTCTTTCTGTTCCCGAAGATAAAGAGGAGTTTGAAAGGAACGCGATACGGGACTTTGGACGCCGTCAAAGAGGCCGTGACGACGTGTCTTCGAGAGGTTCCCGATGATGCCTTCGCGGGAGCGTTCCAGGAATGGGAACGCCGCTGGAACAAGTGTATCGACTCACAAGGGTCCTATTTTGAGGAATATTAGCTTAAGATATGTAAAAGTGTAATAAATTTTTTTTCATGAGCTCAGTACACTTATTTTCCGGACGAACCCTGTACACAGTGATCATTAAGCATTAAAACTGGAGAAATCATTGATTTTACCTTTTTACTAAGAAATTTATTTTTCAATTGTCCCTGATTTTTCTGGATATTTTTCCATGATAGTCAATAATGTCTTGGTCATTGTAAACAACCTTGACTCCAGCTTGGTCCTATACCCGTGCTTGACCTATGAATGAACTGTTATTGGGTAGAATGGTCCAAGAAATATGATTTTGCTCGAAAATGTTAGTATGACCAAATTTACACCATTCGATGGCCATCCGGGGAAAGCACATCTTGGCATTTTTTTGAACAATTTTTAAAAGTGGTTAGGTACACCTGAAAGTTTCTTGTTTTGCTTGCAATACTCGAGTTTTCCTCTGGATGCTTTTAAAAATCGACTAAAAGCGATCAATTTTAGAATTAACAACAAGATATATTCCATTGCAAAATGTTTAAAACATGAAAGAATAATATAAAGCAATGTAAAAATAAGAAAAATTATAGTTTCATCCGTCTAGTAAAAAAGGACATCGGATCAAAATTACATAATTTAATAAATGGAAGAGAAAGGTCTATCACACTGAGAGATTGCAAACCGCTTATAAATTGGACGTTTCTCGATTGTTTCTTGATTCGAACCTGAGTCTTTACGGAAATGAAAATAGTTTTTTTGGTGATTTCCAAGCACGTAGACACGCGGTGCTGTTTGCCGCAAATTTAAAAGTCAAACCGTTTGAGAGCATTAACTGATGGACATTTATTATAAATTATACAATTCACGAAGAGCGCATAACTTTTGGATGTGCTAAAGGATATGATTGCCACCGTTTTTCTTTCTATGAGCATTTGGTTTAAACTTCTTACCGTGTGGAAAATTCCATTTGATGGAAGAAACGTCAGACGAACTGTTAACATCTCGATTCGCCGAGTAATTTCAACTTTGCTCAGCGCGGTTAGGGCCCACTCACCCTCTTATAACCTCATTTGAGCAAACTCGGTTTACCTTTATGCAAAACAATAAAATTTTTATTTCCACGACTATTTATTTCTTACAACGTAGCTCAATTCTAATGAAGAATCCCCAGGAACAATACAAGTTTCAAAGTCAGTAGTGAGGTATATACGTATAGTGCAAAATCTGGGTGGTAGGTATGGCTGGGGTGAGGTTAAGGTAGGGATTGAAGAAGTGGCAGGGGTATTGTGAGCAGTAATTGTATTAGTAAATGTCCAGTAACTGTGTATATAAAATGCTATCGCTAGAGAGAATGCTTGACAAAAGCCTAGTCTTTAAAATTTTTCCCTATCAATTTCTTTTGAACATTTTCCAATTGTTCCAAGACATCAAATCCATGGCCTTTAGATTCATAATGCAGGATTTTGGGAGCAAACTTGGTTGAATGTGAGGAGTCTATCTGAGAAGACTCATAAAAAATATTATTAGTTAGTTCCACTAACAATGGTTATTTCCTCAAAATCATAGACCCACTGTAAAGTAGAAAATTTACCAAACTAGCCATAAAAAATATCTACACTCCAAACTGGAGAAAAATTTCTTTCCCAGGCGAAATTTCAATAAGAATCAATGAACTTTTACACAAAACCCAAATAAAATCTGCATTTTAAAACAAATACAATTTAATGAAACACATTTAATCACAGCAGAGACAGAATCATAGCTACACAAAAAAGTGGGGTAAATAAACTAAAATTTTGCAACCAGAATTCATTTTGCGTAGGGTAAACTGGAAGGGAATTTAGAGGGAATCAAGGAATATGAAATCTGTTGTAGAAACAAAAACATGTCATCTATGCATGTGAAACATTTGGTTGAGAAAAATCACACCAGCAATTTTATCCTTAAATGCTCCCCTTGGAAAAGAAGGGACCCAGCTTTGACATTTTACTACAATTTGAAATAATACAGTTTCTAGCTTTAAGTAAATTTAAAGTTGTAAATGAACTTAGGTACAGTTCTCATTCAACCTCCTTAAACACTCGATATCCAAGTACTTAACCCTCAAACAGCATACTAACCCATCTTTCCTCTCCCTTCCTACTGTACCTCACACAAGCCCTGGTGCATCAAACCCTTCTTCCTCCTCACTTAGTAGGCAACCCCCTAGCGAATCTTCTAATTACACCATTACTCTGTCCATTGTCATATTCCTTGCCACACTTTCCCCAGCAACAACATTATAACCAAACAGCTTCTCTTCCTGCTCATCCCACTACACAAGAAATGAGAAATGAGTATATACTTGCGGATAATTTTCTGTAACTTGTCCGAAGATGTTACACAGCAACAGAACATGGGTGATGTGATTAAGATTTTTATGCGGAATTGAAATAGTTTCTGAGTTCTTTTAAATCATTTAGCAGTTGCAAAAGGTCATACCAGGAATGATTTCTTATGATTTTCCATTACTATCCATACTCAAATCTCAAAAGCCATCAATTTACATATGCCCTCTTGCTTCCAAATTTCCACAAGTCCAAATTTCAGAGAATTTCAACACTATGTCCCACATCAAAGTTGTCCCGAATATTCTCACTCATGTTCTTTATAATTAACTCGTTCCTTTTTGCAAAAGCTTCTTATTTCAATTCTTATCGTGATAACTTTCCCATTTTCATCTTAATCCCTTCCTATCTAAGCGAAGTGAGCTACATATTTTACTCTATGCCCAAAAGGTTTCATTATTGAAGTTGGTATTCCTATTCCTTGAGAATTCTGTATATTAGTGATATTTTTTTAAATTTATGACAAAATAATTGAAATTAAAGGGTCTTTCTGGTGACATTTGTTTAAAGATCTTTTTTAAATCTTAAATGGTGAGCACCCAATAGGGACTTAATACAACATGAACTCTATTTAGATTTTACCAGATTGATATTGTGGAAAGTTATAAGTTCAATTTCTATTCGTTGTTCTGCCTACTTTACAAACTAACTGGTAATTAAGAAATGAGTCAATGATGTATCATGGAGTGCAAGCGTTAAATGTAGCCTAAAATAAGTAGGGACAAAATAAATAATTCATGTTTTCAGAATTTCTCAGGTAATATGCAGATTGAAGATACTGTTATAAGAAGGCATATTATGTTATTCTTATCAAATACTGTGTTTTAAAAATTTTATTTTGAAGCTGACTTTTTTGTACTGGCGTAAGGCAAATGCAGTATAATGTTATGGTCAACTTGTATTATTCATGACTTCGCTATCCTTATGATTTGCAAAAATTTAATAATATTACTTCTTCAGCCCTATTTTTTCCTGACATGTGGGGTAATTCTCTGCCTCATTTATATAAACATTGTTTGATGAAGGTTAGGAAAGGGGTTAGCTGTTTCATTAATTTTCTCAAAAAGAGAAAACACGATTGAGTACACTTTTTGAGTAGAGTACACTTTTTCGAAGAAAATAGTGCTCACTGCCCGACTCCGCACTCATCCCAGACAAAGTTTCAGGCGATGCATAAAGCAAATGGTAACTACGGCCGTATGAATATAATGGGAAGAGTCAACCCCAGCCATACTCTTATAAATGGGCAAGGAATGGGTGAGGGAAATTAGAGAAGATATATGCAGTAAATCAATAAAAATTATAAAAAATAACTGAAAATAAAAATAAAATAAATATAATAAAAATACTAAAAACAATTGAAATAAATAGATAATGCAAATGGTTAGAACCAAAATATGTCTGGCTAAGGTTCACCAGATAGCATTGACCCTCGCCCTTGTCAAACACTCTGCAGTCAGGGGCTAACGAGAGAATTATCTCTGTGTCAGCTGCCTGCCAGTCACACGTAATGAAATGGAAAAATGCAAATAAATAACGTACTTTCTAGCTTGGATATACTATACAGCATTGATCCTTGCTAGTCTCAAGCACTCAAACTCTGTCAGGGCTTTTGAGAGGTTTCCCTCTGTGCCAGGGGCCCACCAATCACACGTAATAAAATAAAATTAAAAATTATAACAATAATCTATCCCTAAAATCTACCCCTTTCTTCTGTAATACATAATTTAACTCCCACCTGCTTATTACATCAAATACTTCCAAATTTACAAAACAAAGAAATGCATCCTGATTGGACTGTATGAGGTCCATCCAGAAACTATCAAGCTATGCAATATTTTGAGAAAAATAGCCTACCTATAGCAATGAGGCCTTAGTCCCCTTTGATGTACTCCTCTTGGGACCTCATACACATCCAGGTGTCTCCTTCACTTTTTGACTAAATTGGCAAAGTCCTTTTTCGAAGTGGTCAACAGCTATCTCATCACTTTCTCCTTTATTTCATCAACTGACTGTTGAGAAGACTGGGATTATGTTTCATGGTCATAACTGTAGACACATGACTCATCTCCAGCGATGACCTTTTTTTAGAAAACCTGAGTCATTGCTTGTGGCTTGGAATGGCTCCCCTGCAACCGCAGTATAAAATGCTTGACCTTGATGAGATAACAGAGAATGCGATAAGGCAGCTGATGACCATTCCAAGAGAAGACTTTGCTGATTGTTTTGGAAAGTAGAAGAGATGCTGAGTTGAGTCTGTGAGGTCCCAAGGGGAGTACTTGGAAAAAGACCTCATTGCTCTAGGTAGGCTATTTTCCTGAAAATATTGCATGGCTGGATCCTTTCTAACAGTGACCTAAATACTCCTATGGTATCACTCTTACCTATCCCTTTGAAATCAAACTCATAATTCCTGAATTAATCATTTTCCCTTCTTCTATTGATGATCATAAGTATCACTTCAGCTGCATGTGAAATAAAAGTAATTAATCTGTAGTCCTTTTGAATGGCTGCCTTCCATTCTTCGCAATGGAAACTAAAACTGATCTAACCAAATATTTGACCCAAATTCCTCCCTCATAAATGTTGCAAATTAGTCCATAAAAAGCCTTACTTCCACATTTTCTCAAACCTTTCATTAGTTTCTCGGGAATTTCAATGACAATGAATACCTTAATATCTTTCACCCTGGCAAACTATTTTTAGACTCTACTTTCTGCCTCCCTTCACACCATCCAAAATGCCGATTCTTTTCTCCTACTATCTTATTTCCCAGCAATCTTCCCTTTCTCACCATCTCCATCATTTCAATGGCTAACCGTATCTCCTGCGTCCTCTAGCCCTGCCTTCATGGGATTTTTCCTAACAGTTACCTCTCTTCTCCTAGCATGCCTAGAACTTCATTTTCCTTTGAATTAATTTTATTTTTTTAATCCTCTTCCACACTTAAGCCTCTATATCTATCTATCTATATATATATATATATATATATATATATATATATATATATATATATATATATATATATATCTTCTTGCTTTCTACTTGATTGCACGTATAATTGCCTTACTGCCTACTTTTTTAAACAGCTTTTCTACTTGCCAGAATCAGCCTTTTTCATTTTTTTAATGTAGATATATGTTTTATTCATTCAATCCTAATCCAAAAATAACCAGCTTAGGCTTTTTGAATGAGAGTTTTTGAAAGAAAATATGAAGGACAATGACAAACACCCAAGACCTAGGTCAGGGGTCAGCAAATGGTGGCTTGCAAGCCAAATGCAGCTCTTTGGCCCCTTGAGTGTGACTATTTCACAAAATACCACATGCTGGCATAGCTTGTGTTGGACTATTGGATGAATCTTTATCATTAGGTGAGTGCTCTGAAGCTACTTTTTGGGGAAACATTTCCAGGAAGAAAAATTACAATGCATATCATCAAGTCATATCTTAGCGTCATGTTTTACAGTGTCTTACTTCCAGGCACGTGTTCCCGCAGGAGTGACTAGCATTGAAGTGAAAATCTACACCCCTGCAGTTGGTAATTCCACCCAACTCTCCAAAGTGCTTTGCCTTCCGTCCAAGGTTTTCTCCACAAGGAATTGTGGAACTTGAAATTTGAACATCTCTTAGAAATATTGGAGAAAAAAAAATATGAATATAGTTCATATCACAAGTGGTCTGTGTTGAAAGATGTGGAAAAGAAAGATCTTTTGATATTTAACACCTGGATTAGTGCATATCTGAATCACATAATAAGCTGAAAAAACTAGCATTTGCTATTCTTTCCTTATTCGGGTCAACATATTCATGCAAACACATTTTCAAGCACGAACCTTATCAAGGACTAATTGAGTAGTTTTCTTTTTAAAAAGAATATGTAATGGACCTAAAATTAAAAACAACATACAAACTTGACTTCATCAATCTTTTTGAGGAGATGCAAGGTCATTGCTCACAAATGCATTGGTCCGCCACTGTCATGATTCAATTTTATGGATAATTTACAATTTAAATTCATCAATAAATGATATAATTATTAAGTATGATATCAAGTTGTATTCAACATACCAATACCAACTTAGGGTTAGAGTTTTAAGTAAAGTTTATGAAGTTAATTTTAGGGAACATTGTGGAATGAAAGATGTAGTGTTGAGGATCAAGGAAGGCATACTGAGATGTTACTCCATCACTACCAGGGCCGGCAATATTGTCATACTCTTTAAAGAAAGCTAGTAATGTTTCTCTGTCTCAGCTGAACCTTTTCATAGATTATGACATTCGTAACAGTTAGTGTAAGTCAACCTACCCCACTTTGTCTTTAGCAGTCATAGCGTATCCACATCAGCAGATGAAATTGCTTAGTTTTCTCGATCGTTTACCTGTTGGTGTCTTCCTTTGACTTCATGGTTGATGAAATGGTATCTTTTCTCAAAGATGCTCGGCATTATCTCACAGATTTTGCTTTAAGAGATATATTTTCAGATGTATTTCAAACCTCTAAGAATGTAAACTTGCCATTTGGCTCTATTTCAGCATGGTGTACTAGAAGGTCTCTTTTTGGAACTTGCTTTCACTCCATGCAACTTCCAAGTTCATATCTTGCTGCTTTGTTGCTGCCCCCTGGTGCATTAGAGCCTCAAAATGTGAGTTGCCTGCAGGGAATTGATTCCAGCGCATTATTTGTTTTGGTTTTCTGCATGTCTCAGGTGTTTAATGCACAGAGATGTACAAAATTGACTAACATTGGTCATTTTCTAGTATTCCTCATGAAGGCTGATGATATTTGCCTCACAATCTTATTAAGGCTGATTATTATAGGTGGACTTATGAGAATTTATGAAAACTGCTACACATGGGAGCCACTCAGTCATCATGAGAAAAAGGTGAAGTTCTCCATTTTTAAAATAATTTTGAAATAAATGGGGAAAAGGACTGAATGATTCGAAAAAATTTGGCACTCACATTGGGGATGTGAAACTGGAATTCCCAAAGACAGAGATGTTCCTTGTAGCTGTGAGATTAGGTAATTTTTGCTGTAGGCAGCAGCAAACCTAAGGGAAATATTGGGGAACATTTTAGGCCTTAAGAAAATTCAAAATTAATATTAATAATGTGCCTGACTTCTTTGGAAGTCGTAGCTGCTGTCCCTTGGGTATTGTTGTCTATTGCTGGATGCATTGAGGTCTCTAAATTAGTGGGATTAATTTCAATGCTAAAGTGAATTTCAACTTCAGATATTCATTATATTTTTAAAATCAAAGAGATAATGAAGTTAAATATTTTTTTCTGTCATAAAAATGGCTCCCCTTAGAGGCATACTAGATCTACTACTGGTTGTAGGTCAGCCCTGAAACCAACTGTATTCAAACCCTGGAAAAAACTAGGTTAATACCAACTTTGGTAATAGTTGTGGCACTAGGATGTGATGGGTGATGATTTACATAAATAATGCCCACTCAGTTTCCAAATACACAGGAGAAAAATCAAGAAAAACGGTACCATGTTCATCAAGAAAAAGTCAAGCAAATCTAGAAAGTGTGTGGCAACATCCTGGACTTCTCAAGCATATTGACAAAGCATAAACACCTTTCTTCCTACACTGTTTCCTTTTTCTAAAATTAATAATTTTTTACTTCCTATAATGTCATCCAGAATGAATATTCTTTTCCATGCTCGTCCTCACTTACTTTCCCTATTATATTATAATGTATTTATAATCTCACTACCTCCATATTCTTTCTCCATCTGCAACCCAGGCCAACTTTCGAGTATTCCTCCTATACCTTCCTCTAACATTTCCACAAGAATGCCTCTATTTTAGGTTTTTCGCACATTCTATTCCATAATATATTTCCAAAGCCCCAACCAAATTTCTGAAACATACAGTGAATGCTAAATTCCATATTCATTTTTTTGCTAGTAATATTTTCTTTTGGCTCCTATTACTTAATATCACAATCATCAATTTTTTTCTCTTGGAAAATACTTCTTTTGCTAGGGCAATTCTTCTAATGCCCTCAACTGTTTTGTTTTTTTTTCAAGCATGAAACACTTTGTAATCTATACCTGCCTTCTTTTTCATGTAACTTCGTGCTTCAACTTCTTCAATGTCTCCCAACAATAAATTTTTGCCATAAATCTTGCAAACTCCTATATCAATCATATGCAGCACTCATGAATAACTAGAACCCCTGGTGTGACTGGAAGTTCAGGACCCCTTTTCCCAGGGTCTACAATTTCGTTAATGTTTAAGATAAAAGCACAGACAATATGGGCAGCAGTGTTTACACCAGAGTCTTACATGGCTTATTCCAATTTCAGCCCTCTATTCTTAAATGTGTTTTATTATTAATGCAAAGGTATTGAATTAGGTTATGATTCCATGTAACCTTCTAGTTAACTCCTTGATTCTGTAGTACAGTAATTAACTTTGGTCTAACCCGCTTTGCAATATGGGAATTGAAATTGGCTAACATTCTTCTAGCCAAACCTCTTTCCCCATCACATATTCCAAAATTTCTATATCAATCGCGATTATTGTTTGTCGTGCATTTTGTCCAAGTATCCTAAATTTACAATGATTTGCTTAATAATGTTCCTGTCTTACCTCTGATTCGGTATTGCTTTTCTGTTTTGCTGCCTAAAAATTCCATCTATAATCTTATTACTTGTGACTAAATATTATTCCCTGCCTTTTAAATTTATTTAAATTGTTTCATCTCTTTTTCCCCATTTTTCTTGACTGGTGGTTTCTTGTATTAGTTTATATGATTCTCCACAAATCTCAATTCTTACTCTTCTACTGACCTCTAATTTATAGCTTAATAATAATCTCTAGAGCAATCAAATACCTCCCAGCCCCGCTTTTTGTTTACCATATTCATTGCTTTCTCTGCAGTTCTTATTGTCTCTTTTATATATCTTACGACTATGTGCATTTAAATAACTTGTATGATAGGCACGGGATGATACTCAAAGATAAGAGGATGAAGTTAAAAGTTCTCATAAAATAGAAAGAAAAAGCTAAACATTGAAGGATGAAGTTGAGACCAAGATAAACATCACAGGATACCATTTAGGCTAATTGAAAAGGTAGAACTGTTCACCTACTAGGAAGTGTTTTAAAGGGAGGTAGGTAGAACATAAGGTAACCTTAGAACTAGCAAAATTGCATTAGGCAAAGAAACTTTTCACATAGAAGAGGGAGTCAAAGCCCACAAGTAAAGATAATTATCATTGGTTGAATCTTTGAGATCAGGGTGTTCTGTGGCGACAGGAAAAAATGAACTGGTTGGTAAGAATTTAAGTTGGAGAAGTGTTAGGTTTGGTAGAAGAAGATAGAAGGTTAATGGGAGAACTTTGAAGGCAGGAAAAGTGAATGCTGGGCACATTGAGAGTTAATGGAATGTTGAATACTGTGATAGAGGGGAGTATATTTGGTAAACAAGATATATCCAGAAAAATATTAGGTATGCTGGATGGACTGAAGTAAGAGAGAATGTCTGCCGAGTTAAAAAATGATGTAATTTAATGAAGGGTATTACCATATTTAGTATTTTGTTAAGAGGGGCTTATTGTTTGAAGTGTAGCAATGGGAGCTGCCTGGTTATGCCTACCTAAAACCTACAATTCCTGTCAGGCTACCATTAATGAAATTTACCTGGTACTACCTTTAACCAACTGTATACCTAGGTAAAACTATTACCAACTCCTTGTCTTCATTGAATGATTCCTCTGTGGCTTCTTGATATCATGAATCTACAATCTAATATAACACACAGTGGAATGTAATACATTTAATACATCATGAAGATTAATTTTTATTCCTTCATAATATTTATATAAGTAATTTCTTATCAACACCATGTATAGAATAGTGGGAGCAGCTGTCAATATCACCTTTTTTACCCACTAATCTTATTTGGACTTACCATCAGGCATATAACATTGAAAGCAGCTGGCAACATTTTTCCTTACCGTATTTGGACTTGGTAAAGAAATAACTTTCAAAAACCAGGGGACATCTTAATTCACTACTCTTATAGCGCCTGCTCGGCTGTTAATTGTCCACAAAAAATATTTTTGCTCGCGGGGATAGGAAATAACTGATTGATACCATGAATGTCACAGTTGATAAATCTCCGAAAACTGGGGAACAATTTTCCTAACACGCCTTTTTGGATTTCAATACAGAGGCTGTGAAATTATTCTTTGCCCAAATTTTTCGGCTGTCAATACTTCATAGGCCACATGTGCCACAAAGATTATCTCACTTCATTTCGTCAACTAATGAACATTCACACAAGAACCAATCTCTAATTAATCCACCAGGTAACTAGGATTCAAGCAACTCATGCCATTTTTTCAGCAAATTGGTGTATTAGGTTAAATAGTTACCTTCACTCAAAATCGACGCTCATGGAGAAAACATGTTTTTTTATAGAAGTAATGTAGTCCAGGGGTAGAACTCTTTGATTAGGAATGGGATTAACTGAAAAGATATCATGCGATAACGATCGGACACATGTAAGATTACATAGTGAAAAAGCAAACTTGAAAATACTATTGACATACGTTGTCATAACAATAATCCGCTTTGAACAGCCTGGGATAGACCACACGAGAACAAGAAAGAAATTACGTATCTAAAAGTTTTTGCCGTGTGTAACACAGGAAATAATCCCTTTTTCATCCTTGGTAAATGGTAATACATGAAGAAAGTAATCTCACTACAATTCACATTGACCGACTATGAATTCTTTAGGACAAAGAACAGAACCAAAAAGTTACTTTATTTATCGTATTTCATTAAAAAATAGCTGATTTAAAATTATTGTCAACAATAATTTACGTAGGCACAATATGAATTTTTAAATAAATGTTGTTTTTGATTATTGCTTGGCATTCCAATTTTGAACGTGCGAAAAAAACAATCGTTAATCGGCAAATACCCTCTTTCGATTGGTCGACTGGTTAAAGAGTGAAGTGCAACATTTTTGAAGTTAACGGACTAGCGAGAGCTTAAGTTTGGAGGAAATTTGTAGAGACTTGGGGAAGATAAACAAGTTTCGCTGAATCTGCGCATAAGGTAAGCAATTTATTTTGTAATGGGCATGCTTTTCTACACTATAACTTTGAGAATAAAGTTATAATGGTGATTTCCGTATTACGGATTAATCGCGTCGGTTTAAGTTGAATATTTAAATGATGTCGCTGAGTGACGTCTTGTGAGCATTTGAAGGAAACTGATCTAAGTAGAACTACAAATTTATGAAATTACTGCATGCATAATTACACTTCTTCATGTCTATGAACATTTATTGATGGCTCCCCATGCTAGCTTCAACAGCTAAATAATGAGAGCAATGAAATAATGGGGTAAGGCATTCAGGTGAAGTGAAATTATTTAATTTAATTTTACTATTTGATCCCAACTTAATAATATCTTATTAAGTGCTCTCAAGTTATATGCTTCATTGAGCTATTAGTGATGATATACCTAGGCAATATCTATTGATCGGGAGAAAGGTACGCGATTTGAGTGTTGCGTTTCAGATGGCTGATAGATTATGAAACATATTTTCCAATGGGCTAATAATATCTCTATATTGGTGACTGCTGTTAAAAGTTTTAAATCTTGACCTTCATTTGAAATTATTAGGTAGATAACTATTTTATTTTGCATGATTGCTATTTCCGTGTCGTATGAATCTTTTTGTGGACCTCGTGAGTTCACTCATTTCTTTTTTTTAATCGAGTTAGTGGTTCGCCAGCGCTAAATGAAATTCATTTGAATAATATGCTTCAGTGCCGGTTTGAACGCTGAGTTCCCATGGTTCTCTGCCTAGTCAGTAGATGGCAGCTGTCTTCAGGTAACGCGTAAAGAATTTTATTCTTCCTGGATGGTGAAAGGTGTTGTGGTGGTGGTTTACAACGGTACAATCATCCGCGTTCGCTGTGCGTGTATACTGACGGAATTAGCAGCAATCCCTTAAATTATAGTAGCTTTAAAGGTGGAAATGAAGAAAACCAAGAAGACTTTCACTTTACTTAACAACTTTACCAAGTTAACTAAGCTTCAATAGACCCTACATGTTTTTTATAACTTGATCCAACTTTCTGAAGCCGGCTATTGTTTCCAAAGAACTTCGTTTTTAAATGCCTAATGTGAATCGCATCACCGTGGAATCAATTGGAATATCTACCAAAATTGAACATCCTGACTTCAATTGGCTTCAGTCTCAGAATGCTTTCATGAATCAATTATTTGTTAATACACTTTCAAAATTATTATTACGCGACAGTTTAAAATTATATCTAGGAACAAATGAATAGAATTGAAGAGGACTTCGAGCACAGAAAATAGAGAATGTGATGAGGTTTTGGTTGGCCGCCTTCCGTCGACACATTAGTACATATATACGTGCATATTTCATTCCACAATCCCACTTCTCTGCATTCCTGCGTTAAACAAATTTTGAGGCATTTCATTATTTTATTCGAACATTCCACGATCTGAAAACTTGAAATTCATATAATAATGTGATTTTTTTGGTGTCTGTTCTTTTCGAGGAATATTGACTTTTTAAAAAAAATATCTAGGTCAAAATTTGCAAAGTTACTGTGATCACTGTAGGGAAAATAGTGTTGTTTTACGAACATTCATTGTAAAAACTGTGTTAGAGAATTTCAGCAATTATGGTTTCTTCGAAAGTATGCTATCTTTATTTTAAGTAAATTGTATGTTTTAAAATGTTAAAAAAATGCAGATTTACTCTTTGTCTATTGCAGTTAGAATCAAGAACGAAAGGACGGAGAACCGTCAGTTCAAAATTATGAGGGCTCAGCGGTAAGCGCAATTAAACTACTAGTAACGTTAAGGAACGTAATTTTCTTGTTTCAAATTTCGCCAAAATTATTTTTTTGTCGTTTAAAGAAAACGCTTCCATATTTTGTGTTCTACTTTACTCTGTGACTAGATCTCTGCTCAATACTCCATGCATATTTTTCTCTATAGACAATTTAGATTCCAAAGTAGTCTAAACACCTTTCACTTTTTTTCACGTTGCCTCGCCCCCTGGTGCACTTCTTTTCAACCCCTCTTCAATGGGTGAAAGTGTCGCAGGGAGAATTTTAGATTTCGCTTCTTGTTGTTTGATTCCGTTCAATGACGTCGTTAAAAAAATAGATTAGGGTCGTCGGACGCGAGTGCATATTGAAGCGTTGCGGTCACGTCCGAGTGAACTCGTGACAGTGAGGGTACCCGTACTGACTCAATAAACATTTCCTCGAGGCATTGAAACGTCTGGATGTTTGCGCGGACGTGGGCACTTCGCGGGGAAAATAATCAAGTATGTGTAGATTCGAGTGTGATTGGGGGTCGAAGACTCGATCATCGAGGATTTTGATGACTCGGGCTCATACGCATTCCCTGGCGATGGTTGGAGTGGTTAGAGTAATGCTTGTGAAATTTTGTAATCAAATATCAAATCAAAAAACCTCCCGGAGAAGCCATTATTTTATGGTTCCTGCGTTACGTGCAGTCTCGTGTACTTCCACCACCCTTCCGTCTTCTCACCCCATTTTTCCCTATTGATGGGATATTTCTCTGCCAGCATGATGAGGTGGGTCGAGTGGCAGTTTTCACTTTCATTGTACAATACCACGACAACGCTGCAATGCCCACGCAACCGTGATGGGATGTGGCACAAGACCATCACCTCAGCTCATGGCCGCATAATCTCACAGTTCTGCCGTTGGTCTGTCATGTGATGGAATCCTACGCCACTTTACTTGGTATTTCAAGTAGTTTTACCGGACGTGTTTTACTAAAACGAAACGTGAATCGTAATGAAAATAACGCCCCGTTTGCAAATCAATACTACCAGTATTTCCAATGATTTTCCTCAAATAAATCATTATCTTCAATAGGAGATACGGTAAAATTTTTCGATTTAGCCATTAACTAGTGTTCAGTGGGTAATACCCCGTTTTCATAGAAAGGAATTGCTCTGCAATTACTTTATGTCAATTGCTCCATTGCTACAGCCTTTGTAAACAGAGTCCGTTCAAAATACTCGCCTGTTAAAACTCAGATCATCATTAGTTCACCTAAATGTGTCGTGCTGAAAATTTGGCTCAACGTCAACTGAAATGGCTGTGGCTTGCAGGTTAAAATGTTCCAGTTCGTACTCCAGGGGTCTATTCCTGACCAATATCGCCATTGACTCCATGGGGTCAGCAATCATGATTTTGCATCTTAGTCAGCAAGAAATGCTTGGTTTTCGTTATTGCCAGTTCAATGATCAAATTATACTTAATTACTCTATTTTTGAGCTTATTTGTCCAACTGTAGGGATTTGAAAGTGTCAACTCAGTTCTTTCCTCTCGGTGCACGCCACCGTATTAACACTTTATGTAGTATCTAATGGTAAGAGCGACTTTGACCCAAGAAACTGAAGGAAACATTTTCAAAAGTCAAAAGACCCAATGCTAACTAAGTAAGAACAAAGAATGCCGATGCTTTTTTATTGAATAAACTATAGTTTTTGGTTCAATGACAGTACTAAAGATAAAATATGAATATAAATATAGCCTCTTCCTTGTGAATTTACGTTAAATTTAGTTAACTTCCTCTGTTCTTCTTTGGTTTTCTTGTAAACGAGCTTTTGGTCGCTGTTTTTTGGTATTATCTAATGTTATCATTCATCCAGCGAAGCGAATCTTGTTGCTCGATTTAGATGTTTAATTTAAATAAATATTCCTGTATCTTAAACAACTTAAGACTTGCATATCGATTCAGAGTTTTTTCAACCAGTTAGGGTTATTGCAGAAATTATAGAGGACGTAAATATTCTGTACTTTGATTCAAATTGATCGCTTGAGTCCTGGAAAAAGATTAATTTTATAGGAATTGAGAAGAAATAATAACTTTAGGTTTAATATAAAAAACTTTTATTTTTTTAACTTTTCATATTTTACAAAATAGTGTTCGAAAAGGGATTGGGGGTGACATGCACCAGATGCAGTACAAAAATAGATCTATACATTATAACATGAGTACAAAAGGGAAGGAAAAACGCCGCTTCAATAAAAATAATCATGCTGTTGAGTATTGGCTCTCAGGCTGCCCCGGCTACGTTATGCCTATTCACCTCTTATGTAATCGGTTGTAAGTTAAAATCGATAGCATTGAATTTTCGTACACTACCGAGCTCTTGGTTAACTTTTGGAGTGCGGGTTTCGTGATTGCTGAGTGCATATAAACTAATTGAATAACCCGTAATGTTCCAGCAACCACTTAACTCCGCCGCTTCCGAAAAATAATGTATGCAATCAGATTGAAATCTAAAGGCCAAAATACCATCCCATTTGTTTAAATTTTGAAAATCCTCGGAGGTGACTGAGAGATATTCACTATGGATATCTCATTACACTACCAGCAAGATGTGTCAAGTGAATCGGTTTTTTTCTGAAATTCTCCTATGTAGTTATTGAGCTAGTGCAAAGCGAGTTGTACCTTCCTAGTCTTTCCAAATATGCTTCCAAATCGCCAAGACTCAAAGCCTGAAAAGTGTGAGCGTTAACAAGTGGATGGACTGTAGGACCCGTCTTCGTCAATCTGCCCTTACGTCTTTGCCGGTGCCACCCTCTTCTTCTGCCTTGTTGTGTTTCGATTTGTAAATCACTAGTACGCCGACGACCTTTCATTCGTGTGTGTGTAGTATATATATAGTATATAATATTTATCCCTTCAGCAAATAGGTTCCTGTACCCCCATTTTACTACCGTTTACTCCTCGTTCCGCCGATAGCGGATTGCAATTTTCCCAACGCTACTTCTCTTATTTATTTTTAGGTGCTGTTTGAGGTCAATATATTTGTATTTTTCCGTAATACATAGAACGCATTTTATTTTGTTAGGTCACTGCGTTGCCGTGAGCGACGTATTGTATCCCGTCAATGACATCGACTTCGAGGGTCAGTAATACGTTGCCGGGCGAACTGAAGCTCCACCACATTCAATCTCAGCGATTTTGCGCCCGATTTTATATTACGATATCAACCGACTACGTTCAATCGGGGATTTTGGGGGGGTACTGTTTTGACGTGATGACGTCACGTCTTCCCATTGCATGTCCATCCGTCAGGGCCGGGTATTGCCGCCACTGGGTGACCAGGACGTTCTTCGTCTCACTTTCTTCCTCCCGCCTCTTACTATCTCCTCACGATCGGTGGCTCTCGATTGTGGGACCGAAAAAGCCCTTTCACTTGGCTCGGACCCGCAAGGAGGGCCTCGATCGTGATTAGAATGAGGTGGAATGTGCTACCCTGCGCGTGTCCAGAACCCCCCCCACCCCCACTCTGTTTTCGGTGCCGAGTGGGACGCGTTTTTTGGACACATCCGTGTCGATGTTTCTCGTTTCGTTGCAACATTTCCCGAGGGTATTGGCAAGGTGGACCTTCTTCTCCGTATTTGTCAATCTTTTGGTTCGTGTTTTACGCGAAAGCGACGCATTTTTTCGACACGCCCTAGATTTTTCTTCACCGCAAGTACGGAGTTTAAAAAAAATCTGCTGCATGACTTCTTCGTTTGTTGGGTAATGGAATTGGCGATCTTTGCTTTTTTTAAACCATTAGAACATGGGTGTCAATAGAAATTTCTTGTTACAAGAGCTCGGGTCGTTTTGAACGTTCTCCTGAACACGCTTTTTTTCTAATTCAGTGAGTCATTCACGAAGTAACTTAATTGTGTTTTTTTCCAATCTGAAGTCGTAGAAAACTCCATGTAATTTACAGGAGTCTTAACTTTTTTACAGAGCTGCTACTTCATACTCGTTTGACAATTCTGATTCAAGCCAATTCGAGAATGCGTACCTCTGATACTCTTAATTTGAGAAATTTTCGCAAGAATTTTTTGGCACGCATCTGTAAAAATAGCAATCGCAAATATC
This sequence comes from Hetaerina americana, assembly GCF_022747635.1. NCBI lineage: Eukaryota > Metazoa > Arthropoda > Insecta > Odonata > Calopterygidae > Hetaerina > Hetaerina americana. Next base: position 9,980,463 of record NW_027286514.1, on the reverse strand, counting down.
CATAACGCTGACCTGTCTGTGTGGTACGACGGGAAATTGCTAATTCGTAATGATTGCCTAACAGTTGACCTCGGGACTAGAGGGAACTTTTTCGATGTCTTTCCGCAGTTTCCCCTTCGATCCTAAAATTACAAACCGTTTGGTCAAACTAGCCAGCGCTCATTTACGTACAAGTTTGCCATCACATCGTGAAATCTTTTTTTAATCTCCGTAAGCATTTATTATTCTTTTTTTATTCGCGAGGCTTACGTACAGTTATTCTTTTATCTTTTTATTTTTTCAAACCTCAGCACTAGAATTTTACGCGAGGAGGGAAACGGCGATGCGTACCGGATAGGAACATGATCTACGGCAGCGCACCGCGGAAGAGTGACTTCGAGAGCTTAAATAGGGGATGGGGAAGGGGTTTCAGCGAGTCCCAGTTGTCGGGGAGGGACGGGGTGATTGCCGGGGTCCAAGGTCGTCGGTCGGATGGTGCGCATGGGGGTCGGCGGTGAGGGGCTCCGTTGCTAGGGGCGGACGGCGAATTTAATAGTGTCCTCCCGATGGTGCGCCATAAGAGGATTGTGGCGGCGCAGATGGTGCCGATGGGACCGAGGGTGCTCCGTATTCCTCCCTCGGGGGCGGTGCTGGTGGCCCATAGGCGTCCTTCTGTTGAGTCTGCAGAGAAAAGGTGGAAGATTGGTTAAAAAAGCCGTAAGATGGCATAAATTAATAGATGTCTTTTATGAATACGGAGGTCATAGATTAACTTATAGCTACGTAGATTTTTTAGTTAATATTGATTTTAAAATACTCAGCGCGTGTTATTAGCACCTTATAAATGTATTTAGTTCGCGCGGGAGCAGTAACTAATTCGGTGTAATTTTATTAATTCGAAAAACCGTATCACACAATTTCTGGTGATAAACTTAGTTGTCAATTTCAGTCAGCCGGCATTAACAAATACGTAAAAATTGAGCAAAATGTCATCACGAATGGAAACAGAAAATAGCACCCGTTGGCACTAGTTCCAATAGTAATATACATTTGGTTGATGCAGGAACTTAGAAGTAGTTGATTTGATTCCTCTAAGAAGCTTGTGGGGAAAGGTAACTTTTGGTTAGGAGTAGTAATAACTCCCGTCTTTCACTACTTTGCAGTTCTCGGAGTAACTATTAGATATAGATTAAGGGGGATAACATCGTGGAGGAATAAGCTACATGAAAATTCATTTTGAAACAGTGAAATTACTTTAGTACAAAAGATAAATACACATATTTAGTCTCTGTAATAATGTATGGGGGATTTTTAAGCAATCATGCTTCCTGGCAGAGATGGAACTCCATTTAATTAATTGTCAAACTTTGAGATTCTGAAAAGCAAAGTCAACCAAAATCTGCAAAGGTTGGAGATTCATTTCAATTGGGCTGGCAACAACGACCATTAGCTCCAGAGAATTTGGCAATCCCTGGCAATTCTGATAAAAAAGCTCATTTCCTGGTGAATTATGATAGATATCTCGAACGCCAAGATGGCCTCCACTAAGAATGAAACGAAGAAAATTTAATGCTCTACATTCGTGCATCTCTATTAATTTGCATTTTTTCTAAAAGTTGTTTTAACTTTTAGATTAATAAGATCCCCAGTCTCTGAATGCCAGCTGCGTTAACGTATTTGTTAAGCCTTTATTATTTCTATATTTAAAAGATAGTAAAGGATCTCGCCAAGTGTTAAACGTGAAGACTTTGTCGTTGTGTTAGTTGACTACATTTTTAATGCTTTGAGCTCACTTGCTCAACTTATACGAGAAACAGCATACTTATTAATTTTGATGTCTAAACTAAGCTAAACATTGCAAAACAATTCCAGGGAAATAAATATGAGTATTTGATTGTTGATATAACATCATCAACTGGAGATTTCACTTACTTACGAGCTTCCAAATCTGAGTAAATAAGAAATTTCATGCTCATCGTGCCATTTAAGAGTTGGGGATTGCTGGAGCAATGGGGGACCCTTGCGCAAATATTTACTTTTCGGGAGCGAATGTCTAATTGATATTGACACAAACTGCTTAAGAATGGATGAGGGTATCGTAAATCTCTTGCCAGGGAGATGGACGCCACGTGTGTTGTTTATTTATTCGTGCAATGACAGTAAGACATCGAAGGCGGCGTTATGCTTACATCATGTGGATTGCAAAGAAAATCTAGTTAGTTGGCGTGGAATGGAGTAGTGGAGGAATGGTTGGATACCGCTGCGGGTTGGCCGTAGAGAAAATTTTCTCCCGCGAGAAACATCCGGAAGCCAGAAAATACATGGCATACACAGGCAAAGCGTACTTAATACATAGCTGAATAATGTGAAAAGGATAAAGAACCTTAGTTTACGGCCAAATGGAAATACATTTAAGCATGCGAGTTGTCAATGGCCGTTAATGCGTTCCGACCCGTCTGTCTGTGAACACGTCCGTGAACTTGGTGTCACCAATGGATTTTGCGACTTTGGGACATTGAACTCGTGGGATAGAAATCGGAAGCCAGTTCGCCAATCAATGCAGAAGTCATTTGAGTTCTTCATTGTTTATTGAACAAATGGCCCCACTCACCTTGTAGCGGATGAAGTAGACCTCCGGCTTGGATGGCTTTGTGGGCGCTGGAGTGGGGATGTTGATCTCTGGCTGCTCCTCGGGCTTCTTCACGAGCACGTAGATGAGAGTCTTCTGCTCGTCCGGGGCTGGGAGGGCGATCTCGGGGACGGTCGGTGTGGGGGGCGTGGGGGCTTTGATGAACACGATCTTGTAGTGCTTCTGGGGGGGTGGGACGTGGATGGGCTTCTTGGGCGCCGAGTAAGTGGGCTCTGGGGGCGGGACGTGGACGTATACGTGCTTGTGGATGACAGGGGGCTGGGATGGGGCGCCGTACGCTGGGCCTCCTCCCGTGCTGCCGCTTATGGGTGCCGCGTAGCTGTCCAGCTGTGGCGAGCTGTAGCTCCCACCGAATCCGCTGCTGCCGAAGCTGTCTCCGCCTCCGCCCCCGTGGCCTCCGCCGAATCCACCCCCGAATCCTCCGCCGCCGCCGTGGAAGCCGGGTTTGGCTGCCGCCAACGCTACGAGCGATGCCAACAACTATGAGGGAAGAAGAAAGGTTTAGGCGTCGATGTATTTTTAAGTCTACTGTGTTTCGCCAGCTCGATCGTTGCAAATCGGTGAAAAATATTTCTAGGCGAATAATTACTTCGACTAAGAACCCGGCCCGGCGTTCAAATTCGGGGATGAAGAATTTTTTAGCGTATGGGGAAGTAGAAGAAGTGATTTTTTTACAGCATGCAGTAAATGATTGACCGTGAAGGGCGAAGGATTTAGAGCACCTCCTACAGAGAATTTGGGTTTAATTCGCCCTAGGTAACCAGCTCTCTCGCACCTATTCAATCAACCTTACGCTAAGCATTGTTCGCAATGACTGTTCTCTGTTCGTTCTAAATATCATGAGGATTTCATCTTATCCGTTCTGAAATTAAAAAAATAGTATGCCGAAGATCACCATTGAATTTTCCCCTGACATTATAAACCCGTCAGCCCCATTCCACGCCATTGGGAAATGCTTGCGTAGAAATAATGACAATAGCTAAACCTGACTAACTTCGGCAGAGAGTTTCATAATACATGCCATAAATGTCTTTGTTCGTATGCAATATTGATTAAATCCTTTGTTAATCAGTATGATCCCAATCGGCTAATGTTCTTAACTTCTCTTAACCTTATATCTAATTTTTTAACAACCAGTCCGGGTGTCATATGGTATGAATTTAGGACTCCTTTTAGAGTATCTAATGACTTCGTTCGGGTCATGAACTGACGTTTCTGTAGCTGGATGAGACCGAAGAAAACCATGTTTTGTTGAACTATCAACAATTCTAGAGACACACAGCCAAATAGTACAATAATCGACGCGTTGGTTTTCCCAGAGTAAAATCTAGTTTAATATTCATTCAGACCTACACTCCATGAGCCTACGCAAAAAATAAGCCAAATAGTTATTATTTACTATATATATATAATAGATATATTTCATCTAGAGTTAAGTTATTAATAATTTGCATAGTCCAAGGAGTTCGTCCTCAAAAGATTATTCATTGAAAGCTGAAATAATGCTATAAGAATCATCTATAATATTTGAGGTAAATAATTGAAAAACACCATAGGTGAGTTGAGAAGCAGGAATTAATATCAAAAGGCATCAAATTTTCAATCATCTCATGAAGTCACCAAATTAGATTGTCTTCCCTCATGCTGACTTTACTGTCTTAAAACTGTTACACCTATAGATCATGTAACAATCTTCTTCGAATCTTCACCACCGCATGTAGCGAGGAGTGACATCTTGCGTTCCCCAAGAAATCGAGACGTCTACCCCCAGAGTTGGAAAATTTCTTGGGAAAACTACCCGAGTTCAGATACGATTTAAATCAGTTGCACGCTTTGGGCGGAGAGCGGAACGTGGCCTTTTTTATCGAGGGCTCTTCCGACCGTTTCATTCGCCTGGAGGTGGGGGCGGATTCGACGCCCGACGGGCTTTTTGAGAGAGATCCCCCCCCTTTTCCCCCGGTCCCCCTCCAGCGAACCTTGATTGCGGAGGATGCGAGTTCGTTGCCGCATCGAAACAATTAGGTTGGCCGGGACTGCTTTTCTCTCGAGCTTTATGGGCCACGTTGACCCACTATCTCACTTGGGCGCGCGACTGGGAACGACGACCTTGCGAAGGACTTGAAGGCACTTGAGAAAATCGCGCGAGAAGATGGAGAATAGAAAGTATTGGAAAATGAAAGTGAAGATAGCGGTTGAGGATGTCCCTCGCAATAAGAAAAGCACCATTCTTACTTTCACGATAATAATAAGCAATTTCAAATCCACCAACAGCTTTGTTTGTTTTCCGACGCAATGTTTGACTGTCGAGCAACTAAGTTCGCATACATATTACGCGCACATCCTTCACAAGTAACGTCCTAGTATTCGGTTGGAATGCGCTATTGTACCACCCCGCTTCTGATCCAAAAGTCGAGCCATTAGTGGGGTATTATTTCCTGCTTAGAGAGATAATTTAGAGTTAGAAAAGCAGGGAACATATTAGTCATAAAACTAATGAAACTCTGCTGTCGATGTGTTCAGAGGAACTTCCTAGAAAATGCAGTTACGCCGTCGCGTCTTCCTCCGTCCTTACTGAAGAAAAAAATAAGTAGGTGCTAGAACATGTTGAAATTTCTCCAAATTCACCCTCGAGAATTGTGAAAGGGCGTTGGAAAAGCTTAATTAAAATATTTATATTTGAAAATCTTTACCTCTTCTGGTGATGTCGTCAGAGCACCGGATGATAGATGAGAGTTTATTTCTTTTAGAAAGGGTTGGAAAAAAAACACTTGCTTAGATGTAATACAAAGGGATGGGAATTCCCCGCCGCTTCGTGGGAAAATATCTGGGAAATAAGGATCATCAGAAAAACGCCAGGCGGCGACGCAATGGCCATTGTTCATCTTCAAAGACAGCGCACTGACGCCCACGCAAATACACACTCTCTCTGTCTCTTTGTCTCCCTCAACCTTAACTCCATCGTCACCAAGGGAACCTTCCCCTCGTTCATTTTCCCTCGCTACCAGAAGCCAACCAGTCTCATTACACTCTCTCCTTTTCTCTTCCACTCCCGATTCTTTCTCTGCCTCTGTCTCCCCTTCTCATTCATACTTCCCCCATCCTCCGCCCCATTCTCCCTCCCACGCTTCCTCCCTCTAGATAGAAGTGTTTGGAAAAGAACACAATGAGACCCACTTATGTGTTCACCCGCGAGGGCCCAGATTGCTCTCGTTCCACCCCCCCCCCTCCCCCTAACTCATTTCTCCTCCTCCGTCTCGCACTTTTGCCCGCGTTCATTTAAGTGGCGGGGGAGGAGGGGTGACACCTACCAGAGAGGGGAGGGGAAGTGAAGACTCTTCCTGTATGTATGTATGAATACATATATTTTTTCCTCGGTCCCACTTTCCCTACGGCACGCGACCTCACCCCACCAACCCTCCCACTCCCTCTCCCAAGTCTCCCCTCACACTCCCTCCCACTCTTTTACCGCCAACGCTCGGTCGCCTCCCTCCTTTCCTCCCATCGAGGGATAGCATAAATCCGACTAACCTTTCACCCTTATCTGGAGTCTCTCATCATCGTCAGGATATCTCCCCCTTTATCCACCTCCTGTCGGCGGTAGCAATCCTGACGCCACCCCTTCCGCGTGAGAAATGGCCGAGTGACAAGATTTTTCAAAAGCGCCATTGGGGGGAGGGGGGCTGACGGGGGTGATTGAGAAGAGCAAACCCGCCCTCGTCGATTTTCACCGCGCAGCAATTTCCCCTCTTTGAACTCGCGAAGTATGCGCGCTCATAGGAACGCATAGAAAACACTTCGAGGGTTTTACTGTGGGATTGTAATTAGGGCCGAATCCTTAACCTCCCTCCCGAGTGTGATTACTTCTTGCAGAGTAAATTAGAGTACAAACCCCGTTTCGAGGAATGTTTATGCCTAGACACGGGGGGTAGCTGGGTAAAACTTCGCCGTTTCTCATCTGGTACGATTCGTTTTGATTGACCCAATATTTTAAAACGCTGAATTGAAATTTTGTGGATGAATATTCTATCAAAAGTCAATTTAACACGAAGCTGCGCAGTATGTGCTTTGTTTTGAAATGAACCCAGTGTACTACGCCCGTTGTGTCTCTTTTATCACGAAAAATCCGAATATTCCTGAGAGTCATCGTATTATTAAGTGGCTGTTATCTTTTGATAAAAACATTGAGCTGCTCAATTTTTATTGCGGTTTTAATGCAACACGAATATATCTGACGAAAGCATCAGCTTCGTACTTAACTGTGCGGGCGTACTACTGCGCGCTAGGAAACAATGGGAACAATGCTGCCGTTAATGTTCATTATCTCATCATGTGTGCGTAAGAATTTTAAATTACATTTCCCTCGTCACTTAATGAAAACATGCTCCTAATTGAAACACGCCATCCAAATTGAACCCTTACATTTTTTCCTTTTACCTACCTGGAGCAAAAACTAACGTTAGGAGTTCGATCGTGGGAGTTAATACGATATTTATAAGTTATTACAGATGATGGCAATAGAATAAAAAATATGACAGATTGTGGAATGATACCGTTTGACCGCTCCTGGAATAAATTGTGATTTTGGAGAAAAGAAATCTCAGGGAGAGGTATTTAACCACCACCATTAATAATACAAAGAGTAAAAACACAAATGGGATTCTAGATTTCCCTGGTAGAAGTGAAACTGGAAAATTTTAATATTTCTCGTAATTAATTAAGAGTTGAAGATTAGGCACGTATACAAATCACCGTAGCCTAACGTCAGAATTGATTCCGTTGAAGTACTTGGGTGGGGGTACGTTATTGCTTGGAATTTAAGAAATTTAAATTGTGGATTTTTGAGACTGAGATGAAATCGTAAGGTGCGAATGAAATGAAATACGACTGTGCAGTTATCAGTCAAACAAATAGAAATTGGCAGAAACTATCAAGTAATTTAACTAACATCAGAGGCGATGTTCATATTAAATTTATTCGACGAATAGGTGGGAGATTAATAGGAACAAAATTGAAAAAAAAACGAATATCTAATTGGTCACGGTTTTATCACCTTAATTTTCCCTTTCCTTTTCATTTTTTATTACCCATCTGTGAGAAGTAATCCTAGATTATCACAATGTAGAGTACAGGAATATACTACACCGGAATCTATATACAAATGATGGATATGCTGTAATTCATGCTAGCCAGTTCTAATCAGTATTATTAGCTGATTTCATTTGCTAATTGATTCTTTCTTATTGCTAAGTTGATCAATAAACAATTAGTTGCCAGTAATAGCTAATGGAAATTTTAAAATAAGCATTCAAAACACCCCATGTATCGTCTTCTTAGCAAATGTATAATTACGAAAATCTGAATCGATTGGCCAAATATATGTAATCACATTCATTGCCACGAATGAAATTTATCTCAATCATTAAAATAAGGAGTAACAATTTTTATAAATTAATTTTGAACGTAATAATCAGAATAACCCCATGTTCAGTTTTTTAGTGCTAGTTATACGAAAAAAATAGTTTGAAATGATTCAGAATTGTATTTTATATGGAAACTTCAACCCTTAAGAATATATTATTATTGTTATTAGATCTCTCTGTGTGTTAATATGCTCGCGCCTGTTGCATGGCAACTAATATCTCTGATTAGCTTTTTTTGGCCTCGTGAAGCCTTAGGAAACTGATCAGGCTCTGCCAGTGATTACCGATAATATATGTTCTGCTTAACCATTCAAAATAATTCCGTTTTCTTGAAGTACTTCCCATTACTGCTGGGAACATCTTCCTTAGTAAGACCACAATCGCGCTTTTCTTAGAATCGATATTTACTCTCAACGATTTGTAAGAAGACCGAAGTTCTAGCAAAGAGAGATTTTATTTGTCCGGATTGAATGCTAGTTTTTTTCGTGCGAAATAAGTCCAAATATCCAATTGGGGAACAATTTGTGCCAGCTCACCAGAAGGATCTTCATGGTACTTCTCGACGGTTGTACTAGGATGCAGGAATTTGAACGATCGCACCGACTCTCCTTGCCCCTTGTCTTAAATGTTTCTTGCTCCTCCTGTCTTCCTTCGCCGAGAACTCCTGAGGGACTGATACCGAAGGGCTTTCTCCGCGGCGCTTATAAACCGTCGCCCGACATCGAGGATCACCACCCTCCCTCCCCACTCGCCCCACTCCTCGGTCCTCCCTGAAAACTCCACTACCCTCCTATCCCTACCCCTTCCCCACCCCCACTCTCCCTCACCTTCGGTCGGTCTCCGAAATAAAAACAAGTGAACCGAGGGCGAACGCTCCCCTTCGGAAAGGCGCCTCTCCGTACTCTCCCACCCACCCTCTCACTCTTCGGGAGACCACGTGACCCACCGCGAGGTGAGCAAGGGGTTAAAGGAGAACCCCAAGTGGGGAGGATGGAGGGAGGGGGATGATGGGAAGGCGGGCGCATCGCATGCACGTTCGCGGTGGTGCATCGGGGGCGCGTCGGAGAGACAGAGAGAGTTGGGTTGGCGGGGGGAGAAAGAGGGGGGACGGTTGGCGGGAGGGGACGGTGGAAGCAGTTGGCGGTCTCATGAGAAGGGGGAGTTTTCACTCGTCCCGACCATCCTCTCCAAGTCGGATGGCCGCTACGCTTGTGGGCCACGAACCCGAGGGGCCGAGTGCGGGGGAAAGGGAGATAGGTAGGGGGGACGGGACCTCGTTGGTGGGGAAGGGTATGGGGTCGTAGGAGTAGTATGATGTGGGGGGATTAGGGGGGGGGGAGTTGAGAAGAGTCTCGGAGCGTGGCTACCGGAATCTTTCCCAACCATCCGTCCCCGACGTCCCATCCTCCTCTCTTGAAACTCTCACTCCTCCCTTTCTCTCTCTCTCTCTCTCTACCTCTAGAAACAAGATCCACTCCCCACTCACCTTCGGTTTTCTTGCGAGATCGTCTTCAATCCTTCGAGACCCTTTCGCCCACCCATGTCTCTCCCCCATGATCCCACTCTATCGCCTCAGGGTTGATCTCTCCATCACCGGTCCGCCAACCGTCGCGACGGCGGAGTAAGGACAGACCCTCAGGGTCTCCCCCCCTCCACCACCACTCGCTCGACTTCTATCTGACGTCTTCTTTGTTTTCCTTCGTCCCATCAAATCTTATGCATTCAATCTTTTTTTCCTCTTACCCAAGAAGGTCAATCCTTGGTAGAATGATGTAGTACGAGCCTCGTCTCGCGGAATGCGAAGAATGAAGGAAAATTTGCTTCAGCTCCCGTGGAAAGGAAGATAATTTTCCTTTATTTCGATATAAGTGCCAAATTAAAATGTTCCATTTAAGTATCACTCCCGATAAAGTTAATTAATAACTTGAAATCTGGTGGAATACGTAGTTCTATGAGGTTAAATAAATAAATTCACGATGCTATGTTCTTCCGCTCTACATGTGGAGTGCCTTCTTTGCGAATTCTGGAGGAGGTGATCCAAGGACTCATGTTGCACAACTTCTGTCCCGAGGACCGATATCCCTCAGATATCGCTGAACTTTTCAAAACATATAAATTCTTGAAATGGTGTCAGAAACGAATCGCTACCAGTGTAAGGCATGATATATTTGGAACAATTATGATGATCGTGGCAATAAATGGCTTTCACTTGACTTTACTATAAGTGAAGAAATACCTGCCACTTACGGACTATATCATCTGAATACTTTTCATGTGAAATTTGCGACAGGATTCTTCAAACTAGAAGAATAAAGATAATGTGATGTTGCGAGTGCTTAGTTGTGAATTTTTTGTGTATTATTAGGCCTAGTTATAAAACAAAAAATTGATGATCATCATTAATATTCACTTCGGCTGGTTGAAAGGGCGATATGGTCCGCCGATCACCGAGTGAATTTTCAAAATGATAAAAATTCCACAGTTATTAATTTAGCCGCTTTAAAGAGGTCAATAAAAATGTTAGCGATATTTGAAAGCATGTCAAAACGTTTTGCTTCTACTTACTGACGGTGCAATTAAATTGTGCTTGTTTCGTTACCCTAGATATGATTTACTCTCATGCTACGGATGACGTGACTTACAAAAAAATAATCATCCGTCCCTTGAGAGCGTTGGGATTTATTTTCTCGAGAAATCACGTACGTATATACGCTTTGTTTAGGTGATGGATATTTAAAAAAGTTCCTCTTATACCTTCATTAATGGTTAAAGCTCTTTAAATGGCTCAAATCCTGTGCAAAGAGTCGCAAATATTGTTTTGTAACAAATAATTATCAAACTCCTGAGCCTTTTAAGTTTTTATTAAGTTCTATAATGAAATGTTTAGTACGTTTAATCTTTAAAAATGCAGTACAACCAAAATCTTACGGTTAATATAACAAAAAGGTTAGAGTGATGGTCATTTGGCCGGTCCCTGTGCCGGTAATGGTTTCCCAGGAAGATCTGGTACGCGAAAAGTCACAGCTTCCGTGGACATCGAACCCGGGATCCACGAACAGCAGTTCAAAGCTCTACCCCTGGACTACCGTGACCCAAATACATGCCACACACACAAATACACACACACATATACATGCATAAATATAAATAGAAAATACGAGTAGGCCAAAAGCTCCAACTTCCTTAAATGTGTCCATTTATTTTCTTTTGTGTGTTCTATTGTACCGTCCAAGTGTTATATTGCTCTCGTGAGTATTTCTGCAACACTAATATATATATATATATATATATATATATATATATATATATATATATATATATATATATATAACGGGCCGTGGTAGTCCAGGGGGTAGAGCGCTGGACAGCTGACCGTAGGGTTCCGGGTTCGATTCCCGGGCGAGGCACTCTGGGCACCTGCGGCTTCATCCAAGCTAGATTGATTTTTCGGGTACCAGGTCTTCCTGGGAAACCATAACCGGCACAGGGAAAGGAACTGGCCCCCCTAGCCTGATGTGTGGATTTCACACGCCGTCAGGCTTAATACTGGGTGAACTCTACCATCACCTACCAAACCGACCTTCGGGTTGATTACTGTGTTAATGGTTTATGTGTATATATATATATATATACATACACACACACATATATATATATTTTATATATATATATATATATATATATATATATATATATATATATATACACACACACACATATATATATATATAAATATATATATATACACACACACATATATATATATATATTACATATATATATATATATATATATATATATATATATATATATATATATATATATATATATATATATATATATATGTATGTATATCTATAAGGAGGCTTGAAGAAGGCCTCGGAGGAGGACGAAGCTCAAACATTTTACCGTGTGCCGTGTGAGTGTCCTTTTAAATGTTACTATATCATTTGTGTTCTATTGTGCCGTCCCATTATTATACTGCTCGGGTGTGTGTTTCCGTATAATCGATAGAAATATATATATATATATATATATATATATATCCATTGAATCAATATACGTTCGCCATACGGAGGGTTTCCGTGTTTGAATGCATGTATGTATGTGTATATATATATATTAAAAATATCATATACACACACACACACATATATATACATATATATATATGTATATATATTAAAAATATCATATACACACACACACATATATATATACATATATATATATATATATATATATATATATATATATATATATATATATATATATATACATACATGCACTCAAACACGGAAACCCTCCGCATGGCGAACGTATATTGATTCAATGGAAATAGATATTAAGAAAAGGGATAGGAACACATATAAAAGTTGCTGGTTAAGACATCGGCCCGGCAAGTCGAAAGATCTATGCATATGTTTATAAATAAATAAATATAAATAAATAAATATATATATATATATATATATATATATATATATATATATATATATACACATACACACGTGGGCCGCGGTAGTACAGGGGCAGAGCGTTGGACCGGAGGGCCCGGGTTCGATTTCCGGGCTAGCCTCTCTGGGTACCTGCAGCTCCACCCAAGCTATGTGATTTGTCGGGTGCCAGATCTTCCTGGGATACCATATCCGGAACAGGGAAAGGAACTGGCCCCCCTACCCCGATGTGTGGATTTCACACGCCGTCAGGCTTAATACTGGGTGAACTCTACCATCACCTACCAAACCGACTTTCCGGTTGACTACTGTGTTTATGGTTTTTATATCTGTGTATATATACGTGCATATCGCTTGATATGCTCAGGGAAATGTATCGAGATATGTAATTATGACGCTATATTATTTACACACAGCAGTAATTCATTGCTTGAAAATAGACATTTTCATGCCGTTATGGTCAACTAAAGCTGATGTGGTGTTATGTTTCTTTGTCGATGGAAAAATTGTGACGTACTTAGTGTCGGATTGAATTTTAAAATTTACTACGAAATAATAATTAAAATTAAGGGATACATTCATGGCAATTTTAGTAGCATATATTGAGATTTTATTTATATATTTTCCATTAGTGCGAAAATAGCAATTCAATCTTTAACATTGGAATTTGAACATTCATATAATAATTTGAAAATTACATACACCCAAGCCCTAGTTGAAAGAAAAACCACCTAGGCCCGCGAATCAATCGAACCCGCGACATATAGGTTAGCAGAAGAGGACGTTACCCCGCCGCCACCGGATTACCAAGTCATAAACGTTGAAACCGAACATTTTTGAACAAAGAAAGGAAAGCTATTAAAGCTGCCTTCAAAGATTTAGCTGAGAACATTGGAATGATGTTTATTTAGATTCTTGGCTCTTAAGACTGGAACTCATCGAGCAAAACATCGCAACTGTCTCTGCTACGGTCTCGTTATTTCATAACTGCATCTATGTTCCCGCAGTAGAAATCTTTTGACCATTGTTTTAAGATTTGGAGAAATCTAAAACTTTTTGTACCTACATTTAGCTCCCAACCTTTCTCTCCCCCTTCCCACGACGAGCGAGGCTAAGATTTAATAATTGCGATGATGAGCCCTTTGTTGACACTCAACGACACAGGGACAATGAATCTTTTCTCTCACCCCCAGAGCTATGCTAGCTGATGATTTTACGTAAACTGATTCGTAATACGCAACTGCCTTGACGGCAAAAGAGATAGGTATGATTAAATACACATTTTCCCTTAGCCCTAATTTCGTGCTAAGAATCGATTTTTTCTGGGACCTGTTTGGCCATTATTCCTTGAATCATAATTAAATGTGCATGCAGTGCTTTTTAATATGATGTGCTTCCTAATTATTTGCTGCATTGAAAAAATTATTTTGTGAAAGATTAACGTGCGGATATTGTGAGCATTTAACAGTTCTCATAAATGGATGTCGAAAATCTATCTTAAACATTTTCCTAAATAGCTTTTAACATTAGGAGCGAAGAAAATTGTAGGATTCAAATTGATATTTTGTCCATTCACTTCCCATTCCTGGGTTAATCTATTAGAGGCTATACTGAGGTTATGATCCTCGTAGCTGGCTGATTCCGTCGTCTCTGTGTCCCAGTGACAATATGGTTGGCTGATGTTTTGGCTATATCCCAAATGCCTTGAGTTCAGTATTGTCATCCTGGAAGGGATTAGGCAAGTGAGAATATTTTCTCCAGGCTTCAGATACTGTGGAGATCCCCTCTATTAGTAAGCTGAATAACGGCACTGCTAGGGGTTTAGTACATAAACAGAAATATTGGTGATTTACTTGCAATGAAAATATACTATGCAAGTATCAACATTAGAATTTCAGTATTGGTAATTATCAAATCCATCGAAAATATATACCGAATTTAATCTCCGTTATTTTCTTGCAAGTAATTTTACGGGTTTTGCGGTAGAATTAAATTGCTTTTTATAAATCCTCACAACCTAATAAAATGAATGGGCTTTGGTCTTATTCCCGTATCAGTTAGCGAACTAACTTAAATTCAACCTTTAGTTTCATTAGCTTGCTAGGTATTGTACAGGATTTCATTGAATCCTGGTATAATGAAAATACAGAAATGAATGCTATGAGAAATTTGTAAGTGGCAAATTTTTTCACAACTTACAAATAAAATATTAAATTGAAGCGTAAAGAAACGTTGCAACGGAAATCATGTCGTTTCATTGCAATAAAAACTGCGAAACCAAAATACATGTGGGTGTATTGAACCAAAAGTCCACGGCTAGGTGACTAAAATAGGTCAAATAAAAATATTTTAAAACGGTTTCGATGCCAAGTTCTGGGTAATCATTTGAGAAAATTATCGAGTACAAAAATACTTAGTGCTGTCAAAAAAATATCGATATTTTTTTCGTATCCCTGGGCTCTGCTAGTGATCAAATTCTATGATTTATAGGTTAAATACAATGAATAACTCTGTATAAAGGGCATGGATATTTAACCCCAGAATATTTATTTTTCAGCCCGTCGGATGGCTGCAGAGCGCTTGAAGAGTCACCTGGGGAGGCAGATGTCGAGATTCCACACCCCACATGCCATCTCTCACTGTCATGCGTGTCACAGCATATGGAATCAGTGAAAATTTCAACGGTATGTGTCTTAGTTCATTTCAATTCGAAAGCACGCCTGAAAATTACTCTCCTAGTCGCCCCAGGGAGATAAAACATATCGTGTTAGGGCACGAGCATTAATAAACAATAACGAGGATCCAATTATGTTTCATGTGATATAAAAGGATAAGAAACTGCTAATAAATATTCGTAAGAGTAATTTCAATTTGTTGGTATTCTACCGTTTAAGGTTCTTTTTGCTCGGACACAAACTATACATCGGTCCAACGATACATTTCTTTGCCTATACTAACAAAGCACATCCTGACATTCCACGACACAATAAACCCTTCTTCGGTTCCTCATTTTTAAAACTCTTTGCGAACACAAATAAAACTTTTTGTATCACGATCTCTTCCTTTAAGTACTTTGTTCAGAGTTGTTTTTTCTTATTTCTACCGTAGAATTGAACTCCTGGAAAAGGTCTCGTGTTGCTATTTTTGAGCATCATATTTGCATTACCATATTAATCTCACCTTCTGATGTTCTCTGGGAGATAGAATAATTTGTTTGGTGTCTGCCTTAAATGCGATTAGTTGGTGTTTTTTATAAAATGGATACTCTTTATTTTATTCTTATTCCGAAAGATTACCTACTCAGTTTTCTAGTTGTCTTGAGAGGGGAAAAATACACTATGCTAGTTTCTGCCATTTCGGTGGCACAAGTGCTTTTCCAGGAAATGTTTTCGTCAAAGACAAACAAACATAACAATATAAAATAAGTGACTCAGGGCAAAGATTGAATGAAATAATAATAACACTTAGTATTGGATTAGGACGATTTAGGGGAACCCGATTATGTCATTCAATCGGGCCTTCTGCGCAGGAAAAAGTTACGCAACCTACCGTGCCGATTCTATTCATAAACTAATTTTTTAACGTCGCAGTTGGAACTAGGAACAGCAGATGAAGCATGCAGATAATTAAACAGAGGATAAAAGTCAACTAATCTCCAATGCGATAGCTTGCTCTTCTGGCTGAAATTGCTATCGCGCAGTTATTCTGTATTGCGCGGTAATTTAATTCAAACCTTCGTTTAGGTAAAAATTCTGTTCTTATGTTCTAAAAGTTTTGCTCTACTCAAAATATATTTATCCCCGTAGAAAAGGCATTTGCCATGCCTTAGATTTTTTGTATTCTTTACACGGTATTTATGTTTGCTTAATGTGCTTCGGTCATCATCTCGTTCTAATTTCCATTCGCCACCCCGCCCCTTCGATTCTGTCCAAGTGGCCTTCTCCCCCATACTTCCCTTTCTCGGCAGTCCGACGCCCCTACTCGGTCCTTCTGCGCCTTTCACCCTCCTCCCGCACTAATAGACACTAATTGAAGGCGCAAACTAATTCACAAACGCGCTTAGCCAGTAATCGCTTCCCATTTGGCGCGTGTCGCAAGTCCACCAAGTTGCGATACCTAGAGTGGCGCTTATTTCGAATGATTCGCAGAGGAGGATTCGAAAGTGTCGCTGTCAATGAGCTGTGGAATTTGAGGAATTGTTTGCTTTCGATCATCCCGCGGCTTCGCGGTCAAATTATCCCTGAAGGGGTTTTGAAACCGGGAGGTGGGTCGTTTGCGAAAGAGTGCATTATTCGCGTTCGCGCCTCTGCATATCGTCCGTAGCAATTTGTGTGGAAGTCATGGGCACCTTCATGATTTGGCGAGTTGTTATGACATCAAAACTGAATCCCGATCTATTGATATTTATCAAAAGTATGGTTAGAGAATATCCAAGCTAGTTATCGGATTAGTAATTGAGATCGGTGGATATGATTTAATTAAAAATATAAAATCTAATTATTTTAGAACAAGTTGATTGAAGAAAGCATGAGTAAAAAATGTAAATTCTACCGACAAAAGTTGAAGGAAAGTGGTAGAAAAAAGAAAACAACACTAATTTAATTGACCTCTTCATAATAGTTCATTCTAATGATTACGATTTTTTCCTTCAGAAGCGAACGTTTTCGTCTCAGATCATCCCTGACTCATGTGTTGAGTTAATTTGGGCATTTTTTGCATTAAGTAACCACTCAAATAATTAATATAAACATTGTAACATAGAATAATTTATGTTTATGATATATATTTTCTAGTTTTTTTCCTGGAGTAAAAAATCAGTCGCAGATGCACATTGGTCTGTTTTTCGGGTGTCCCAGTTTTAATTCCAGTTCAGTTGAAATATATTGGATATTGGAGCGAAATTCCAAATATTTACTTACTTGGTTTCGGCGGGTGATAAGTGGGTAGGGCGCTTGGCTTCTGATATACCTTTGAGGACTCTCATCCTTTCCCAAGCTCTGTGAATTGGCGGGTACCTAATCTTCTTGGGCAGCTGGAAAAGAGCTGGTTCAAGATATTACCCTGACGTGTGAATTTTACCCGCCATTGCAGGTTTGGATTGGGTGAGCCCTACTATCTCTAATCTATTCTATAATATTTTAAAATCTATTTTAAGATAAATCCTTAATTTAGAAAAGCTTAAGGTTATAGGTTCTTAGGCAGTTGTATAACAAAACAATAAGTCGTTATTAATATTGATTTGGTGTAAAAGTGAAGTGTCAAGAAAATGGATTGAACCAATTCTTTAGATATGGCTTTCTCTGGGTGCATGCATGAAAGTAACTGCATTTATCTCCGAAGATTTTGAATTTTTTAGGTAGGAGATTTTATTTACGACCATGAATCAGAAATCGTGAAAGAAAACGTGTAGAACAGCTGGCAATGTCTACCGTTTGAAAACCCATGGGAATGCTGAAGGCATGCTTCCTTTGATTTATGAACCTGAAATCCTATTTATGCACTTTCGTGGGTTATGTAATTAGTATATAAAATCATAATCATGGGTAATAGATCCTTTTTATAGATCAACGGCGATAACCCAGGCGTACAACCTCGATGCAAATGTATGCTGCCTGAAGCCAAGTGTTGCCTCTCGTTGCTTCCTGAATGTTTGGGTTATGGAGATGAAGCAGATTAATTTACGTTATCTTTGGTACGCCTTCTTTTAGCCGTCTTCCCGTTGGAATTGCAGTTATAGTAATAGTTGTGATCCAAAGTCGGCTGGAGATTGATTTTTCCCGCGTACGACCACTCTGTCTGTAAATCTTCAAGGGATTTAGATTTACACATCCCTTTTACTTTCATGTCCCAACAATGTTGTCCTAATTTATACTCCCTATAAGGACGCCAGCTCACTTAGGGTTATTCATAAGTTTTACTTTCGGTGATGTGTATCCTTTGTCAGCGAAAATGATTAAATGGACTCCTATTCCTCAAGTTAGTTATCATATCGGAAAGTTACTTGATGATATGCGTCATGCATGAGATTCAAATTTAGAATGAATTCTATGGAACTTTATGATTTCAAGGAGATATAATTACTGGTGCAAAGAACGCAATCGAAGGTAGATTAGCATCTTTTTCACAAAAAACGTGATTTATCATTCATTCAATCGTGCATCATACCCATTCCGTTTTAATGGGATTCTATTTCACGTGGGATTTTTTTCACTTATCGCCGGTAGGAATCATTATGCCAATCACTTCATGGTAACAGAATTAATAATTGGTGTATTGATTTGGGATTTTATCACTTACACATGATTACAATCAGGAAGAGAGAAAGCTTTGCTATTGAGTTCGATTGAGGCAGAAGCGATTCCTTGTTTCTCTTGCTGGCTGTATTGTTGGTGAGGGGTATTTCAACGTACGACTTCAATTAAAAGATTGTAAGTGTGGGCAAAAGATTGTAGTAATTGTAAAATAAAATTATGATTTTGTGATTTTGAAGCTTATTTCGAGTCCTTAACCGTGACTCGAGCTTATCCATGGGATTATCGATGGTGAAGGGATAGAGACCATATTTCAGTGGAAGGTGTGATTTGATAGCGTTAGATTTTTATCCGAGTAGATCTCCAATTTCTCGCCTTTGATAGAGTTGATCTCCCTGGTTCACAGCGCAGAAGCTAAGTTCATGAAAGAAAGGGAAAGTAGAACCTGGGAAATTCCAGAAGAACTGTAAACGTCGTGACTTTCAGAGACGCGTTCACGAAAGTAAACATTTCCTGTCGCTTGCATAGCGTCGCGAGCAATTAAGGTTTTGCGGTGAAGAGCCAGGGTCGCGGAAAAATAGGTGTGATTCGTTTGAGAGGTTTTCGCGCTTTCTTGATGGAGAATGTAAGATGTGATTGGTCGCCAACTATCCCGCTGCAAAACCAAACTACTGATTCTATAATAATATCAGTTGAAATTTTATTTTCCTATATTTATGTAGCATCTTTTTCGGACGTGGAACATTAATATTTCCATGGTAATTAATTCATTTGGTGGTGCATTTTTTCACTCGATTTTTTACGTTTATACTTTCGCTAATTTGAATAATTTTGAATTAATAGCAGGTTTGTGTTTTTATTCTCGTCTTACAAAGAAAGTTTTTGATCCCCTATCGAATTTTTAAGTCGATGCTGTTGCATGGTTTTGTGGAACCTCATTCGTTACCCTCAATTTTTTTCGAAAAAATAAAATTGCAAGGGATTGATTTTTTTATTTCATCAAATCGGCCTTCTACTGCTTCCTTTCCTCGTAAAATTCCTCGGATTTACCTACACGCGGCCTTCCCATAACTCTTCGCTCATTTACCATCATTTGGAGATCGACACGCTTGACCCCCTGCTAGGAATGCGTGTCGGGGAAAAGTCTGTATGGTGCAGCTAATGTTGAGTCGGGGGCAGGAGGGTATGGCATCTTCTTGTTTATCACATATACTCACGTTACTTACTTCAGCTTTCTTTACTTTCTGCGCTCTTCCAACGATCAAGTAAGATTTTCCGGAACGATTTCCGAAACCAGACGAACTTTCAGATGTAGATCGCTTTGATGGATCGGAGCGTTGAGTATATCCGAGAACAAAGTTTCAAGAATTTCTCCCGAATGTTTTCGAAAAGAAATGTCTGGATTGGAATACATTGCCCTTCCCAAAATTGGACTCGTGTTCCAGACATCACAGCCACTGTGATTAGTCTGTTCAATGGCAGCGTGAGGCAGAATTCGACTAAAATACAATCGATTGTAGACAGTAATGCATTCTTTAAATTTATTCATATCAGAGTAATTGGTGGAAACACTTACATAAAAATCCATCATAGGATAACCGCTCTACGTGCCATCTGCTGTGATTAGTTTATTCACAATCAGCAATCTGGCGGAACTAATGGTTGAATGCACTTACTATATGCAGATATTTCGTAGATTAACTCGCTCTGCAGAGTGTTGTTTGAAGCTTCAATTCTTAGGATAGCTCTTTTCTTCCTTCAAACTTTTTCATTATAGGTCCTCACTCGAAAGAAAATTAGAACATTTTACTTAATTATTTGAGTAGGGAAACATACTGATTATTTTAGTACATTTCCTCGCGTGGAGCAAATATGAACAGCACTTTGCTAATTATTTGAAATTATTTGAATTATTGTGAAATTGCATATACTTCGCCTCTGACTAGTTCATTGTCGCTATGAACGGATATTTGCGTGTAAACTAGGTGATGCACTTAGCTTTGCACGGTGAGTTTACTCGTTCAACATGCAACGTTTAAACATATTCTATTCACATTAAACGTGCCCTGCAGTATATAGGATCCTCTGCAAACCTTTTCATAACAAATTGTGAACACTAGTGCTTCATTTAATGTGTGCTTATCTTTAATCAATATATCCGCGTATTTTCAAGGTTTTAGAGTAGCTGAAGAGATCAGTTATGAGATAATACTGCTTAAGGGCGAGTCTCGATTATAGGATACTAAAATACACAAAAATATGTCGGATTAAAAATATGACCTGTAATTTTTGAGTTAATAGATTTCAAAAAGTCAACATTGACTAAATTCTACGCAGTGATTTTTTTGGATTTCATGTTGCCTTAGGATCCAAAATGCATTAAATCATTTAAAATTATTTTCGCGTGCCCAGATAAAAAGTTTAATAGAGTGGATATGTGGAAGTATTTTTTAATGCATGGACTAATTTGGAGATGTGGAACATTGTGGAGTTGACGCCACAAAGTTAAAAAAAAATTAGTAAGTAAAAGCCAGTTTAAAAATTGTACAAATTACATGAACGCAATAAAATGCAAATTTTCAAAGTCGGACGCAAACATCTGTTAGTACTTGAGGCCACGTTGCTACTGGTTATGAAACTGTTGTGCTTTGAACGACCTTAGTTCTATTGACGGAGAGCGCAATTACGTGAATATAATTAAATTGAGATGTCAGTATTTGGCTTTCTTTTACCCTTGACAGTTTTTGACGAGAATCATACCTATTGGTTACGATTTCATGGGCTAAACCTCCTGAAATTCACGAAGAATAGAGTTTTATATGTTGAAATGTATGGTAAATTGACGATTGCATAATAAACTCTCAGATTCTCAGCTTAAAGGTTGCTAATTTCATTTGATCACTTTTTGAATTTGAAGGCCACGAAGTCATAGATGACGTGAACAAACCGCGGTTGGGAAAGCCAATGGTGATGGGTGATGGACATGGGATGATAATTGCATTAAACAAAACAAAGGCTATGTGGTAGAAAGAGGAAGACTAAGTTAAACGTTAAAATAGGAGGGCATCAATTAGTTTAGGGGGAAGAGTTAACTATCTTGTGAGTGTTTTGGACCGAGATGGTCAAAGAAGTGGCAACATAAGAGGACGAATTTTGTTAGGCCAAGAATCTTTCACGGGAAGGAGGGGATTGATGAGAGTGAGTAATATGAGTGAGAACTTTGAGAAAATATTCGTTAAAACATTGGTAAGTACGGTGCGGAACCTTGGTCATTGAAACAAGATTATTGGCGTGCATTAGAGTATTTTGAAGTGAGGGTGTGATGAGGATTAAATACGGGAAATGGAAATTAATGAAAAGAAACGAAGAAGTGCTTGACTGGGTTGGAGTGGAGAAGGGATTGGTGGAAGTAATCCAGCGGAGTCAGGAAAGATGGATTCAAAGCATTTTGATTGGGGATGGAATGTTAAAGATTGTGATAGAGGGGAGATCGTTTGGCAAGCGAGGCAGAGGGAGGAAAAGGATAGGTTGTTAGATGGATTAAAGGGCAGTAAAGAATATGTGGAATTTAATGTAATTTGGTTGACTGCCAAATAATAACTATCAATCATACATTTGCACTCCTTTAAGAGAAATTCGCATAACGAATTCGAAAAATCTTACTCGTGCTTCCGAAAACTAATTAAAGATTTCATTTGTCAGTCGTAAACGAATTCAGTTGATCACCTGCATCTACAGAGTACCCCGCAAGCCGCTGCGAGAGGGTTTGGCGGGGGTGTTAGGAATAATAATTAGAATTAACCGCATACAAAACCCACAAATTCTTGCCAATCTATACACATAAAATCGTATACTATATTTTCATTCCGAAACTTTTAAAACACACACACATGCAGATACATATACTATTAACTAACATAAACATGCACCCACGAATATACCTTATGTCTACGCGATGTTAAATCTTCTCCTGACTTGTAAATTAAATGTCTTTAATTTTTCTTTATTGACTCTGGTTTCTTACTATTATGATTCCTGATTGCCCGGCGAAATAATGAGTATTTGTATCTGTCTGAATGGGAATTTAGCTCCCTTATCTTATCTTTATAGTCTAATATACCTAAGTAGTGTGGGCCATAAGAATTCTTTTAGTGTCATTGTTAAACTCCTTTGTTCTGAATCTTTCTAAAAGTCTCAGTCTGGCTTGTTTTCTTCGCATATCAAGTAGCTCCCAATCTAATTCTCTTAGCTTGCGTCAGCCTAGCGGTTAGAACGTTTGGCTCTCGGATTGCCCAGGTTTAATTTGCGGCAATGTTACACATATTTAACTTCACCCAAACTGTGTGTTTTGTGTAGAATATGGCGTTCAGTATCTTTGATATTAGTTGAAGTACATATGAAATCCACTACCATCTGCGAAGTTTTCAGAACCCTTGCCTCCGGATGGTGATGGTGCACTCATGCAAGTCTATGCATCGTATACATGAATATGCAGCGCTGTATGGCCAAAGTAACCAATCGGAAGGTTACCCTCACTAATGAGGGTTCAGCTCACCTCGAATGAAGTCTTACGGCGTGATCCACACTTAGGTGTAGGAAGGGTAGTTCCTGTAGCCCCGTAGCTTCGTAGACAGTTACAATGCCATATACATGTGTACACGTATTGGCGACAACTAAATACAGTTTCTGTCGATTTTAATTTTTTATTAATTTGGTAATTAAAATTTCCTTAAAAAGTAATTTACCGTATAATAATTTTTCAGTAATAATTTTATATTCATACTATTTTGCAGGTCATAAGATTAGTAACGACAAATTCCATGCTTTTCTTTCTCTCTGCCGTCCGTTTTGTATTCTGATGAGGCCTTCATGCACTCTTAGATTTAGCAGTCTTCATTAGGATGAATATGAAAACCTGAGACTGATTAATTCACCACCGTCATAACTATCTATATCACACCAATTTATTACATTGTCTTAATAACTAGCTCCGTATTTTCGTTTTAAGTTTGCCCCTGTAAACATTTCCTTTTTGCAAGTTGTAATTTTTGCTCCTTTATCTTCCAGTCTATTTTATGTTTTTCATTTCGTTTCACATGGATCCACCTCATCCTGCACCCCTGTTTCCTTGGGCCCGCACTTGTAAGCATCAGCATTCCCAGTGAAGATTTGGAATGCTCCTAAAATTTATGTTTACATTTCTTACAAATAGATGCAAATGTGCTGCTTAGTATCCCCTTGAGTGGCAATTTAACACCCTCGTCTGCTATTCCATAGGTTGCAGGTTCAATTACGGCCTAGGTTGATTTTCTTTCGCATAGGGCTGGAGAATTTGCAAATATTAATTGCCTACTCTTTATTCCTTCCGATGGGTGGATTTTAAATAAATAATTAAAGAGCATCTAGAACTCATTGATAGCAATTGACCAAATTTTATCGTCGTGTTAATTTTTTGCGAGTGTTTTCATCTGCTTTTTGCTCTATGCATAATTCTTATCCCGCGGCCTACCAGTTGCACGAAGTAGTTCCAGTTCATAGTTTCCGTGTAAATATTAAGTAAGATGGCGTTGCGGTAACATACGGGGCGTGCGACTGGTGTTGCGTCGCCCGCGTGCGAATTAGTCGTGCGCGAAAGCCGCGCGTCGCCTCTCATGTTTGCCCACCGATAAGCGGTTTGAGATTTCGGAGGAAAGGACGACAGGCATGACAGCCTGGAGCTCTTTGTCAGCTTCCTTTGATATTTCACTTATTATTCGTATAACAGTTTCGACACTACGTTTATTATCCCAAGTTTACGGATGAAGTTGAAAAATCAGAACATTTTAAAATAAGTAGCATCGTGAAAATCAATGTAGACGTCTCGTATCTCTTATATGAAATATAGTATTTACATCCAAAGCCATAATATCCTAAGAAAATAATATTGAAAATTAATATACGTTCCACGATCGTATGAACATAAGGACCGGGCCAAGCACTATAGAAAGCAGCAATTGCGTTCAAAATAAGCATATTAAAATATAACTCCATTATAGATGAATTACTGACTCAGGGTATAATAGATAGTTATATCAGATACATTTATGATTGCCTATTTAAAGTGCATCCATGATTTATGTACGTCACCTACGTACGTGAATTACCGAATGATTTGCCATTCTTTTCAATTTTTCCATTGTGTACGTTCCTGTTCCAAACGAAAAAAATCCAGTTTCAGCTAAATCGGTATTTCTGGGCTAGTGGTTATTCTGGCGTTACTGCAATTCGCTTATTTGGGAAATCGATACTGTATTTTATTTAGATAAACATACGATACAAAGAGATAAAAAAACAGCGGTATTATAATATCAGGTAGTTCGTTCCGTAGAACGAAAATGCGTCCGCCCTGTGCATCCATGAACGTGACCTCATATGGAGAGCAAGCCGTAGCGGAACGAAACGGAACATTTCGAAGTCAGATCTGTTATGTGCAAACGTTTTGCTAGCTTTCTGCACTGAAACCTTCATTAGAGTAACATTATAAAATACGACGTCCTAAGGAATGGTGTAAAAGTAGGGTTGTTTTTCTCACAACAATGATTTCATTCATCGTACACTCAGAATGTGTCATAGATCGTATGCATTTTATTAAAAAATTGGATGGAGTTTTATACATAATTTAAGATAGTAAAAAAGTGCTTAAATTGTGTGTCCAACTTATCCAACGCGTACCAAAATTTTATTGGCAGTTAAATAGGTCTGCAGACGGTATGTAAATGAATAATTAAATGAATTAATTTCATAATCTTTTAATAAAATGTTAATTGAATCAAATAATAAAAATTCTGCCCAGTAATTCTTCGCCCCGACCGGTGCTAGATTCTAGTCCAGCGATTTACGGCCGGAGTATGGGTTTCGGTTCACGGTACTTAAATACTGAGTTTGATTTTTTGAGTCAAATTCCAACGTTCTCACGAAGTGAAAATGTTCACAATGATCACAATGTTCACATTGCTAACAGAGAAATCAGAGCCGGCGGGTATCTGGCTATTTTAGCGCTACTCCTTCATCTCCCAGCGTGCCCAAATATGTGTACCTAAAAACAATTGCAAAAAACCGCCTTTTTAAACATGAGTACTCATCACTCATCGTAGCATGCTAAACAGAGGCGTTATGATGAGGAAAACGACTTATTTATTATAAAAAATTAAATTATATACGTGGTGGATTTTTCTTCGATGCTTCAGTCGTATACCCATAGCGACCGTCCATTATTTCTCAAACCTACATTAGTCTTGAGCGACTAATTGAGACTAATTCTAATTGAGCGACTTTAGCATTTATTTGTGTACTCGATTCCACTCAGTGAGATTTTTTCGACTTTGAGTTTTTACTAGTTGAAACGACGTGTCGCACATCACCACATCATATTTTCTAAATATTTTCTCTTTTGCTACTTTATGTAGTTACATATCTCATAAGTATTTCATTGTGCGAAGAAGCAGTGAACCGTACCTTAAACTCATACATCATTACCTAAGCATTAAAGCGCAGCCTCGCCATGCCGTAAGTATCATCATATAATGTGCTCATTAGGAATGCTGGGATGATTAAAATGTATATCGAACACGTTTCTTGGTTGCGGAGGCGAGGTTTGAAAGAACAAAAACAAATTTCGAAACGCGTTTTAAGTTAAAGAACAATTATCGCATTCCTTGAATTGGAGTAATCGAAAGTTACTGTTGAATATTAGGTAATGTTTATTATCTATCACCTTATAAATTAGTATAGCATACTTCAAAATAACGTGTAACAGTTTAAGCGGAATAATTTTTTAATACGGATTGATAAAGTACCTAACACGGATTGGTAAGCCCCTAATACGGATTGAAAAAGTCGTGTAATACTGCTATATGAAGTTTGCATTCAGTTTAACTCACAGTTTAATATTAACTAAACATTTAAGAATATGTAATGGAAACAAGACGTATATTATGTACTGTTCAAATTGTAATAAGAGTGTTGAGTGATATTTGGGGTAAAGCGTGCTTACCCTTGATTAATTGATATTTGAAATCTAATGTACGTGCATCTGAGAGACTGAATGAAGTATTTCTGTGGTAGCTACATCATGTTACATGCTCATGTACACCATGTGCATGTAACTACATCATTTTTAACCCTGGATAATTTTAATTACATTTATTGGACGATGAAGATAATAGTTAAGGCGCGTGTGCCTCAGCATTGTTTTAACTTTTTTTTAGAGTGTATTTTGGTTTTCGTGTCTCGAGGAATCGCGTGGTGGCATTCACCAGCGCGTCAAACGGCGAAATCTTATCTATAAAAATATTGGTGCTAAGAAAGGGATATGCAACGCGCTTAAAAGTCAAATACGTAGTAGGGGTTCTGTTCCTGTAAGCGAGCCATGGGCGTTCGGTTTGCAGGACCAGTGCAAATTATCAATCCGAATTATTCTCTCCTTTTTTCGCACTATGAATCTACATGCCACGATTGACCCCGTTATCCTTGTTTTTTTCTTTTGTCTATGTTATCTATTTATTTTCCTTATAAGTACATTCTCATACACCCACCTTATCCTTTTCCTGCACACACCACATGCAAATATGAAATGTGTACTGTGCCATTACAACCCTTTTTAATGCAGTTACATCTACACCCAGTTTATCCTTACACTCATCTTTGAACAGTTGGCCTGAAAGAGTGGAGGAAAGATAAATGTAGAACTCATGAACGTTTCGGTCCTAAGGCGGCATCTTCGTCAACAGAAGAAGACAATCTTTCTCTGTTTTTCGTTTTCATTTACTCACTATAAACACACTAACTATGGTCAGTGTTTTACGTGATTTCAAATGAATGTTATATTTTAATATTTGACAAAAAGTTTATCTGAGGTATCTTAATTGAAAGCCGAGTAGATTGATGCAATATTAAAAAACAAATGATTCCATGACGCCAAGTAATGGAAAACATAATCTGATGAGAGATCTTAGGGTTTTTTTTCTATTGTCTTCATAATTTGTAGGGAAATCAAAAGCGTAGTTACATCTACGAAATATGATATCTACACAGTTCGCATTTGGCTTGATTATAAATTAGCTCCTGCGATCAATCAGAATACTCAATTCCATGTCAGGTAATAGTGTGTATTCTCATGTTATTGTCTACGAATAGATCTTCCATTTAATTGAACTCAGTCACGGGCATTGGTCCTGCACGAACCTCTTTCCATGTCCTCGACATATTTTTCCCAAGCCTCCTACGCATGCGCAAACCTTCCCCTTCTTTAAGACGATAACCCTCTTCTTCTTTTTCAATGGCGCCACAGCCCAAATCGAGCCTTGACCTCCGAGAATCGAGAATCGACCTCCTGCATTCTCTGCCTCCATTCATCCCTGTCCTCTACCACTCTTCCCCAGCTCCCCGCCCCTAGTAATTCATGTGAATCTTTTTGTTGATGCTGTCTTCCCACCTAGCCATTGGTTTTCCCTTTCGTTTCTTCCCTCTCATATACCCAGTGATGGCCTTTTTGCTATCAGTCCATCCGACATCCGCTGGAAATGTCCTGCCCTTTGGGGTCTCATTAGTTTTATATGGGTAGAATACTAGGTTCCTTGTATAAATTGTAGGAATATTTCGTTGTAAGAGCGAAGTATCCGGATTCCTTCCCTGTACACTGGCCCATAGATTATGCATAGTATTTCTCTCTCAAATCTGTGGCAACTCTGCATATTTTTCCGTCATTGTCCATGTGTCAACGCCATAAAGCAGTACTATACGGATTAATGTTTTGTGCAGTCGAATTTTGGTTATCCTGTATACACTTCTGGACTTTTTATATAATGGACATTAGGGAAAAGAAGTTACGGTTTGTTACGTCTATTGATTGTTTTTGTTTTGCTGGTAACCTTTTGATACGGAGTATCATAATTGAAGAATTTTTTTATGCCTTTATTGGCTCTGGGAAGAAGGATGTCCGCCTTTCCGTATCTGACAACAGCACCCATCATCATTTCGAAGCTTTGAAAATGATTCGAATCCTTGAAAGTAATAAATCAGAGAGTGCGAAAGAATTTGTCCTGTCAACAAAGTTTCCAAAGTGAGCGAGTGTTTGCGCTGGAAATTTTAGGCAGTGTCCAGCCCTTCTCTTTTGAAAGTTGGGCAATGGAGATACGTATTTCTTTGACGAAGCGGCTGGACTCGCGCACCTTTGAAATCTCAAATTTCTTGTACTGCCGAGAGCGATGCAGTTTAGTCACTATTATCACACGGAGTCTACTGTTAGAGGTGGCTTTTTATTTAATTCTTTTATTCGAGAAAATATTTGTTAGTGAACTGATGTTGGTATTATATTCTGGTTCGCTGTTATATTATTTATTAAATTTTCGCGCATTGCAACCGGACCAGAATTTTGGTGAAGGCTGCCAATTTTCCTCTGTGAATGTTCCTGCAAACATATTGATCATTCGTTCTGACTATTAACATTAATCACAAACGAAACCTTTCAAATTATCTCTTTCCGATACATTGTTTGGCTTCCATAACGGTTTTTTTCATGAGGGAACATTCTTTTTCGCAATATAGAAACGCTTAAAAGAGGTAATACTAGGGTATTATTTTTCTGTAGATGGTGCATTTATAGGTGCATTTAAGTGGAAATAATGTAAGAAAATAAATTCTTGGTGGAGCTACCATAAAGAATTGATATTTCATTTGTGTCGTATTTAGAATGAGATAATTCTTGTTTAGTCTAGAGGATTGAAAACTCTTTATTTTTCCCTGCGTCTCCAAATTTAAAAATTCTAGAAATAGAGCTGATAGTGGGATTCTACATAAGCGCTAAGGATTGGGTCATAAAAATTCGAAACGCTTGGAAAAATGAGTCAGATTTTCAGTCGCCCGGTCATTCTTCGAGACTAAGCAAGGAGTATCTCAATTATTCCTTGGTCGGGATGGCGGGCAATTTTTAGAATGGCTTTGTATTAAATAATGGAATGAAGTTAAGTAATAGCAGTAGCTGTCTGAGGGGCCACGCAAAAGCAAAATGGTCGATTTCCAGACCGTCTATGTTTCCTCTTCGTTTTGTTATCTCCCATTACATGGGTGTGTGTACATATATATATATATATGTACACACACGTATGTGGGTTTAAGATTAGTGCATTCGTGTTTATAAATAAATAAATATAAATATATATATATATATATATATATATTTATAAACACACACATTTATGTATACACACACACACATGTTAATTTTTCAGTCCGAGAACTCATCACATTTTTGCAGTTTTCTAAGGAAAAGAAAAATAAACATAAGTGCAATAACAAACGTATCATAAAATGTTGACTATAGTTTACAGTAATTTACGACCAAATATAAGTACATTTTCATTCCTACGCATGGTTTTTAATAAAGCTTTAGGGCTAAATGCTCACATTGCGAAGAAAAACTGTAGTTGATATTCAGATTCTACCAAATCAATACTCCCAATTGTTTACTTGACCCTTGAGCTAACTGTATGATTTCAGTTCCATTTCTCTGCGTAACCGTCCTTTTTAATGTTTGTATTTTGCCTTCAGACCTCTCCATTAAATCCATTTCCTATTATTATTCGTCTTTTTGTCCTTGATGATACGTTTCTTTCGGCCGCTCCAGCATATCTTCTCTATCTTCCTGCCAATCTGATCTTTAAATTTAATTTTTACCTTCAATTATATTCTCTTTCTGCTTGTGCTCTGCCTTCTCCACCAATGGTTTCTTTCGTGAATGTCTGGGCATAAAAAGGGCAGCAGTCGGACAGATATGTCGCATCCGGAGATTTACTGGCTCCATTATCACGCCACTGAGATTACGCTGAGGAATGGCATTGATGAAGGTGACAAAAAATATTCTCAGGTCCTCCATTCATCCGTATCCCTAGAAGCCGTGTTTTCATGTCTTTCCCTGAGAGATAAATCTGCTCTTCGAGTGAATCACAAAGTGAGAATACAAAGCATACATTTTTGGACTTAGAAGTTAATTACCTGAAAACCAGTAGGTGTCAGACTAATAAGATTTTGTCTCTCTTAAAAATTTTTAAAGATACTTCTAGCGGAAACGTTTGGAAATAAATCGATTCTAATTAAAGTCTTCACGCATAGCGTATGGTTGTTGTGAAGCTGAAATATCTAGAATGGGACAAAGCTTTTATCCACTTTTGTGGAACCGTAGGACCCATATGTGATTAATTTGTACGCGTGTGTGCACATAGATATTCCAATAGTAAATAATTTAGGAAACCGGTACTGGAGTATTAATTTTCCCTGGGATTGCATTTTGGAACAAATGTTGTTCCCGTTCCTCTGTACGTTGCTTTACAGTCTTTTATCGACTTTTCCTAAGTGACTTTACCACTTAGAATATTTTTTCCCGGGGACGCTAAGGCTTAATTATGGCGGCTGGTGTTTCACGAAGGAAAAAACTTTTAATTTAGAAGAAGTTATTCATTGGATTAAATTGTTTCAGGATCAACTTAATGAAAAATTATAATCATTGAATGAGTTTAACTTTGTATATTTTCACATTTTCACATAGTTTATTGTGACATTCATTGATAAATAATTTTCAATAAATTTATCTGGAATATATAGTATGCAAAGTTTTACTCATTCAGTGGAAGTATTTATTTATAGTTAACAATGGCGGTTCGTCAGTTGTCAATAGTTACTCTTGATACTCCCGTATCAAGTTTATTTTGAAATAGTTGCCGGTATCGATCAAATTGGTCACACTATCTATTATTGACCAACTACTTCACATTGCGTGACTTAAGTTTTCTGTACCTCTCAACTATTGGTTTGTAGTGCGTTTTACTAGTTGTGCGGCAAAATACCTCCCATATTCCGTCCAGGTTGTTCAAAGTCCTCCAGTGTAATTCTCCTTATGAAATATCATCTTTCCGATCATTATTACTGATGTAACAAAATTGTAATGCTATCATTTCCATAGTTTTGGTATGACTTAATGTTTTCAGAGATATTCGTGGCAGCAAAAACCTAGCGGAAAGAGTAACTATTGTTTTCCTAAAATTTCAGATAACATCTTAAAATAATCTAATTGTGTAAATTACTTTAGACGAAGGCGTCGCAATTTCATCTCTGAACAATTTTCTGCATTCCTGAAAGCTGTTGATCGTCTACCAACCAAAATGTTTGCATGCTTAAAAAAGGCAAATCTGCGGTGTGACTACGTAGAGAAGCACAATTGACATAGAAATATAATACGACCAGCGACATTATCTAAGCTTTGAATATTGAGAAGTAAAGTGAAATTTAGTTGACACGGTGATAAGTTATGTGATGGTAGTTTGACATTTAAATGGTCTGTGAAATAATTCTTTATACTGATTTCCTGTTGGACTTAAACCCAGCGTCATGCTTAAAAATCAGGTCTTGAGAATGTTTATACAAGTGCTTGCTTAGATAAGTCTAAAAATTTTCTGGTTGCACAAAGTTAAGGCTCATTGAAGTTCGGCCAGGTGGAATTTCGTCATGAGCAGGGTACGTAGAAGATGAAGCTATTTATTTCACGTACCCGAATCATCCCATCAGATAACCCTTTCTAATTTAAAAGTTTGAAATACTTATCAAGAAGATATCCACCTATTAGGTCGGATGGAAATACCCTTAGATATATGTTGAAGACGTATCCACCCTGATGTTACATCTCAAGCACCCTTTCTTTTCCTATAAAATTCTTCAATTTTTTTATTACTCAAGAGGATGTTTGTCCATAGACTCCGAAGTATTTAAGCCCTTATTTTATTGATATTTGCCATGGTTATCGGCAAGTTAAAAGAGTAATGCGATGAAACATACCTAATCCCAGTAAGTAATCCCAGAGAAAAACTGTGAATTAGAAATATGACATAAAGCGGGGTTGATTTTCTTCAGGGGAATTTTATATGGAATTTTCAAGGGCTGATAAACTAAGTATCTTGATGATGTTAATCCCGTGATATAAAACTGCAGATATATATTTTCCCAGAGAACGCACCCTCTAATTCTTTTTAAAAATTTAACACTAATCCTTCTAACAGCTTGACATTACTCAGTTTGCCAGTAAAATAAAGACAAGTCGGGGCCAATACATTATCATATATCAGATTGGTAACATTCTTATCCCCCTAAGGTCAGTCGAAAATCCGAGAACTTTATAATACAAAGTTTTAAAAATGAAAGTATTGAATCAAAGGGAAACCAAAATGTTTTTAAAGTCAAAAAATTTTCAGAGGATCGAATCATTTCAGCAAAACCCAATAACTTGCTGTATTAAATCAATTAAATGTTAATAAAATAAGTATAATTACCCTAATTTGAATTCCTCTCCAGAGATGGCGCATTTCCATGTATGGAGATTACGTCCTAGAATATCGGTAAACATCGTTATTTGTTATTTACCTAGTGAAACAACCCTGCATATAGCACTAAGGTGCCATATTAACCTCAGAAAATTTCTGCCATTTGAAACTAGTCCAGGTAACAGAAGTAAAAAAAACCAATTCGCATACAATTTATTTAGAATGCATTTTGTTAATAAGAGAGCATCGGTCTCAGAGGCAAATGAACAAGCATGAAGTGATTTTGGAAATTGCTCAAACCTGTTCCAAGTCCATCACTACGTTTATGTTAGCTGTGGGAACATCTATAAAGTTAATCACCCTTATGACGAAAAAATTGAATTGAATAAGGACACTCACACGACTAGGAAATATTCTTATGTACTTTGTGTTTATTTTCTGTTTCGTTTCAGTCAAATATTTATGTTTTAACCACCTTTACTAACTTTCTGTTTTATCATGAAATTTTTACTTATGCCTAATCCTCTCTCGTCAAATTCCTCAAGACTTGACATGCTCGGAAGTTATAGTTCGATTATGCCATCTATAAATTAAAACAGTGATTCAGAAACCTGGATTAAAACGACCATTGTTTCTGAATTGTGTGGTCTGTAGACCAAAGTTAAAATTCCCTGTGAAAATAAATCATAGTCAAGACTAATCTTTTCATCATGTCTATTTTGTTGTTTTCTTTTGGTCTTAAACTCATTCATCCATTGCATCCTCCGCAAACAAACTTTTTTTTTCGTCCATTCGTCTTACCTTGGGCTTCCTCCGTCATTAGCAATAGTAAATTTGGATCCATAATCTTCAGTTTCCATTGATAAATGAACGCTCATGAGCCTCGGGCGTCCCTGATTGCGGTTCCAGGAACTTCAGCTCATAATTCTTCAAAAATCTCTTCCGGTCACGTTTTTTCAAGTGTACAGGGGATTAAGCCATTTTCTACTTACAAGAAACATCGTGATTAATGATCTTTCAGTCACGGCACTCAGCGGCACCCGCGCCAGTGACCAAGAATTATCGGTAAATCGTCTGACGGAATTAAAAAAGTAAGGTCCACACGTAGGGGCATACAGCATGCGTAGCCATTTTGGAGGTGAAAGCGGAAGCCTTCCAGGTGGAAAGCGACCTTTCAAGGAACGCATATTGAATAAAAGAAAAAATAAGTATGTTTTTTACACTATGGGAAAATAATAAGGTGATATACCCAGAATTATCCCAATCCAAGAGCGAATGTAGGCCATCAATCTGAGCGTTGGAAAGTTGAGGAGAATGTGTGTAAATGTTTGTAAAGGAAGTGTTTCAAAGCAAAATAATTGTTTTCTGGTTGTTTAAATCAGCGCGCCCGAGGCACTGTGCATTTGAGTATTGCCGTACGAAAGAGGCTCTGGGGGAAGGAGTCATGTTTTGAAGGAGGCCGGACTGTCAAGTTCCGTGGCTTGTAGAGGATCAAGTAATTCTGTAGCTGTTAAATCTTACAAAGCGATAATTTTCTGATAACCCGAGGAATAATCGCCCAACTTTAGTCGGGCTGAACTGGGACCTTTCGCGGATAAATATTTAACTCGTTGAGGTCTAGATATCTACATTGTCAACCACTACCCTGAACTATTCCCCCTATTAACAGTTTCATTATCAACCTAGCCATTTTGATTGAAATGGGGGTCTAATATGAATCCTTTTAGGCATTCCGATGCTAGTTATTGATAGGTGTAGAAACCTCGAGACACATTTCACTTTCCACTCTATTCTTTGGTTCTAAGTCAGTTAAATTTTGTTCAGATAACGAGTAAATGAACTTGCGGATTATGAGGAAGTGAGAAAAAGGTTCCTGTAAATGTCAGTCTTTGATTAGATCGTTCCACAGCTAATGATCGAATTGTAATATTGTGAATGGGTCGTGTAGTTCCAAGCTATTCTACTCCGAACTCGTTATCATTACTTTTTGCATGATTATTGTTGCCGTCGCATTCGCTGACTGCCCACTTTCATGGCCCTGACGTGGATCTCAACTCTCTTCTTTTTTGGCTCTTTTAAAATTTAAACTCGTTGCATGTTCCGGTGAAAGGTTTTTCGCCATAAACGTTTGTTCCGCTGCCATGTGCATTGCCTGAGGAGACGAGATCCGCCTAGCAGTGTGATGAGATCAAGTGGATAGGGGTGACTGGCTTCCCCTAATCTTACATCTAGTTCCCCAGGGCACTTCCTTATTAATCCTTTCTCTTTCAAGATGAGTCCTGTTGAGAATTCGACACTGTTTTTCCCACGTCTATCCGATCCATTTGTAAAGGGATACGATCGGCTTACCAAAAGTGCCTGGATCCGAGAGAGAGGGTTCTCATTGATTAGTTGAGGGGCGATCGTAGAAAACAACCTCTTTCTTACTGAATAATCCTGAAATTTTAGAAATAATGCAACATTTAAGTAACGTTCATTTCGTTTACCATACGTCAGTCAGTTATAATATCTGTTCTGTTAGTTTGATAAAAAAAATTTCATTTTCGTTTTAGGTCATCAACATCAGCTATTTCAATCCCAAGTTTGGTATACTGCAGCCCTCCATTCTTCTCTATTCATTGTTAATTCCCTTTCATCCCCTTAGATAGTTTTTCTGTTTTATTCCTCCTTCTCAATTTGACCTATGTACTTGTATCTGAATATTCCCCGCGAGATCTTCCCTTCCATTCTCCCTTCTATTATTTTGTAACTCATTTTCGATAATCGATTGAAAAAATCAATTATTTTCTTTTTCCAGGAACGTTTGAATTTCGACCCATAGTTTCCTTTAAAAATTTTCATTTTATCCTCTATTTTCAATTATATTCTCTGAATTTTTTCCTTTGATTTTCTCTAGGAGGTAAAGGGGGGGGGGTCAGAGAGAAGCATATACCAAAACCATATACCAATAGTAATAAAACTTTGGAATCGTAATTAACTTAGCAGATAACAGCCGCTGAGCAGATAAAAAGCGCAGGTAATAATTTCGGCCAAGTTCAACTGCGGTCTCTTTGTCTTAAAAAGTCAGAATAATTTCAGATACTTTTTTTTTGAGGTTATCTGATATGAAATGATAGTTGCACTCACATTCAGTGGTCTACATCCTCGCAAAGAAAAGGTGAGAACGACGATATGCTCTCCCAAATATGCCTATATACACCAAGCAAAACTCCTACTCCAATCTTTAAATAAAATGAAATATTAAAAAAGATATTATTTTGAATTCAGACCATCATTAAGGCAGAGAAATCGATGTATTATGATGATTTTTATTTATTTGGCAGTTAACTGTTTAAGTTAGGTTTTGAATGGACACAAACTTAACAACACATTTCTTACCGTCGCCCAAAAGACAACCTAACATCCCACACTACGATAAATCCGTCTTCAATTCCGCATACAATTTAACTCCCTTCATTCCGTCCTACATGTCTAGCTTTTCCCTTACTAACCTATGATGAACAAAAATACGAGGAATATACATGTAGTGCAATGAAAAGAAAATAAATTAGAAAAATTCTGAGCATGTATCGAGTAAAAATACGGAAAAAAGTTAATTATTGAACGTTCAAGTGCGAGGTTAACATGTGCAATTCTTATTTTTCTATATAATTTGGTTTGAATTAACGTGAAACCCAACCGTTGGATTTTTAAGGAGGTTGGACAGCTTTTAGACATCTCAATTTTTAGCATGTGGAGAACCTCGTGTAGAAGGTAGTCCATATTGTTATACGCTATGCACAAGATGAGTACATACGTACGATCGTGTACAAAGTGTTTTAAACAAAACAATTGTTATCCGGTTACCATAAGCTGCACGCCCGGCTCTGTATTTCAGCATATTCATTTGGAAGATACTTTTCTGGAAGCAGTTATTTTTTAACATGAGTGCGACTGTTGAAATTTTATAGGCTTGAAAGATCAAATTTTACTGTAATAAAAGAGGACGAGGTTGTTATTTCGAGAGCTTTCTTTAAACGCTTGCTTTGTATCTTAAAATATTCATTGGCCTATTTATTAATTACTCTTTCAGTAATGACTTAGTACTTAACTCCTTTACCATGATCGTAATTCTGACCTGGAATCTGACTTATCCTCGGATTTATCGGGAATAATTGAATTCCTACGTAAACTGCTTGAGGAGGTAGTGAACATCATCGAATCTTGAAAGGAATCATATTTTCCGGACTAATTAACGAAGAAGTACTGCTGCCAGTTTTCGACACTGAGAGAGAATAATGGTAGAGAAAAAAACTGATTCCTGTATTATTGTTTTATAAACAAAAGAACTATGAATGTCTGACGATAACTAACAGACTCTGTATTAATGACAAAGGCTTTGATGACAGGCAACAAGATCCAAGGTTTTAGTTGCGACACCTCATCCCCTTAAAAATGTTCTCGAAGCGATTTTTATGCCTCATCCTTCGAGACCCCTGACCCCTAATTTTCGAGGCGGACATCTCTAGCAAAAACTTAGTTTTGCTGTCAACTTTCACCCGTAACGACCTTGCATTCAGAAAAATAATTATGCCTGCTCCAGAAAAAAACTCGAATGATATTTCACCCAGTACTTATAGTTCAAAGAGCCATGGAATTGAGGTCCACCATCCCGTGGAATGGTTGTGACATCACTGAAATCAAGCCCGGTTAATGGGTTTGACTCATATGTCGCTATAATCCAATGCCCCAGAAATGCGGTTTTTGGTTGTTTAGATTTTAACAGCTACTAGAGTAGCTAGATAATTGGAGTCGTCAAAATTCAAGCCCAATCTTGTGGTGTTGGCATTTTTTTTTCGTGTTATTTAGAAAGTTTTCATCCGTCACGTCGTTTGCACGCAAGCTTCTTGACGTTCTTTGAGGGCGATTCTCGTCTGCGATCGCTTAAATTTCCCTTTCCTCGGAGGAATTTCCCCCTTTCCTCCCTACGTTCCTGGAGGAGGCCTTGGAGGAGGGTATGAGACCTTCCTCTGGGGAAAGAAGGCATCTTGAACTTGGCACAATTGTGGGAAATTTCGATAATAAATGACAGGGCCATTGTAGAAGCATTGACCCGTTAATTTCTCCCCATTCCTCAAAAGAGGAAGTGTTTTCTGTCGCCTACCGTCCTCTTCGACTGCCACACATATACCATAAACTCAGTAATCAAGCCGAAGGTCGGTTTAGTAGGTGATGGTAGAGTTCACCCAGTACTGAGCCCGGCAGCGTGTGAAATTCACACATCAGGGTAGGGGGGCCAGTTCCTTTCCCTGTGCCGGGTATGGTTTCCCAGGAAGATCTGGTACTCGAAAAATCACTTTATCTTGGGTGGAGCTGCAGGTGCCCAGAGTGTCTGTCCCGGGAATCGAACCCGGGACCCTCCGGTAAGCAGTCCAACGCTCTACCCACTGGACTACCGCGACCCATATATGTATATATATATATATGTATATATATATATGTATATATATATATATGTATATATATATATATATGTATATATATATATATATATATATATGTATATATATATATATATATATATATATGTATATATATATATGTATATATATATATATATATATATATATATATATATATATGTATATATATATATATATATATATATATACATGTATATAAAATATAGTTCTGTTATAATTTCTTCTTCTCTTTCACATCTTCTAGTTATTTTATGGTCATCTATTTCATTATTACGTTATTTATCCTCTTCCTTTTTAAATATTATCTGCTTCTACAATCGATTGTTTAAACAGACCTTTTAAATCTTTAGGAATCCAATCCTTATTGGCCGTAAGAAGGCTTTCCTTGGTCTCTGTTGATATAATTATTTCGCCTTTTTGCTAAAAGAGATATACCGTATATTTTGGATCATTAGTGTTAGTGGTATCATTACTCGTACTTCCCTTTATCTAATCCTATTGTATATTAACCTTAACTGGGAAAGGTAATTCTAATACAACTAGATCTGTTCGACATTCTATTCCTCTGTTCACTCTCAATTATAGGTGTCTTAAAACCAATTCTTCCCATTTTACGCATTTTATTATTTTTATTCAATCCAACTCAACCTATCCAGACAACTTATTTTTAGGTGTTTTTAGCTTAAATACCAAAAATCTATAATTGGATACAGGGACCTTGTTAAGGAAGAGCGACCCATCTCCACCCCTGCATGAGTCAGATGAAGCTTGAAATTAGGCCTTGGCATGCGAAACTTTCTCTTTGGATTCGTTTTAATTTCCTACCGATATAATATTATGAAAATTATGTCTAAATTTGGATCTAAACTCACTCGCTAGCAGAGTGTGAATTCCATAGTTTTTACATGGCGTCATCCCGAGGCATTAGGACCCCAAAAGCACACATTGCGGGTAAAAATTAAGAAGTGGAAAAAAACAAAATGCCAGATTACCATAGCGAAAGTTAGCTGAACATGAATTATATTTGTTATTTTCCCTGCATAGATCATTCTGTTAATTATTGTATCACACTGTATCAATCGTATAACGTTCGATTTTTTCACCAGTTATTAAGTTGCCAAG
The DNA here is from genome assembly GCF_022747635.1 of Hetaerina americana. NCBI lineage: Eukaryota > Metazoa > Arthropoda > Insecta > Odonata > Calopterygidae > Hetaerina > Hetaerina americana. Next base: position 9,940,777 of record NW_027286514.1, on the reverse strand, counting down.
TTGCGCGGTGGGTGAATTGCTAGAACTTATTAACATCTCGACAGCCAAATAGAAGGTGTTGTCATACATTTTTATGCTCTGGTTCGCCGTATAAGTTTCTAACATTTCGGTTTGTTTACTTTTCACGGGGAAGCAGCGTTTGTCCTTCCGTACAGGTCTATCTAGGGATGACAAATTTTATCTCATTAAGAGGCTATCAAGAATTGATTACGAATGGATCACCAATAATCGATTTCACCGATCAAACAATTACGTTTGGTCTAAATTCTCATCAGTTAAATTTAAATAACATAGGATGATTTGCATCTGATTTTTGTTATTCAGCATATATAGTTGCAAATATCATGGGTTTATGTGGTTTATATATGGTGGCTGCGGGGTAACTTTCTCGCCTGCCTATTTAGTGGCTGGGGTTCAATTCCGTATCCTAAATAATTGAATTTTTAGTCTGTATTTTTTGTTATGATATTCCATTTTTCAATCATCTCTAAAGGGTATGGCCAATGATAAAAATTGTAGCAACTGTTTTTAATGGGAAACTAACTACACATGTTTTGATTGAATAAAATGCCTAACTTACCTACCTACTTTTAAATTTTTATCTCGCCTTAGCTTCCCTTTTGCAATGAACGTGCAGAGATTTCTGTAAGAATTCTCTAATTTATTTTAAACGAAAAAAAATCTCGCAAAATTAGGTAAACAAAAATTAATTTAATGAAAAAACGTTTTCCCGGGAGGGCTCATAGTTTCATGACACTGAAAAAACATACCTGGAATTTACACTATCTCATGTGTGTAGATTTCAATCTACCACATAATTTTCCTGTAGCAACTACGTCATTTAGAGAGGGTGTCGTTTATTCGGTACCTTGGAGAGTGGAAGGATGACAAGTGCACCATTATTCGGTGAGCTGTTTAGAATTATAGTCAGACAAAATTTTATAAAATCGAGTCAGGAAATACGTCCTTGCATACGTATGAGGATAGCTAAAAATAAATTACTTAAAAATATAAATCATACCAATATTACTATTGGAATGTTACATAGGTTTTTATTCAAACATTTTGCAATTCATACGCAATTCTTTCATGCCACTTATTTTTTATTAATTTGAAATAATTTTATACTTATTTCCCTCTGCTTGTTACAGGCTCTCCTGGTTGCTTCTTCTATCGAATCACTTTTTCCATCTTATTTCAGCGTTAAAGTTAGTACTAGTAGGAGAAAATAGCTTATTTTTATCCGTTTGCTAAGCCGCTGAACTGGATCTTTTGAGAATTGTGCAGTGATCAAATTTGTACATGTAAGAAAGATTCAATGAGTGTCGGAAAAGAGTCCATGTATCGAATTCTCCAAGTAAACGAACTTTGTCGTATTTCACGTCCAACGTCTGTTCAATAAGTATCGCGAATTTTGACTTTTCGCGGGTTGCGTATATTTGATTTTCGATTTTCCAAATTTTTGTGGCGTTGAGTTGGTACTGATGTCTCTCACTTATGCCGGAATTTTTGGCCATTTTTAATGCTCAGTTAGTTGTTGACAGCTGTTTTGCTTGGTCGCGTTTTGGCTGGTCTTCGATTTTTGCCTGTTCCAAAAAATTGATCAAAGAATCTTTATCAAATTTTGTGTGTAAAACGAAATTAAGTGCGCGGACGCATTCCGAATGTTGAATGTGGCATAAAGAAAACTGAAGCATAGTTTATCGGTGGTATAAAATGTTCTCTGAGGACCGAGAAGATATGAACGATGAAGAGCGTACCCGAGCACGTCAACAACAGACGAAAACATTGATGAAGTGAAGAAAATAGAATTGGCAAATGGTCGAATCACAATTGGAGGAGTTGCTGAGGACCTAATCATATCGATCGGCTCGTTCCATTCGATTTGTACCAATGATTTGGGCATGACACGGGTCGCCGCGAAATTCGTACCAAAATTGCTCAATTTCGACCAAAAACAGCAACGCTATGAAAATATTGCTAGTGAGGTGTCCGCGACGACCCAAATTTACTCCTGGGGGTCATAAATGGTGATGAATCATGGGCTTATGGTTAAGACGGGGAAACTAAAGCTCAATCATCCCAATGGAAGTTGCAGCACGAGCCAAGACCGAAAAAAGCGCGCCAAGTTTGGTCGAATGTCAAAGTTTTGCCTCCAGTTTTCTTCGATTGCTGGGGTGTGGTGCATCATGCTTTCTTGCCACCGGGTGGAACGGTAAATAAGAAATATTACGTGCAATTTATGTGCAATTTGCGTGAAGCAATCCGCCACAAACGCCCGGATTTGTGGAAGAACATAAATTGGCTTTTGCACCATGGCAAAGCCCCTGCTCACACATCGTTAATTGTGCGCGAATATTTGGGCGAAAACAACAAACCAATGATGCCGCAGCCACCGTATTCCGCAGATCTGTCCCCAGTGACTTTTTCTTGTTCCCAAAACTGAAGAGGTCCAATAAAGGACGACGCTACGCTACGATTGACGAGATAGACTGCATCGAAGGAGGAGCTGAACAAGATGACAAAAAAATTAATTTTTTAAGTGCTTCGGGGAATGGAAAGAACGTTGGCGCAAGTGTATATTATCGAATGGGGATTACTTTCAATGGGCCAAATAGATATTCATGAATAAATAAATAATATTTGAAAAAACACAAAAGTCGCGATACTTTTTGAACACACCTCGTAATCTAAATCACAATTACACCGCAGCATCGAACGTACTTATTCACATATCGTGAGCGTATTGCGGCCATGAAATTTAAATACATTTTCACAGTAAATCGGCTTGTATTTACGGCTCTCTGCTGTAGTTATATCGACATCCTCTGCGAAACTGCGAAATTTATGTATCTGAACGAATTTTTAAATTCGTGAGGGTTAGAAAAGGAAAGCGTACCGCGAATAGCTTCATCATCGCATTCACATTGCGGTAGGACGTATCACCTCTCTTGCTCATTGTTCTGCAATATTAAATCGAATGAACATGGTAGTTGACATATCGCAGTATTGCACAAGCTTGCTCAAATGAACCTGGAAGACAAAGCGCCCTTCTTTTCTGTTTGTTTCCATGGTGATGATTTTTACACGCCACACTTCAGAATTCCAGGTCACCTGCCGAGTTGTCTGTGACTAAGGTCATTTACCATAAGACGCAAACAATAAGTGAAGGAGAAAACTCGCATTGGCCTTAGTCCTCTATGAGGATGGTATCTAAGTGGTCTCGGCGCTTAAGAGAATAGCCTTAGAGGGCGCGCCTCGCTCGAGGCACGGAATGAACTCCTCAACTCGTCGAAGTATGCTAACGCATTAGCCTTTGAAAGGATGCGCGACCTTGAAGGATAGAAATTGACTGCAGTCAGGGTTGGGCACTCCGGACGTACTGAATCGAAGATCCTTTAAGAGTGACCGGAAATAGGCTTTGACCACGAGGTCGCAGAATTTTGCAAGGAGAAACGACCGACGGCCGAGTTCATTTGTGTGTGTGGTAAATAATTGTATGTAAAATGTTTAGCAGTAGAGGAAATGCAGAAGGAAACTCAGCATCGGCAAACTCTTAGAGAAAGGTGTCAAAGTTTCCAACTCGTCTTACGATGGATAGAATGCTTTCATTGTTCGGATCTACATAAGGTGGCCAAATAGAGATCGCCATATTAAATTAATCAAAGAACCGACCCACGGTCGTTCAAATAAAAGGGTGAATAAATGGTAGAGATTGCACTTAAATTGCGGAAGACCATTGCCAACTTTTTCCCCCTATATAAACCCCCTGCTCTCCCATCTTACGTAATAATCGACGCTATCATTAATTTATCATGTAGGCATCTTTTTCTTAAAAGAAGAAAAGAGCGCGTTTAGGTATGTTGAAAGCGTTTTCCCTACCATTATCTATTCTCTAATCACTCCTGTTTCATTTTTTTGAGAAAAAAATACTGTCATGATTGGCAACTTGATTTTTTTATTTTAGAGGCATGAGAACACATGAAGTGAAATGAATAAGAACTTTAGAATTTAATTTTAAGAGATAGTGGAATTCTTAAATAATTCTGAAATCATAATGTAATTATTAAGAACTAGAACAATTGTTCTCTGTGGTCAAGGATAATTAGAAAACAAGAAAAAAGATTAACTTTCAAAAACATCCTTCCCTCGCTCAGGTTTGTGATACCCAATGGCCCTTTTTTGAGTCGCACGCACACTCGCACTCAGGGCTTACGTGGATTTTACTGCCCCTTGAGGGACCTGTCCGTCACATTAAAAAATAAAACTAAAGGAAAAGAAAAGTTAGTGGACATACTCTCGGTAAATGGTTTCCGATGCATGGTGACCTTTGAGAGTTTAGCCTTAGGGCTTAATCCTTATTGGAATATTAATTGGACCCTTTATTGGAATATCAATAAAATTTCCGCCATCGCTTGGAATTGGGTCGTCGTTGTTGGGTAGATAAACCAGTCATCCACCACCTCGCCAATCTGAATCATATTTCAGTTTGTTTTTATGGTTGATATGTGAGTATTTCCTTGCTACGATCCCAAATCATGATTAATTTTTTTAGAATTAACCTTCATGTATTTATAAATATGAATACTTTCGTTCTCATTAAGTTCCTAAGTTATGTCCTGGAATTTTTATAGCTGGCTTGAAAAGAATACTTATTTCATCATAATTCGAGGTAATTCTTTGGAAATCGTGTTTTTAACCCCTCTCGGTCGACTTAAATTTTTCATTAATGGGCTCCCGTCATGCCCATCATTCTTACTGGCTAAGGAAGTTGCTGACCAAAAAGGTCATTCGTGCGGTGCTAGGAGTCGAAATTGTCCCATGATGTGGTTAAATTAACGATCGTTCACGTTTCCGAAATTATTTAACTTAAGAAGTCTTTGTCTAAAATGTATTTTTCTATAAGACATTAGCCAATTAACAGACTTAGTTTCTTTACGATTGAATCAATATGTATCTACTGTATATTATAGATATAATCACAATACTAATTCTTCACGATCAATATACAGCATTCGATTCTAGCTATGTCATTGCTTCCCTTAGCATCCTATTGTTTATGGTATATAATGGGCAGATGACCTTCGATCCAAAAACATTGGCTGAGTGAACGATTATCCCATCTGCTCAGTATCAGAGTTTACCGTAGTAGGGAGAATTTAACATGAGAGCTGATGTTTGCAAACCAAAGAAAATTTGGGCCACGACCATTCTAAAAATGTCCTCCTTTCTACAAATATTTGGATGATTAAATGAAATGCGTGGCTGCTAATGTCTAAATGATTGCGGAACCACTAAATTTGGTCAAGGCCGCGATAGTGAATCATTGAAAATGGAATATCTATGGATTGAGTGGATAACACTCCCTAAAACCATCTCTCATTTTAAAGTCGTGATTCTTATTGAATATTCATGCAAGAGCATCTCCATAACTATGGTTCATTAATTCAAACTATGCATTTTCCGGTTTTAACCAAGTTTATTCCTGAATATAATCCAGGAAAAAATGTAGTCGTAGATATTGTGAACCCTGTTGAAATATTACCTATTTATCACTCCTCTCTCGCAGTAGATACTTGACTTTTCTGTGAAGTGCGAGATCATTGAAAAATGTTCTAGCCATGGAATTGAGATGAAAATTTGAAAATAAAAGCACTTCCATGAGTAAAGTATTCTGTAGCCTAAGGCCATCTCTTCGTAGCACCACCAAATCTGCTGCTTCCTCTATTCCTTCTCCATCTGAACTTTTCTCTCGCCGTCATTATATATACCACAGCACTTCTTAGGCAGACTTCATCCGCTCTACTTATCTTTTCAGTGGGCCTCTCTTCTCTGATGCATAATCACGATACGAGACCTATTTATTTCAACGGTTTACACGAAAGGACATTTTATCTCTTCTGCTGTAAAAAATCTGATTGTGGGTCCTCTACTCATTTCCGGTAATTAGGTTGCCTTCTCGTTTTGTTGCAAAATGTTTTTCGTCAGTTAAGCTGCTCTTCTTCCGCTAATTTAAAAGTAGATCCCCTATTCCAATTCTTACATTACCTCTTTTGGTATATTTTTGCACGTTTGTGCATATAGTACTTATAAAAACACTATCAAAACATAGACAAAAATGAAAGGCTCTCACACATGTGCATATAGTTTTCAAGTCTCGACGTATTGGAGAAGATGACTGTGCCACCGACTACTCAAATCTCGTTGGAGTTTCTCTCTTTCTCTGAGTATTTTTTGTTTATGTCTATGCTCAACGCCCGTTCATCCAATTCTGTACCTTAAAGCGTGAATTCCAAGTAAGGCTGGAGAAGTCTGTGTAGAATTGGTAGAATGATATAGACAGCGATATAATGCAGAATGTTAGGTAAGCGGGAAAGAGAAAAGACCAGAATAGGCTTTAGGAAAGCATGAAGAGAAGCAGGAAGCACGGAGGAATGCAGAAGGAAATAATGTTAGTCAAGCAAAGGGAATTTCTCGTGATAATTAAGTAATAATACTCTTGAGGGACAATCAAAAATCTACTTTAATAGGCAGGCTTTGAGTTAAAATGTGACTTCCTTGTAAAGCGTTCTCTATTCAACTTTTTCACTTAACTATCATGATTCTATAATTATTGCTCCAAATTAATTTTACGAATTACAAGAAACTGCGGGAGATTCCGCGATAGTACCTCTTTGACGGAGTCATTAGCAATATGCGCATTAAAATGCAAACATTTCAGAGGGTAAAAACATACGCCTTGACCGGGATTCGAACCCGGATCCCTCGATATCCGGCCGAAATTTTGACACTGATCCGGGTTCGAATCCCGGTCAAGGTGAATGATTTTTATGCTCTGAAATTGTTACATTGTAATTGATTTTACTCCTCTTACGACAGTAGCAAGCATGTGGAGTTGCATCCGCTACAAAAAGCACATCAACACCTCGACGAAATGAACTCTGAGAGGAAAGAAATGCAAACAGAAAGTAGGGTTGGCGGAAGCAAGTGATGGAAAATATCATAAAAAATAACGGTGTAGGAATTATGAGGTGGAGAGAGTAGTTTGGTAGGAAAGATAAACTCTTAGGAATCATATTTATGAGAATGAGAACAAGTAGTTTGGAGTGTATTAGATCAATTTTTGGCTTTAGAAAAAATAGAAAAAAGGGGATGATTGACTTCCTGCGTCAAAATAGTTAAGGCATTTGATGAGGAAATGAAGTAGTTGGCGGCGAATCTCGAAGCTGCGGAAGAAAATTCTGAACAATTCTGCTCACAGATGTTCCATATATATTAACAAAATGCGACTCTCATTAATTCAGAACTTTCAGTGTCACTGCTATTGCGTTAAAATTTATTTAAGCCAAGATTTATGTCACAAATGTAAACTAAATATTATTTATAAGCATTTAGGTTACGAAAGCGATCTCAGAGGCGCAATACATATCTTTCCAATAAGATATCCCTTTTTTAAATGAACATTTGACCACCAATGACTACTTTCCGCCATTCAAAGCTGAGTATCAATTACCTACGCCGTGCCGTAGGAGCGGAAGTAGCTCGTCCAAGAATATGCGCAAGCAAAGTGGTTTTGGAATCCCACAGCACTTAATTTGTTTTCCCCACATCCTCTCTCGCATTGTGGAAGTTTGAAGCGGCAGGTGCTTGCTTTGAAGACAGCTATTCTAAGTCAGGTGTTGTGCGGATGTAATTTCGAATCGGCGCTTTTATTTGGTATTAGATTCAAACCTTAAAAAATGAGCTGGAGGGATATTTTGAAGTTATGGAAATGCAAAAAACGAATGACCTTTTGAATATACGACATTGAATTAAACAAAATAGAAAACGCCCAACTGCAAGTCAGTGCATACATTTATGATCCTTATCATTTCATGACAAACTTCGTGCTTAAACACACGTTTGAAGAATATACTGGTCTTCCCATAAGAAGCTTGGCTTCATTAGATGGGTTATGCGTAAATGTAGCTATGAAGTGAGAGATGGGCTATTTTTTCCTCTTGTTAATGTGGTGAGTGGCATGTTGCCATTCAGAAATGAAGATTCTTACCCGGTCCTATTGCTCGTAATGTCCAATAAACGGAAGGTCGATTAACTATGCATCTCTAGTAGTAGTAGTAGTATTTAGGGGAGGTGACTAACAACTGAGGTCAATTGCGCCATTAGGGATGGACAGGAAAGGATGAAGGGTGGAGAGCAACCCGGCGTTGGCATTAGCCTACTCTAGCCTATGTTGTCCCCTTTTTCAATTTTAATTCCTAAAATTCACTCATCCTTGATGGATACTGTATGATCGACCGTTTTGTTGATATTTTCTGCAAATTTGTGCCCAAATTAGGACCTCAAATAATTCAATTATCTGAAGCCTTAAAGTTTGAAAATTATGCTTTCTTTTTGACTGCATATTGCCACATACTACTAGTCAACCCGAACGTTGGCTGAGATCACCTAGTAACAAGTACGGCATGTGAAATTCACGCATCAGGATAGAGACCGGCCAGTTCCTTACCCTATGCTGCATGTGGTTTCCTAGGAAGACCTGGTACCCGGAAAATCACGCACCTTGTGCTGAGTGTTCCCAGGAGCATCACCCGATGTCGAAGGATTATTATATTATGAACTAGGACACATGCATCAGGACAATAAAAGTTAAAAGTCGGAGGAATAACATTTTTCTTACAACGATAAAAAATAATCATGGGCGTGTGACGTTTGTCTGAGTTGCTAAAAGACGACGTGAAATACGAGTAATTTGTGTTCGCTTCACCATGCATATACTTTGATATCTATGCTCACACACTGCTTTCAAAATTTTTCTATTTGATGATTCACCTTCAATTGCAGATTTTTATTTTGATATAGTATTCTAAAGCCATGAACACCACGAATTGAAAACATCCAGGTTTTCTTTCTATTTTGATGATATAATTGTTATTTAGAGAATATCATTATGATTCTTACCTTTTAGTACGTATTTCGGGGGCATTAGATACTCTTCGAATGTAAACGTTTTCATTCTTGACAGTCTGGGAATAATGACGATTTTCTGTAAATTACAAGTCTCTTCTGTAGCTTTATAATTAAAAAAGATAAATAACTTCACACATTTTGAAAATGATTGGATAAATATACCGCTGACGACCATAACATATAGTTCAAATAATCTTTCATTTGATCCCTTCAAATATTTCGTTTTGCTTTCATTTGGCGGTCAATACGATTTGAAAACAAATTTTGGTTAATATGCGTGTTGCAATTCATCCGTACATATACAAGTTCTTATGTTCTTAACTCATTATTCCCTCTCCGTTAATAATTGATACAGCTTAATATAAAGCGTCTAGTCGACTATATTGGCGTACATTTTTGGAGCTTCGAAACAAACATATTGTGACGTCAATGTGTTTGACGACATTTAATAACCCTTGACATTCAGGAAATCAAATTAGTTCATTCCAGTCCGTGTAATAACAGATACACTCTTAATTACATCTCGTAGCGTCTGGAAATTGGTTCTGCAATAATTTCTGAATCCAGTATCCTGTGGTCATTATGGTCGACGACGGCTAGGTTAAGCCAATAAGAGAGCTGATTAAGTTCGCGATACTCTAATTTTATTTTTTAAATCCCTTATGTCAGCTGAATTAACTGAATAAATGGCATGTCGCGAACAACACTCCATCTCTAGCAATATTTTACTTTAATTGTGTTTCAGGAAATTTATTTTGTGAAAGAAAATATTTAAAAAATGTCTCGTGAAAATAAACATGTGTGCAGTGTTTTTAAATTTCCTTAAATTTTTAATTTTTTTAGCTTAGGGGCTTATACTGAAATTGCTAAGGAATAATCTTCAGGATGAATCGAGTAGGCATCAAAATGGGTGTCAGTTTCAATTAACATTATTAGACGACTTACTTTAGACTTTACATGAATTGCCGACTTCCGCCTCGGTGTTAGAGTTACCTTTTCCAAACTGAAAAGGTACGAAGAACGACTTTCTTCTGGAGTTTATTGTATAAAATTAATTTCTCGTTCCTTTATTTTGTCCATTTTACGTACATCATTTCATCCGTGCGGTCATGGTTCATGATAAGGGTAATTATACCCTTTCGTCTAATTTGTTGAAGTCCTTTCAATTATCTTAAATGCCTAAATCATTTCTTCATTAACTTTCGCTATTTTTAAGAGCTAATTAAGTTAATTAGCATGTTTCTCGAAATGTTTACGAAACTATTTTTTGATTTATTAATTGAATGCTTCTCAATTGTCAATCGGTAATAATATTTCATTGTCAATCTAGGTAAACTTTTATGATGGTCATTTTTTAAAGGCATATTGTTGTCGAGTAGCAAAACTAAGGGAATTAATGGATTTTTAAATTGAAAAGATGTCAGTCTCGTCGGTAATGCAAGAGGAGATTATGATTTCGTTGGCTGATAACGAATTCAACTGGGCTCAGTCATTTGAATCCACGTGGAACGTAATATCTACGCTACCAAAGTGAACACAGAGGAGTCCTGAGACGAAACAGGAGTTAGATGGCAATCTTTGGTTTTCAATCTCTTCGACTTTATCGGAAACGTTCACTCGACAAAAGATGTACATGGTTTTAATTATTTGGAGGGATTTAAGTTTATGTAGGGAAGTCGCAACAATTCACTTTTACTACCTAGTGTGTATGATTGATAGCCCTTAAGTGTGAAGTTTACCGGTGGGTCGAAGCTATCAGTCGTGTCTTAATTAAAAAAACATAATCTAGATTCTGGAATGATGGCTCCCTTCACGGTACATTACACGGTGGCGGCGGGGTAACGTCCTCCTATCAACCCAGAGGTCGAGGGTTCCATTCCTGCCGAGGTGGTTTTTTCTAGGGCTTGGTTGTATGTAATTATCTTTAACGTAATTTAAGGATCAGGTGGAAGAAGGTGCTATAAGTCTCAACCTCGACAAATTAAGGCCACGAATTAATTATATATGGGGGTGTAGAATTCAGTTCTTTTGCTTTCGTGATTATGCATGATACGAGAAGGCTTGAGCAAATAATTTTAAATCTACATTTTATAAATAAGTTTTGATGTAAATAGTGGTGTTGGTCAAATTTATTTTTACACTCGTCCTGATATACATTTATATGCTAACCGAGGGAAAAAAGTCACATGAAGGATTTTCTTAAATTTCATAGAATTAAATCTAACTCTTTACAGAGATTTAATCGCTGTGGGAATATCACCCTATTGCGGTGCGAGGTGTATTATAGTGAATTTATTAATGATTCAAATGAAATATTTTACATTAATGTATAGAAAAGTAACGAAGCAGGTCTCCTAAGGGTTTGCTCTAAATGTATTTTTATAATGGTAAGAGCATCTTCAGCCACAGAGTTTATTCTACTATTCAAAATGTTTAAATTTGCCTCGTACTTCGTAGGCTGAACACACTAGAATATGCCTCTGATCGCAGATATATGTCATATTATTACCACATAAACTTGTTGCGGATCCTGAAAATAGAAGTGTTCACCCCAGACACATTTGTTGTAGGACAAAGCCTCATTTTTGTGTTTCCTAATGCTGTCGAGGAGATAGAAAGAGAAGTTAAGCTACTCCAGATTGCTTTTGAATGAATCGTTAGCCCGAAAATTTCACGCTTTCATTCTTTCTTATCATACCTAGTTAAGTCACGCAGCATGATTTATTTGGAGCATCAACGTTGGAAGAAGTATTAGGATGTGTAATCTTTATGTCTGAACAAGGTATTTTTTTAATCTGAAAAAAGTGGCACATTCATTTACATGATCTACATAAGTATTCTATAGAAATGCCCTTTTTCTATTTTTAATTATTTTATTTTACTTTCGGTATCGTGTCACGATGGGTCATATTACCAAGAGAAGCCATTTTCAGGGTTTATGGCATGCAATAAGAGTATAAAAACGTAAAATGTGCTGTTATTAGTGATATACTGTGAAGAATATTGAAGAAGAAAGCCATAATGTGGTACCAATCTAATTGATAAAGGTATTTTGATTGGAATATGTAAGACTGCATAAGATGTGCCTTATCATACTAAATCCTATTACTATAATCCAATTTCTGACAGTTGGTATGCTAGTGCGTCTTTAAAAATCATTTTTCTCCAAGCAATTTACATGCGTTGAAAACACCCTCATATTGTCAAAGTAATTCTATGCCGTAATAGGGTGATATTCCCACAGCGATTAAATCTCTGTAAAGAGTTAAATTTAATTCCATTAAATTTAAGAAAATCCCTCTTGTGAATTTTGTCCTTCAGTTAGCATATAAGATTACTGTCATACTTATTCGATCTTTTCCATTTACCAGGCTGTTCCTGGGAATATTGCTCTTATATTAAAGAGGATAATGCATGCATACATTATATAATATCCATAAATTGAATCCTGTGGTTGAAATTTGGCCAGCTGTAAAACATACGCTAAAGATGACATCATTTTCTGACGGAGTTGAAACAAGGGAAGCCCGTCCTTCTCATAATAAATTGTTCAACACATACTGAGAATATACCTATAGGCGCTAAGAGCAATGCTTTACAAACATTTTGGAATAGAGACCCACTTACGTTGCTGGTTTTGAATTGCGGCCATAATAATCAACACCTAACTTGAAATAATCACGCATCAACCACAGTACTCGAGTAAAATTTCCAGCGTGTCTTTTTTTCCCGTTCTTTTGGACCCAGTTCTTGTTGATTACTGATTGCTTTGAATTTCCGTCACGTGCGGCTGTTTTCGTTAAAGTGAAAGCCCGTTCAATTTGGACTAGGTTGAAGAAAATAGAGAGAAATGGTCAGTCCAAATCCATTTCCGAACTAATGTGAAATATGGATTCACGATTATCAGCCGAGATCTATATGGTTGCTCGGAGAATCCTCGACCCTGGGCCTCTCTATACTGTCTCTGATTCCCCTGGGGCGCGTCAGGTGCTAAACGAAGAACTGGTGCCTAAAACCATAGTTTTGGCAATCATATGTATTGATAGTTTTCACTAGAACGAGTTCCACCTCTCATATCGCATTCCTGCACGTTTATGCGAAATCTTGCCTTTCTTTTATAGGTTCCAAATGAGTTCTAGTATTCACGCGAAAAGGCTTTCAGCGTAAATGTTGGCCCAATGCGTGGAAAGATTAGGCTAAAAGATCGAGCTAAAGTAGGTAGGCCTAATTATAATATATTGGAAATAATAATGGGGTTTCCGAAAACCTGGCGAATTATTTAATGAAATAAGAAAAATTCATATCCATCCATTTATTCTCGGGGGAATTTTTCCCCGATACCGTGATCTTTGGAGTCGTTACCAAATAGATTAATTGAAGTGGCGTAATAAACTCTTTTTTTACCTTATTTCATCCTAAACAAAATTATGAATTGTGGAGGATGTCCATAAATCTGTTACAAAATAAGCTGTGTGTAACTACGAAAAAACTGATACATCACTCTCGCCTGTAAACGAGGGGGTTGGTACTAATTGAATAAATCGGATATACGATTGCAAGTAAAGCAACATGTTGGAGAATTTTTATCTAATTAAATGATTCTCGTATTTTGTTCTCTCACTTGTCTTCATGTCTCCATTCCTTCTTCACTCTTTTAATTAAAATACCTAGGGTAAACACACATTCTTGACAGTAGGCATTCTTTCCCCTTCAAAAGTAACCGTCAGAGCTCAAAGGAATTTTATGAATCACACCAAGGAGACTCCGCAAATGAACCAGTAAAGACTTATTGCGGTCATTATTAACCACATAAGCTTCAATAAAAAAAAACTCTTGTGATGAAAATCAGCTGGGTGGCATCATAGAATGTTTGAAAAACTGCTGATTTTTAACTCCCTCAGCAGTGCCGCAAATTTTATCCCCTAGAAGACTCCATGCGGACTTAAGCTCACAGTTTGGTGAATGCTAATAAAAAGTGGTGGAGAGGTTACCCAGACGTTCGAATATCAGCGGAGATTCCGGTGGATTTTTCGTTTGAATAACACCTGTCATGTTTTCCCCGCGCCACGTGTGCATGCCAGATTGTCGTAATATACATGAATTGCGTCGAGGCTAAAGTAAATATTTTCTCTCATTTGTCGGAATACACGTAAACGCGTGCCGTTGAGCTCATATTCATGTAGATGATTCGGCGAGAGAGAGAGAGAGAGAGTGGGACCAGGAGTGAAAGGGAAAATAAAAGTAAAAAAATCGTAAAATTTTCAAGCGCGTTCGTCTGTGCATGAAAGAATCTGCCCACGCGCGTCCGAGGGGGACGCTATCCTCGCTAGCACGGCGGAGGCCGACCGTTGAATGTCAATGCCTGTGCGATAGCGGTTCGGAGAAATTATGAGCTCATTTTTTTAAACGGTGCGCTTGACTTCCTCGCTCTCTCATTAAGTTCCTGACTTATTTTGCAGATATAAGCGGTTGGATTGATTCTATAATTAATGTACACCCAGTTGCGAAACATAAGATTAATTGTCAGAATTTATTTTCTGTATCTTACTGAATCGTTGTGTGTTTCACCCTGTGTCATTATCGTCGACTGACTAGCGACGGAGGTTAACACCATAGTTAGCAACACCTTCAGGAGTCATAATTTGACTGATTATTGAAAGCGCGCGCTGGGCACATATCATCATTAGTTGAAAATATTTACGATTGAAACTGAAAATATTTCAGGATTCATTTTACTATCAGCCATAACTTGAAATTGAAGCAAAAACAAAAAAGGAAGAAGTATTGCAAAAAAATTGATTGAACTTGCTTTGCGTGGTATGATATTATATCTCACAATTGAGGTTTGAACATTTATTACGATGCTCTAAATCGGAACATTTACTCAAAGTAAATACAATAAATTTACAATACATTTACATTTACAATAAATTAAAATGACTTAATAGAAACTCATTTTCATGCTGCTTTCCAATTTAAACTAGCAACAATAAGAATTTGAAAGTTCAATCTTAAAAAATAGTGTTTATTTTTTGAGGCATTGGTCAAACAGGTGTCTCGTGATTTTAATTTCCAATTTTACTGAGGTAGATGTAGATAATAGGGTAATGAATTTCAAACCATGGAAGGGCCTTGTTAATTATGTACTATCTTGCTTATAACGTGTCTTGCCGTGGGCCTAGAGTATGTCAAAATGGAAGAATGATGATGATGGTGGGGCGGAGTGAGGTGTTGTTTGAGAATGATTGAGAGTAATGAGTAGGAAAAAGGCATACCTATTCTGGAAATACCTAATTGCCCACTTGATATGCACTGGGATGCAAGAAAGCGCTTCCTTCGTTAATTAACTTGCCGAGTTTGCAGCGATTTGCAAACGAAAGCGACGTAATGCATCGGCAGCATCAGCATATTGGTGGAATGATGCACAAACCTCTTCCATCCTTTATATTTCCCTCCATATTATTTTTATAAATCATGAACACTGGGATATGCATATAATGAAATCAATGGGCTCTTAAATAACTGGAAATAGGGCTCAGAGAGGTCCGGCATCCTTTTAATTTCGGGTAAGCATAATTTCATCTATTCGCACCATCGGCCTCCTGACGGAGTCAATGGAAAAGTAAGCGCCATATTTCGTCAATTTGGCACGATATGATGCTTGTGTGTTACGAACTAACGAAATAACGCCTTTGAAATTTTTTTGCGCTATCTTAGTCGCACGGGCCGACTTGCTTTAGCTCAAATTTTGAAAAGGGCGGAGTTTATTCGGGCAACAACGGTTTTTTTTGACGTAAAACACAAGGTGTACTAAAAAATTCAAACAAAATCCCCTGGACTCCTGGTTAACTACGGTGGCGAAATGAATATTACTGCCAGCCTAGGATTAATATTTAGGGCTCACATTAAGTTCTCTAATCCTCGTCCAACTGCATTAGTCATGCCAGACTTGCTTTGAAATTGCTCTATCTCGTAGCTTCTACCCTGGCGTAAACTATTTCAATTTGCTATATTTTCGCATGCCTATTTTAGGTTGCCACACCGTCCATTTCCCTGCAACATTTGTTACTGGATATAAGTCCAGGAGTGATTACTTTCTCCATACTTTCCCAATGAAACTTTAAATATTGAAATGATTTATATTGGAAAAACATTAAAATGAAATCGGAATTACTATTTTATTATAATTTATATTTCTAGTTGGTTAGTCTTAAAACCGTAATTTTACGCACCTAAATGGTTGTTATTATCGATTTAATAATTATAATTTTGCATTTTCCTGCTATTGAAAGTTTATTAAATAGCAAAAATAATGTATTACGCGCCAAGATGCCACAAAACTCCCCCCAGTCAAAATAATTGAAATATCTACCGCTGACGGAAGAGGGAATCTTGAAGTCCAATAGGTAGAGCTGGCCCACTGACCAGGGGTACCGTGTTCGATTCCTGGTGATTACCATGGGGAATTCCTGGGAAGCCTCGGGTTGTATTGGGAAATCAAGTGACCCTCTTCATACCCTGCTCATATGCGATTTTACGCGCCATTCGACTTTTTACTAGGTGAGCTCTACCCTGATATATGAAACTAACATCTCGAGAAAACACAATACACGATTGTTCAGTAATCTCCGGCAATATTTATTAGTAAATGGTAATCTTTATGTACTGAAACGAATGATCTTGAGGATGAAAATATATAATTAAATAAAACAAAACCAACGTAATTTTTAGCGAAAATGGAAAAAAATGCAGCACAGGAGCCAGTGGCTACTTCGAAGCCATCCTGTCTGTATTCCTCATTACCATTATTTTTCCTTTCCTTGTTTTACATTGATACTTCCTGTTGATAAATGAATTTAAACATTAAAATATTTACGTGACGTCATATATGAGCGTAGGACGATTTTCTTCATGAACGTCGATTTTAGAACGTCCGCTTTTTACTCCATAACTGGTACATTTTGAAATATATTTCAATGCCCAAAGGAGGGTTGGAGATATTTGTTAACCTCTGTGTGGCTGCTAAATAGAAATTTCTTGTCCTGAAAAGCCGAGAGTGAATTTATTAATCACACGTTAGGTTGTCCTTTTCTACACGGTAGAGAAATGCTTTTTAGAATGTGAACATTATTTGTGCATGTTTCCAATAAAATTCTTTATGTAAGATATCATCATTCTGTACCAATAATTTTTGTTTTATTAATAGTACGTAATATTTTAATGTTTATCCTCCGATATTTAAATGCACCCAGTGTTTTGAACTTTTAAGTTAAGAAAATTCAGCATTGATAGTTATTCAACTTTATTATTAGAGACCGAGAAGGTTTTATGCATTATATCTTTCTATAGCAATCACACTTGCGTGATGATGTTTCCAATGAAGTCTTGAAGAAACTATAAGCTTCTGATGTGTCCATGGTTTCTTCACGGTTTTATCCATTTTTTATCAACCTGTCTAATTAATTACTCGCCTATTTGCCTCTCGGATTTCCTGAGAAATTTTGCTGCGATAGGCTTGATGAAATAAAGAACCTCTCCACCACATTTTTAGCAGTTCAGTAACACATTCATCCACCGAATAAGCCACCCATCCGTTTCGACAGCGAATCTCACGAATTCACAGCCTTTCCACGATGGATTCAGCGATTGATTACCAAACGCCCCCTTGGTAATCGCCTCTTCTTTTCTAATCCCTCGGTCCGTGGATTTTTCTCTCCCTGCTTACCTTCGATCTTCATTGAAACCGGCTTTGATACGATGGAGTTGACTCGATCAACACTTTTCCTCCTCATTTAAACTTAGGAGTCAAATTTGAACGCACCCAGAATAGAAATTGTGTCATCCTATTTTTTATGGTTTAGCTGGGATAGGCTTGGTGCTGATTATTATTGAAGGTGCCCGATAGCTAAGTTCATTTGCACCTTCAGGGAAAGGTGGAAATTTTAGTAGGGGTAGACTGTTCGGGTAATGGAGGAAGGGTGGAAAGAAAACGGACTTTGGCATTGCCCTACTCTTACCGATGGGCACCAAGGTGTCCACATTCTAAAATGTCATTCGCCGGACAGCGCACTTCATTTGAAGTGTCCTCCACAAGGTACCAAAAGTGGGAGTCGGGATACCACTGAAAAATTCTTCCACCTCCAGGATTCAATTCCGGGCATTCCGTTAGGAAAGCAAGTACGTTTTAGTTTGAATACATTGATAAAATCTTATTTTTAGAATCTTGTATATCTTAATTTTAAATCAACTTCCAAGGTGTCCAACTTTACGTTAGTTTTTTTTCTGTAAAATTAATCCGTTACGTATGGTTGTCTTTGGACTATGGTAGACCTTAGGTGAATCCACTGACTAAACACTGCTACATATCTAATCATGACCTGACACGATGCGCCACACCCGACCCTACAGATTCTGCACACTTTCTGCCCCCCTGCTGTATTCCATCCAGCATACTTATTCTTTTCCTCCGCCTAACACTCTTCCTTCTGTCACAGTGTTCAAAATTTCGTCGCAAACCAAAATGCCCTGCATGTATTTTCCTTACCCACTTCGAATTTCTCTGAACAACCCCTATCATATCTAGGATTTCCTCTATCATTTTTCGTGATTTAGTCCATATTGACTGTAGAAGCTTTGTGAAATTTTTGCGAAACCTAATGTGGAACGCCTGGATTATTACCTTCGAACGTTTACATATGAAATGATGATGTTCAAGCATCGAAATCCGTGTCGTTTTTACTGATAAATTTTGAAATTTTACGAAATAGTTTTATCATTCCACATGATAGAAAAATCAGTGAACGAGTTAAGAGTTACCCAAAAAGTTAACGACGTAATACCCAAGTTTCAATTTTGATCGCAGCGGTAAGGTACATGCCTTTGGTTCGCTTGCCACAGCCCGGCGTCTGGACTTTTCGTGGTTCCTCGCCGAGCGAAGGCATTCCAGTCGCATCGCGTCCGTCCCCATCTCCCCTCCCCGTGCAATCATTTTCCCTGTTACCGCGACCCACATTCGCTCTCCGAGTGACTCGACTCCTCATCCGAGTCGTTGGTCAACTCCTCTCTCGTCTCCCGAGGGCGCGCCCTCTCATCACGCGCGCGCTCTTTTTTTATTGCTCGTTCCCCCCCTCTCGGGAGTGCCCCACGAGACACCTCGTTTCCCTGTTTGCCAGCTCCTCGAGCCGAGGTCCCCCTCCCCCCATTCACTTCTCCCCCGCACAGTCTTTGGTCGACCTCGTCTATTAGGGAAGGAAAACAAAAAAGTGACGGGCGTTTCGCATGAATCGCTACTCCCCGTTTATTTTAGTGGCAGGGAGTGCGAGTAAATACACGTTCGAAAAGGGTAGACATTCGAAGGTTGCTCATTGCGAGAATTTCGCCCATTTCGATGAACATGACCTTAACCCCTATTTACCACTATTACCCTTCCCGAACTATTTCCTTTCCCGATTGTGGAGGCTAGACAATGCGAGAACTGACTGTGGGGTTGTGAAGGTCATTCC
Organism: Hetaerina americana; assembly: GCF_022747635.1. Lineage (NCBI taxonomy): Eukaryota > Metazoa > Arthropoda > Insecta > Odonata > Calopterygidae > Hetaerina > Hetaerina americana. The sequence goes on along the minus strand of NW_027286514.1, from coordinate 9,921,305 downwards.
GCTGAATAGTCATCATTCTTGTCCCCGAGTGATTTCAGTAGCGCGTGGTTGCGTGACGATGTTATGTATGTCAAAATTGTATTCATGTGTCTCTCATTGACAAAATTTTAGAGTAGTTGAAAAATATGTCTCTTCGAAGAGCTAGCTTATTATCGTCGTGTCTAAGGGTAGAGATGCGATAAGTTAGATACCCAGGTTTACCAATGGTGCAGTCTGGCGAAAGTTTGGAAGTCCTTAAATTTAAATATAATGGAAGTCAAATGATACAGCAGAGGATCTTCTTGGATGGGACAAAAATGGTTCTCACTGTACTAAAAATTGTGCATGTGCGTAAAAATATTTGTTCATTTATACACAGAAATTTCATTTCAAGAACTGTGTTCACCTGAATCACTCATAAATCTTTTATTCGGAATCCATGTGTTTTATAAATGGCAGTTAAAAATTCCAGGTAGAATTTTGTCCTTGTCAATAAAGTGTATAGTAATGGGGAGGAAAAGGATAGTTATGTTGGACGAAACGAAGGGAGGTAGAAAGTATGCAGAATTTAATCACCATTTATGGCAGAATTAATGTTTAATGTTTTCTGGGGGGATTCAGGTTGTGTCTTCTTAGATGGAACTGAGAAGAGTAGCTATGATCAGTCTGCGCCCATCCAAAACCTATCTTTGACGGCAGGCTACCAATAATAATAGTGATAAATTAAAATAAGAAGCATAAAATGGCAATCCAATCACTGCATCCATTCGTACTTAAAATAAAATAATGAAAATGAAGAGGTCAGTTCACATTCAAGTATAAGACTTTAAATCGTTTGCTATTTAGACATAAACCGAAATGATTGTTTTCTTTGACATTTCACATAAATTCATAATTTGAACGATGGTTTCAATGCAGGTTTAAGCCAGCCACAATTTAGGGATTAGTTATTACTATTTTTTTCCCGTCGAACCTATCTTAAGTGTTACCTCTTTGCAAATAATTTTACAAATAATCAATTTGACCCATTCAAATGATTCACAGCAACAATTTACATCTGTGAGGCACCCCTGTTATCCCCCTTCTCCCGAGTTGGCAAAATCGTCTGCTTGGAAATTTCTGTTTTTAGACGCACTCCTTTACTTTCTTGATCTCTTCCATTAAGCCATGCTTTTTTTCTAGCATATCGACAAAACCTCTGTGCCTAAATCGAATTAGAAATAATCCCATAGCTCTCTTAAAAATGGGTTCTCTTCTGGACTGACACAATTTCAATTCATCGAGAATGTTTGCCACGTGGCAAAACGTTTCCTTAGTTTACCTTCCGTCTCAGTTCGTTCGGCATCCAGTTGGGCTAATCTCATCCACAAATGTGGTCGACAACTTCATACAATATACTTTCCCTTCTGTACCAACTGGATCCTCATGAAGAAGCCCTATACTATACTCCACTCGTATATCCTTCTCCGACCAACTTTTTTGCCTTCCCCCACACTCTGTTGGTGAAATTAAAGAAATAATAATTGGAGAAAGCTTCCCAGCAGCTGTCTTATATTTAATTTTCGAAAATTAGAATGATGGTGAATTACGCTTTCGCGGAAATAATGTAACATCTCGTCGTCTGTAGTCATTGAGATCCCCGGTCTCTCCGACTGCACTGCACTCGTCGTTGTCCTCCGTAGGAGCTCATTTAATACTAGGATCTGTTATTTATGAATACATTATTATAATTTGACCGAAGTTATTGCTTTAATGCTCTCAAATTCTCTCATAGTCAGTAGTGGATCTCGAAAACCTCTAAATTGGGCAGGGATAATTTCCATAAATGAAAAAAGAAATTAGAAACTTCTACTCTGGAAGAAAGTTGAAAATCATGTTTAATTTGAAAATAATTGCTCTAATTTAGAGATCGCAACGTATTCTGCGGTAAATAATTGTATGCTTGGAGGAGAGTATCCATTCGAATTTATTGACGGGGTGATCAGTAATATTCATTTCGAATTTTGTTGAAAACCTTTGTCTAATTTTTGTCTACGACATTGTTCAATACTTCTTCCCTTTGAATCCACCCCTGCACATAGAACCACCGTTCAAGTTTTAGATATTTTCAAAATGCTAACTCTTCTTAATTTAATATTATTTGGTAGCGTAACATCTAAAGTAGGTTTTAGATGGGCACAGCTTGGACAGTAACACCCCTACATTTCCTTGCCTTGTCTAACAATTTTTTTACGTTTCCCCCTCCGTTCCATCAAACCCATGCCTATCCTTTTCCTCCCTTTACCTCATTTTCCTAACGTTCGTGATATTTAATATATTTCTCCGTAGTTTTTTATTATCGCTAAAAGGATATCCCACTTTACTAAAGTAATAATATTTGCTGATAGGCAAATGATTTGATTTCTTTAAAATCAATCAAGGGAGAACATAAAACGTCAATCCTTTTATTTGGTCCAACAAAGCATTGCGCCTATCCCATGATTCTATGGCTGCTAAAGCTGTAGTATTGTGAAGTAAAAAGCTACTTTGAGGGTTTTCAACGATCTCTGTTTTGCAAAAGTGATTGTCAGATAGATGGTGAGGAAACTCTTTATTTTTGGAGCGTTTCAAAATTATTTCTATCATACTTAAAGGTATTTAATAGCCTCACTCTTCTTTAAACGATTATATTTTATATATCTTAATGCGTTAACCTTCTATTAATTAAACTAATATAGGTAACGTGCGTTCGTGGAACTAACTTTTTGGGTCACTATATATTAAAGGGGATCGGCATGCTCTCGAAGTCTATGGTCAAACGACTGTCTATGACCGAGAATCTTTCGTTATGAAACAGGTTTTCAGTAGATAGATATATCACCGGCTTTTCCCAATAACAACCTTTAAGTTTCCCCCACAGTCGACCAATATGAATGATCATTATATCCCGACGTCCACATTAATCACCTTCATTCCTAATTTTAGCGGTCATAAAAATATTTGAATGTTTTTGATTTAAATTTCAGAGACAATATCTTACTTTTAGGTGCGATGCCTTGCCTTCATCTCTTATCCCCTACCTCCGAAGAGATTCCCCCGCTACTGTCTCTTATAAAGATGTCGTGTGTGCTAACAAGTTCTCACGACCCTACCCAAAAGGGAGGGATTCTATATGGCTGTAACAAATGTTGCAATTTTTTAATACAAAAATAAGGCACAAGGTGCAATACATCTCATGTGGAAACGTTGTTTTAGGTCCCTCATGCGCAATAAGGAAAAGGTGAAGTTTTTGGTCCGATTCTGAATTGCTCGTCCAACGTTTACAATTTTCTCCCATCCTCGTTCAAGCCTTTTCCTCTGTCACCATCGCTGAAAATCTCCTGACATTTCCTTCAGAGTGATGTTTTTTCTCAAGATTATACCGTCGAAAAAGATTTAAATTTGAGTGACAACGTTGCCGAAATAATATTTTATGGGAAGGCCAGGAAAATGTTTCCGTGCTACATTCTTTCTCACTCAGAACTTGCTGTAAGGCGGCAAGACCCTAATATTTTGAAATACAAGTTAGGCAGTAAGTACTTGCTAGTAAGGCAGAATATTCACTTGGTGTTATATATCTCTTCACGCGGAATCATTTCTCTAACCATCTTAGGGGATATATTAATTGCTGTTCAATAAATAACCTTAATTAGAGTCATTCATATTTCTTTGAGAGTTGCAGATATTGAAATGGCTATTTTATTACATTACTTGATATGAATACGTGTACTTTATCAGTAACTCATGCCTTTAAACTAATTTTAAGTGTTATTCTGGGCTTGATAAAATCAAGGACATTCGTAGATTTTCATGAAAATGTTTTAGGTAAAACAAAAGAGCATTCCTTTTCATAGTGTACTAAGGGAATATATCCGACTTTTGTGGTACAACAGCTCTGATATAAAGACGTCATCATCTTTCATAACCTAATTCCTTTGGTGGTCTTGGATTTTGGGAGTCTCCGGCGACCTGAGCGAATTCTCAAGGACCCTCTCACTTATTTGGGTGTATTCTGTGGACCATATCACTCAACATGTGTACCAACGTATACAGTTTTCTTTTTGCAGGGTGAATGCATTGAGTTGGAGAATTGGTTACGTTGACCTCCCCATCTCGACGTAACCTTAACTTTCGCTCGTCAGTTAGTCTTATATTTTGGCTTCATTCCATGGTCACGTACGACACTTCTGGGAAATGTTACAACGATTTTAAGATGCGTCGAGAAGGGTGTAGGTGGCGGTTTGGGCTATGACACTTTCACATATTTTCGCCTGTTTATGGGGTATTTATTTGTCTAAATAGTTGTCTTAATGATTTGTTTTGGCCTAATTACGACATTAGGATTATTGTTTACAAAACACTATTGTTGCATAAGCGCGTTTAACCTCAATTCCTTAGTGACCTTAAATGTATTCACAGCCACGTTCACCATTCCATGCTTTTAAATAACGAAGGTGAATAATGTTGATTCAATTACTGCTCGTTTGAATAAAATTTTGCATATTAGATTATATCAATCAGATATGTAGTCTACACTGAACTATAGTTCTCATTATTGTGCATTTCAATATTATTTCATTGCGCTTTAATTTTTTGGAAACCTAAGAAATAGCATTTTCTTTCTATATATGTTCAACTATTTCTTGTACAAATTATGAGAAGTTTCAGTGCATCATACCTCCTCTCTCTCATCTTATTGGCTAAAATTTTGGTGATGACAAAAACCCTCTAACTACTGCTGTAGCTATATTCCGCTTCTCTACCATCAAACATCAGAGTAATTTATTAAATTTACTACAGACATTAAAAATATACTGAATTTGAGATAGATTTTATTGAAAAGTGAAATAGGGCCTTTAAGTGCTTCGTAGCTTCATGTTTCAAATTGACTGTCAGAGATTTCAACCATGATACCACCTCGGATCTACCGATTGGATAGTATCTAGGTCTCACCCCAATCGGCTCTCTAGCTGTCATTGTCATTAGTGAGTGAGAAATAGGAATGCTATTTCAGGCTAATTTCGAAAGTTTTCACCGTGCATTCTCTTACGTCTCGTTTTCCAGATGATCGACTCTTAGACGGATCGGATCTGCATTTACCGTGTGAAGGTGTCGGTGGAGGGTTGGAGGAACCTCATGTTCGTCATGTTAAGTTTCTTAGCCATGAGTCAGTGCTGCTGGTCAGGCTTAAGAAAGTTTTTTTCGGAGCCATCTGCTCTGCATTACATCACAGCAGTATATTTACCGACGAAAGCAAACGGATCCGGGACAGTAAGAGACCCATTTAATGTGATTGAATCAGTACACAGCCCAACAAAAATACTTTTTCCATTTTGTGCTGGCTAATAGATCTATAGATTGGCATATTTGTGATGATATTTCCAAATATTGCTTCGGATTGACCATATCTGCTTTAGTTTTGGAACGCCAACCAACCGCAGCATTCAACACAGAGTAGAGGTTGGTTTTTTAGGCGTGGGTAGAGCTCACATAGTAATAAGTCCTACGGGGATAAATATCTGAAGTTTTATCTGAAATTCACACATGAGCAGAGGGTGGCAAGTTCCTTTCCCTCTTCCACCATTGGTTACCCTGGAAGATCTGATACTCTTATAAATACGCTTTTCATCATCTTGGGAGAAAATGAGGGTGCCCTGAGTCAGTGACTGGACTGCCACTGGACGCTCTACCAACTGGACTACCAAGCCTCTTAGTTCTGGATACGTGACTTAATATTTTCCATTTCATTTTAGATTCTAATCTATACTTGAGCAAAGTTACGTGGTATGTTGAGATAATATGTTTTTTGATATCGTGAAGGAATATTGATCTATTCTAGTTATCAGAACTTTTTTGATTAATACCATTTAATACCATATCTATCCACTCATTAGTGTTCTTGAAATACGTATTTAAATAAAATGTCGTTCAGAAATTCACACAAAAAATATGGTGGGGAGATACCAAGGAAAATGGGATGTCCAGAAGATGGCATATACAAACTTCATGGTGATGTCGTTATTCCATTCTCAAACTTCATAAAAAATAAAGCTAATTTGGTTGAAAGACGGAATTATTTTTATGTAAGTCTGTCTTTCCACAAAATATATATTTTACAAATATTTTAAGTATTTTATGAATAGTTTTCTCAAATAGTCAGCTTTTGTTTAAATAAAATTAATATTAAAGGGAATCATATTAAAACGAACTGAAATCAGAGGGCGCAATAAATAAAATTGCTATGCATCCGAAACTATCAGTGGTAGGAAATAGTGTCTTAAATATCCCCAAGAACGTGTCTAAATTATTAAGCACCAAATGGTGCTAAGAATTCTGATCTTTCTCCGGAAGGTTTCGAATCAATGATTTCGAGAATTTCCCCAAGATTGACCAAATTTAGGGATAATTTTCGTGCCGATTTTTGGAGAGAATTCTCGGGCTATCCTTCATCGGGAAAGTTTACCCTTCATTTTTTGAAGCGCAATTATAATATCTTTGTAATGATTAAATGCTCAAAATCCTCGAGTTTGCGTGCGTGATGTACCGTTGCCAATGACAAGTAGGCCCTTTTATTATGGTCATGAATACTTGACGTTGAAAGAAACACTGCTTGCACTCTATTTCGCGATTTCCGATCGACCAATATTTCTTTCCGAGGGAATAATGGCGAGGACCTTGTGAAATGTACGCGTTATTTCTTCTGATTGACATTTATTCTTTTCTTGAAAGAAATGCTATAAAACCCACTGATTCTTTTAAGTAAAACTCGTTGAGTTTCATCCAGTCTTTCGCTAAACGTTTCGATTGAATGCAGTGGAAATTTCTGGCATAAATTTAGCAATACATACTTACCTTATTTTGTCAATGAACGTCTTTAGCAAAGTTTCATCGAGGATTTTCGTGGGGTTGGGTATTTAATTCCAAGCTACATTATTTGATCCATCATTATTGAATTGAGAGCAAGAATAATGAGTAATTCCAAAATTTAATTGCTGCCTTTCTTTATATGCTTGGTGATTATGGTCGTCCAGTGTCTTGATTGTTTGACTATTGACTGGAGGGTACTGCTTCGATTTTCGATCACTTTCAATAATTCAGTCGTACTCAAGATTTGTGAATTCGGTTACTCGATCTTCCAGAGAAACTCATGCGTAGGATGGAAATGAATTGGCATCCCTCTCCGTGGATGCAAGAATTTGATCCGGGGACTTGATCCGAGGTGAGTCCTACCCTCACCTATCAAGCCATCCTTAATCGAGTAATTTTTATATTTCTTCTGTTTTGTGACCATTAAAGCGTTAAACATTTGCGATATGAGATACGCTGAGGCTAAAGCATTCTAATTACATGTATATCATCATACGAGTACGGCCTTCGAAGTCACGGAAAAAGCCAACTAGGACTGTCATAGGTCACATTACACTTACCCGTCAACGGAGATACTAATGAAACAAATAGCATTGTTTATAACATGTGATTATAATCACCGTATCACAGGTTATATTGGCTTACAACAGCCCTCAGAAATACTTATCCTCTTCCTTACCAGTCTCTTAATTACGTCAGAGCGTCTTGTATTGAAATATTCAAATACTTCCTAGTAGTTCATTCTTGGCACTTCTCCGTAATTCCATACCTAAATTTTATGTTCTTGAGTTATGGTCTTGAGTAAGCGTGGCGTTCATTGAGTTGCAATCTTGCGTTCATTTGAAGAGAAAAATAAGTTTATCTTTATTTATATCTGTCATTCGAATTTAAATTTTCCACATAGAGTAAAGCCTAGCCAATGTATTCGCCTGTTTATCGGACCAAGTTCATATTCGTCACATTGGCGAATATCTGGATGCCAACGCAAGGGAATGCGAGTAGCAGGATATTTCAAAACCAGTCCTAATTACCTACCGAGGTCCGCGGCCATTTATGGTATTGCTGTAGAATTGTTTGGGATGAGGTAGAAAATTCTGTTTGACACTAACTGAGCTCTCCCTCGCTTGTATTACCGCAGCGAAAGTTAAATCACTTGAGGATGACATGCATTATCGAATATCTGCCTTGAGGTGACAAGTCAACAGCCGTGAGGGTTTTTAAGGGGCTATTATTTGACCAGTGTAGGCAAATCACCCGAATGATTGTTCGAATAACGCTATTTCTTTGGACCATTAATATTACTTTGAATATTTTGAAGTTGAGACTGCCTGCCAGTCGTAAGGAGTAATTACGCTCTCTCCCGTCTTCAGTTCCTAACATGTGGTCTGACTGTCGATATAATATAGTGGCATTAGGCGATCTCGAGTTTAAATAGTTAACATATAGGCATGATGCTTATATATTATACGGTGTATTTCGAAAATATAAAAAAAATTAGATGCAAATATAGTATTGAGCACAGCCTCAATCATTGAGTACATTTAAAATTTATTATAGAAACGTTTATCGGAATCGCCCAGAGCTAAATTTCATGTCGTATATCTTTTAAAAAAGATTGAAATTCGGTTTAAGGTGGTGACGTTATAATTTTGTGAAAAACGAAATATGCAGATTTTTCTACCATTACTCTCTTAATGGAGTGAAAGGTCTACAAAAAATATATAAATAATTTTAAGTCCGTCTCATCACAGGCATATCATATTTCCTCGTGTACAATACTGCGATTGAGATCGTCGCTAATAGGAAGAGAGGGAAGGGAAAGGAAATAAATGAGGTCACTAAAGCGTTGAGGAAGCTAATCAAATAATCCACTAAATATGCGTTTTAAAATATTTTTCTTGTCCGATATCTTTCCTTAAAACGTGTCATGTTCTGTGCATATTAATTCCTATAAAATATGCGGATGTTATGATAATGTGTTTGAAACTAAGGCTTGAGTCTGATTTTTTTAAATAGATTTTAGCCGCATTTGCTTATCCATATCTATCGTTACTTCCCGTCAGTGTCTCGATTAGTCAATCTGCGATGGCTTAAAAAGAATTACCTTCCTGCAATGCTTCTCCAAATGCCCAACTTCATCAAACTGTGGGATAGGTCACACTGGCTGCTGCGATATTAAGTGTGTTTGAAAATAATACAATCTGTAGCTAATCAATATAAATCAATACTGTGAAATAAGTTAGAAGTACACTAGTTTCTAAACGATTCTAAGGCAGATAGTATGACCAGTTAGTTATCTATAATTTGATATTTAGTTTAACAACTTGCCTCATATTCCCGTTGTAAGTAATTTACTTCACTCCTACTACACGAATAAATATTTTCATTAATTGATGACGTATACGTTTGCAAGGATGAATTTTACTTACTTATTTGGCCTAGTTATGAACATGACCGATTCGATGGTCTTTCAAATTAATTATATCATAATGCTTACAGATTTTTAAGATAGATCTTTACAGTTGTATTTGTCCTTATTCCGATTTGATCATTTCGAATCACTCAAGATTCAATTTTGAACGAAGTTTTTATCTCTTCTGATACCAACTCGATTATTATTCAGGTCCATCAAGAGGTCACGGGTAAAATCAACTCGACTCTCTTATGAAAACAAAACAGCAACTTGACGAATAGGCTATAATTCTTGGACCACTTCATGGTGCATCATTTACTACTATAGTGAATTTTAATTCATGTAGGGTTAAAATAGAAAGCACATAATCATGTGTGATCTTTGTTCCAACCGCAGATTTATCTAAAAGCAAGGTATCGAAAAATATGAACATGTAGCAGAGGCAACGGCTTTACGATCCAGTTGGAAATACGAGTATCAAGAAGCACCAGGTACATATTATCCCTTAAATATTGGAGTACATATTATCCCTTACGATGCCACCTTGTCTTTAATTAAAAAGAAATTAGACGAGCATGGGACCTTTACGAAAGATCAGGATAAAAAAGCTTGGAAAAACTAAGAATGAAAAATGCGGTAGATTATTTTTCAAAAAATTCATTATCAGATAAAATTTAATGCAAAATTCTTTGGATAAAAAATGATCTAGCGTATTTTCACTGCCAATTGGATTACGGAAGTCTACTTATATTATGATTTTAATACCAATAATATTGACTCTGTTCGAACGTTATGAGTTACGTCAAGGATAGTTGTCATATTCGGTTTTTTTTTACGCTTTTGACCTCTTAATAAGCATTCATGAAATCTGCCACATTTGCAGCTACCCTTAATCTCAAACTACTGCGTTAGTATATTTAGTTCCCTTCTCCCTTCTAAAATAATTTTTACACTTTATTTGTGGTAAAAATGCTACTCACACCAATTTCAGGGCATTTCAATCAACATGCATCAAAGTGAAAGGGTAAGTTTTGGTAAAATTAAGAATCAAACGTCGTCCCATTTTTACCGTAAACACTGATTTTGCGCCGCAATCTCAAATGAGTCGCGACATTAACCAGGAAAACGTATTTTCACTCGAAACTTATAGATAGGAAATCTTCAGAAAATATCTCCGAGAATTTTCGAATGGCTGGCACATATGCACTCCGAGACAGGATTGAGTCTTCGCGACGTAGTTCACCTTGTTGTTGACCTGGGTTGTGAGCTCTTAATGGGCGCCAAAACAAACCTCATTCGATTTCCTTATTGGGTGCCTCAAATACGTATTCAGGAGAACTCTATTCGCCTGACAAACCGCTGCATAACACTTCGTGTTGTCATCTCATGACATAAAAACTTAACGCGCATACGAGTTTGCACGGGTTTCATGCGAAAAAACAAAGCATCAAGGGGGAGTGGGAGCAGGAAATCTCAGTTCGGCATCACCCTAATGTAGGAGGGGGCCATTAAACGCCCCTTTTCTTTTGTGTGCACCGTTGAAGGAAAATAAGAAAAAGACAACCCCTGGGAAAATTTCTTCAATTGGAGGCGTCTTAGCGTGTTCCCCCCCTTCCCCCAGGATATTAGCCGGGATCGCCATTATCCACGCACTCTCGCGGGAAGTTTCTTAAGCCACTCAGCGGGTCGTTTGCCTTGCAGATTTGCTCGCATTCGATTGGAAAAGTGTTCATGCCGTGGGAATCCGAGTGCATTTTTTTCGCACCTTTTTATGCATTTTTTATTTTTTTTTCACTCTCCCGCCACTGAAACCCGAAGTTGACAAGCACAACCTATCACCCTCCCGTTCTTCGAGATACGTCGTGTGGAAAGGGGACGTGAGTACAATCTCTCTCTCTCTGCTGTAGAGAACAATACACCCTTTGACCGGAGGGCTGGATATAAGAAATCCGAATCGTAAAACGATTTTTTTCTGTTACCTCGGGCCAGCGGGTGCGAGGGGGGGGGGAGTCTTGTATGGAAGTATTGAGTCAGGAAGGAGTTTAAGGGAGAGAGGGTGGAAGGGGAATACGAGGGGTGGAAGGAGAGAGGGAATGGTGAGAATGAACGGGAGAGGAGAGGAAAGAGGAGGGAGAATATTTCCGGAAGTTCTTCGATTTCAAAGGACTTCTTCCCGTTCCCACCCACTCCCTGGTGACGTTTCGTAACGTGGAATTGTGTTTCTTCTCCTTCCACAACCTTTTCAACCCTCACCCGATCCCACCTCATTCCTCGTTCAACTTCTCCCGTTCTATCTGCTCTACAACACGCCACACCTTGTACTCACCCCCTCCCTCCAAGCTCCCACCTCCCTTCCCCTCTCCATTTCACTCCCACACCAGGGGAATGACGTCGGGTCGGACGGCAAAAACCAATAAATCTTCCTTAGGATACACAAAAAAATGCGTATTCATGGTTTTAATGGGGGGAGTGGTGGGAGGGATTTGTTTTCTTCCTCCCAAAGCATCCTGTTTCGGTAAGCGAAGGGTGAGGGGAAAGAGTCAGATTCATTGTGTTCGTGGATTTCTCCTCATATTTTTAAAAATTCTTTTCTCTTCTGGGCAGCAGATTCCGACGATATAATTGCCGGCGGCGGCGGCCGTAGTGGGACACTTAAAAACGTGAGATCCAGGTGAAGGGCTTATTTTCTTCTGAATTAGTCGCCATGAATGGAAAAAGGATATGCCTTTTAATGGGTGCTTGTATAGGAAACGCTGTTGAATGGAGATTGTTTTGCTGTATTTTGCTAAAGGGAACTTATTAGGTTTGATTTGGGGTGCTGTCAGTCATTCCAAAGCTTAGTCAATTAAAGCAAAGCGGTTATTCGGCGCCTTTAGGAGTATTTTGAAAATGCTTTTTTCTTTGCTTAGTGATTTTTTGCTTGACCCGCTGACCACTGAATCTATCTTTGCGGTAATTTTGAGCTATGGTAAAATTTTCACTCTCCCAGTCTTAAAACTGCACAAAAGAATGAGCGAGCGTTAACATTCTGTGCTCCACGAATTTTTTTTAATCATGTTTGGTTGAATTCATATTTCTGTTTTCTCTTTAGTCGCATGTTTTATACTTGTATGTATATGTATGTATGCATAAGATTATTTATATAAAAGTACCACGCACCTACAAAGTATTAGGTTGCTAATATGTGCTTGAGGCAATAGTAAAACACGAACACGAATAAAAGAAACAATCATAGAAATAATTGAAATCTCGGAGGTTATGCACAGAGGTATAAATTTTACCAAGTCGTATAATTTTTCAATCTTGCGTACCAATTTGTCGCGTTTCGTTAAAATCTTACATTTCGTACTATTTTATTAATTAATAATTATATAATTAGCTATTTACGCTTGCAATAGTAGAGAAGTTTGATTGTAAATATCGAATTACTGCACTTAAGTCCGCAGGCCATGCCTTATTTTTTGAACATCGAATAGCAGAAAAATATTTCGTTTTTCTTTGATACTCGCGCGACATCCAGATGATATCTTTTTTCCTTTATGGGTTTCAGTCGTTTTGATTTTATTTAATCAGCAACTTTGCCCTAGTTCTTGGACGCGCCTTTACGAGAAAATGCTCACTAAAACATGAAACGTCTCCAGAATAGAGCCAGGTCGCGTGGAAGAAACTCCACAGAAGCATGAAGCTTTTATCAGGTGTTTTTTTAAGTTCATATTTATTAGCAGACCTTTTCACTTAAGACCGATCATGAGGAAGTCTAAAAGGATACCTGACAGCCCGACACAAGCTTGTTTTCTTCAGTATCAGTTTTCGTTAGAATGGATACTCCGTTACGTCAATGTTTCAAGAATTAATCACAAATATCATCCTCATGGGCTAACAATCCTCGGATGGGCTTTGCAATATATCTCCCTGTACTGTTTACTTCCATCACCTGCTTCTCAAAATGCATCCTTGATCTATTTTTCTAATTATGTCACTCTATACTGTCTTTTGTAATGGCATGCGGCTATCTATAGTGGCTCAGTATGGGCCCAAATAGTCTCTTTCTACTCCATTTATCGATATCCGTAGGCATCTCTCTTTACCTGCGATTCAACTTACTTTTCAATTTGTTACCATAACTGCTTTTCATCATTCTTATGCATCACTGCGGTCATGCATAGGTTTGCGTCTTGCATTAATCTTGTTTCCTCTGATGCTGCGTAAAACTCGTCTCCCAGCTGCGGAAAAGTTAGCTTCGGGTATGCAGCATTGATTTTCTCTCCCCATAATGAAATCCTTCCTCTAAATCTTTCTTTGTAGCTTTGAAATTAATGCTGAATCCCATTTGTCAGCATGTTGCCTGAAACATGTCGTCAAGTCAACGCTTCATGTTACGCTAGATTAAATTGTCTTTTTTTATAATCGAAGCGGGTCATTAGAAACTCCTTGGCACTTCCGTTTTACGGGTTAAGTGTCCAATGACGCAAGGCGTGCCTGGGTAGAGTTCACACGGGACGCGGGCACCCCTCCACCGACCCTCACCTCTCACTCTTTCCTTTTCTCGCATTCCGTTCTCTCTCTCGTTATTACTTCCTGGAAGCCCGTTTCCTTTTCATATGTCTCGCTGGCCTCCCTCTGAGAAGTTAAACGGGCGAATAAATGACGTACACTTGTGAAACAGACGTACAAAATTTCTCCATTATATTAATGCATGTTGTGGGATGGATTAATACTTTTTCCAGGGCTTTGGAACGGGAGGCGGATTAGGGGATTGTGGTTATTATTTGTTTTGCCGAATATGAGCACTACATTTGCCATTGGTGCTTATTCGTAATCTACGACAATCTTAACGTTTTACATTAGTTAAAAAGACGCAACATATGTAATAAATTAAAAAATGAACAATAATGGAAATTTTGAACTGTTCCGATATTCACTTGGAGTAATTAGTGTGGCTCTACGTCGGATCTGCTATCCCTTTTATCGGTAATTAATGTGCATATTCGCAAATTTAATACGCTGTATTGCGAAGATGATAAATATTGTTCCTTCTTTCGAGTTCCCTCAAAGTAATACATATGAACTTAGATTTCCTGATGAAATGACCGAACGGAATTATTGTTAAAACCCAATTTAGTATATCTGTTTAATATGGAAGAATTATGCCCATCAAGTCATAATTTTCATTAATCGTTAGTCTAACGTTTGAAGCTAGTTTTCGATGGACACACCTTAGCACCCATGAATTTCTTAGCCTCCCAATAACAAGACAAAAACTGACACCCGACATTGCAATACATTCTTATTCAATTCCTCATACATTCTATCGCCCATCCGTTCAACGTGCCAAATCCATATCCTCCCCCACCTCGATTGCCTAATGTTCTCTCCTCTATCACAATCTTCAACATTCTAACACCCTTCAAAATTCTCTGCGTCCACCTTTCCTGCCTCCTCGGTATTTCCTCCAAAAATTCTCTCTCCTCCCCACCATGCCTAGTTACTTATATTTTCCTCTCCTACCATTTTGCGTCATCCATCCTTCCCAACTCCCGTATTTCAAAAGCCTCCATTCTCCGCCTATCATCTTGCTTCAAAGACCAAGTTTCCGCGCCGTTAAAAATCACACTCATTCATAACGTTTTAACTAATCTTTTCTTAACATTTTAATTGAAGGCCCTGTCATTAAATTCCTCTTACTTGTGAAAGCTTCTTTGCTTAACGCAACTCTTCCTCTACTTCCAAAAGAGTACAAAACGCTTCCAAGATTGCTTAACTTCTATGCCTGATCTAATTTTGGCTCTTTAACGTATAAGTTAACTTTTTTCCTTCTAGAAAAGGTGATAGCCTTTTTTCGTTAATATCGCTGATAAATTGCATACATTGATCTTTAACTCATATCAGTTTCACTGGCACATCCTATTCTTCGCATTAAAAAAAGTAATGCCTGCCGGATCGAAAACGTACATTATTGGTATTAGCGCATTTTCAAACGTTCGATATTCTTTCCATTACAACGGTAATACTATATATACACTGTTATAAAAAAAATTTCGGTAAACCTCAAATAAATAACCTCATCTTAGAAGGCTAGATGATGCCTAGCTATAGCATATCCTTGTTTATTTGTTGAATTAAGAAATATTTTGTTGGGTAGAAAATTATCACGTGGAAGGTGGTCAAAGTTTTCAGTACTTTTATCTTTGCTCGCCGATTGTTGAACGATAGGTTGTTAGCTATTTAGGATATTATAAGGAATTTTCGGCATTTAAATTACAAATCTGCAGATGTTATTTATCAAGATGTTGGCATGGATTTAAAAGCTCAATGAAATGTTCAAATCCTTATCTAACTCCGTCAATTTATGTCAAATTATTTCCGTCATCGAGGCATTTCTATATCATTTTACTATAACCTGGATGAAGTTGGGTATTGCCCAGAAATTAACTCTGAAATATTGTAAAATTACTGATGTGTTCTTATTCTACTGGGGAGTTAAACAAAATGTCAATAATATTAGTGGCAGTTGAGTTTTGGGTGCTGATTTCGGAATGGTGCTCGAGGGTACCAGTAATACGAACCTCTAGATGAATGTCCAGAGCATGATCAACATGAAGGTATGATGGATAAAGGACACCAAAATCACAGGATGGATTATAGGAGACGATGAGAAGTTGATACCGCCATTATTGCGTTTTTAAGGGACGCCATACCGGAAAAAAACAACGCGACACGAGGGTAACGTCCATGGCTGAAAGTTCCTTCATGTCGGAAGTGCGGGAATTCATACTCGTGACCTTGATGATATAATGGCTAATGTGTTTCCCACCGAGCTAACGGTATCCACTGGAAAGAAATTCCGGACTTTATAAAAATAATCTTGGAATAAAAACATTTTTTGGATCAGAGGTACCATGTAAAAACTGTTTTTTTTTATTCTTGAAACCCGAAAGATGGACATATGAATTTGAAAGAAAATCTTATTCGCAAGAAATGGTGAATGGAGTGACATTAACCGACCACCCTTCCTTTCAATGATAGGATGGGATATTTATTCACGGGGCGTGATGGGCACAATGTAAATGCTAGCGCACTTGCTGGGTGCCGGTGATGGTACTTAATTGGTTCATTTTGAAAGAGGACCGAGTATGAGTGAAAGTGATTCGGAATCGCAGTCGTTAGGGCCACTTAACGTTTTTGGGATCAACCGAACGATAGTTCTGAGTGCGCACTTTTCAAATGACTTGTCACATGCTGCTCCTGCGTGCATTGTACACACTTGATGAATTTTAAGTGATCAAGACGAGCAGGTATTTATGAAATGAACCCTAATGGCATTAGAAAGCGCTCTGTCACAACCTTCTTCGAGGTGACAAGCTGGTGCTTCTGAAATTATTGAAATAATTTTATTGAGGTAGCGGGTAAAGAAAAATAGGGGCTCTTTGAAATTGACTCGTTTAATAATTAATTCGTTACATAAATACATTAATTTATACATCCTTAAATTAAATATTTTATCGTCTAAAAGTAATCATCAAGAAAATAGTCCGCGATAAGTAGATCAAATGCACTAACTTTCGGTTCGCGAAAGTAAGATAACTACACACCAACTTACGTATTTTACAGTAGAAAGGCACAGCCTCACTAAACACATAAAAGTGAAAATTAAATGAGATGACTTCTAAGACAAAATGACCTTTCGCGAAGATCTTCACATAAATGCGGCAAAAATGAATCACATATGGCCATCTTCTGGGATCATCCGTCATCACATACCTGCAATGCAAAATTCGAGAATTTATTATTCTGCAATAATTTGAAATTTTTCGAATAAAAATTATTTTTAAGAATAAACGGATTGTAAAAAGAAATAATAGCTTCGAAACTTTAAATATGAAAATAAATAGTTGCAGTTCAACTTTAGGAAATTTTAATGTCGAATATATCGAAAACTTTGTGAATTTCACGTTAATGAAATTATTTACGTGAAATCTACAAAGTTTTCGTTTAACATGAAATTAAAATATCAAAAGATAGTCGAAAGAGGAAGTTCATTTTGAAAGCACAAAAATTTTACCAGTGCTGTGTAAACTCTTAGTGCATCTCATGATATTTACAATAAGTCATATTCTTGAAGCCACTGAAATATGTTTAATGCTATAATTCGGAAGTAATTCCCAATAAGGCAGCTTAAGAAAATGAACACACTTAATACGATCCTGTGAATGAAAATTTAATATGATTATTATATGGTAAATTATTATGTCACCACTTCCCTCAAATAGACCGAAGGGAGCACTATAAAGGCCTGCCACCACCTCTTTGGTGGATTCCGAGGTATTTATGTCGATGAAAGCTTTTACATTTATTAAGCATTGAAAGAGCACCAAAGATATATATTTCAGGGAGCCGACGCTAATTTTTCTATCGCCATATCTACAACTACGATTAAAATTCGAATTGAAGAGAAACCTAAGTAAGAGTGAGCGTAACGACTACAGTCACTCTAGTGAATTTGAATAGGATGATGAGGCCTTTTGTTAAAATGTACAACTGAATGGAAATGCGGAACTTTTCCGAGTTATATGCTAAATTTGAGGGCACATTGGCTGTCCAATTAGTATACTGGTTCATGAATGAATAGATAAATCCGCAGAGCGCTAAAGTATTGGTATATTCAAATGGTAAAAACCAAAAACGACTCTTGGGATTGAAAAGAGTAAACACTTATTGAAAAGGAGGTGGTGAGTTCATGACCCATTCTTTGTAGAAAGATTCGTATTTGCCAACCTCCACTCAAAGAGGTTGGATCCGCGAGGAGTGTTATGTGCAATTAGCATACGAAAAAGAGAACGCAGTGAAAGTATCGTCAGATAATGAAACGTGACGGTGTCCGCGTTGCATCAATTTGCCTATTCAACTTTTGAAAACGTGCAGTAGCGTCCGCCCGCTAAACGTAGGTCAGCCCCTGCACCCGTCGTCAGCGCATATTGTGTCCACCACGAAGTGGTGATGGATGGTTTCTAGGAATGATCTTGCCCTTTCTCCCGTCTCGAATGTCTCTTATGCTTTCCCCTCGCCATTACAAGATTAACATAATATGCTTTAAGTTTGGCAGGAGTAGTAACCTAATAGAGCACGAGTGACTTTGAGTGTAGATTAGATAATAATCGTCTCATGCACGCCTGGATCTACTGTAGAGGTAAATATTTTTTCGTGCTGGTAAAAAGTTCCCTTTCAGAAGGAAGCCGCGAGGAGATTCGCAAAATCGATGCATTCGTTCTAAGTTGTTAATTACTCGCTTCCACATTAATACTTTCCTAAATCTTTTTTCTCTGCACTGGTTATACTTCTGATTAACATACTGAAAATTCAAAAGAATTCCGGAGAAAATTTAGGAATTAACCACTCCTATCGGCTAAAAAATTGTTTCGCACTAACTTGGAATGTTATAGTTGCTATTACAGGTTCATATTAATAAAAGTTTATTTTTATTCTACTTCTCTTTTGCGTTTTTGCATTTCCAAATTCAATGCTTTGATTTTTTTAAAGGGAAAGCTGGATGTGTCGATAAAAGAGTCATTTTCACAATGCCACGTGTTAATTGATTATGTTATTACTATTTATCTTGTTTGGGAAAAATTATCATTATTAAAATCTTCTTTGTCTTTTCATGATGGTGGGAAGGACCTTTACCAAGCAAGGTGCAAAGTGGCTTCCCCTATTCTTAGTAAAGGTGCAAGACCTTTACCAAGAATAGCGGAAGACATTGAGTATAAGTTAAAATAAATTAGCAGCGCTCTCACTGGCCATACTCATTGCAATGGGATTGTCGATATTGCATTGGGTTTTCATTTGGTCTTAGAAATTAAGTCGCCATTTCTCTTCCCTCAATTAGAAATTCACACGAAATATTTGCCGTTGGCTTTTTCCTCACCTCACTCGTGACAACGTTCCCGGCCGGTGCACCCCTTCCTCAACCCTGCACTCTCATGGCGGTGTCGATGGTGACTTCACCGGACGCGACGTGAACCTTGCCTCCTCGGAACCTGTCGATGAAGGCCGCCCTGGCCGCTGTCACAGGGTATTCCCTCGCTTTAGCCGGGGGCATGAGGGGCGCGGGTTCTTCGGCTTCGTCGTCTTCTTCGACAGTCATCATTTCGACGTCTGCTGGGAGGGATAATTCCTCCCTGCCCGATGCCTCGGGGGAGGAATCGTCCCTGTACTGCACGAACGGTGAGACATAGTCGCGGGCGACGGGGAAGAAAGAGGAGTCCGCGATCTCTGGGTCGGAGGATCGGAGTTCTGTTGATGGCCGGAAAGCAGAGCCCTTAAAAAAAATCAGTTAGGCTTTATTTCCTTGCATCTCCACGCTTAATAGATAGAATGAAACAATCAAGAAATCCGCTTAAATGCGGAGATTAAAATGCATTTTTATTTTTATATTCTGCTATTCCTCAGAATGGCGCACCTCACCGAGCAGAGATTCTGCTATTATACATAAATATTGACAAATTCATACATTTAATTTTGTTTTTGCAACATTCTCAAATAGAGTCGATAATTCCAAATGAGGAACCTCAAAGATATGGATTAAGATATCTTCAAACAATTCAGTCGTCGAAATCCATTGTTTGCAGGCAATACGAAAATTATGCGTGTGAACCAAACGAATTGGGAAATTTTTCAAACCCAATACTTGGCGACGGGTACGTTAGCATACTCGTGTTCAGGGATTGCAATGTGTGTTTGATCTTTTGAAATACTTAAGTTTCATTGTAATGTTATCTTCTACGAGGAACCAAAATGATATATTTAGTATTGATATTTTCCCTCATTGCAATACTTAGAATATTGTTTCTTTATCGTTATCTATTCCAGTGAAACACTATATTTGTTACTTAGATTTGCTCAACATTAAAAAAATAACTCAGTGGCATTAAATATTCATCATTTGAATTCGACCATTCTGAAAAAGAATTTTTTTGCGAGCAATACCAGTGCTGCTGCGTCATTTAAAAATTTTAATGAATTATTCAGAAAGAAAAGGAGTATGAAAACCCATTTATTTCCCATCCAGTTATCATCTGGAAAATAAATTATTCACTCACGTCAACGTAAGTTTCCTTCGAAGTGTCCGAATTCCTGACCATGAATTGACCGATACTGTTCAGGGCCGGGGAGTCCTGGTCATTGAAGCGGACGGTAGTGAACAGATCCGCGGGTTGATCCGTCCGACTTGAATACGATGTCGAGGGTGGCAGCAAGGAGGTCGACGAGGCGAGTGAGAACGCAGTCGCGTCCGCGGCGGCGCTCGCCTCCGTGTTCTGGATGCCCTGAGCGAAAGGGGCGCCGAAGGTCTGCTGGGGAACCCTGGGTTGGGGGACAGTGAAGGCGGGGATTCCATAAGTCGTCTCGGGCACTCTGTTCGCGGCGGCGGAGGCAAAGGACGAGGTGAACGCTCCCCCTGCAGGCGGGCCGTACTCGGGCGCGGGCTGGATCGGTGGTGGGTAGGCCTTCACGGGGGTCGGCGGTGGGCCGTAGGCCGGGGGGGGAGGGCCGTACGTGGTCGGTGGTACCTTGAGCTCCGGCAACTCGGGGATCTCAGGGACTGCCTCCATTCCGGGCATGTGAGGCAGGTCCGGAAGTTTGGGGAGGCTGGGCATGTCGTGGCCGCCCTTGACGCCGTGTTTCCTCGCCAGGAAGGAGGCGAGCTGCGGGTATTGGGTGAGCAGGCCGAAGAGGGCCGCGTGACCCCCTCCATTGGCGAGGCTGGTCAGGGCGGAGCTCTTTCCGGCGGCCAGCCCGGTGATGGCCGTCCCTAGGTTGCCTTTGATGTCCAGCATGGACTTGAGGGTGCTCTGGATGAGGGATTGCTTGCCCGCCCCCTTGCCGGTAGCGGCTCCGCCATCCGATCCGCTATCTGGAAGGAAGCTCGCCAGGGCTCCGAGGGCATCCAAGCCCATGGAGACGTCGGTGGAGGATGAGGATGCGCCACTCTCGGCGACATGGTTCTGGGAGGAGCCAAACGTTTCCCCTGGAGCGCCGTAGGTGGTCGCAGGCGGACCGTAGGTTGGCGCCGGGGGACCGTAGGTTGGCGCCGGTGGTCCGTACGTTGGCGGCAGGGGTGAGCCGAAGGAGGGGAAATTTGAAGAGGGCGGTGGGAGGACGTGGGAGACGGGAGAGGGGGATCCTCCCTCAAGGGGAAGGGTCACTGGGTGAATGGATATGCCGTTGTACTTGTGGACCTTCCAGAGGGGATGCGCCGTCAAGTCGGGCACCGGGAGTTCGGTGGTCTCCTCCTCCGCTCCGCCCCCGAACCAGGAAGACAGACCGAAGAAGCGAGGTTTTCGGAGACTCACTGCTGAGGGCTCGACTGGCGGCGCGGCCAGCGCGATTATTAGGAGAGCTACGAGCTGAAAGGATAAGATGGTAAAAAAAAGAGGCGAGGTTATTCTATGGAAACATCGGGGTCCTTGGAACGCTTATTCTTCTTAATTAGTTTGCTTGCTTGCATTGGTTCAACCAAAAGAACACTGAAACGTTAGGATGGAGTTCGCTTATTACCGGCCCTACATTCATGGTAAATGGTTAATTTATATGCTTCCTCAGAAAGTTTTCTTAACCAAAATATCACCCAACTTGTATAGTAGAAGTCCTTATGGGAGACGACCGACAATGGTAGTCAATTGCGCCATTAGGTTTAGGTGGGCAATTTGTTTGGTAGAAGAAGAATTTAGGGAAGGGTGGAGATAAACCCGGCGTCGGCATTAGCCTTCTCCTAACAAAAGGAGCCTTGACCCTGTCTGTTAATAAAAAGAAACAACGATCAAATGTCTCAAACAATGTATAGCGTACTCCACTTTCAATGCTCTCCACATGACACTCGGGCAAGAATCGGGATACTCATGAAAATTTCTGCCACTACCGGAATTTGAACTCTGAACCTCGCAGATGGGAAGCCAGTACACCGTCCACCGCATTAACCCAATCCCCACTCAGCTAGGCTTTACCTGGCGTTATCTAAGAGCGCCTTCAAGATCGCAGTCAGAAATTCTTTCGTGGATAGTGAAAGAAATTTTAATAATTCTTTTTTTTTGAAGAAATTTTAATGAAACTTTAATAATTCTTGAAAATTTCCTCTTTCTTTCATGAAACTGATACCGTTGATGTAAGGGTTACAGGAATGTAGGCTTTGAGGTTTAGGCGCTATTCTAGTTAACCACCTTAAAGACTAAGGTATAATGTCTTCTGAAGTTAATTCGATTATGTAGAGCAAAATTTGATCATCTGAACTACAGATCTGTAATTCCTCCTTTCGCTTAAATGGTTCTTTAGTTTTCCACCATTAAAAAAGCGGACTTAGACCACAAACGAAATTCGAGTTGTCAGTTATAATGGGTAAAGGTGAATATTATTTCTTTTAGGAATTTTTACCCACTTAAGTAAGTTTCCTCACCAACTTATGTGTTAGACAGCATTGACTTATTTGAGGTTTGGATTTTGCATGGATAACCCCGGGGAGGAAGCTATGTTGTCTTTCAGAAGGTGGAGAGAAACAGTTATTTCTATTCAGACGAGTTTGCAGTCACATTTAATACTATTTAGATGCTTTCTCGTGATATCTTCAAGTGGCGTATTTCGTAAAATGTCTTCGTGGCATGAATCCTAATGGATGGATAACTCGTGTTCGGCTTACAGATCGTTTTCGAGAGGGAGAAATGCGGAAACGAACTAGCATTCCATATTGCTAGGGGAGAGCTAGTGTCAATTTTAAGTGACTGATAACCGCATCTGAGTTTTGGCAACTAGCTAATAGTCAACATCTTTTCCAAAATATCTTTTCTATCTTATCCGAATGTGAATATCTTGATCAAGTAAATGGTTTTAATGATGTTTCTGGCATATTTCAAATTTTAGGCCATAAATAATGACCTTGCATGGGCTTGGATAACTAGCATGTACCAATGAAAAATATTTTCATGGTAAAAATGGTATTTATTTCATTTCCGATAGCTAACAGACAACCAATATTTCATTACGGTTCATCTCCATTGAGGTTCGATTTTCCGTCTACTTCTGTTGATAGAGGTCTGCGATTTGCCGAGAAGGTTTCGATAAATAGTTCTCAAGTGTACTCCCATATTCTGTCTTTATTGGACTAAACATTCCCACTCTAATCTCTCAAGTGCCTTCTGGAAATGAATGCTGCAAAAGTAAAAGAGGAGGGAACAACTTTATACTCCATTTTGATAACGCTGTCAACGCTTCTACGGTGTGTCATGTTCCTTTACTCTTCCTAAACGAAACCACGATGTCGATCGCACATCACTGCCTGAACTCAGTGCAGAATTAAAGGTATACTTCTTAGGCTCACATTCTACTGCTGCACTTTCTTCGGTATGAGAATTGAAAATGATCTAGATGCCACTTGTTCAACCTTGGCCATTATAAATTCTAAGATGAAGTCCCAAGTATATGTATGTATGTATTTCAACATTTTCAAGACCTTTGAGTGAGTCTGCGGAGATATCATATGTTCCAAATGCCACGCTTACCTCTATATCCCATGCTTTTAATTACCAGCAAGCCCTCCTAAACATAATATGAGCACAACCGCAATGTATTCCTTGACCGAATCGAAGCAGATTGGCCATAAGTTGCTGGCCAGTGTATGTACGTATTGGGCATTTTTGTCATAACATTTCCCTGATATCCTCGCCGTCTCTTTTTTTTCTGTGGAAAAATATAATATTTCCTGACAGCTTCATTCAATTTTGAATCATTTTTATCATTCAATGAAACAGTTTAAATGATAAAATTTGCACGCTCATATGCATGCTTGACTGAAATTAGATCATGTGAAAAACAAAGGTAAAACTTGAAGCTATATGGTTTTGAGATTCTTTCGTGTATCTAATCTCCAATCCTAAATCCTAGCTATGTATGAATTGAAGCCGAAATATTTTAGGAGAAATAGTTCGAAAGTTTGTTCCATGAAGAATTTTAAATTAGCAGTGGCTCTTTTTCGCTTCGGTATTCATATTACACCAGACAAAATGCATTGAGAAATGAAATTAAGCTGGTTTTCAGTGAAATAATTTTATAGAAATGCATATTAGCGGATGGCTCCGTTAAAAGTTACTGTTGCGGCACCTCCGGCAGTTTCTTTGGAATTTATAGAAATGCGACATATTGTAAATTAATCATTTTGCAATATTACTTACTTCTTATTACTAAAACTTATCTAGCTTCCACGCACGAACGTTATGTTCAAGATAATTTTACGTCACTCTTTCTGGTAACGGCTTTATATACATGCATGGTACATGCTTAGGCATACACAGGAATATTGGTAGATCTGCAGCAATTAAAAGTGTGGAATATTACGAAGTGATGCATTTACAACATGAGCAATGAAACGCTAAATCTGACTAGTTTCTTTCATTCGATGCAACTTGGAAAGTAATGAATTGCTTAGTTTTCCCCCTTTTTATGACGTGGAAAAATATATTTGGAACAATGCAAACTCTCCCATACGCAGCCTTAAGAATCTGGATTTTCCTTGCGTTCATCCGCTTTAAGAATGGAAAATCACACCCTCATGGGTTTTATTTAGAATAACGGACGGTTCAGATATAATATAGGGCAGCGCTTCACTATCCTGACCTTGTGTGGGAATCGGAGAAATTTCATGTTGCACTTGGGGATACCGTTAACTGAGCCAGTGTTTTTGGAAGGGCGGCTAGCTCCGTGGGCTGGGTTAACTTGGGCAGCGTGATTTGATTACCCGTTTGCTCTCAAATGGAAATATTCAACCAAATACATATTGGACTCATTAAAGAAAACAAATTTAAAGTTAGCATATTCCATAGACCACCGAGGAAAAGAGAAAGTAAAAATGAGGAACACTGACACGTTAGAACAACTATTAGAAAAATAATTACGATTAATCCAATTCCAATGAAGTGTGAGTGATGGTACTTGGATGATTTGAGTCTCCTCTAAGTTAAGCATTTTTTTTGTTCATACCCTAAAATTGTACTCACCCTCCCACCTTCCATTGCTGTCACTGAATATTCTGTGTCATTTCGATACTACCGACCCTTGCTTTCAATTCCAGTCATTTGAATGCATTAATTATCAACTGCTCGGATTTCATTGTTTATCTGAGATTCACTACATTTACAAAGAATAATAAAATTGAACAAAAATCATAAAATTATGTGAAAAAGCCTGTACTTTTTCGGATGAACGTGCGTTATTAAATTTTAAAAACGACGGTTCAATACCTGATGAATTTTTATAATTACAATGCCTGGAGTTTGACGCTTGACTCAAGTTTTTCACTTTTTGCTGCGTGGCATTCGTAATTTTACGGTGGAGCGCCCAAAAGGACAATCCGTTGATGGAAATGAGCGAGGCATTTAACCATAGTAGCCCACTTAACCGAATGAACCCCTAAGTGAGAAACGAGCAAGATTCAAATGATTCAACTCCCAAGACTTCAATCACGACTTTTGGACGAGTCTGTTACATGGTCTAAGAGGATTTGATGAGGATACTTATCCATTTGGCCACTGAATTGCAGATAGTGTGAAATAATACAATATTTATTTATTGAAAAGAATTCAGAAAATATATGAGAGATTAGTCAATCGCATCACTAATAATTGGCTGACCAAACGATGCTATAAAATTATGATAACAATTCTATTTGATGCTAGCCAACATTAAGAATCGCTACACGTATTCTGCGACCGTAAGGAATGATCGGTTAGTGCCATTTAATAGCATAGCATTTCAAAAAAATATTAAGGTTATTTATTTGTGTGCCACTCTAAACGGAGATTATTATGAAAACAGAGCCATTCCATTCAAAATTCCACATGGCCGCGAGACTGATTTAAGTTAAAAAGATTTCTTTTACTGGATTCAGTGAAGAAAGGTTCGTCACGTGTTTGAATGTGTCAAAGGGGCTATAGGTGAAGCTGCGTATCAACGTAACCATTCTTTGACAATAGGCAATTCAGGTATGCCTTATTTCCATTACTAATGTATTACCGTGGTAATAATGCCATTACTAATGTAGTTACCGTGGCAATAACCATGTTGCTAACTTTACTATTGAAAATGCAAAAAAAATGATTGGAATGAAAAGATATAAGGGAAAACACGCTGGCCAATTGCTCCCATCCTAAATAATTCTGCTATTAATACAAAATTAAGGAAGAGAGATTAATGGAAAACAATTGTACAGTCTGCATCTTGGATTACAACCTTGAAAAAAGTTTTAAGGCATTTAATTTGTCAAACTGTTGTCTATGATGCCAATATTTTGTAAATTATATTTGGTGATATACAATGATTTATTGAACTGTATTTATGAGTAATAATGGGTAATTATAAAAAAATTGGCTTGAAAATCTATTTTTTAAAAACACTCACGTTATCTTATATACGATAAAATGAACGATTCATATAGCTTCCAATAGTCTTCTTCATTTTTGAACTACAGTCTTTCCAGGTCATTTTTTGAATGCATATGATTCAGCACATAGATATCAATTTAAAATTCAAGTTCACTTCATTTAGTGTTAAATGAACATATCAAGCTAAAAACAAAAACAAAAAAGTTACCGTAAGTGCTCGGGAGAAATCCCGCTTTGTCCATCTTATAAGTAATTGTTCAACAGTCCAATCCAATCATCCTATACAAAGGCTTTCTTCAGTAGATAGTTTCCCATTATAAAGATCCTTAATTAGTCGTATAACAAGACGAGTAATTCGCTGCGTGTGTGTACTGGTTCAGAGCATGAGCTATACGTTTCCGATTAGATTCCAGGTAGGAGAGGCGAATCCAGTAATAGAAAAAAATATAGTATTGGTGAATCTTGCGTAGACGGCAGCAAGGAAAAGCTCTTGATTCTTAAGTTCAATTGCTACCCTCTAGCTCTCAGCAAGCGGCAATCTTTGAAAAAAAATACTTACAGAGAGCCTAATGCAGAATGCGGCATCATAATTTGCTGATTTGATGGAGAAATGCTACGCAAATCAGAAAATCAAGCTGCCACTCCCTGTATTACACATTATTAAGAATTGATTAAAATTAAGATACTTATATTGAGCATTATCCAATGTTATTGCATGATACTGAAATTAGGCACTTAGCTAGTGCTGCTTTTTTTAATAAGTACTTACTAGTAAATTCTCGATTTCCTTCTTCAAAAGGATATCTTTCGAGGTGGCGGATATCAGAAAATGTATAAATATAAATCAAAATTGGTTTTCACGCAAAGTGTTGAAATTGATAGACTTTCAAGATAGAAGAGATAGAAGCAGGTCCAAAGTGCCCAGAGGAAAGAAAAAAGTGTTAAAGTGAAAGGATGAAAGAATATGGGAGGAAAAGAAAACAGCATAGGAGGAAGAATTGAAATAGGCCCCTAAGGTCTCTAGATGACCCTGTCGAAATGAAAAAGAAGTGGTATAGAACTTCAAACGGTACAATAGGAGTAGATATTAGAATCGTGACAACATATTTTTACAATATAGATATGCGGCTATGGTGAGTACTAGAGAAAAACAAAAAATTTTGATTTTGGATGAATATTTTGATGCGTAATGCTTAATAGGGTAGGTGAAGAGAGATGAGATGTTGTGAGAAGACATGAAGTGAAATCAGTAGGAATTTTGTACCGAGTAATTCGACATTAAGAAGTGTTTAATGGAGAAATGATGCTTTGCAATTAAATAAAAGAATACTATTGATATTAATTTAAAGGCAGCTACAACGCACGGCAATATGAGAGAGTGTGATGGCGAAGGGAGTTGACGGTTTATTTCTATTTAAGAACTTATGAAAAAGCAAATGATAAGAGAAACTAATATCACCAAGATACCCACTCTAGAATATACCCACAGCCTTTGCTGGTGAAAGGGGGAAAAATTCACCGGTTTTTACCTGCTCTTTATGTTGACTTTACAATTTTTCATCCAAAGTTTCCATCCGTAAAAAACATTTTTTTTTCTTTTCGAAATACCAAAATAATATGAATGATTAACTTTCAAATGACTTCGTCTGGAAAGAGTAATATTACTTAGGTGTAATGAGTGATTGCCTATTTTTTGAATTCTTTTCCCTCTTACGGCCGTGAAAACTTTGAAAGAAACGATTCAGTTCGTATAGAAATCACGACTCTGTAGCGTAGACATTGCATGATTATTTGGTAAAGTAATCATAATTTGATTTTAAAAGGATATCAGATTATTCACCATAGGGTTTTCCTTATTCCTGTTAAATTAATGTAAAGTTAGAGATAATTCAATCAAAATTATTGGTATAAACAATACCGTAGGCTTTATGCTAAAAATCGTCAAAAGTTGGTTGTAGTTCTGCTAAGTTCTCTTCTGTAGTTTTGCTTTCTAGGCTTATGACATTTAAACAATTAATACTTAAATACTTTTTTATTTTTGGCCGATTGCTTTTCAATGCTATTTTCAATTTATTTTTGAACGAGAGGGCTATTTTAAGCTATAAACCCACTGATGGCCGTAGCTTCTTGGTATGTTTTGGACTTATTATAACTTCACCGATCCTTCACCGATTCCTATTAACGCAAAAGTGTGAACCTTTTTCATTTTTTCTTTGGGTAATCAGTTAAAAAATGTCAAAGGAAGAAAGCCGTTCGAAGCCGTCTCCTTTGGATACATAATGGCCGAATGCTACGAGACAGTTATAACCACGCAAAGATCCTGCACAATGGTTGAAAGAGAAGGATGTCCTCTCCAATGTCCTCCACCTTTGTATATCTTTCACTCGACATTTAATATTTTTAACTTTACTTAATTAGCTTGACTCTCGATAGCTACTTTTTTTGCAACACTTCCAACATACTGTATATCCTTGACTCACGGCTGGTTAAGGTTAGAAAAAAATATCCCTAATCCAAAAAAAGGTGTCCATTCGCAGGCTCCTCGGATATTGGGCGTCGAAAATCGCACCGACCCTATACCGACACAGACACCGAACCTCACCTTATTCATGGCGAGCGCTCCTTAAAAATCCCTTGCTGGAGGACTGCTGATCCGCGGCGAAGTCCTCTTCTCTATAATCGGTCACTCCTTCGAAGCAACGAGTTGTCACACGCGTTCCTCGACCGTTGGTGGACGGACACTAACTCGAATTTTGACGGTAACTACTCATTTATAACCCCCACCCCCGAACCCACTCACCCACCCTCGGCCGGCATTTTCAACCCTTTCCCTTGCCGTCCGTCTCCTATGGGTCTTCGGGGGTCCGTGCTGACCCACTCAACTTCGGGCTTTCGCTTCACCGTCCCGGGGACAGAAATAGATAAGGAGACAATAAGGCCCATCGGGCGTGGGACAAGGACTTAAGGGGACGGGAGTATGTGGGTCTTTAACGGTTAGTGCCTAGGAGGGTATACTCTGGGGAGGGGGAAGTTTCGGGGGGGGAGGAAAAGAGGGAAGGAGTATTTTTCGGGGTGAAGGGAATTTAAGGTGGTTCTTCCCGCGCGGTTTTGGATGGCAGAAATTTTAGATGAGCTGGCGGACATGCGATCGGAAGGAGGGCAGAATAAAATAAGTGGGGGAGGGGGGTGGCATGGCTTGACGCCTGAGGAATCAATGGGTTGGAAACTGGGACTCGGGTGTTGGTAGATATCTGCGGCTTTTCACACCAAAACCGGAGTGCCGAAATCTTCTATTCCCCCCCCCCCCCCCGACTTCTGCATTCTAAGCGCCCGCGATAATTAGGTGAGGGTAGTGCTATTAGGCAAATACACGGGTCAGTGAGATTAGGTCTTCCTCGGAATGGGAATCTGACGTTCTTTCACCACGCTGCTTCACACCCCAAGGTTGAGAATGCAAATCCGGCAGGGGAAATGTCTACAATCAATCAGACTCTGCAAAATGCCGAGTCTCGTGGGTGAACGGGAAATTATAATGGATCGTTCGTTTCCCGAAAGATATTTGATTAAATGCTCGCTGTCTTACTCTCTCTCTCTCTCTCTCTCTCGCGAAAACATTTTGATGACCTTAGGTGATGGCTTTCACCTCCTAGTCATAAAGGCGTTGGTTTTAAACCTCTCCAGTGAAGTGGTTGTTTTGTTGTCCGGCTTTCTTGGACGGCGCGCTTTAGGCGCGAAATGGATGGAGCCTTGAGAGTAACTAGAAAATCAACTCCCATACCCAGACACGAGCTGGCTTTTTAACCACCGAATCAGTTGACTGAACTTTTTATTGTGAACTGCCATTATTTTATTTCTGAAGTTGTGTGGCGTGGCATAGCTTATTTTTTAAAGGGTTCAAAGAAACACGCAATACAATAGAAAAAGTGCTGAAAAAATTTATTTTCGTTCTTACAATAGTCTTCGTTCTTTTATTTATTGAGAATTGATGCAGGGCATTGTAGTCTCTTTAATATACCATAAGTCAATATCTAAATTGTCAGATTGGAATTCATCCTTAGAGTCTTTTGAGCATTTACCAGATTAGACACTCGTGTTTCAGACCATCGAGGTGTGTAATTTTTCCAAAATTATCGGTGCCCGAGGAAAAAATATTTTTCGCATTTGAGTTGAGGTAGGTGCACTTTTTAAATTAATTTATTACAATTCTCTTTATTTCTCCCTCTCAACTCTGAAAATAATACAAGCATCTCGTAAATTTTGTATTTAAAATTTGACTTATGATGTATTCCGTGGACAACTGCCCTCTAATCGAAAGAAGAACGGCTTTGAATCCCTCCTTGAGAATGAATGTGTGGTAACTTTGGTGGGCTGGTTTCTGAGACATCAGATGAACTTCTAATTGTCAGTTCCTGGAATTAAATTGAATGCTAGAGTCGTCAGTGATGTTTGGCCGAAAGAATTTCTGTCTTCGAGGTAATTCATTACGGTTTATAACCAATAAAATATGCGGATGTGGTGAAGGCAATGTTGGAATGTGACAATCTAATATTTCCCAGTGATTAAGGTACTAATCATTTATACCCTTTCCTCCTGGTGCTTGCACCCCTTACCACACACCTTTTTGGTGGATTGTGGTGCATTTATTTAGATGTAGATATGCATAACGTTTTACACAATTAAATTATATAAACTGGTTTGTAAAATTGTTAATAATTATTATCGAGTTTATTAACCAATATGTATTAAAAATAGATGAGATATCGTACGATTAAAAACATTTATCCAGTATCGGTAGTACCTAAACCATCAAAAGGTGAATATGATTAGATAGATATGAAGGATCGAAAAAGTTCAAAAAACTTACGAAATCAGTTTGCAATCATCGGTATGTTGGTTGTATCCAAACACCTTTAATAGTAATCAGACATTTTTGTCGATTTTAGTGATTGTCTCGTATGAATCGTTTCGGTTAGATTGGAGATATCGGCTGCAAATTTCTGTGAGTACTAATTGTTTTCTTTCTAGTGAGTGCAAAAGGTAATCAGATTAGAATACGAATGATTATTTATTAGTATCGGTTGTAGCTAGAAGTGGATTAGTTTAAATTTGAAGTGTGACATTTGTTTCTCACGGGAAGATGGGCGTTCCTTTCTCTTATGGTATTAGCTATTCAAATTATTTTTGCAAGTATTTTTTGGCGGAGAATCACCGCGGTTTACTAACATACTCGGATCGCAACCATGGGTCTTATAAACGGGCACTTCTTAGCGTTGTTGCTACTACGCAAAGGATGACGAATATTTCATCTACATTTTTTAATAGCGTGTTAAAAAACCCGGTGTAACACGATTCTTGGATCGTCCAAGAGTGGGTGGGATAGAATAAAATGTGAAGATAAAGTAAGCTTCAGAGGAAAATTGGGTTTTGTACTAAAGCAACCACAGGAATAATCCACGACTGTGCCTCCTTTTATACTCATTTTATTTTGTTTCTATTCGATACCTGCTATTTAATGAAATAACTGATAGGTTAAACGCAACAACGGTAGGCCAACCCTTTTGGTACCGTAATGGACCGAAAGGAGTCATCTGTTATGTTTTGGGCTAAATCATTTTTCTCTGCTATTTTTCATATCAAGCACATGCATTTATTAGGATGTTTAATTTTAAGTTTTTTTCTTAAGTGGAATATAGCTTAAATCGGCGGTAAAACGATCGGAAGGCTGTAGCCTGGGTTTAAAAAAAAGTGGATTTGACCGCTGGTGTGCTTAGTCTTTCGACTATAATTGAACTTAATAAAATTGCCCATTAGAGAAGATACGTCTAGGATAAATCATGAGGCTACATTATGTGTTCAAAATATTTTTGAGAGAAGTACATACGCTAATTCCGCAGTATTAAATACTAGATAATATCATACTTTTACTGAAAACTTACGTGTATCCTATCAGTAAACCTTTGAAACACGTGATTTATCTCCACAACTTCTTTACAAAATTTGTTATTTCTTTCCCCAGGTCAGACGGCTGGCAAAAGCTGGCGTGCCTAATTAATAAATAGGCTTACTGAAAGGCAAATCGTCTCCTACTTTCACAATAAAGTAAGTTTAAAAAAATCTTTTTGGTTCCTAAAACTCTCTTTGAAACGCCTTAAGAATAGCATATAAATTTATAAGTTTTAAATGGTAAACGAAAGTAGAGGATAATCGTTATATTTGAGCAATGGAAATTTGGACCAATATAAGTTATCGAGATTTACATCTTGAAGTATTCTAAAATAAATGATCGCACCCTAAAATTGTGGTTTAACATTTATTTAAGAATACTTCCAGATTAAGATTCCATGGTTTAGCATTTGAAAGCCAACAGGTTTCATTTATACATGGCTTCATTGATGATACTGGCATATTTTTCTTATCTTCAAGATTTATGCTTGTTAAGAAAATGTAGTGCATTATAATATGTAGAATCTCGTCAACCTAAACAAGTAGAAATATTTTTAGCACGCGTAATATCAAGAATCAAGAGATCGCTGAGAGAATTAGAAGCATATCATCCATTCCAGAAATAATAAATGGTTTTGTATATATTATATCATTACAAATAGTATGTCCTTTCAAAGAAAATCCGCAAAGGTTATTTTTTAATCAGTCAGATAAAGAGTAGGGAATATAATAAATTTTTGACATTAACGCACTCCATTACTTGTTCCAGGTATTCCAATTGATCTGTAATTTACTGATTTCTCTATGCATCATGTTCAGGGTTCGGAGGTTAAAATGCCTCAGGATGTCCAATGAGTTTGAGTTTTACCTCTTCTTTGATGAGTTTTTTTTCTACATACAGTTCTTCCTTCACTCACTCTATAGGAATGGTTGTTCGCTCTGCATATTAGATATATTCCTAAAATCTGCATGCACTACGCCAATGTTTCCAATTTAATTCCCCTTTCTCAAACCAATATCCAAGTGTATTAACTTTTAATTGCGAATTCAGATAATAAAGCTAGTCTTTGTAACACTACAGAAGTCGAACGTATCTATTCAAAATTTATTTACTCAGAATTCATTAGAAATCAATGCCAAGGGAGAGTTGAAAGCCAAGATAGATGCCCAAAATAACGGTACAGCTTTTGTTAGTCGGAGGAATGTATCGACGGCCTAATTTCTGAATTTCGCAGAGAGACACGAATTTTAGTCGAGCATTGCCTCCGGCATGGTGGTAGCTGTCTCGCCGTATAATAAACTTCCGCAGGGGTCTCGGAGTACGTCTTCCAAAAAGGCGAGGGGGACTGTTGACCATGAAGTCCACGTGCCACCGGTAGTATCATCGTTTATTTTCGCAGGAATTAATCTTGAATTTTTAACTCCCGTGTGATCAGAATTCCGCGCTGGTGGCTGTCCGCCGCCTTCTCTAAATTTGAATGACTAAGGTAGCTAGATATACGTCGCGTTGCTATGCAAGTCCGGCGCAAGAAGCGTACGTCTTAAGAATTTGAAAGCGATATTGTGATGAGTTAATTCGTAAATTAAGCAGATTACAAGGAAGGGCTGCTGGGTGAGTTGAAAATCACCGTGAACGGACGGAAAGTGTCTAGTGATTATACAGGGGAAGAAGACAAAGCAGTGGTACTAAAACGTGATGACTGTCGAATATTCCTCCCACATTTTGTGCGTTCCCTTCTTTGCAAGCCAAAGTTTTCTCATTTCCCTCTCATCCCACCTCTTCCCGATTATCACACCACGGACTCTTTCGAAATATTAACCAAGCCCCTTCTTTAACCAGTTTCTCCTCCACATATTTTCATCTCGGCAAATTCAAAGACCTGCGGGAGATTCCTCGACGGTAACTTTTAACGGAGTCATCCAGTAATATGCATTAAAATGCAAAAATTTCAATGAGAAAAATCATTCACCGGGTTCGAATCCCGGTCAATGCGAATGATTTCACGCTTGGAAATTTCTGCATTGTAATGTATATTTGCGGATGACTCCGTTTAATAGTTACTGTCGCGGCATCTCCTGCAGGTCTTTGAATTAGTCTTAGGGAAACACCACTGTGTTTAAGACGTTAGCTTTAACCTCGTGGACTGGCGCTACGCGCACGACTACGGATACATGTAACTTTGTACGTACGGTATTTCGTTATAACATCATGTTTCCGAAAAGCCCACAAAAGATCGGTGTGCAAGAAGACGCCTCGGTAGATTAATTGGCCATACAGCTCTGTAGTACTCGGCTGAAGAATCGGGGGATCGAGGATCGAAGGATCGGGGTTTGAGTCCGGATCATAGCGAGTGATTTTTACACTATGAAGTTTCTTCATCCGCTCTTCTCATTCGTCCTACCCTTTTAAAAATAATTATATCGGCATAAAAACTCTGAATATATTTCCTTCGTTTCAGAAGACTAGACCAAGGGGTTGAGCGAGATTTTAACCGAACTATAAAATGAAGAATATTTTATTTTAAAATTTCTTTTTTTTTTCATTGTATATGACGGAGTATAGATTTTTACTTTACACTCTGGTACGGAACATCCGAGGGGTGTGTTTCTGGATACACTCTTTCAATATGAATTTTAATATATTTACTTTAATATATTTTACTGTGCTGATCACTACCGCTTTGATATGATACATATTATATGATAGAACTTTTGTTTTTCTAATTAACCTTTGAGAGGAGAGTAATTTCATCGGAATATGAGTAATTTTAATCGTAAAGTGTATGATGCTACTTTAATCCATAATCAAACGGGAAACGTATGAAATATATTTTAAGGAAAGATTTATGAAATAACCTGCGCAACGTCTTGATGTCGCTTGGCAAAGTTAACGAATGCATGTGGTATTGCTTCCTTTTTGTCCTATTTAAGAATTTTCTCTATATTTGCATAGTGGCATTCAGTCAATCTAATGGTCCTCTCGCGTTAAAGCTCAATACTTTTTCTATGCTTCACTTGGTAATTTAATACTCTTGGTAATATTTGTCAATCTTAAAGGATGTCCAAAATATCGCATTAATGCCAAATATGGTTGTTCACGAATTAGGTGTCAGTTTGCCATCAACAAGGTTCTAATGAAAAAGATGCTATGCCTTGGAGCATCAGCACAACCTTAAGGCGGCTGGAAGAAGTTCTTAGAGTCCCTCATTAAGCTGTAAGTTATGCAAACATTAGTCACCTGGGAAAGAAAATGAAGAATCTATAAAAAGTTCGGTAATAAAATTTCGTTTGCTCATTATACACATTCATCTTGCGCCGACACTGGGGATTGTCATGATTTATGAAACAATTGAATTGAAATTCCCCGGGGTGCGGAAAACTAAATTTAAATTAATTATTAATGTGATGTAACAAGTCACCGACATATTGGCCACCCGCTCAGGAAAGGCACTCCATTTTTCGCGTGCTAAGGGTCTCGCAGTATTTTTTTCCTTAATTGATATTTCTGACATTCCAAAGTGAATGAAATCCGGTGGTTACAAAACATTTTAGGTTCCTGCGTCCCCTGAGAAATCGAAAAAAATGTCAAGCCTCCCTGAATGCACATTTCATGAGGTAGGACTGTGATAAATAATAAATCCCGTCTCCCCGGATAATCCACCCAACACCTAAAGGGGTGGGCCATAGATTGTCACGTATCGAAGTTTGGAATCACTGCTGTAGCCTTTTATGAACGAACTGCGTCGAGCCTCTGCATTTTCATTCAACCAGAGTAGCTGTAAAACATTCTTTACGCTAAACGCATGCGAACAAAAGGAAACATCGTGAGAACAAAAGAAAAAGCCATTGGTCTCTTTATTTTATCACATATCCCAGGTAATATTGATCGCTTTAATCCTTATTTGATACATCATTTTCACCGTATATAAAGCTCGATATTTTGAAAACCTCAACGACTCGAGTCGTGGAAGACACGCCAACAGACCTGCGCTGAGGAATCTAGAAAAATGGGTTGAATTGGTTGGCTCGTTATTTTATGGCTAATAGATATAAATTGGGTTGCTGTAGTCCAGAGGTTGAGCGTTGGACTACTCATCGGAGGGCCTGGGTTCGATTCCCATAAGTAATTAAGTAATTGATGGCAAGGTTATAATATCCAATTTTAATGCTACGGAAAAGCTGGCTTGAGAAATGAGGCTAAGCAATAGGGTGTTTATAGTATTCTTAAATTGATGGAATCAAGTTTTAAGTACGAATAATTCATATTGAATTTCTTAATATTCCCAAACTGAAAGCATTTTGTGATTATTTCGTTATGTAGTAAAACTTTCAATATTGATTATTTCTGATATTGTTATCCAGGGTAAATAAAAAATAACTCTTCAATTTTATAGGCTTAGGGAAATCAATTAATGATGCTCGGAGGTTCATCTGAGGGAACATTTTGTACAAAAATATATCAAGATTTCCATGAAAAACTTACTTTTTGCGATTTCCAAACATGATCTCTTAATTATAAAAAAACCATAAACACAGTAATCAACCCGAAGGTCGGTTTAGTGGGTGATGGTAGAGTTCACCCGGTACAAAGCCCTATACGGCGTGTGAAATTCACACATCAGGGTAGGGGGGACAGTTCCTTTCCCTGTGCCGGCTATGGTTTCCCAGGAAGATCTGGTACCCGAATAATCACTTTAGCTTGGGTGGAGCTGCAGGTGCCCAGAGTGCCTCGCTCGGGAATCGAACCTCGGACCCTCCGGTCAGCGGTCCAACGCTCTACCCCCTGGACTACCGCTATATTATATCAATAATTGCTAACAATTCATTGTGAAATTCGTACGAAGTGAGTGCTCCTGGTAAACACATAAACATCTCACTTGAATAAAATTTGCTTTCTAGGGCGTAACTTTATGGAATTTGCTTAACATATTGAAAACAAATGAAATTATTGACTTAGTAATTTCATACACTTTATTTAAAAACACGACCCAGGTTTCGATGTTGAACGTCATCATCGGGTGTTGATGACGTTCAACGTTGAAACCTGGGTCGTATTTTTAAATAAAGTGTTTGGAATTACCAAGTCAATAATTTCATTTCATTTCGATACCTCACCTGTAGTCGATATGTTTGCCAGCCTTGCTTCAGCTTATCCAGCATCACTTCTGAAGCTGAGGTGGTGATTCGAATTTTGAGCTCGGCAAGATTAGGTGGTGGAAATAAAGTGAAAAAACTTGATGTTTAATAAAACGCCATATAAATAAATCAGCTAACATAAGTTTTGTTTTATGTGAATTTCACGGGAATAAGAAAACGGACAAAAACAACGGATTGGGGCGAAGAATTGGGAGAGTAGCTTATCTAATCATATCGAGTCCTCAGGTTCATATTTTAGCAGTGTCTCCGCCAATCGGGTTAAGCGGCGATTCTGCAATATTATCGTTGTCGTGTACCCATTTAAAATTCGACTAGTTTCAGAAAAATGTACCGCCGTCTTTTATCTATTAAAAGTTGGTTTTACTGTTTAGAGGGCAGTGAATATATCGTCTTCCTTGCGAAAATATAATCATTTTCTGATAATTTAAATTCCATAGTCTTGGGTGACTAAGCTCTTATTCATTCAGCATGCAAATCGTGAATCTAATGCACACCAATCGATGGCTAAAGAGTTGCAGTTGGCGAATACATTTCAATTTGCAATACTTACTTACACTTTCAAGTCTTCAAATCCGACCTTGTCCACAAATCTCGTGAAAGACCGTGGATAACAGTTTAAAGATGCTTATGTACATGTGTTTAGAAGTAACTTTATGTATTTATTGCTATTTAAGTATTTTATTTAAGATGTAAATGAATATTTGGTTAAGAAAATATTTTTATTTTGTAATGAAATCATAGGCCAATGAGTGTTTCTGTTGGTGCTATTTTGAATAAACCAAAAACATCAAAAATGCGCAAGGTAAAAAATGCTAAATACTGAAAAGCTTTATATACGAGAAACTAGTCCACTGATTAAATTTTTGAAGAATTTTCATTAATTTTCTTTTTCCCTTTCTCGAATGCATATACAACTGAAAGAATAGTCAAAATTGAAGAGCTTGTGCTTATCATTCTGTCAGACCCAAGCATTAGTGGCTACAGAATGTTCCGAAAACGATATTCTAGATGCTATTTGGTGTCTAAGACTAGTTGCTCCCGCCCACTCCTTCAATAAACCAAATTGACCCATTACCCAAAGGATTTCTTTTCATGGGAAAGGTTTTTGTAGTAACCCCAGGGTGTTTATGCGCCAATTGGAATTGGTTTCTCTTTGATTCGATTATTTGCGCTTACAATTCACAGATGAACTCCTGTGCAGTCAAGACGCTTAATGATCCCACCTCCCAAAGTTGGGAGTGTAGTTTGGAATATTTCTTTAACGCTTACGATTTGCTCGTTTGATGACACCTACCGATTTTTCAGGTAAATAATTTTTGTTTCATGCGATAAAATTCATGCGTGATTTGGGAAATTAGTACTAATTTTTGGTAATACCTGAAATACAATAATTATTGAAACCTACGGCTCTTTTATTATACTCCTTTTTCCAAGCATACGTTTTCGCTGATAATAAACCTTCGGGGCGATCCAAATATGTAAAGTGTGGCTGAAACGTCTACCGTATGCCTTTATTGTAAGTACGATACAATCAAGGATCTTTCGGCTCCGTGTAGAGACAGTATTAACTGCAGTAATTAGTTTATAATTCGTTTAAGAGCATGTGACCAGATGAAAATGTGATGGTTAAAGTCACAATGATTGACGTCGCATGATTTCTGAGAAAATCATATAATTCTTTTTGGCATACCTCTTCAATGGAGATAAATTTCATTGGCTTTTGGTATTAAATTCTGGATTCAAACCAAATTCTTAAGAAATCAGGCCGTTTCGTGAGAGGTAGGTAAGACATTTTCCAGTTTGTGTTATTTTGACCACCTTGAAGACCAAATTGAATGATATTATTTTTTGCCATATTTTAACTAAAAAGCTTAGGTGAACGCTCAAAATTAAAATTTGCCTTTGGTCAAACTTTTTACGAGAAAATTTGTATTATTTTTGATTTGGTTCAAAAAAATAAGAATTTCATGGCATAATTATCTCATGAAAATGACTTATTGACTGAAATCCCGTTCGCTTTAAAATTTCTACTAACTACACAAGATATTCTGTACTTCTTTTTCTCTGTGAAAACGAAAACAAATATTTTGCAACCATTCTCCAACAAGAGTCAAAGATTTCATTCAAATACGTAATTAATTTAGCAGTTTTGATAGTGCATTTGACAAAGTAATATGAAGCTATTATTGGCTAACAAGAGCTCTTAGAGAAAGAGATTTGTGTTTGGAGGTTTCCTTTTAGTGTACTTTGTTTTACTGACTGATTTTATCTATTATCTTTTGTGATTACTTGGGACTTGTGTGCCACCTGACCCTGTCTACCTGCACATGTTGATTTTAACAATAATAATACTCTCAAGTGGAAGCCCATATTTTTCCTTAAGGTCTCTTCTGCACTTTTCTGCCAAAGTTGAAATGTCATAGAAATTGGGGTAAATGAAATCGGTGGCTGGGTAAAATAGCCTGGAGGATAGGCAATAGTTAAGTTAATTAAAAATTGAATTCACAACCCTCTGTGTATCAATTAATGAATCAACAGGAAAAAGTCAAATTTTGAAGCAAACTCAAGAGATCAAATGATAATCTTAAAAGGCACAAGGTGATGGATTCGCTCCGGAGAGATTAAAGTCGAAAATAACGTAATCTGCATGATATATTCAAGTATACATTTCCATAATTTGATTTTCGAGTATATATTTGATTCATCGGGCCGATATGGCCAGATATATATTCAGTGATGAGCGAGACGTGCTCTTTGCACAGAGAAAACGAGATTTAATTTGTTTCCGTTGAAATTTTCCACACTTGACGGTTGACGAACTCCACTGTTGCTCAACAAGCTATAGACATGTTCTCTCACGTGCGGAAAGGTGCTGAGCTGCACACAATTCCGGAGACTAAACTATGTGGTCGGGTTCTTGCGCTCTCTCAGTACCACATATGATCATCCTTTGGATCACCTGTTATGTTAGATTAAGGTGACTTTGAGTGGGAAAAATAAAATTTTAGAAAGGATTTTGGAGTTAGCACGTCTACTCACAATGCCCCACATGTCACTGCGAGGGCGTGTGGCGTGGGGTGTAAGGGCACCAGCCATACTTGTCCAAATATTAGTTCATGCAGGTATTTAAATAAGTATTTTCTCTTATTGATAACAGCTCCTACGTATACAATTCTTTGTCATCATGTAGAATTGGAGCCTTTGATTAAATATTTAAATTGTAAACTTTAGGCTAATATACTCGGGTACTTAGGTCGGATTTTGTCATGACTCTGTATCATACGATGGGAGAACGAGGCCTTGATTCCATCAGTGATAGGATCTATTAAACTCGGCGGTGGATCATACTAGGATTATTTCGTACCATAACAATATCCTTGGTGTTGCAAAAAAAACAGGTGTCCTCTATCTTTCTAAAAATCTATCTTGCCTGCAATCTGCGTGAATCAAGGGTCTATCATCCTAATTCCTCTAATGCGCCCGTCACCCTGGATCTCTTTTCGTGGTATTTTTTAACGAATCGTGTCGATTTTCTCTGAATCTTTTCTAATTTCTCAAATACTGTCACCCTTCACTCGATAGTTCTCGCATGAAGGAAGGTATTTCAGCACTCGAGGAGTTCATTTAGGCAATATGATGGAAGAGGCATTGGTCCAAAGGAGGACAGCGTATAACTCTGTCGTGGAACATGCTTTGGTTAAAGGCAAAATAACCGATGAGCAATCCTCTAGAGAGAAGCAGCGAAAAAGTGAGGGAGCGGTGGAAAAAATGTGTGGAAAGGAGGAGGGAGGGAGGAAGAGAATTTCTAAAGGAGGTAAGAAAATTAGATACAAGGCGTTTTTAATAGGCGATGAATTGGAATTTGAATTGAATAGAAATTGTAATTTTAGACAGGTGAGGAAGGGGAAGGAAGATAATAGGGAGAAAATGGATACGGAATTGAAGAAGCGTAACGTGTGGTGAATGTCCTGTTGTTCCCTGGTCGGTGAGGCTAAACAGTCT
Organism: Hetaerina americana; assembly: GCF_022747635.1. Lineage (NCBI taxonomy): Eukaryota > Metazoa > Arthropoda > Insecta > Odonata > Calopterygidae > Hetaerina > Hetaerina americana. The sequence goes on along the minus strand of NW_027286514.1, from coordinate 9,879,509 downwards.
AGTAGCGGTTAGTCACTGTCCAACCATAACCTACCTCAACCGCCTTATGGCATTTATCATAATTAAGCTTGTTTTTAAAATACCTCTGGAACGAGTATATCAACGACGAGGATTAGGCATTTTCTCATTGATTCCACAGGAAGGATATCTCCTCTTAACCCTTACCCTGTGAAGTGGGTATCTCTCAATCGTCAGAGTCCTGGCGAGAACCGATGTAATGAATAGAAATTACAAAAAGACAGAATTAACGTATCGTGCCTTCAGGGACCACCATTAGCTGCTCCGCACTTGTGTTTCCGCGGAGATAAAGAGCACATGGGAGAGGCGTAGACAATGATCCGCCATTTTCGTTACCATTTCTTTCGGGCGCGGTTGTAAACATGCCGTTCCCAATGGTGTTGTGCGATCCCTTTCACTGGGTAATTGGATGAGGGGGCGTGAGGGAGCGGAGAAGGGAAGGGTTCCGTCCGCCATCGTGAGCGTGCACCGTTCCCATCCGTCACCTTCCCTTCACGGATCAGAGTGAATGGATCGAGGAGCTGGATCACATTTACTAGTATAGCGGGGGCGCGCATAGGTGTTGGATGCGGCGCTACTTCCGCGAGGGATTCGTTTCGCTTAAGTCGCTGGGATTGCAGCTATCCATAAATTACAGTTGTTAGCCGGGTTCGATTGGTCGTCCCTCGCTAGGATCTCGACTGGATTTTCCGACTTTGATGCATTGGATTTGGAATGAGGATCGATCTCCAAGCGAGCACCATCTGGCCCGTTGTTTAACGTAATCGATGGAGTTGGAAAGTGAGATTCCTCGGGAGCAGGTGGACATCTCTTGAGGTCGAGGAGTTCTGGGAAAGAATTACGAACACTTAAATCGTCTGGGATGAAGCTCAATTTGTCATGGTCATTATACACGTCAGTTTGCCAAGTAAGACTTCTTATCCGAAGGAGAAAAATCTGTCCCGACTATCAGCGTTGATAATTTTACCATTCATGCGTCCTATCCTGTCAGTTAATACCGTTCGTATCGAAAGACGTTCGGAAATATTAAGGAAATGCCAGAAGATGCATGGTAGATCTGTTGTTGTGCAGATAGTGATCACATTGAATGATCAAAAGAAGGATTGAAATGAAATACTACGAGTGTCTTCGATCATAAGATTCATTTCCAAATAGTTTTTAATCGTCTGCTAAGCCTCAGTATTATGTATGGAATATTTTAGCCTAGCTGATATTTGTATCAGGATTATGTGGCAAAACTATATCATCTAGTTGGATTGGATCGCTTTAATAATATTTATTTAGCCAATGATGTAGTTTTAAGTTATTAAAGAAATGCTAACATGGCTTTTCAGAGAGGGAAAGATAAGTATATAGCTTTAGGGGCGCCATGAAATGTTAGAATCGTGTTCTTAGCTTAAATGTATAGAAATCCTTTCCTTATATAACTTATAAATCATCGTTGGGTGATAATTGTTCATATATTTAATTAGTTGTTGTATTTATGATGTTTAATGGTAATCAATGAGCTTAATTATCTTTACACCTTTGACCAATTGTTCGAGCATTTTGAAAAATATGATTTATTTTCAAAACGATTTTACTTCTAGCATAACAATTTTTATAACCTACAATCATACTTAGGAATATTAAATCGGGTGAAAACCTTCCGGTGAATTTTATGCCTCACGAGTGAAACAAAAGATCAGATGTTCTACGTAACAGATATTCGCATTCGTGAGTTCAAATAACAACAGTAGTTGTAAAGTTAAACGACACATTTTGAAATCATTCACAGATTGAGTGTAGCTGCATAAAAATACTGTGTGTTCAGATACGCTGTCCGCAGTTTAGGCGAGGCTTAATTTTCTGCTCACGATTTGAGGATTTTTCTACGGACCTTATTTTCACGCACTCCCAAATATTCGATTTCTTATTGAAAAGGAACAATTTAGATTTCCCAAGAAGTTACCTAAAATTATACGTGCATCCAGCCACACACCCCGGATATTCTCTGGCCTCGTGGGATTTTTCGAGAAAAAGTTTAATTATCCGAAAAACTGCATCTTTTCCTCTGACAGATGCGCGGAAGTTAAAGGAGATGGGGTACTTTTGAACTCAATTACAAAGTTAATTACCAAATCAGCACTTTCTCTTCTGAAAATTAAGTGAAGGTATCCAAAGGATATGAACAAGTATAAGCAGATATACAGGCCTCTGTAAGTACAGCTTGGGAAAACCCGCAAGAAGAATTTTGAGCTGAAGCTTTTGTGTTCGTTCTTGTCATTATTTATGCCAATTTGCATTTTTAGGCTCATCAACATGTTAAATTAATCGCATTAACTGGAATAATGCGAGACAATTTTTGTAAATTGAGGAAATGGTTAACAAATGGTAAAGCAAATTAGGTCATGCAATTGCATTCTCTAAAATAGAACAAACGTAGTACGAATAAACATTTCTAATACAGTATTTGTATTTAATTGTTTTTTAAGTTCAAGATCTTTTACTTAACCGTCATCAATGAAACTGGTTATCGAAGACTGTAACTTGAATATACTTCAACAAATTACGGCTTAATTTATTCATTTGTCATGATATATTACATATAATAATGGTTCCATTGTCACCAGTGCTGTTTTAGAGGAACTATAAATGGATAAAGAAGCATCTATACGAATATATATGAAAAATAAAAACCAAATCAGAGTATTTTCCAGTTTCCATGTTACTAAATTTGTATTTATATCTTGTGGATCGATTTAATTGATGATTAACTCTGATTATCGATAAAAATAAAATATATCATTCATTATTTGATACTTGATTGGAGGCTTCATTGTCCCCATTTGTTGTTCCTATAAAAAAACATCCAACTTTAATGGACCTTCTTATTTCATTTTACCTGTAAAACTGCAGGCTCTTTGAAGATGCTGGTTTGCGGAGGGTTTCATACCAAAACGTTCAGCGGCACAAAAAGCTATCTCTTCGTCATAAGCAATTGGAATAATAATCACCAAGCAGCGCTTTCCATGGTATTTCCACAGTAATGGCACTTGTGATCTTGTCAGCTCACCTTCTTTTAATGATTGCTTTAATCGGGAAAGTGTGATTTTGAGTGAAACGGGCGGTAATTAGTTATCTTAAGTCCTTCATCATTGGGTTTTCTTTGAATGCTGAATTTCAATTTCTGATGGAATAATAAATTTTTTTCGGAGCTCTATTCCGATATTAATTTGTATTTAAGTCTTGTAAAGGCGATGCAACAGCGGCCAGTGCAAAATGATAGTGACCAATATGGTGAAAAGGCAACATCTAAAGTTGTTGTGGGATTTGAACGCGCGGTCCCACGGTTTGCTGTCTGTTGAGTGAGGCACTCACCAGGCTGAAATAGCGACTTTCCTTATGGCAATTACTTAGTTAAAAACTCCTTGGAGGCTGCTGACGGTATTAAATGGAATTTGTTACTTTCCAGCATTTAGCAGAATGAAAACTTGAAGTTTTTATATTGACAGGAAAACTGTTATCAGAGGCCTTGTAAATCGGCTTGTACCGTTGAGAAACGGACCTCTGATAGTGGCCGTGGTGTGTGAAGATCACACTCGGCCATCAAGTATACGTTGCACGATAAAAAATATCAATATAATCGTAGTCTGATTTAATTTTCCTATTTCTTGTCAAGTCAGCCCTAAGGTTTAAAAAAATATGTAAATATAAATTTGAATTGCGTTGAAATGGGCATTTATAAGCTTCATAAAATGTACATTTTCGGGATAAATTATTCATGAAACGAATATATACAATTGCATACTCTACAATTTGTGTGATAGATGAAATAATGTTTATTTATATATCCGATTTATATTCATCACCAAAGCTCGCTTTTCAAATATTGCCAAAAATAACTAAATCCACGAGGAACCGTAAGCTGGCCCCTTAAAAATGTAATAAATACTTGACACTGGCTACTTATTTAGGAGAGCAACTGTAACCGAACAATTTCTTTTTTATGCTCTTCTCATCTATGAGTATTTTTAAAGTGCCTTGCATTACTTAGACACACCTCACTGCAACGATTGGTCTAGAAAAAGAGATGATGTTATTGTAAGGGTAATGACCCAACATTACACATTGCATAATTAGGGTGGCACCGCTCCAAGTCGCTTCGTTCGCTGTCACTTCTGTATATTTTCCGATTGTTTTAGCGTGTTTAGCGGAGGTCTTAAACGGTGAAAATGAACATAATTAATGAGTGATCTTGATGAGGTAATGTTAACATTGAAAGGTTTAATATTTCATGTAAAACTACATTCATAGGACTAAGTGGCTCTTGAGAAATGGGCCCCGGAATGCCATCCCACGACCAGACGAATGGCATTCTTTGTATGACGTTTTAAGAGTTGAATTTTTATGTTTTTGGGGTGGGTGATGGTGGTGGCATTTGGATTAATTTGCCTGCATTCAGGGAGTTGTTTCCTCGACTGCGCTCTTGACGCTTTCGTTGGTGTTAAAGGATGCAGGCAATCGCGACGTCGCCAATGCAGGGCGTCCGGGGCATCATGGCCCGCCCGCCCCCTCTATCGGGCCAACTATGCATGCGAAATTGAGTGGGTATGAAAGTGAGCGTCAATTAGCATGAAAAGCTACACCTATCTACCTACCCGTACGTATGTGGTTCCGCTCGGTGGCATCGCTGAGTATGAAAATCGCCGCCGTAGTCAGTCGGTATGCTAATCCTTTGCGCCAGTGCTCTTCCTCCCTTTCACTTCGTTCGCATCGGTAATTCTTTTCCGAGTCAGATAAAGCGCGTTCGAGGCACTCTCGGCCGTGGAGCGTGACCGCGTTGGACTGCGAGTGACCGCCTCCCGAAAAGAGCAAGGGAAGATATGCGTCACGGGGTAGATGAAGGATTTCGAAAAAAAGATGGTTTATAAATGGTTTAATTTGCAAATTCAAATAATTTTTACGAATTCCACTCTCCGCTCTTAGATTATATTGCGGATAAAACTCGACGGAGATGCATCTAAGGATGAAAATAAAGACCCTTCCGAAGAGAAAGGGATTCAATTTTATCCCGCTTTTTCATGCAAATACAGGAACAGAGACTTAAAGTGTTAGATTTTGCTGCCTATTAAATCGGTTTCCAGCTCTCTCTACACTACATGACTTTTTGTTACCATTCCTATCTATCTAGGGCTTGTGAAATCTCTAGAAATAGGTACTAAGTACTTCAGTCGCGCTTACAAGACTTTCCAAGCCATAGTGATGAGCCACTGCATATATCGCCCGCTTAATATTTAAAAAAATATGCGCTGATGGAGGTCTTTCTTGTATTGTACATTCTTGAGTGAAAGTAGGAGGGGAACTCTTCAGGCCAGTTAGATTTGCGGATGATCAAGCGTTGGTTAACCAATCAACCGAAAGGTTACAATTACTTGGCGCTTTTCAAAAAGAGTGTGATAGGTATGGGATGAGCATTAATAGTAAGAAAAGGAAGGCTTGTAGATTCTTCAGTAAGAGAAAGAATGCGAGAAACGATAAAGCTGGGGAACATCAAATGGAGCAGTTCAGCTATTTAGGAAATGTTTCGGAGGGTGGGTATAGTGGTGGGGATATAAAAAGAATTGCGTTAGGTAAGGGAGCGTTCGTAAAAAGGGAGTTGAGGGAGTTCTGTTACTCTACATTTGTTTTATAATTTGGCTTGCATCTGTGTGACTGGCGGGTCACTGTCATTGGAGGGATCCTTGCAAACCCTGAGTGTGTGTGTGAATGCGATTTACGGGAGTGCTTCTATTCCTTAACACACCCTAGTGATCGAGAGGCTATAAGTTTGTTTTAATTTTTATTGTTTATTTTGACTTTTTGGTGTGTGATTCAGGTATACGCGGGTCACTCTTTCTTAAACACACCCTAGTGACCTAGTGTATTTTCCCTGTCCCACCCCTTACTTGTAACTTTGTTTTTTCCCCCACCCCCTTGTCAACCTTGTGCCAATCAAGTTTACGGTCTCGGCTATCCCGTTTTCATTGCTTCAAGACCGTAAGTACATTCATTTCATATGTGCATAACGAAGTTGACTTAAAATACATTGTTTATTACATCGTAGAGTAGTTGAGGTGAAAAATGGCCATTATATCATAGATAATTCATGAATAAATGGATGAGAATTGCTTATTAGCGCATTGAGCGTTTACAACAAGCGTAGGTTGTATTTTATAGCGAACCTTGGAGGAAATGCTATTCCTAAATAGCTTCTGTCAGTCAGTCGTCGTTTATTGCATGCTTAGTTGTGAATTGACCTTGGTCATTATGGTTTTTGTTATTTTGATTAACACCTTGATAGCTATCCATCGAAACTAGACTTATATCATTTAACGTGTCTCTAATCTAAGTTCTGAATTTAATTTTACATTGAGGATCCTTAAAATATTTTATTGTGAAGAATTGTATTTAGCTCACTTCTCAATGTCGATCCTATTTTATATTATGAAAACAGAAACAGAGAAAAGCCTTAGCATCATTTTGATACGTTAGCCAACATACAATCGAATGTTAGGGGAACCATTTTTTAATTTTACTTTTTATAAATATAAAATCTCCATATAGAACGTAGTATTTGTCCGGAAATGAAAAGCACAGGTTCACTGCAACTTTATTTCATTTATGAACAATTTTTAAACTTCGGTATTCCAGATATTGATGCACTATTACGGCATCTTCAATATTTTATTTAGTATTTGAAAAGTTTTCCCATGACGACACTTCGACCCGAAGTCTAGTGGGATAGATCGGAATTAAGATAAAACTTTATCTGGTAATTTGCCCTTTGTCGCTTGAAATCACCCTCGAATGATGAGGAGCAGTGTAGCCATGTTATTCCATGTAACCTCATGTGATCATAATTTAGGTTTGTTTTAGAAGATCGATGGCGTTAATTAGATTATCACTGGGTGGCATTCGGTTGATTGCCCAGAGTACTAATATCCAGGTAAACTATTAACAGCATTAAGAGTGTATCATGTATTGAGTAGCTGACTGGCTGATTACCTGCTAGATAAATGTTGGCTCTATCATCTCGGGAGAGAGGAATATTTTGTTAATTGATGGATACATAATCAAAATACTAGTCATTTTGCCAGGCGACCGTCAGCTGCCGTTTGCTTGTCCAATTACCTCCCACCATGAGGATTCGGTTTCGAATCTCGGGAGTGGCAGAATCTTTCAAGTGTATCCGATTCCTACTTTGGTGCTCTGTGGAAGATCTTTCAAGTAGCGTACGGTAGAGACAAATTTTGCTTCTTTTATATCGGAATCCCCTCCCCGGACTACAACCTTGACGTGGTGGAAGGGCTTGTGCGTTCCGATGACCCCTAGAGCTGTGCTGGCGGGAGTAATAATTATTGCTCCTGGTAGGGTCACCCATGCCAGATAGGTCGAAGGTTAGGAGCCAGACGAAAGGTAGTCCACGCAGCGTCTGTTCCTCAGTGAGGCGGCTGCAATGGCGTCTGACCCCAGTGGGGCGGCCAGTAAGTGATGGTGTCACGTTAAAAACACTATTGAGGAAGGCAACGGGAAACCACCTCAATTATCATTCCCTAGAAAAATATGATGGACAATAGAGATATTTTGAGTCCTGGCAACCACGGGGCTCGGCCCAATCGGCCGTGTGTCGTGCCCGGCAGCGGGGGAGGCAAGGCTTCCGCGGTCGTCATCCCACGAAACCCTTGCAAGGGAAAACCAGCAGCAGCAGGACAGAAGACGCAGGAGAAGACAAAATTAGTTAGAATAGGAACGTGGAATGTTAGGACAATGATGAGGACAGGGAAATTGGAGAATGTTAAGCGAGAGATGGAAAGGGGAAATATAGATATTTTAGGTCTATGCGAGGTGAGATGGAAAGATAGCGGGGATTACTGGAGTGATAAGTATAGAATAATATACAGCGGTGGGGACGAGAGCCAACGAGGGGTTGCCATAGTATTAAATGAAGAGGTAGGAAGAAGCGTAGTCAACATAGAGCAGGTAACGGATAGAATACTACTAGTGGAGATAAAAGCAGAACCGACGAACTTAGTTATTATTCAGGTATACATGCCACCGAGCAACCATAAGGAAGAAGAGGTCGATAAGATATACGATCAGTTAGAGGACATGATCGCGTGTGTTCCTGCAGGGAAACATTTGATAGTGATGGGGGATTGGAATGCGACGGTAGGCGAAGGAAGAGATGGTGATGAGGTGGGCGACTACGGTTTGGGCACGAGGAATGACCGCGGGGAGAGAGCAGTTGAGTTCTGCAGGAGACAGGGGTTAGTCATCACCAACACTTGGTTTAGACACCACAAAAGACGCAGGTATACATGGAAAATGCCAGGTGACTCAGGAAGATATCAGCTAGATTATATCCTGGTTAGACACAGGTTTAGGAATAGTGTGATAAATTCCCACAGCTTTCCGGGAGCGGATGCGGACTCAGACCACAATTTAGTTGTTATGAAATGTAGCGTACGTTTCAAAAAGATAAGGCAGGGGCGGCGAGTTAGAAAATGGAATGTAGAAGCATTAAATGGGTTGAAAAGGAAGGAATACAAACAGGCGGTAGAGAAAATCATGGAGGATGGTAAAGGGCTTATTACTATCGAAGAAAAATGGGAAATGATCAAAAAAGGGTTGTCTAAAGCCGCAAAAGACACTATTGGAACCGTTTACGCTAAAAGGACTAGGAAACCATGGATCACGGATGAGATGATTACAAAGATGGATGAGCGGCGAAAATGGAAGAATATAAATACAGAATTAGGCAAAATGAAGTACAAAGAATTGAACAATAAATTGAGGCGGGCAACAAATAAGGCAAAAGACGCATGGTGGAAGACGCAGTGCGAGGATATGGAAAGTCTCCAGAGGAAGGGTGAAATCGGTGCGCTGTACAGCAAAGTTAAATCGTTATCGGGAAGTAAGAAAGGAAGAGCTATGCTAACAGTTAGCGATAAGGCGGGTAAGGTAATAGTTGACGCAGGAAAGATCCAAGAGAGATGGAAGGAGTATATAGAAGAACTGTATAGTAAAGAACTCAGACCTACAAAGTTAGACATTGAAAAAGAAAATGACGTAGAGGAAGACAGCTTAGGTCCAGGCATACTAGACAATGAGATAGAAAGGGCATTAAGGGAGATGAAACTAAAAAAGGCCGTGGGGGTAGATAACATTCCCGTGGAACTGTTAAAATGCTTAGGGAAATGTGGGAGGAAGAGGCTATATGGGCTGATCCGTAGCATTTATGAGGAGGGAATCTGGCCGGAAGACTTTGTGAGAGCAGTTTTAGTTCCGATTCCGAAAAAGGTAAAGGCCACGTCATGTGAGGACTATAGGACAATTAGTTTGATATCCCACGCAGCTAAAGTTGTTCTCAGGATCATAAACAAAAGGATAGAGAGTAGGGCAAATGATTACTTAGGGGATGATCAGTTTGGGTTTAGGAAGGGGAGAGGTACGCGTGATGCCATTGCAGTAATGAGATTATTAATCGAGAGGAATATAGAACACAACCAGGAGGTATTTGCCTGTTTCGTAGATTTCGAAAAAGCGTTTGATAGAGTGAATTGGGAAAAACTAATGAGTATTCTGCAGAAAATAGGAATAGATTGGAGGGAAAGGAGGCTAATCCGCAACCTGTACATGTCTCAGACTGCTCAGGTGCGGGTGGGAAACGGGGAGACAGGATGGGCAGTGTTAGGAAGGGGTGTAAGGCAGGGTTGCCCATTATCACCGTTGCTGTTCAACCTGTATGCAGAGGAAATGATCAAAGAGGCATGGGAAGAACTAGAGGTAGGAATGAAAGTGGGCGGGGAATTCGTAAAATCAGTTAGGTTTGCTGATGACCAAGCTTTAGTTTGTCAGTCAGCCAAGGGGCTGCAAGCATTGCTGAGTGAATTGGAAATTCAGTGCGACAGGTATGGGATGAGAATCAACATTAATAAAACAAAGGTTATGCGATTTTCTAGAAAGAAAAAGGGCAAGCTTAACATTAAAATAGGAGGGCAAAAACTAGAGCAGGTAGAACAGTTTACGTATCTCGGTAGTGTTTTGGACCAACACGGTCAAAGTAGTAGGGACGTAAGGAGAAGAATTGCGCTAGGCAAAGAGGCTTTCACGAGGAGGAGGGAGTTGATGACGGGGACTTTGAGTAAGGATGTTAAGAAAAGACTCGTAAAAACTTTGATATGGAGCGTAGCTATGTACGGCGCGGAAACGTGGTCATTGAAGCAGGAGGATAGACGTAGACTGGAGGCTTTTGAAATGTGGGTGTGGAGAAGAATGGAGAAGGTGAAATGGACAGAGAAGAAAACAAATGAGGAAGTACTTGGTATGGTGGGCGAAGAGAGGGGTTTGTTGGGAGCAATCCTATGGAGGCAGGAAAAGTGGATGAAGGGGGTGTTGACCGGCAGTGGGATGTTGAAGACTGTGATAGAGGGTAGAATGTTGGGCAAAAGAGGAAAGGGAAGGAACAGGATAGGGATGTTGGACGGGATGAAGGGCGGAAGAAAGTACTCAGAGATGAAGAGGGACCTGGTGTAGAGTAGAATTTAGGGTTGTGTTTTGTTAGTAGCCACAAAATATTTGTTTGGTAGTTGTGTCCATCGAAAAACCTACCTTAACCGGTAGATTACCTTAAAAAAAATATATCGGAATAAAGAAATTTACATTAAAGACATGTAAAAAATACGAGTAGTCGTGAGTAGTTGTCATGATCATTTTGAAAGGCAACCGACAGCTGAGGTCATTCATGTTACTAGTGATGGGATGGTAATTTGGAAGGGGCCGAGGAAGAATATAGGAGAGAAGTGCGGAGTAGACATGCCTAAGTCCTCCTTACAAAAGGCACCGAGGATCCCCTCGGCTTACTTCCTAAGATCCGATTCTTTCAATTGCGGTGAGGTTAGAATTCCATTAAAAAGTCCATCATCGCTGGAATACGAACCCGGGACATAAGGAGGGTAGTGCAGTAGCCACCATACCAATCAGAGCCCTCAAACGTTTTGCATTAGATTGCAGCACTATTGCTGGGCTGGGTTTTTTTCGCCCGTCGATACCTGCCTACTCCGAAACCACCCACCTCTCCAATGCCCTCACACTCTTAAGTCTATAGTAAATCAGAGCATTCGATTTCGAATAGTTCGTGAGCAGACTTTTGAACCTTTACGATCTTCTACCCTGCGAAGTGTCGGAAGCCTTCTCCTTCGGTGGGTGGGAAGGGTGTTTGGGGGGACATGGTCTGATTGGATGGCGCGAATGCTTGCTGCGGTGATGAATGGTGCGGTGGGGGGGAGGGGTTTAAGTGCCTGGTAGGCCCAGTGGGGGGAAGAGGTAAGGGTGGAAGTGGGAGTTGGAAGTGAGGGGGGAGGAAAGGGCCGGCGCGGAAGGGTTTGGGTTAAAGAGGGGGAGGGGGAAGTCCGGAAGGAAGGAGAGCAAGAGTGACATAGGAAGGGGGAAGGGATGGAGGCGGGGAGGGAAACAATAGGAAGAGGACGGGAGGGGGAGGAAGTGGGGTGACGGCATTCGTGGAGAGAGTGAGTTGAGTGAGAGAGGGTTTCGTGTCTGGAATCAGAATTGATTTCACTTCCCATTTCGTGGTCTCGATTTAAAGAGGAAGGAGAAAAACTCGAGGGAAAAATAAAGTTTAGTTCCCGTCACGATTTTTATATACGTATATATGTTCAGGACAGATGAAATGGGGAAGCGGAGGAGAGTCTTCGGCGCCCCAGACTGTTGACGCCCAACGACTGGTCTTTAATAGGTTCGATGGTTGGCTTGTTCCCTTCCCTAATCTCTTGCCCTGTGGCGATTTCGACCCGAGTGAGTATCACGAATGCCGTGATCGATATAAAGTTTTTCCCTCACGGCATGCGTCTCAGCGGGCTAGAGCTCGAATCCCCCGGGATTCATCCCCCGCGAAACTCTTCCTTCCCGCCGAACGCCTCCGTCCAATTGCGTCCTTAAAGAGAGGAGAGAGCCTCCCGAGGAAACTTCTGGAGGGTTCCGATTTCCAAAATAACAGCGATTCCCAGAAGAGTGTTCCTTCGAATAGGGAAAGGTTTGATTGGAGGGCACTAAACTTTTGCTATCCGAATGAGCCTCCCATCAGTATTCGATGGGCGATTTAAGGACAGTGTCGGGTCGAAAGGATTGGGCACTGGCTCGAATGAACTCATAGTTTTTTCTTCGGAATGGGGAATCCGGAGACATGATTCTTGCGATGTAGAGTAGCGGCTGTGCATGATAACCAAGACTGCTCAGGTGCTCGTATGCTCTATGAGTCGGTAACTGAAGTTAGACGGCATCTATGAGATGTTGGAACGTCTGTTATAAACCCAAGGATCGTAATACTCCCAAGCCTTAACGCATCGTTACATAAAGTACTCAGGACAGCACCTTGACCGAAGGGTAGTAGGCACACTGAATATGTGACGCCTCTTTCGCGAAGTGCACGTGCATACGATTAAATCATTACCCTCGAGAAATTAGTCCAGCCTCAAGACGATGTAAGACTAATCGTAGCACTTGTGTAATACTTCAGAGTATATCGCTCTATCATGAAGTGCCTCCCGCTTCGTCTACAATGGGTTTCTTAGGCTACGGTTGGGAGGCTAGTCACCCTAGACTGACCATTTATAACATGCAACGTTTTAATGTATTATTAAAATTGAAAAAATAACTATCTGGAACAGTTTCTTTTAAATATTTTCGTATTGATTCACAAAACCATGCAAGCCAGATTTTCAGGCTTCAGTGTGCTTGCTAGTGGCATTCAATCGTAATTTTTTAGAGATACAGGCATTCAATTTTGTCTTTTAAGCCAAATGAAGCGAGGCTGAGCAACCACCTGAATTCCAAAACTTGTAATCCATGGGTGACGCACGGGTGAAAAGGCGTGAATGTGGGAATTTCACGCGCGATACCGTGCCCAGACATCCAATTTTCATTAAAAATGCTGAGAGCCATGACAAACTCAAACTTCAAATTAATGAAGCTCCCAGGTGAAATTGTCCCTCACTTTCTCTGAAATATATGCTTCGAATTTCAAGTTTACCCTCTGCTAAAGATGAAAATGATTAAATGGGGAAACGCTTCTGAAGAACCTTTGATTCAACAGATGATTTTTAATTTCAAGTGAACTCTGACCTTACTTTGTGTTATCCGCACTCTATATGCATTTGTATTGGGTTGTTAATATGACGTGCTGAGTAAATTTGTGCTGAAAATATACGCTTATTCTTCAATGGCTATTCAAGTTTTAGCCCTATGTCCATATCGATTTACCACACTTGAAATTAATGAAAAGGTTTACCTCTTAATTTGTTATCTAAGCACCTGATTCGCCTCGCAAAAATGAAAAATGAACTTACTAAAAATGTTTCCGTTGCTATGTGATATGAAAGTTAACCTTAACCAGTAACTTTCGAGTAAAGTTTTAGTTCCACTATAAGTGTCCACTCTCATTAGTTGAAATTCGACTGTCGATATCTTATCCCAAAGATGATCACGTCATTTCATATGAATGTAATACTTTCACATTCCTGAGAAGCTTTTCTTGGAGGAGGTAAATAGAAAGTTATCCCTATTCCTGTATTTGTATTTCCTTTTAAAAGAAAGTAAGTGATGAATCCTCAGGCATATAAATACGAGATCCTTCAGGGAAAGAAAACGCGAACATTGAGGTTAGAAAGTCATAATACTGAATATCTTGGAATAGCTTCGCGTGAATTTGTGTGAAAGAAAATTATGAGATCCATTCTTTAGTGTTAATTTTCTGCAAGTTACTTGAGTGGGAGGGAGACATTCTCGAGGCTTTCGCTGTTCAGCAGAAAACTATGGGCTATCATCTTGAATATGCCATGGAAGGTGTAATTGTACACAATCCATTCCGTGGTTCCCTGAGTGAATCATCCTTCGACCAAGAGAAAACATTCATTTCTTGGAGATATGAGGGGAAAGGGAATTAACAACGCATTTTCCCACAAGTTGAGGATTAGTGTTGCCAGTCCGTCGACACTGAATGAAAGATACCTTATATTTCTCCCGAATAAAGACGTCCATCTATTTATATTTAGTATCGAGACTCAGAAAAGTTATTTATAAACGAGAATGCGTCATTTTCTGCGAGTAAGGACTCAAATATATTCGTTTAGATATAATGTGGAAGTGGATCTAAAATTTCCAATTGGAACAATATATTTCACCTGGAGTTAATATAATTCGGCAGTAGTTACACTAGTTGAATTGGTTATTATTTTTTTATTTTAAAGTCTTCGTACTGGGTTCATTTAACCAAAAATTGAGCGGCTAAATTATTAGTAAACCATGCCCAAAGTTCTTATTGGATGAATTAATAGTCATCTAACGTAAAATTTACTTTCAATTCCCCTTCCCCAATCCGAATTTCCCAATGAAAGCATTCTTTGCTGAGAGGGTAAAAAATGTGATGCTGTTCAGTTATATTTAATTAGTCACCCTTAGAAAATTTTGTCTCATGCTTAAATGTGCGAAATAGAGAAAAATATTGCAGGATCTTTCACAGTTTTGATCTTGTGTCGTCTTTTGCTGAAAACGCAGTTTCACCACGCTTCGTCCGAACCTCTGGCATTCCAGCGCTGCTTCTATTCCTGTGTTCAACACTCATGCAGGTGCAGTCGGCTCCTTAGTGTCTTCCTCTTCTCTCGGGTCAGGCGTGATGTCTTGAGTGATAGCTCTCAAGAAGACTCCTTTGTTTGATTGCGCGAGGTCGAAGGGTAAGCCTTATAGCTGCGCTGTCGAGCGAACGAGAAAGGGGGTGCGGGAGGAGTGGGCTGAGAGGATTTCTTTTGGCGTCTCTGCTGGCACTTACTCTTGCGAAGTAAAAAGCTGGGCGGTGATTAGGAAGTGTATGGCGTACTTACTGGCCCTTTCATATAGACTTTGTTCATCTCAGGTGTACTCGAAAAAATCTTGATGTATTCGCTACAAATAATCGCTCATTTAACTTCTCTCGCCTGTGAAGGGTAAAATATAAAAATTTCGTTCACTTAAAAATTTGAAAATTTGCAAGTTTTCTTGTTTCTTGCATCAATTTCTTTTATTGGCCAGTTTACCGGTTTAATTTTTTAATTCAGTCATTGGAACAGAATGATATTTCGACAAAACGGTCCATCAACCACTTTGGCATCATAGCGTATAAAATTTAATGAAATAACTTAGTAAGAAGTAACTCTTGCCTAACTCAGTAACTATTGACTCATATTAGATATTAAGTGTGCAGTATTATTGAATTCATTCAAGTCCGGTGAGACTCGGTGAAACAACATATTCAAGTGTATGACCCCCTTTGTTATTGGATCCGCTACAAAATTTTGTAAAATATTTGCCTGTATAAATTATTTAAAATGTGTAGTGCATTGAGAAAAATAAGAAACAATGAAGACCTTGTTTTACTTAATATTCATTATAAAGGGCGAAAAATAAGTGAAGTTCTGTGACTAAATTAAGATGAAATAATGACACGTTTTCTCTTAATTAACTGATCATAGTATTTCTCATGATCGTATTTCGACGGATATGGCTTATTTATTTTGACAGCATTTTTGTAAGACTTAGTGTCTATTTTTACAATTCTGCTTTTATTAACAAATGTTTGAAATAACACAGGCCCATAAAAACGAGTTTCGAATCAATAATTTATTGATCAAATTGAGTTGTTTTTTTGCCTTATTATATGAAGTGACTTTAATGCGCATACTTAAGTGGAAATATGAAGATGTGTCGATATTCCTTGCTAACGCACTTAGCTGGTGAAAGAAGCAAATGAATTTAATTTTTTAAATTCACCAAATCCCTCAGCATCAAATATTTCTATTCCAAGGATAGAATCAGTTAAACTGTTTATCAGATCAGTGTATTCTCCTCAATGAGTTAGTGGGAGCGTTATATTTTCAACCATATAATTTAATTACCTCAAAGAAGGATAGAACCACTTCAATTTTAAATATTTTAATTCTATTACTCCACAATATTATAATAATTCAATTCTATTGCAAAAAAATCCAATCAAGTTTCCAGTTGCTTGTCCGTGATTGGTTACATGTTATGCCAATCATTTCAAATGCTTTTATACGTTTCACCCTAAGTCAGTTTTCAATAGCAGTTGGTGAATATTTCAAAGGGAGAGAGAGGAATAGGAAAGACCCAACTCCTATCTAAGCCTTAATTTTTTTGTTTGCGTCATAAATTTGGAACCGTCACAAAGACAAGAAGGTTAGATTACCAAAATTGTTTGCTTTACTTAGTTTAGAAATTGGGAAGTGCTAGCAATTGAATTAAGTCAGAACTTCGTTAATTCCTATTGTCATTGATACGGAACTGGTTATTCCCTTAAAATGTATTTTTAATGCATGAAAGGCGACCCCTACTTAAGTATAGCTATAAGAATAACTATGCGTATTTTTGGACTCACACTATGAGCAGTGCTATAAGGGAGAAATTAAGTTACCGGTGATGATTACTTTTTGTTATTCACCCGTACATGTAGCTCTCGAAACCGTTAAATTTCGAAATGTGTAAATGTTGCGTCCAAATTACCCATAGTTTTCTGAAAATAATCGTATTTTTTTCAATCTACAATGACACATTCAAAATTAACTATGGCAGAATTTTTTCCTGCATTTGGAGGCAGAATTCTATTGATATCGATGCCGGAAGTTTCCAAACAAGCTTAATTGTCAAAAAACTAACTGTGCCATGAACTGTGTATGCTTACCAATTATGTTTTAATTTGTTAATGCGTGATTAACCATGCAGCAAAATGTCTAGGAATCGCAATTTATGTCTAAGTCTTTACTAAATCAGTCAGTTTACGGAGAAAAATAGTAAATAAAAGCCTTTCGTATTGAAAAAATCTCTATTCGGGGGGTTTTATATTATAAAATTTGAATTTCCGGTAAAATTGAAATATGTTTAGTGAAATAGCCTCGTTTAGTTCCTCCATTTAAAAGGGCTTGAAAAGTATTTTTCACAGCATTGAAATAAAAAACCTCGTCATCATTTCTGTCAAATGTGAAATTTAGTAAACAAAAAAGACTAAAAGATTATGCCCGAAGATTACCGATACACGAGCTCAACTCTCGCTGCAGATGACAAAAATATTTTAGTTAAACGTATTCCAACTGGTGATTTTTCAGATGCCTCGCAAGCAAATATTTCGATGCAGTAATAAGAGTAATATTTAATGAGATTATAATTCGAGTAAACATGTATTAAAGTACAATGCTGGTTACTTGACTGGTGTTCGACAATATAGCAACGTAAGAGTATGTTTCGTAGTCGTAACGCTGACACGAAGAAACTGAACAGGAAAAGAACTCCGTGATCACAGTGATTGACGCGAATTAGCATTCGACACCTGCTAGTGACCATGGTATTTTAACGGTAAAAATAACCATTATATGAACGCCGGTCTGTCAAAATATTTTTTACGGTACCAAAGCATATTTTTCTTTTTCAAATTTAGCAAATTCGGCGCTTAAAATTTTTTTCATCTCTAAGGCAACAATATAATTGACGTTTAACTAGGCACTTGGGTGAGTAAATACAGGTTCGTTCGGAAAATAAGTGTACTGAGCTCAGGAAAAAAAAATTATTACACTTTCACATATCTTAAGCTAATATTCCTCAAAATAGGACCCTTGTGAGTCGATACACTTGTTCCAGAGGCGTTCCCATTCCTGGAACGCTCCCGCGAAGGCATCATCGGGAACCTCTCGAAGACTCGTCGTCGACCTCTTCTCTGCCCTCCACGAACATCTTGTGCCACCGAAAGATCATGTTTCTGGACATGGCTGACTCCCCGTAAGCCTGGTTAATCATACCGACAGTTTCGGTAGACGATTTCCCAAGCTTTACCGCAAATTTGATGGAATAACGCTGCTCCAAAAACTTCGGCATCGCGTTCCGTGACGTGGGTCGAGCGTGGAGGTTCGCGTTAACAGAGCTCCTCACTACACCACAGCTCAGAGCCGACTGCCTTTTTCAGCGTCGCTTGCCAACATACCCCCCTCCAATCGCAGCCCGTCAGAGCGGTGCTGGGCGCGCCTGGAGCGGCGGGAAAAAAAATCAGTAGTCAGTACACTTATTTTCCGGACGAACCCTGTACACGTTTTTCGGGTTAATAAATCATGAAACGTTCATACAAAGTCGGCGGGGATACATGTTTAACAATATTCTCAGGAAATAATTTGCTTTTACCTAAATATCCTTGATACGAGAGTTGCTATTTACTTTCAGCCTAACAATGAAAAGGCAGTAATTTATTTTGAAGAATGGATTTATTGTTTTAACAAGTATTCTCCATGATAATCAATACACTTGAGCATGCACTGGAACCAATTTTCGTAACACTTTTTCCACTCTGATTGAGGTAACTCCATAACATGGTCTTTGAATGCATCAACGGCTTCTTCTTCAGGCGCCGAAAAACGTTGGCCATGCATTTTTTTCTTGATAAGTTGGAATAAAAAGAAGTCATTTGGAGCTAAATCAGGGCTGCACGGAGGATGACTCATCAATCCGACGTTTTGGCCAGTCAATCGATCAGTGAGAGCTGGTATTGTCATGATGAAGCATGATCCTTCGCTGCCGCTTCTTTTTACGTATTTCACCGAGCACTTCTGGCAAACAAATGCTCCGTAACGAACCGTTCAAACATCACGGTTCTAAATTGATCAAACGGTACGGTTGCCACATGCCCAGTTATTCCGAAGAAACAGGCGATCATTTGCTTCGATGTGCTTCGTGCACGAATCACTTTTGTTGGATTTGGCTCGTCTTGGAAGACCCATACAGTAGATTGCTGTTTTGTTTCGAGCTCATACGAATAGATCCAACATACGTCACCTGTGTAAATGTTATACACAGCTTTTGATGCATCGCGATTGTATGTGTTGAGCATTTCTTTGCACCAATTGACACGAGCATATTTTTGAGCTTTTGTCAAATAATGCGGGATCCAACACGAACAAATTTTTTTTACAGCTAAACGTCTATGCAAAATCTAATTGGCTCGTCATACTAATCTCCAAGGATGCCTCAATGTCACGATAACAGTCACATGACGATCTTCCTCTCCTAGTTCTTGCACAGCATAAATGTTTTCTGGCACAACAACTAATTTGGACGACCTTCACGACTTACATCACTGTGCGAACGGCGGTCATGATGGAATTCATTATACCAGCGTTTCATATTGGCAAAGGATGGGGCTTTATCGCCAAAAGTGGAAGTAAATTGATCGATGCACTCCTTTGTTGAAAATCCACTTCGAAAGTCGTGAAAAATCATTGCACAAAAGTGTTTACGAGTTAACTCCATTTTTTCGCTGAGACAAAATTTTCGAGTCACAGTAAACAACACAAGTTATGATCAAACGACAAAATGTTCTGAAGAAAGTTAGCGTTAACGGGGTGAAACTTTCAGATGACGCCTAAAGTACTTAGTGTTGTCAAGGCTCAAAATGTAAATAGCAACCCTCGTAGAAGATGATCTCTCAGACGTACTAGGTGGAAGTCTTTCATTCGTACTAGGCTTACATGAGGTAACACTAGCTTGGTAGATTCCTCTATAATTTTAATATTTCACAGCCATTGTTTCGTCGCAAGGCAATATCAGGTTCCTGCGACGGAAACTGGGACGGGAAAAAAATAAAAATCTGCCTAGTTAGTCTTCTCTCACTTACGCCTTAATAACCTTGATCTGCAAATCTCTCTCTGTTCAAATATAGCCAAAAGTAACTGCAAAAAACTAGTAGCTTAAAATTTTTACTTAAAAAATGTAATTAATACTTTAAGTTGCTTGCTTATTCAGAAGAGTAATTTTAACTGAACTATTTATATTTTTTTGGTACCCTAAGAGTACATACCCATCCATGTTACTGTTTAAATATTCGTTGACAGCTTAGGAGCACCTCGCGGCGATGACTGGTCAAGAAGAGATTATGGCATAGGGAGCGTAATGACCTAAATGAGCCCCACAGTTGCAATTTATTTCACTCGCTCTTACTTCCGGGTATTTTCCGATGTGTCAGCGGGCCCAGCGGGAGTCTGAAACATTTAAAATAAACTCAATTGTTGGGTGGCGGTAATAATGAATGGGTGACTTTAAAACACGTAGCTGATGCTCGTCATAATCGACAAACAAATGCACTTAGTGGAGTTCCAATCATGTGATACTAACATTTCCTCTATAAATATGGAAGGCGGTGAGTATATACTGGCGAATGATTTATTCTGAGATTACTGTTACAATTTGTTCTGTTGTCAAGTATTGACATGCTCAGGCCAATTTATTTATTTATTAAAATCCACATGTGCTGATAGACAGTTTCAGATAGCACACTAGCCCCAAGTAATCACAAAAGATAATTGTTAAAATCAGTCATTAAACAAAAGTAAACACATGAACACGCTGTTATTATCCGCCTGTAAAGCTTTCGATGGAATGGTAATTCTGGATTTACGTGAGATTTACCTGTACTGCGGACTTTTATGCACTAATCGTTGAGAAAACTCACTTTTCAAGGACCAGTCCAGTTCAGTATGTACAAGGGGCTGGGGTGATATATAAAATAGACTTATTGCGAAGAAAAGGTTGTCGAAGTATTTTGCTTTTCTTTATCCTAGTTTTGATCAAGAGCATTCTTAGTGGAGTTAAAAAAAGAGCATGTTAGAAAGAGTGCTAATAATGACTTGATCGAAATAAGCATAATGCTCTTTATTAGTGAAATAATGTTTTCGAAATTGTTGAAACAATGCCTGCTATATTCTTTTATGCATCCCAGGATGGACTGCTTCTTATTACTGCCTCGTATTAGAAAGTAGCAAAATTAAGCAGTAAATATTTCTTTTTAATACATTTGCATCTCTATGCGCTGTCGAAGTAGCTCTTATGAGATTGCATCAGTTGGTGAATAGGTTGGACTGTCCGGTCAGCGGTATCCACTGAGAAATCTTAATGATATTTACTTCCGTGAAAATATTGGGCAATTTTTAAAAATTTTCCAGACTTAAGCGACCTGCGAGGGCTGAGCTTTCGATTTCTGGTATTAATTTACATCAGAGTTTAATTTATGAATTGTTAGTCTTCATTAGCATATATTAATGACTCAACATCTTTGAGGAATACCAGAAATATTTGCGGCTTTCAAGTTAAATCTTCATCTTTTCGGAATCTCGATTAATCTCTCAATACACATCAATCTTAAAGTGGTGGAATACGATTTAATATGAAAATACGTATGCATATGCCTGAAAAAACACCTTGAAAAAAATTATTGGGGTTGAATGGTATTTGAATCTGTACTCTCTTTGGCGTGTGGTATGCTGCCAGTTACAATGCAAGTATATATGCATGCGCACGAAAGAGCGTGAAGCAAATAAAAACAAAGATTAACGGAAAACAAAATAAATTTCTTTTTTATTCAACAACATTGCAACATTCAATGTAAATATGCTTGATTTTAAAGACGGCTACTTTATTTCTAAATATTATTTTTACGCTAGAACGTCAAACATCACATATTCCCACCTTTTCAATAATGAGACTTCCAAAACCAATTTGAAAAGTTAAATTGCAAGTTTTTGAGGTGCCCCATGACTTTGTCAGTAGTCTGCGGGTTTGAGGGGAAAATATAAGTTATTTCGAAATCATACCTAATAACTCAAGCAAGTGAACACAGGTAATTTAAAATGTATTCACTCAAGCGGATGAACAGATGGATTTTTTTTTGCGGATTGATAATATTCATCAGTCTCGTTTATTGAATTTGTGAGAGTTTAATTTTGAAGAATAAATGACAGTCATAGTGTTATGCAATTGACTGTCAACTTACTCAAAAATAAGTGAACATTTTTATAATGCTAGTGGAAAGCGCCCCATAATGCTTAGTTTATGCTCATTTTCATGACTTTTTATTTTCTCTGCGCATGAAAAGAAGAGAAAACCATCTATTTGCTCTTCTTCAGTTTAGGTATTTTTTTTCTTCATCCGTCGTTAATATGCCGAATATTCTAATTCGATCGTTATCTCTTAATGCGCAATTTGATCTTCCTTTTGCTTCATCTGCTACAAATGCAGGAGAAACATCAAGAAGTTAATGAAAACTAGCAATGGCTTGGTAGCCAAATCGTGGAGAGAAAAACCACTTTGACTTGCTGGTGGGCAAACTATGTCTTTCCCCGCCCGAAAAGCTTCACCTGCATAGTATGTCGTATTTCATGACACCTGCTTCATCACATCATGGAAACACATAAGAAAAGGAACAATTACATCCCCTAGATCCATGAATGTGTTTCATAAAATACTGTTTTCCGTGAACATTTCCTCAGCGTTTGTAGATTAATATCCACAGCCGAACACTCCAAGGCTATGCTAGCGGAGGACAGCTGTGAAACAAAACGGGACTCGAGCAGAGGCAATGGAAGTAGTTGAAACTCTGGTCTCTCAGGAGGTAAGATAGATAAGATCCCTCCCTTATGTCAATTTCAATAATAGTGTGATGCATCTTATTTGCTTTGCATTAATTTCCGTCCTGCTCTCCTCATTTGAGGCTAAGTGTACTCTATCGATCAGAAATATTGCCTTGCAACTTTTAAACACTAACCCTCTCTGGCAAATCAACCTGAGAACCTGCATCCCATGCTAAATAAAATATTTTTCCATTCCAAATATTGCTATGCTTCAGTCTGATCAATATGCCGATTCTTTTCCTCCAACCACCACGCCAGCCTTGTATTTACACGTTTTGTCACAGTCTTCAGCATTTCATCCTAAATTGAAATGCCTTGAATCTGCCTTCCCTGCCTCTTTTGGGTTTTTTCTAACAACATTCCTGTCACATCCTCCACAATGCCTATTACTTCCTCGTTTGTTTTTCTTCTTTTTTACCTTTTCCGTCTTCTCCACACCCATTTATCATAAGCCTCCATTCTACTACTATCATCCTCTTTTAACGACCATACTTCCGCGCCGTATAAAAACACGCTTCATAGCAAAGTTTTTATTTGAACGTTTTTACTCATTGCCTTTGTCATTAACTCTCTGCTCTTGGACTAAACTTCCTCACTAAGCGCACCTCTTCTGTATTCCCTGCTACTCTGACCATCTTGGCGCTTCTTCATATGAAATATAAAATAAGTACCAGATCATTCTTCAATATAAAATAAGTTGTACACGTCTTAAGTGAAGTCCTTTCTACGGTCGTTCCGTAGTTGGAAATTTCTTTAGATGGTCTGAAAACTTTTGGGCTGTAGAAAGATTTTCAATTTATCTAATCATAGCATTATCAAAGTAGGTATTTTGTCTTATTCAATAGTTTAATTATTTCTCCGATGGCATGTCCAGCGCGGCTCCTTTTTGTCCCTCCCAAGGTGGTGTGGCGCTGGGATCACAATCATAATGTATGATGACTTGATGGAATGTGTTAACATCATTTGGATAACCCGACCCAAATTTCGGTGCCATACCTCTGCTGCGTGTTGAGCGCGTCTGCAGAAATGCGAACGGGATGAGGGAAGTTTCCAGGAAGTAAAGAGAGTGGGACGGCTGGCACCTCCGACGGACGGATAGACGAGGCCGTGGGAGAGGGGGGTGAGTTGAAGGAATGTAGGGGGTGTGGAACCTGGCCTAAACTGCCCTGCAGAAATGAGCAAGTCAAACATACGTAGACTCGCAGTGGGACCTCGGAAGATTACTTGGTTGGCAATAATATTTTCACATTGAATTTGAGGAATTGAAATGGGATTTACGCCAACTTGTAAGCACGCGTTAATTTTACAGCAAACGAAAGATTTTCGCGATCAAATTCCCATTTTTTCATTTTTTGAGATATCTCTGTAAATTGTACTTTTACATTGTTATACTTTGGGAGATTAGGGTTTTAATCCCTCCCGAGGCAATTGATTTTTTCTCATGGTGCAATACGTAACCACCGTGAGATGACATGCTCTTGCACAGTATGCAGTGTGCTGTCGAGACATTCTTTGATAATATTGCCATGAGGATCGGTTTCTCAATCACCAGGCACCTATTGCGAAAGTAAAAGGACGCTTACTTCAACAACGTAATGCATTTATTGAAGGAATCGTTTCATATGCTTCATACCGGATTCCTCTATTGATTCTAGCCCGCACTTCACGCGCCCTCATCTTCCTGTTTGAAGAGACTCCAGCGGTGTGGTATTGAGAGGCCTCGCCTCCTGAGAATTTCACCGCGCTGCATCAACTTAAAGTGATGAAAGAGACGAGAAGGTATTCCGCTCTTAATATGCCCGTTTCCCACTTCTAGACTCTCTCCTTATCCCATTTGAGAAATTCCTTTCCCCACTTATTATGTCAATCGAAATAATGTCTACTCATACAAAATCCATATTGTCTCTACGATTCCCCCATGCTTCATATCTCATATAAGTGAAATTCCTTGTACACACTCACCCTTCCGTTCAAATATGTCAAGGGGTCATTTTTATTGTTCGGCTGCGTTGAAATATTTTGCCCTCTTCCCCTTCAGTGGGTAGTTTTAAAGTGATAAATTACTCTTTCTAATCTGCAGATTACTTTAGTCTTGACAAGAAACTTAATTTGCAAGGAAAACAAATTGCCTGAAAAGCGAAAGTATCTTAGTTATATTTAATATTATTCAAGTTTCACATTATAGTATCCGTATCTCGCAAAACTTGATTTTCCATGTGGCACAAAGGTCGAGGTCCTCAGTAATTCTGTTTCCACGATGTCAATTTTACTACTAAAGCATATTGAAGGGAAAAAAATGATTGCATGTACTTCTTTACTTTTTTCTTAGTATTTCTTTCATAACATGATACCTGTACTCGTAAAGACTTATTATATCAAAGAAGTGAGAATTCTCTGTATTTAAATGAAAGTTAGTGAGACTGCACGCCAGAAAAGCGGAGGGTGGTCGGAAATACAAGTAGGAATTCAACGCTGCCATCTAAGGCTTGCTAGATAGTCCTGGAACTTATACGTAGGTCCCAACGTAAAATTCTGATGGATGCGGTGGCGCAACCACTGGTGAAGCGAGTGGGACCGAACTGCACGAGGAAAGAAGACGCCTCGCATTAAAATTGTCGCTATCGCAAGGGAGAGGTTTGATCATCACTGACTACGGCTTTTTTTAGGTACCTGAAAGATAACCCAGATACTCATAATAACCTTACACGTTTATAAGTTTAAGAAACAGCTGAATACAATTTATCGAATGGAGAGAATATTTTTTGTCAACTTAATCATCACCGCATGAAATCACTTAAACCTTAAATCGAATAACTTGTAGATATCTATTATTTGGATAAAAATGGAGGAAAAATACCGGATCGGACGGATTTTCTGACGGGAGAGAGTGAGAGAGAGAGAGAGAGAGGGGGGGGGGGAAGGGTGATACTGGAATGGATCTGGGAGACGAGAAGAACGAGAGGCACTGGTTACGTTTTTTTAACATTTAACGGCGGTGGGAGCGGTGAAAGTAATTAGCGCCCAATGGGCAGTTAAGCAGTGAAGGGGAGAAGGAGCCGACCTGATGCCGGAAACGGCCTACTCCTGAATATAAAAGTCTAAGCACCTCACTAATGCGCGCTTCTTCGTTCCTCCGGCCATAAGACTCGGCGCTTTAGTGACTCCACTTGGCGCACATTTCTTGGTGGCGGCCTTCTCCTAGATAAGTGCACGCCGCCAAGATCGGGGTGTTCTGGTATAGGAGACCGAGAGCTCTCCATGATGGAAGCCTTCGGTCATTATACAAACAGAGCGGTAAACTTTTTCAATGGGGATTTCGTATCCACCCCAATTTCACCTTTGTCTTGAAACGGATGGGTTATTAGCGTTTATGATTTCAGAGCGGTATTTGAAGTGGGTATGTTAAAAAAATGTATTTTACTTATTATTTGAAGAAACTTTAATGGATTCTGAACTCTTATCATTTTCTCTCATAAATTCTAGATATTCTTTTCTGATTCATGACGCTGTCTGACTGCAAATGTGTCCTTTTATGATTAAAAATAATTTACGATAGATTATCTGTAAAAATTAGTTAATGTTAAGAAGAACCATGGTACTGATTTTAGTCTAAATTACGCAAAAGAGTACCTGGAGAACATATTTCCTGGTCACTTGTCATCTGTTGAGTATACGATAATTCTCGTCAATGTGCATAGTAGTGTTTCATGCTTTATTCAAGCAATTTTGTTCCTTAGAAGTTTTTTGTCTAAATCTTCAACTGCGGAAAAACAGAACATACTCATTGCTTCTCAAGAATGCCACCGAGAATTGGTGCATTCAAAGAAATTTCTAGAAACATTCTGAACCACTACGGTGCCATCTTAACTTGCAATAGATGACCCTTACTCCGAATTACACACAAGACCCTCTGTAATCTGCGTTATCCTTATTTATAAAAATCTTTCACGCGGAATATAATTTTTCAAAATTTTCCTCAACTGCCTTTATCCCTCATCACCCATACCTTTAATGCATCTTCATTTGCGATAAAATTTGTACACTCCAGCAATCCAATTACGCCTAATTAAGATTATCACGATTTCCATTTATGGCATTTTGAGGAAAGCAGAAAATTTTGCTTCGTTGTCGGTTAAAAGTTTTAAAGCAGAACCCATTCATCTTGCTACGCTAGAAGTTTAGATTCGCAAACTTTGAGTTTGTAGGTGAACGCTTCACCTCTAAGCAAGATAAAGAACCTGATGCCGGTGCTCATAAACTTCCGTATTACCTACTTCGTTATTTTTAGAACAGAAGCTAGTGAACCTAGCCTGGCAATGACAATCTCTCCAGTAGATCCATGTATCATGAGGTTGAAGCCAAAATCGGATCCCGAGTCATTTACCCATGAAACATACGCATACTAATGTGTTAAAATGAGTAATCTGCGGCTAAATGTACAGTAGTTTGTCTCTTTAACAAAAGTTGATAAAAATATGAAATTAAGTTTTTGCGAATGACTTGCATTTGTAATATGAGATCATTCAATAAAATGACTGAAAATTATATATTGAATAAACTTCAATTGATTGAATTATTGAAAACAAGTATGTATAAATGTGTAGATTGAATGATCAGCATGTGCAAAAGTTGCAAACATAACGTGCTGGAAGATAGGTTTTCGAAATATATTACCCTTAGTATCCAAATGCTAAAGCTAAACCCATTTGCATATTTAAAACCATTTGAAGAATTCTATGCTCCTAATGGGATAGATTTCATAAGAATTCGCACATGCAGGCAAACAAGTGAGCTAATTGAAGCCATGTGAAAATAACTAAAGGAGAGGAGCTTAAAAATAATTTCATTCCGGCCGTTTGCGGTACAGTCTCCTTTCTCAACTGTTCTCAATGAAAGACTTTAAACGTGGGACTTCCTTGAACCCAGGTTGGGAGCTGCAGAGTCTCTGGAACTTGTTATTGTTATGGTGATTGGCAAAGTCGAGGAGGTTGAATACAATGCATTGCATTAATTAATACCAGCTCATCTACATGAAAAGCAGGACGGAATTTGCTGCCATGTTTTTAACTCTAATATTGTGGTGATTCACACAGAAAACTACTCTGGTAGATTAGAATAGTTGATGAAGTTATCTACTGAATATTTATTGAAATTGACTCTCCCTAAATTCTCAGCGTTTTTCTGAGCACAAAATTTACAGTAAAACTATCACTTGGAGTGTTCGGATAGAAACCTAAACTACTTTATCTTGCTGTCATATTTCGATTTTTTAGAAAAGATAGATCTATCCGCAATGTGATATAAATCCATTACATGTATTCAACGTGAAAACTACCATAAATTACAGATTCAGGTGTAATGTGGTGGAACTGATCCATAATAACAGAGACGAAAACTCTTGCAAGGTTCCACTTAACAAGTTATAATCAGTTATTAAGTGGAAAATTGCAATAGTTATCGTCTCTGTTAATGTGAATACTACCTTTGAATTAAAGTCTTTGTCTTCCATGCACTCTGATATACTTTGCTATCCAAGTGAGTTTTTGAAAGAATTTCCAGTAATTCTGAACCAAGTCGCTCTTGTCTTAATTTGTTAGTATTACCCATATTGTTACACTACGGATAAAATCAAGTTTTAAAGAACAAATATTAAACATTTATTCTTTGGGAAACTTTTCATGCGAGCATATGTATGAACTCGTACACTTGGTCACTTTCTTCGTCATTTTTCAGTCAAAAATCAGAAATTTAAAACTGTTGGACTTGAATTATAATGATTACACAGTAGGATTACTTTCAGCTATGAAGTGTTTTGTAGTTTTTGCTACAAAGTGTGAGAACGGCGTCGCTTTCCTGAAAAATGGAGCCATGGCAATTGTTTTGTGAATATTTCTACATATTTCATCAAATTCCAAGAAACTGCTGGAGATGCCGCTACGGTAACTTTTAGCGGAGCCATCCGCTAAGTGTACATTAAAATGCAACAATTTCAGAGTATGTAAAAATCATTCGCCTTGACCGAGATCCGAACCCGGATCCCTCGATGTCAGACGTCTTTTTACCTACGAGACTACCTTCCAATTTAATGTTCTTATTCGCTCGTTACATTTATTTTATAAAGCACACATATTTGCACTACACATTCATTTATGTGCTATTGAATTTCCATCATTCTTTTATCCCCATTCAGCATACACGTTTCGCTGGGGTGCAATTCTGCCACGTCTGGCAATCGAATGTGGTCGTATTGATTTCGCTTGCTTTTTGATCGTGCTTCATTTTTTTAAATAATAAAGATCATAGTTCCGGATGAAGTTTGGATAAGCTACAGATACCATCTTTCGGTTTGAATGCTACACTGTTGGCTTCTTGTAGCCTATCATAAGATGTAGTGGGGAAATATTTGGACCGGATTTCTTTTCCTTTTTGTGCTTGTTCTCCGTTTCCTTTTTCTGAGCAGCAATCATACGCAGTCTTAAATGCAAACTTATATTCAATGGTGCCACCACAGTTGAAAGTATCTTGTGATAGCTGTTACGTACTGATTGTCATGAAAACAGTAATTTCGCGTATTTTTTATACTCCAATTATGGATCATGAGTTATTACGTTGGATGCAATTGGCAGAAAGACTGAGTAGAAAATGAGCTATCGCTCTTTCCCTGGCGAGGATCGTACCTATTTTCTGGAAATCGGGCGCAGTTGAACCGGAAAGCGGAAGGGGGAATCGAGGGTCGGTGGTAACTGTGAAGGAGTTCTCAAGGGGCGGGAGACGCGGTGGGGAGTGTGCGGGGGGACTGTGAGTTTTCGTGGGAAGAGGAGGGTAGTGGATGAAGGTGAGGCGCGGAGGCTGGAGGGGGCGAGGGAGGGAGAAAGGAAGAGGGTGGTGGATGCAGGATCATTTCAGCGTGAAAGGGAATGTGGAGGGGAGGGCGATAAATCTGTACGTGGAACATCACCGGTCTGACCTTGTGGGGCACACCATCTCCTTCGCCACTTTCTCCTTCTAGAGTGACCAGACCTAGTTGTTTGAGGGATGGAGGGAGAGGGGGGAAGAGGTGGAAAGGGGGATGGCAGGAGCAGCAAGTAATGGTGGAATACTGGGGGGTAACTGGTGTAGATACTGTGACTCCCCGAGATGGGACAAATATTTTTACAGTGTCTTGAGAGTTCTTAAAAAGGCGGCGGCCGAATGGGAGAAAGAGGTTGATTGTCGAAGTCGGCTATTCGACGTCTGATATGGCCTGGAGAATATATGTACATGTAACAAAAGAAGAGCCCGTCAAAACGCCATGGTGGATTAAAAACGAGTGTAATGTATTCTAAAATATTTTAGAACCAGCGAGCAATATTGGCGGAGTAGATTGGTGTGTACTTTTAGATCGATTGACTACTGTCCGGAGTCACGAGGATTCGTATCTCAGGCGACGTCCTTCGGCAAACCCAAGCTTTGTGGAAAATCATAAATGGCTTAAGACTCTGGAACCCCTGCCAATTCTGAGTATATTTCGTAAACCATAGAGTTCAGTGCGAGGTAAACTCTACGTTAATTTGTTGGAACGATTCTCCGGGTTGATTAAAATGGTAGTAACGAACGATGTTTGTTGAATAACCTCTGAAACCACTTATTGGCCAGTCTGACCGGAAAAATGGTAAGGTTATGCAGGAACACCCAAACCAGAAACCCTTTTGCTTACTCGTACTTTGTTTTTCACAAATAGCGCAATTTATTGTTTATTTATTTTTTAAATCACCATTCTTTCACTATATTCGCTCCCCAGTAGAACGTACATGCGATAAATTTACACTAACGCGTCCCAGTCACCTCTGAAATGGCGGTCACGAAGTTTGAAATTCCTGTTTCATCTTCCTGTGAGCAGATAGATGGGGAATAGCAAGTGGTCATAAATCACTAATGAATTCGCTAGAAGCTGCATTGACTTTCGTCTGAGAAATACTAGCTTTCACTGAGAGACATGCTGAGACAATTCATGTTATTCCAAGCCTTATCGTAATCAAACGATCCCTTTTAATATAAATATTTTTTGTGCTTCTTTCGCCATATTCATCTTGAAAACGTTTATTTCCGGATTGCCCTAAAGGAATATTAATCACTTTCAATTGCCTAAGATGTCGTTTCTTGTATTTAATATAATGGAGGAGCTTGTCCTTGCGATTAGAGTAATATTTACACTTTTTTTTAAAAGTCTGGACTCAAGTCTTGACGAAAAGTGAAGAGTCAGGCATGATGCTGTGGAATCGAGACATAATAAAAACTTCGTTGCAATTTTCCACAATTAAAAGTTTAACTGTGGAAAATTGCAACGAAGTTTTTATCAAGTCTTGACGTTTATGTCTTAAGCCTTGACTTGTTAAGCACCTAAATTTTGGCGTAGTAATCGCTGAAAATTCTTAAATGAGGTAAACATATGATGTTAATGCAGTAATTTTCATTCAATGATTTTCAAATTATTAAAGAAACCTATATTTCGGAAAGTGGCCTTTTCACTGTCTTTAATTTTTGCGGCACGGCATAATTGTAACAAAATATAAATAAAAAATTATGAGCATCAAAGCATTGGAGTTAATAACTTTCAGAACTGATGTCATTATCAATAACTGCAATTCAACAGAGCCAAGTAAACTCTAAATGGGGAACATTTATATACTCATGCCGAAATCTATCGGTCATACGCAAATGAATAATTAGTTTCCGAAGAAATCTTATAGTTTGTTCATCATATCGTTTCATTATTTCATCAACATTCGGAAAATTCTAACATGATATTCACAAGGCATTGGGTAGAATAGTCAACCTTTCAGACACGTTACCCCGTGTCCATCTTTCCAGGTTTATAGAAATGAATGGACAGGTGCGTTGGCATTGATTTTATATATGCGTACTTAATTGCTTTAGAATCTGTTCGAGTGATGGTTCATCAGTCAGACGCGACAGATAATCTGACAGAAGGCCGATGGAGTGAGTGGAATAGTGAAGGCTGCATCTTTAAAAAGTTTCGTCTGAAATAAAGAAAACGTGGGTGCGGCAGGTGAGTGGGATCCATGAGAGAAAGTGCTCTTTAAGGGATAAGAAATGGTTCAAAGAAGATCCTTTAGATTTGTCAAAAATATTTACGAATAGAAAGTAAGTGACAGAGTTATTAGAAACCTTAGATGGAAGCTCCCTACAATCACGACGAGAGTGAACCAGATTAAAAGTATTAGAAAGGCGAAGGGCTCTCTGGTTTACGCCTAAGATGGAAAGGCAAAGAATTTAACACCCTGGACAAAATCGAATGGCTATATTACAGACAGTTAGATGCATTCAATGAAAGACTTGAATACTCATGCCTCCATCCTGTTAGTACACATTCACAGTAAAACCAAGGTTAATGAATCTTTGGAAATTATGATTTCGTTTACGAATACTTCAATTATCCATACAATTATATAAAGGATGGTGTTCAGACCTCCGGTCATTAACGTGGACGTTCGGAATGGAAATGAAAAATGTAGAGGAATGATTTCACATTACATCTTACAACGTCACGTCAATGGTAACCTTCAAGTAGTGTCTTTATGGAATCTGAGTCGATGGCTGGGAATCTTTTAAGTGAAGTCATTCGATTATCCAATTGAGATGCTAATTTCACTCTTTACCAAGCTCAGTCGTTATGCTACTGACTTCTGAAAGAACATCTTCAGTCAATAATAGATTAGGCAGTATTGTCTATTCCGATGCTCATCGCTATCATGGTCATGCTATTGTTCATCGAACACTTGCTTGGTACTATATTGCTAATTTCCGGAATTTTCTATCGTCCCCTCTCCTGACCATGCTAGACTTAACCTGTTTTGTCTGTATTCTTAGGTTGTTTATTATCGGTCTGATTCATTCTCAACTTATTCCATGTCTTCATTTCTGATTTGATACTTTTTGTGCAATCTTTGATAGGTCTGGGAAAATTCTATTCCGCTAGCTTATAATTTTCTTTCTTCTTAGTCACGATAGCCAACGTTTCAGTCCATGCTTTTGGATCGCCGTTGTTTTATATAATATCAGACTAGTTTGTTTACCCAGTATAGTTTATAGTCCGTTTTTTTTGTTCTTATTTTCTTTCGATTGTTCCGCGATATGATTTGAGTTTTTGTAGCATATTGTTCTATATAATTTGAGAAACTATATGTTATATCGCATCCTAAGCTCTACATGCTTAGGGAAACATTTATCTTTATTTATTTTACTCATTACTAGGTCTTTTCCTGTGAAAACAATTATCTTATATTTTCTAGTTGAAATTATAAAGTCTAAACTAGGACATATTATATGTGACTCACATAGCTGTCTTCTCTTCCGTGGCTTATGATTTGGTCGTCATTGAATACATTTTCCACTTACGCATTAATTAATCAATATATACGTTTAAGAGGGTGACTCAATATTGCACCCTTGTGTTAAATCTCTGTTGACGGGCATTGTAGGTATTTCCCCTTTCAGTGTACTTTATTGATTTCTACTATTGCAGTAGTTCAATTGTTCTTTCTACAAAATGACGTTACTCTTGTGTTTAGTCATACCCAAGGAATAATATTATCCTTCCAATACATATTAATAAAACTCAGGAAACTGACGTATGATGCGTACAGGAAACGTTCTGAGTTTATTCTGACCCTTCCTTGTGATTCTTCAATTTTTAGTTTTTCCAGAATTGCATCGACTTCTTCGTGATATGTTTGTCGAGAGAAGGATCACATTGTTTCGTGTCACTATGATTGTTAACTCCTTTTAGTGGATAGACTAACGTACTGGCTTCCCACCCAGAGGGTCCGGGTTCAAATCCCGGCGTTGTTGAATATTTTTCAGAGGTATCTCGATCCCTACTTGAGGTGCTTTGTGGAGGGCACTTTGAGTGAGTAGTATATATACCTATAGAGGTATAAATATATGTAATTATATATATATATATTTATATAAATATAAAATATATATATATATATATATATATATATATAAAAGTCATGTCTATCTTTTGATTCACCTACTTTCTGAAGAATGAATACAGGTTACCTGTGCGAGAATACTATGCATGGACAGCCAGAGGAACGAGATCAATAACTGGCTACATCATCGTCAATAATAAAAAGTAACTTATAGAAATTATTGGTCGAATTAATGACATTGCCGTTTTATATTAGAATTCACATCCGTCTATTACGGAACGTAGAGAAAGTGATTGTCATTATATCACTTAAGATGCTACTCTTCATTGCCCAATGGTTTCAAATCGTTCTCTTCCATTGCTGCTGATGATTCGGCAACAGTTTGGCGCTTCATTGCCTGGGATCTCAAAATTGGAATAGAAAGTCGGACGTCTCGGAAAGACAATCCTTTCTCTCTGAGGAAGTGGATAACGCACCGTAGTTGGAAGTCAATTAGATAAGATAAATAATCGTCGTCTAGGGATGGGAACTGCTTATGAAGTCGCTACGAAGACAATAACGATTAGCATTGGTTGTAGGTTATAGGCTAGACTGATTGCAACGATTGCCTCAGCAAAGATGGTTGATGTGACGGGAAGGCTTGATATCGAAGAACAGGCGTCTTTCTCCAACACGTCACATCCATGGCATTTTAGGTTCCTCCGAGTAACAAACGCGTAGTTAGAATATGTATGGATCAGTTTTAAAGGCATTTATTGGGAGTCATTCGGTGGTATGCCAGATTAAAATAAACACCTTTTTAGTTAAAAAGATGTCCTTCCACAGCATTTGAAGAGTTTTCCACGTGAGAATATTCAGTGCGTGAGTTTTCTCGATGAGAGAGACTGCGCCGTCGAAATCGGCGGAGCTGTCGCTGGTGTGAATGTTAAGGTGGCGTGGGGTCAACGGTCGGATCTAATAGACTCGGCTGGGACACAGCGCTCCTTGGAGGTCATTCGCACTGCATAGATATTCACGGCAAAAGAGAATGCTGGTTGTCTCCGCCTGATTTTGAGACGACTCTTGAATGAATTTATGGAATACATGGTGTATATCTAGCATTAATAATTTTTTGGGAACTAAGGGTTGGAATAGGGTGATTAATTGTGTAAGAGCATCCAGTCTCTTGCCGAGTGAAAACGGAAAATGTTATAATATCGAATTCGGGCCCGGATCGATCCTGTCGTTAAGGCAACGCCAACGAAAATAAAATTTTCACGAAATAAATCCTCTGGCTTCATGCGTTATGGATACGTTTTAATTGCAATGAAACACCTCAAATGTTAAACTTATCACAAGAGAAAAACGGTAGATGCGAGAACACTCTTACTGAGAGATTTGACACACGCGTGTCTGTTTCCAGCTAATATGCGTAGTAAGAGGAAACGTTACTTCGTAATTTGGAATTTGAATTCTTATCCTTGGTTTGCCCGTGACAATCCTTTCCCTTTCTCGATTTTTCACCGGTGAAAACTGAATGTGACAGACCCGGAGATTGGCTGAGGAAGCTGATGTATCATTTCCAATTATGTCCTCGCTCATTACTAATGTTTGTCGTCTTAATTAATCCTGAAACGCTTTCCTCTCTCTGAATTGAAGGAGATTTTTCGTATTATATTTTTCATGCATTGATTTGAACTCACTTTCCCAGATGCCATGAACGTGGATCGCGGGTGTGATTTACTTTCAACCCTTTCGGTCTGTACCAAAGCCCTATCAAAAACTAGCAATGAGTTTGCTGGCAAGACTCCCGTCGTCTACCCATGGAGTAATTTGATTGATCCGGAAGTCATTAACCATAAATCAATTCTCCGAAAAACTCGAAAGAGTTCCTAACTACGTCACGATTAACAGTTAGCGAGGGCTTCTCTCTGCAGTCGAAAAGTTCGGGACACAGCTGCCATCCATGAGATATGCAACCTCACGCTTTATTAATTTAAACGTATCATCTGTTCTTTTGATGTCTATCTTCGTGAGAGTATTTTTTCTGAATAAGTCCATCCCCAGTCATTTTATTGCCGTAATGTTTGATTATTTTTGTGATCTAAAGACACGTGAAGTTATTTGCGTCATTAGGAATAGGTGGGTAATTTGGTAGAGGCAGGATTTTCAAAGGATGGGGAAAAGCTGGAAAGAAACCCGACGTCGGAATAGTCTTCTCGTAACGAATTAAGCCTATGGGTCAATAATTTAACGGCCCATTTGACGGACGGCGTTTTTCACCTGATGTGCTCTCTACATTGTACCCAAGTTGGGATTTGATTGCCTCTGAATAGTTTTCCAATACCGGGCAACGTATGCGAACTCGGGCCCTTGAAGTGGAAAGCCATAGTGGATAGCTACCGAACCAACCCGATCTCCGAACATAACGTTTTCTAAGCTAATCAGCGTCGAGTCACAATCACAGAAATTTAATGTGAAAGCCATCGTTCATAGATTGCGAGCGGAGATACTCTAAATTAATGATAGCGCAATTAGGTGTTTGTGTTCGTTCCCAGCGTTACCCTAGGGCATCGGAATTTCATTTATCGATGTTCCTCCTCACTCTTAGCCATTCCCCTTCCGCCTGTTATTGTCTTCTCTCACATTCTATTCGTTATTTAAACATAATTTTTTTTATGTTCAATCATTTCCTGCTCTAATCACCATCCCATGCCTATAATCATAGCGTATCCCTCACATCTTCCATTTCCCATTTGATGATACGATAGGCTAAAGCTATGATTAATTAGAATTACATCAACGGTGTTGCCAAAAGCAAAAATTTGTGGAAGTTTGTATTTGAAATTCCGTCTTCGTCGGAGTTGATGAGGTCAGGTAACTGTGCACATTTAAAGTCAAATAAAATTTTTATTACCAGCCCCTGATCAGTGATCTTTCACCTCTTTCACTGAAGCACGTTGGCATCATGCACAATAAAGAATGCGCTCCCATATGCGTTGAGTCGGGGATTTATGAGATTTTTTGTGGTCACCTTAAACATGTTTAAAACCACTAGAAATAGGAAATAATCTATTTAATTTGAGCGTCTTGATGAATTCGAATACTTTTAAATATTCAATGAAAGAAATAGGAATTATTAGTTTTTAGTCGATAAAATGAATCAAATTGCATTCAAATATGCCAAGACATTTCCAGTGTGGAAAAAAACCAAAGGACCACATTCTATTAGCCATGCATTCAGCATTTCATGATATATTTGCTGTTTTCTAATAAACTGTTTATATTTCTCTCTTTTTGTGCTCGTGTATAGTTTGTATCAGAAGGAAAAATGAAATTAAATGGGAAAACGTAATCGGCGTTCACTTTTACAATAAGTAGTTTTTTTCATAGTAAAATATGATTGTACATACATTTTTAGCTATCTACCTGAAGTGAGATATTTTCGATGAGTGATTTTTTACAGCGAATTATTAAGAAATCGTTCCAAGCCTAAGTGTTGTTACCTACTCCGTTTTTAAGTGATGAAATGGAATTAAAATTATTTGTAAAGCATTGCGTAAGACATAATTGATTTGATTGGTGATTCATTAAATAAGAGTTAGGGAAAAGTATTAATTGTGATATGACGATGCAAAAAATAATTCAAAAACATGGAAGCTAATTGCTATGCATTATTATCAACGGTAATAGCAGGTATCATTTTCATAGAATGAGTTTTACACCTAGGAAGGTAATCTCCGACTAATCCAAAAGCTTGCCATAGGTTAGATCATTTTAAAGGAATTCATACAGTTATTTAATTTTGGGTGAAATGTAATTAATAGTCTGAAATAAAAGCAGTTTTGTAAATATCGCGAACACTGATGCATATTTTTAAGCGATTTTTAGTTTCGGATGTATTTGTACGCAAGCGAAAGGCACAGGTATGAGTACTGTGCAAGCATTATACTCTTTGTCTGCCGTATAAATCAGGATAGCGAAGTGAAACCACTAATTTACTAATCAATGTGCGACCTTCTTTTGGCTGGAAAGACGGAAACGGTGCATGCACCTGAAGTCTGACCTTAATAGGTGGACTGTGACGTTCTATCTGGATGGTCAAGAGACTTGCTCGTAGGCAAATTGTTAACATTTGGTCTGACTCTGTGTAATTTATATTTTCATTTGATAGATTAATTAACATTCTGGATCTACGAACAACTCGTGAGTTTAAAATAAAGCCAGATTTTTTTATCAATGGTGAATTGTGCAGGCTAGTAAATGAGACGAAATAACTACGAGATCAGGCAACGTTAACCTCACTAGAGGAGGGGATTCTGTTGGTATTTATATTTAGGTAGAATATCTTTGGGTTGTTAATATTTCCCCAATTGAAAACTATTTGACTCAAACATTAGGACCTTCAAGCCTTCGCTACCCTAAAATATTTGATTCTCTACTCGTTAGTATTATTTTTCAAGGATCTTCTTTTTTAGTTCTGTATGTCTCTTGGTATACCCTATTCTATGAGCTTGGTTGTAAATCTCAAGGGTTAACTTGAAATTGCGAGGGAAAAAATCCAAATGTCGTGCAAGGTTAGCAGATGGAAAAGGATTGAGTAAGTAAAAGAGGTTCATTGCCGAGCAGACAGATTCATGCAGTCCTTTTTCCCTCTTGCAAGACTTGAGGCCACCTCTTATAAAAAAAGAAAAAGAAACATTGAAAAGCTAAAATTATTTATAATTTAGCAAATCAATTTAAAATTATTCATATTTTACGTTTTTTTGTAGTTTAAAATGATTCCATTACTGTTTTCCTAGCGCACATTCCTACTCATCCTGGAATTGCCTTGCCGAGCGGTACTTTATGAAAAAATGCGTCTCCTTTTTCTTTCGGTAATATTTCTCGGTTATTCAAGGTGTCTCTTTGACGCTCTGATTCTTTACCCATGTTGGATTGGTTTTTGAAGCAGTCCTAACAAAGCAACCAGTCTTGTTTAGTAATGATCTTGATCGCTCCCATATATTTCAGCTTCATTCACGGTTAAAATGGTCACGTAATCGTAAAATGTTTTACATCAATGTTTCCCGTTTTTACAATCCAACCCACTGATCAATAGTTTCGACTCTCATATAATATACATCTTGCCACAGCGTCAAGAAGCCTATTCTTATTATATGGTTTTTAAAGAGATCTTACTTATATTTTGTGTGATGCGTTTATTGGTTTCAACAGTTTCGTTCATTTTAATTCCATTTGATTAAGTAGACATGAATAAAAATAGATTTTACCCATAATGAAATGCATTCATTCTTAGAATGTATAAACTATAACATGATAAACTACAATGCAAATCTCACTGCTTGCATCCATAAATTAATATGGATCGTACCGAATAAAATGTGACCCGTTAAATCATACGATAAGGCTTGCCAATGTTTGTAGTAACTAATTTAATTTAACATGAACAATATTTTGTAGAAGAGAGCAATTAATTTTAGCACATAAGGTATATCTTAATCAGTGACACCTTTTTTCACTTAGCCTACCTACTAATAATTAGGCCACTTCTCAAACTATCAATAGATTGCAGACTCAAGAGGGATGATTCAAAGGCTTTGTCCCGCTTTGACCTGGAATTGATAGTAATTTGTAGAAAACATACACGAGCATTTTTGTCTTTAAGGCTCTATTCTGTGTTTATTTATTTCTCTGGCTTTCGAACGACTTCTTCCGGGGAAAATCCGATTTTGACGCCGGAGAAAGTGTCGTACTTTAAGTAAGTAAACATTGGATGAAACACCAAGAACAAATTATTCATCATTAGCGCCACTCCGCGGAAGGCTTCCAATTAATAACAAAAGAAAACCTAACTTAATATTTCTGCTGCAAACATCGCTGCAAACGGCTCACTCATCGGTTAACTCGTATAATTCTTTTGAGGACGCATTTGGGGGCACAGCTTTCCTCAACGAAATCCTGCGCGGCCGAAGGTTCCCACCCTCTGCTCACCGACCGCCGCGCACCCTTGTTTTTCCCATACTAATCACGAGGCGTGGTTTGGTGCACTCACGTCCACTCCTGCGGGCCCTACCGATATGAAAAGCCGCTGCAGCGCCGTCTGGGGGAAAGGGAACATGTCGTGCTCAACCCTCGCCCTCTTGATTTCTCTCCAATTCTGGCGCATCCGCCGACGCACTGAAAAGCGGCATAGAAAGAGAGAGACCACGGAAGCGAATTGGGGCCTCTAGTCCCACGAGGCGGCGAGACCGTAACTAACCGTATATTTGTAAACGGCGGCGACGACAGAGGAATCTTGCGTCCGTCCTTCCAACGCGCGTTCTCCAATGGAGGGAGGCAGGGGTGGGATACGTCTCATTTTCCAACGAGAAGGAAGAGGGGCGGGAGAAGATGATGCGTGAATGCCTTCTCTTTCCTCTTCCTCCGCCCGGACGGACGTCCTTGACCTTCTAAAATCTGACGAAAGGAACCTGACACATGAAAAGTGGGAGGAGGAGGCAATCTTCTGCTCCCATGACGGGCGCAATGTTTTGAGCCGCCATTAGGCACAGCCTACCCTCAACTTGGCTTTTTCTCCAACCCTCACGAACACCCCCTTTGGTGCGAGAGAGAGAGAGAGAGAGGAGGGAGGATGAGAAGGCGGTGGGTGGTGTACTCGGAGTGGGGCGATGTGATGGGCGGGTGGGTGTCGGAAGGAGGAAGGAAATGCATTCGCTGGGGGAAAGGCGGTTGAGGAAGGGTCGCGGTGATATGTCTTGCTAGCTATCCGATTGGGATGTATACACCTGATATGGAATCCTCGAGAGGAAAGGGCGTTATGCGGGGGAGTGGAAATGGATAAATCATGTACTGCACATGTGTGCGCGTACATATATTTTATCTTTATACTTTTAGGGCGTGCAGTTGGCGTATACAGGAGACCTTGTTTGGGATGAAAAGGGAAAGTAGGAGACAGAATAGGTAGGGAAGATAAGAGCGTAAGTATGTGGAAGTATTCATGTTCTGCTTATCATGAAAGATCTCAGGAATGCGATTCGATGGGGTGACTAGTTTTCCACATGGAGCATTATACGACCTCGGATACGCTAAATTGGAAGTTGAAGTTCAAATATCGGCATTATGTCATCTATCGCAGGAGTTTGAATCATTGTCTAGGTAATATGTCCCCTCGTGTTATGTTTAATATTGTTGGTAATTTATTCCGCATGATATGGAAAACTATCCACTGTTAGGAATCTCATTGAATCGATTCCGTCATCCTCACATGTAACTCAAATAATGTGGATAAAATTGAATGAAGCAGTTTATCAACGATTCAGAAAAAGATTTCAATCATTATCCGGCACAGAGGTGTCACGCAATAGTCGATTTCTGGATATTTTTCCTCAAGGTGACAACAGAATGATTTTATCATCTTCTGAAATACTACTTTATCGCATGGAGATAAAAACTAAATTCATATCTAAGAAGCGTATTGTACTAATACCTCCAGTTGTAAATATATTATAACTCAACGGTAACATCAGAGTTGTATATCCTAGGACTCGATCGTTGCATAGATAAAAATGCAATATTATGAAAATGGCACTTGGCTACTCGCATTAGATTCCATTTTTTCATCTTAGGAATTTTGACTTAAAAGTACTCTTTGTCCTTAATTATCGCGTCAAGTCAGTCCAGACATAATCTAAAAAATAGATTATCATTGCAGGCATGAAAGTGGTTCGATGAATTAGGGAATAATGTACAGTATTATTTACCCTTATCATTCTGGGATATACTTCCCGGGAAGTAGGAATCAACAAATTTCGGGAAATTCCTTGCTTTAAGGAAATAGCTTTAGCTACAGTTTGTTTTAAGTGATTTGGAAGTTGGTTCAATAAATGAGGTAGAAGTTCGGTTCGGAGGTTTTGCGCTCATCCTCGATCTTCAAACAGATGTCGACTAGCTACCGATTCAAACGAACGAGGGCGGGGTCGATTTCTCCGGATAGGGTGAAAGATGAAGTGATCCTGAACAGTTTATAAATATATTCTAATGTAACAAATTTATTGATTTTGAAATGAAAATATAACATTACCCAGAGGAATGGTGGTCAGTA
The DNA here is from genome assembly GCF_022747635.1 of Hetaerina americana. Classification (NCBI taxonomy): domain Eukaryota; kingdom Metazoa; phylum Arthropoda; class Insecta; order Odonata; family Calopterygidae; genus Hetaerina; species Hetaerina americana. The sequence continues at coordinate 9,837,942 of NW_027286514.1, read as the reverse complement.
TTAAGTATGTATTAATAATTGAATTGCCGTTCATCATGCTCATGCTTGCGAAGGCGCGTGCTTAGTTCTGGAAGACGAAAGCCTTATAAATTAAAAAAAATATTTTGAGAATCATTCGTATTCATTCAAGTTTTCATATTTTTGATCCTCCACTCTGTTAATAGAAGAAAATCTATCAGCCGGCCAACGTCCCAGGCTGTTATAATAATTTATGAAGTCCGACGGAGAGAAATTCCATCCGGTTCACGAAGATACGAGAAAGGATTAAGTGCTTACTTTTATTAAATTTACGAAAGGACATTCATGATTATTACAACTTTTTATCACCTAATGCTTTGCCATTCTTTGAATGCCTGTATTTTGAATGCATTCCTTGACTTTCCCCTCTTGCTGGATTTTATTAACTTTATTAATTATAACTATAGCTAATGAATAGCTAGTCAACGAGTCAGCCATAAACAGTCATTGCTGAGTAAATCATTACATTGCATTAGAAAATCAGTGTGATGATTACAGAATAAGATTAAATGATGCAAAATATAGGCTATACAGTTTCCGAGTAAGAGAAATGTTTAATCAAACATTTAAATTCGAGGCCAAAAACTGGAGTAGGTGGAACAGTTTACAGGTATGTGCGTCAGAGGTGTTTTGGAAAAACGTGGGCAATGCAGTGGGTACATCAGAAGAAGATTTCCACAGGGCAAAGGAACTTCCACAAATAGGAGGGAGTGGAAGACAGGTTCGCTGGGCACTGATATTAAGAAACAGCTCGTCAAAACTTTGTTGTAGAGCGTGGTTTTATGAGGCCCGGAAAATTGGTCATTGAACCTGGATGATAGGCATAAATTGGAAAATTTGGGTTTCGGACCTGGAGAAGAATGAAAAGGGCAATATGTTCGGAAAAGAAAACAAGCAAACAAGTCCTAGGCGTTGGGAGGAATACCAAATTGGCAGAAATCGGTGGATGCCGAGCATTGTGATTCGCGAAAGCATGTGGAAGACTGTGATAGAAAGGAGAATGTTAGGCACGCGAGGAAGAAGAGGTAAGGCATAGGATAGGCGTGTTGGACGGTATGAACGGAAGAAGAAATTTTGCGGAATTGAGAGTTTAATGTAATTCAGTGTGTCAGATTTTTCTTATTAGGCGCGGCTAAAAAAATATAGCAGTGGTCAGTCTTGAGTTCTCCAGAAACTTACCTAAAATGGCAGACTTTGATTGATGAAATCGTTAAGAAATATTGACCATATTTACTGCTTTTGTCATGCTGATCGCTTTTCCGTTCCTCATTCTCAATACCATCACAGATCCCTCTCCTCTGCTTAAATCGAAGGAAAAAGTCAAACAGAAGCAAGGTTTGAGCTAGGAACGTTAGAGTAATCATTCGGCATGATTAACATTTTATCTTTGATGTAGTAGATATGCATTTGGACCGGCTCTTAGCGGAGTTCAGAGTTGTCTTTGGCTCTGATGTATTAAATGAAAAATGTTCAGCGTAGGTAAAAATTTACCAAGCTCTTTTTTACGAATGACGTCCATTAATTTGATAACTTCAACAATATTCCGGTGTATGCATAGTAAAACATGGAACATAACTCTATTAAAAAGACCTTACTATAATACTTAGCTCTAGCCGAATAGATCTTAGGAATAAAAATACCAAATAGAGCGTTACAGATATTCATCCTCTTCTGATATTTATCCTCGCACATTCATGCGTGAAGACCTCTAGAGAAAGAATTAGATATATTTGGACTTACACAACTCAATTTATTTGCACCAATGCAACGGACCTTATCTTTCATGTCGTTTTTAGTTGCGATAATTCAAGTATCAATCACGCAGTTTTTATCATGATGCAATAATCAATTCAGCAGTTGGTTTGATTGTTGGGGGTAGAGCTAATCTAGTTTAACCTCAAAGGAATGTTAAATTTGCTCATCAGGGTAGGAAAGCTATCTCCTTTCTCTGTGCCACCTGTTATCTTCCATTCATGCTAATTGCACTGCTTATGTGAATGTTGGGGTACCTAGAAGTGTAGGATAGAATCGAACCCGGGTCCTCCACTCATTATTATCTCAGCGTTATGCGGACTGGATTACCCCGACCCTATTATTTACAACGTCGAGTGGATAATTTGTCCCAAACTATATCAGGCAGCTAGACGTAAATGACAATACTAGGGATATGTTCTGTGAAATTGGTAAATTCGAGAAATCATTTTCTTCTATTGACTAATTCAAGAACAGAACTCAAAAGGAGGAAAACAGTATCGCATATTAGAGGTGAATGAACGCCTCCACAGAAGTTTTTTTTCTTTTTCGTGGCTATTTCTCGTCTCCTGCAATGCGTCATCGCGTCGGCTTATTTGATATAGCATAAATGTAAATAAATGAGTAGGAGTATTTCCTTTTTTGTTTTTTTGCGTTGGAAAATGATTAAACTTGGTTAGCCTGTAACTTTTTTTAAGACCGTCAGCAATCTCTCCGGCGTTTCAACGGACCCTACCCGATAACCTTGTTAATATTTTCTCACGAGACAGAGGGTAGTTATCGAGGTAAGGGTTGGTTTCTCAGGGGCAGCATCCCTAAGTAATGATATACAATTGAAATTCTCCCCCTGACAAGTGGAAGTAGCATGGATTGAGCATCCGCTCTCTATGAGAGTATGAATGCCTATAGGCCGACTTGCACGATGCAATACTGAATTTAGGATTCAGTAGCATTCAGTTATCAATAAGGATCACCGAAATAGTTGCGATACTTATTTACTCTCCGATTCTTGAATCCAACTACCAATCACAGGTGAGCAAGGTGCTTTGGCAACCACAACCAATGTTGAATGTATTTTTTTCGTGACCCTTTTACGAGGCTTATTATCGGGCTTCTTGGTACTGTAGGAAACCCCTCGGTTTCAATTGAAAATTCGGCTGGTGAGTAAACTCAAATCAAGATCATTAAAAATTTCCCTGTCTTTGAAAAGCATTAGACTTCGTAAAACAGCAAAATCACATTATGATTGTGTAATAAGCCGTGATTAAAATGAGGCCACGAGAATGAATCCGCGCTGTCATCAATAGCATTTTGTTTAAATGATAAAATTCTTCATTTTAAAGAATGGATTTCCAGCTCAAAAGCAATAAAAATTCCTCTCATGTGTCATATCCAAGAGATCGTCCATAAGGTAATTAAATACAAGCTACTATTGGGAGTAAGGTGAATTTGCCTAATATCGTATGCGGTAGAAAGTAGAGTTGAGAATCAGCGCGACGTAACACCTCTCTCTTTTAACACAAAGGCTGGATTCAGTCTGAAGGATGATTCCGGTTATTCAGCGATGACGTGAAAGAAAGACCAGACTGTCATATTCAATCACTTTATCAACAATTATTCTAGACTTAATAAGGAAAGTTAAGGCGCTAGGCACGGTAATCCATTTTGTGTGGTAAATATTTTGTTGACAGAGGAATGAAACAAGCTAAGCCAAAATTAAGTATATTGCTGACAAATCGATCGACATTTCTGCGGGATAGTTTAAAGATTTTCCCTGATATTGACTTTGAATTACGAATATTTGAATGCCCAAATCATTCCATTCGTGCATGCCTTGGTCATTTTACAATTTATTGGGTGGAGCTGAAAGAGAGCTTGACTGTGAAAAGATGCGGTCTTGAGAGCAAATACACAAGTATTATTTTATAGTGCATGCTACTGCCATCTCCGATTGGCACAAAGAAGTTAAATAAGAAATAGTTTTATTGTAGTATAAATGAATTTTTTATAATAAAATTGACAAAATTGTTCGCCCTCATATCTATGGTAATTTTACATCGTAAATCTCTTCGATTCGTTGAATAGTGGAATGCTAATCTTGGTGTTTTCTTACATTAATACAGGCATAGTAAACTGACATTGGAAATATATAATCGGTCTTAATGACTGCTTTTGTATTAGTGATGGCGTTTAGAAGTTTTTTGTCCAATACTATTTATATATATACAATAGTATTTTTAGAAAAGATAATGTATATATGCGATCACAAATAAAAAAAGAGTCATTACGGTAAAAAGCTAATATAATATGTGATACAGCAATCCAAAACTGGATTTCTATCCATATATTTCTATATATTACACATGGAAAAAATATAATGTATGCGACTACGATATTGAAAATTGGTCGTGCTAATAAGTACCATTGAAAGGAAACATAAACTGAGTAACGCATAAAAAAATATATTTTACGCTTCATCACCATTTTCAGTGGGACTTGCCGGTATGTACATGTCAAAAATTTAAAATTTGGGGTCTCAAGTAAACCTTTCTCTGCATACAACATACCTTAGCCTCTATGCCAGAGTGTTTTTGCAATAGTCGATAGCGAAGGGCTAAAACACGGAGCCGTACAGAGAGTGAGAGCTAGTAGTTAATGGGAAACAAACCTGTTTCGCTCCATGCTCCTCAGACGTTATTTTACAGATATTTCTGGGTCTAAGGAAAATAACAAAGTCCAGAAGCCGCTGACTACACAACTATATCTGACATCAATCTCGCTTTATCCGGAGACGGCACCCGCTGGCAGCAGATTAGTAGAAGTGGTCGTAAGCTGTCCCGAAGGCTAAGGTCATATCGCACCGCAATTCCACTCACGAAGATATAATATTACACTGTGGCTCAGAGCCCGTGCCAGAGGCAGAAACTGATCCCGCGGCTTTTCGGTTATTTATTTAGCGAGAACCCCACATTGACCACACACCGTAACTCTTAAATTGAGCTAATGTACCAGCAGAAAATGTTAATTTAGAAACGTCAAAATAGAATATGTGAAAACATCGAAAGCAATTGCGAGAAGTACAATTTATTATGTTTTACTTCTATAAACGTATCTAGCCGAGAGAGTGAGATGTTGAGAGTAAACGGTAAGGTATTAAACTAAAAAGGAATTTTTTTGCGAGTTTATATTCAATTTCACAAGAAGAAATTAATATTTTTCGCCCACCCGGCTGTGTGATCCGGTCGGCCTGTACTTACCCAAAGGGTACGTGTCCTGCCGCGAGAATGTGTCCGGCCTTGGGGAATTCTGGTGGAAAAACAAAAACTGGCACATCGTGATCTGAGGTTTTTTAGGGCTTAGAAGTCCATGAGACGAATAATAATTGTAGCAAAGAGAATACAAGATGGCTACTTTCCGTCATGCGGAATGCGATTCTTTGTTAAAGGAATAGTTTAAAATATTGCAAAGACCGTTACTGCCTTCATTGTCATTATATGCTATCAATCAGAGGATTGGGCTTTAAATACTCCATATTCTCTGCCATGCTTCTTTCATAGTTCCTTGCAATAGACACGATTTTTTCTATGAATTTTTTAGTTTAACCTTCATACTTCATCCGTAGTTGTTCCCTTCCATTTTTCCATGCAGAACCATGATCGGCAAACTATAGTGCCACATATACATAGTATACCCAATTAGTGCTCCTATGCTGTTCCCTTCTCTTCATCCGCTCTTCGAATAACTCTTTAATAATTTGGTCAATCCATTCTTTAAATCTTTATTAATTTTATTTCTCATGCTACTCCGCTACCCTCGCTCTTAAAAACCTCTGAAGGTTAACACTTCAGTGAGAATTATTATATTAGTCATTAATCCTAATACGATATGACCGAAATGAATACCGACATTACATGTTTTCATAAAAAATATTGCTCCTTTCACTATAATGTTAAAATAAAAAAATATCTTCATGCGCATTTTTCCATGCCCATAAATTAAATACTGTGCGCTAATTATTGAAATCAATACAATTTCTAAATAGTATCGGTGACCTCTACAATGACTTTAATGTTCCAAATTTAATATAAAATTATCGTGCCTTGAATTAAATACTAAATGACCCGGGATGTGATCTAATGATTAAGAAATCACTCTTTCCTTTGAAAGGAACTATGTTCTTTCTCTATTATTTCAAGTAATAAGTTTTCTCAAGTTATGATATGATTGAAGCGATGCGGACAAAGTGATCAAAACTTCCCCTCGATCAGCTTAAATGAATCGCTGGAAACAACGCCATATACCAGTAATTTTTATGAGCTAATTCAGTAAATGTTTTAACCAGTAGAGTAAATAGAGTTGAATATCGTGACGAAGTTCAATTTCATGTTTTCGTATGAGACCTAAGATTTTTGAAGTAAAACATTGTAAGTAATTAGGAGACCTTATTGCAATCATCATTGTCGTATTTATTTCTGCACGCTTCTGCTCATTATACTTTTTGTTTTGATTACATCAGACAGTCAACAATAAACTTTTCAGCAAGCTTTTCAGTTCTTTAATTATCACCAGACAGTAGCTAAACTTGGCATTGCCTTGTGAAAGCAGTAAAGCAGCATTGATTAAGATATTATTTCAGAAATAGCTGTCGCGGATGTCGGATAAAATGAATTTAACTCGTGCATCACTTACGCTGGTTATTTTGAAATTATTTAGTATTTTTGAGCTATTTCAACATGAATCAAAGTTGCAACAGAATTGGCTGATAAAATAATAATTTTCAATCGATGCAACCAGAATGCTACCAGATTAAACTATTTTTTTCACTTAAAATAAAGAAGGATACCAGGCGATTAACCGAGCAGTTTTCATTCTTACGAGATGAAATTTTATAGCCAAGTAGTTTTGACCATTTAGCGTCCTTTCAACTTGATTAATGACTGAGAATTAGCATTTGGATATGAAACAATGCCAATAATGTAGAGATAACAACCCTAGAGAAATATGAAGGTTAAGTTAAATTATTAAATTGGGGGCCAAAAGATTAGGTAGAACTGTTCACCTGCATTAAAAGTGTTTTGGTTGAAGGTGGTAAAAGTAAAAAATGCATTAACAAAGAGTTGATGACCGGAATCATGAATACAAATGTAACCAAAAGATTTGTAAAAACTTCGATATGAAGTGCATTACTGTTCTGTGCGGAAATTTGATCGTTGAAGAAATATAGTATTTGTAGTTTGGGGGCCTTTAAACTGTGGGTGTGGAGAAGAACGGGCAAAACAAAATGGACGGAAAGGAAAATAAAAGAGCAACGATTAGGCGGGGTAGAGAAGCGAAGAGTCTTGGGAGAAATTAAAAGGAAACAGGAAAGATTGATACAAAAAGTTTTGATTGGCGATGGCATATTTAAGAGTGTGATAAAGGGGAGAATATAAAGCAGGCGAGGTTGGGGGAGAAATACGATAGGGATACTGGACGGAATGAAGAGGGATAGAGATCGAGGAATTGAAGAAGGAAATATTGTGGTTAAGTGAGGATTTGAAATGTATTAGTCCAAATTATCCATCCAAAATCTCCCTTATCAAGTGACTGCTTTTAAGAATAATAATTAATGCATATTCTAACAAGTAGTAAACGTCCTAGTCAGGTATGTCAACCAGCGGAAGATCTAGGATTCAAATCCAAGTTTTTTCGGGTAGTATTTTAGAGAATAAAGGACGTGATAGTGGGGACATTATATACTTGAAGAAGGCCGAAAGCTTAAACAACTTATAATGTGAGGGTCCTTTTAAGTGTTAGTATTTTATTTGTGTTCTATTGTGCCGTTTAATTATATATAATATAATAATGATAACTGCTCCTGTTAGGATCACCCATGCAAGATATGTCGAAGATAGGAGCATGGACACAACTTTTGTAGTGTCCATCATTTAGTCTTGGGAATGATAATTGAGGTGGTTTCCCGTTGCCTTCCTCAATAGTGTTTTTAACGTGACACCATCACTTACTGCCGCCCCACTGGGGTCAGACGCCTTTGCAGCCGCCTCACTTAGGAACAGACGCTGCGTGGACTACCTTTCGTCTGGCTCCTAACCTTCGACCTATCTGGCATGGGTGACCCTACCTGGAGCAATTATTATCACTCCCGCCAGCACAGCCCTAGGGGTCATCGGAACGCACAAGCCCCTCCACCACGTCAAGGTTGTAGTCCATGGGAGGGAGTGGGGACATGAGGAGTAGAATTTCGTTAGCAGGAGAGGCATTTCCAAGAGAACGATATACCGGGTACTATGAATAAAGATGTGAGAAAAAAATTAGTAAAGATATAAATGCGGAGCATAGATATATGGTGAGCATAAACAGTGCGAAATACTTTTAAATATGGGTCTGGCGGGGAGGAAAAAATTAGTTTTTCGGAGACAAACGCCGAGGTTTTAAACAGGGTGGGCGAAGAGGAGTAGTTCAAGGAAAGCAGAGAAAGTGGGCGGGGGAATATTGAGAGGTAGCAGTATGTTGAAGGCCATGATAGAAGTGATCACGCTGCATAGGCGTGGTGGAAAGAAAGGAAAGGGGAGAAGAGACTTAATGGTCAGCAAGAAGGCCAACAGAAGCTTCGAAAAAATGAATAGAAAAATGATGTATTAAAAAAACAGGCAGTTCTCACAATACTTAAAAATAAATAGTCGTCAAAAGACCATACGAAACCTACCTTTGAATAGGTAGAATACCTTGAGTGAATGAAATTTCCAAATGTGGCCTTACCAATGCGAAATACGAGGCCCTACTCGTAGTATCTCTCATTCGCTTTCTCATTACCTTTTACCACTACTCGCCTATCTAAAACAAGCTTTCATAAGGTGGATCCGCATATCTTTCTAATGTGTGCGCTGCATGATAAACTAAAGTTAAGTGTGACACAAATACTTGACATGCTTCGAACTACTTTACGTGATCCCATTCATTTTATTTATATAGTTTCATGTTGCCATATTTTTTGCTGTTTTTGTACCCAAGTGCCTTTGTACCAGAAATATTTTACTGGCGTAGGAAGGGTATCTAGCCCCATGACCCGGAAGATGCGAGGCACACACCCTGAGGCTTTATGCTGGTATATTCTTCGCTCCTCAACCCGTCGCACCAACCTTAGGGTTGACGGCTATCGTTGGAAAATAGATAACAATAAATATGCCCTACAAATATGCGTCACTCCCTTTCCTTGTGTGGGGCAACGAGTATTCCCTCAAAAGCCGGACGCCGACTCTGTATCTTAAAAAAAAACTTAAGTCCGTTCTGCTCTGTTTCTTCTTGTTTCTTTTCGTGTTTCCACCACGTTTGGCTCCAGAGAACTGAAAGATCTAAAGGGTAATAGGGAAAATTGAAACCTAAAGTATAGAAATTCCCGAAAATGGGGCAGATGCGAAGCCGTATATAAAGGAAACTTCCGTGTGGGCGTTGTGTGTTGTGCGATGGAAACTCTTATAATCTTCTGGTGCATCCTTGAACTAGGACAAGGACGCTCCTCCCTCTCTGAGGACTCTATGTCTTCGTCCTCCTCGGGAGGAGGGTTGGGGGGGGCAGATTTGGGTTGTAGAGGGATGAAGGGATGTGGTTCCGGTGGGTGGGGTTTGGTTGGGGGGGAGGGAGAGAGAGCGCAGCGGGGGTCGTGGGAGAGAGAGAGGTGGAATGGAGAAGCACGCCCGGAGGCGTGCCTGTAGGAAAAATGTGATGATCCGCCTCGCGGTGCGCTTTATGTGGTTCGGACCCGTGGGGATGGTAGTGATACGAAGGTTGGAGAGATCTCTGATATTTATGTAGCGACGGTGGAACCTCAGGTAACATGAACCCGGGAAGGGAGAGTGGAGTAAAAGCGAGGATAAGTCAAACGATTGTCTCCGTCTCCTTCAGTGAAATATTACGCCGTAGAGCTTTCGATGGTTCACGATGCTTTCCTGTGCATGGCCGAAACTTTTGCGGAGGAATAGAAAAATCTGAGATCAGTTCATCTCGTTGCAATGGCGAGGTGAGGAGAAAGACTCTTCATTGCGCCCACCAAATAAATTAGCTTATATCCCAGTGCGATCTTTTAGAAAATATTACCAATACGATTTCTATTTTTATGACGGAATCATAAACGCTCCTGGGGAGTTTATAAGAATATTATTATCTTTAATATTTGGAATGTGATTACTTTTCTAGGAACATGGCGACTATTGCACACTTTGTCTTAAATTCACTGTGCAGTTAATGTTTCTGACACCTGCACAACAAAACAGAACTATTGGATAGCTTCCAGGCGTTGTTTATGGAAACGGTGCATAACAATAAAGAAAGAGAAAGCCAATTTGTATTTTTTGTAAAATCAATTTTGGACGAAGAAATACAAAGTGCTTTTTCGCAAGATTGAAATTTACTATTAAAAGCAATCACCACTACAATATGCGGTATTCGAATAATTATAATTCCAGATTTTTAAGTCGAACTAACTAACACAATATTTTCAACATGTAGGCCTTCTGAAAATTATTATAACTAAATTAGTCGTTTAATCAGGATTATTGTTCTAATGGACGTTTAGATAATAATAATTTGGGTGTTCTTTATATTTTTATATTTTATTTAAATTCCATTTAGAACACACCAGGTAAGGTATTTCTTCTTTAAACATATACTAAAAAAAAGCTTTGAATATGGGATTTCCTACTTCACCATATTAGAAATGATATTGCGGATGTTTTCTGTAGATAGGTCTTTCAAAAACACGAATACCTGGGATGGAACTTGACAAACTTCCAAAAAGTAGTTTTTTGTGTTCGTTGTCAATAGTTATATAAATTTTCCTTAATTGGCATGCTTAAAAAATGAAAATGAACTGTTGTATTAGAATAAGTGTAAAATAAAAATATATTTAACATTCCTATATTTGACTACGAAATGCATTAATATCAATGTTTATACATAGCTACCGAATAAGGCATAATCGTCTGCCTTAGTCAGGCGTACGGGCATTTAAGGGATGACTATTTGATAATGCCTGAGGTTCTATTAACTCAATACCCTAACTCGATATGGCGTGATTTGATGAGAAGATTGGCACATATTACTCTATATTCTTCCAAAATAATTGTTTTTAAACATTTTGTGCTTCGTGTGGTTTGTTTAATTCGTATTGACTCACTTCATTTGTTATGAAGCACTGTAAACCAACGGTATTTGATAATTTAACTATAATGTAACATATACCTAGATATTTTTACAAAAAATTACTAGTGAGCTGACTTACTCACACATTTTACCCAGATAGGAAATCTTACTGCTCCAAAAACCCCCCGGATGTCGCTGCCACTGAATTTCTCAAGCCCCGTCACACAGCGCTGGCTTTCCGCGTATTTCTTGATTTAAACATTGTTAAAGGAAGGCTGTTTCCAAGAAGTTGCATTCAAAGCGTTCTCTGCCGCATTACAAAAAATCTTGCTGCTTTAATAATATGTAATTTAAAGAATCTTATTCCCGACTATCTACAGTCTTATAAGATCAATGAAACATCCTTGAGCAATCCGATTTCGTGATGGGAATCTTTCACTATGCATGAAGAGTAATTCAAACCACCGGTGTATGCGGTAGGCAAGGTGAGTCAAGATATCGTGAATATACGGATTTGGGTTCCCTGTGGTGTTTATCCATTGATCACGAGGATAGATGCCCTCCAACGCAGGGCGTTATGCCAGGAGTGACGGTGGGATACGATTCCTCGTCATTATCCCGAAAAACATGCACAAAGTTGTTTGCTGAAATGAATACCGATATAGCGGACATCTTAATAACAAATTAAGATAAAGCGGTCCCCCTCGAGATGAAAACTTGTTCTTAAAGTTCTATGACATAAAGTCACTATTCCGTAATAAAAATAAATGTCTCGTTAAACCCAAACAAAAGGATTATCCTCGAATTCTTTGTATTAGTTTTGAATTCTCGAATCAAAATCCTCAAAAAATCTCGAATTACGAGATGAGACGAGATTATGTATACTGTGCGTAAACATAGCGTTTACTTCATTGGGTGCTAAGAGAGAAAAGAATTCCGCGTATTTTTTTAAAATATCATTTAATACGCACACAGGCATTAAGATCATGATTTTTCAAATTCTATAAAATTAAAAGTGTGAGCATGAAAAAATACAATTATTAACAGTGCACTTTCACTGTTCCGTTTCGAAATTTTTTGTAAATTAAATTCCATGAATTTCGAGGGTGATTTTATCAATGCAGCAATCTTATCAATGCCCTCCATAAGAAATGCTTCTACTGTTGTTTTTATCTTGTGCAACATTATCTTGCGCCTGGGCAAGCGAAAGTTATGAATTTTATCAAATGCAACACTTAATGCGTACCATTCCTGGTGAAGATTTTCCCTTGGAGTTGAGAGCAATGCCTGGATTTGTTTGATGCATTGTGGCCGGACCTGTGTGCCCTAGATATTTTGCAAAAATCTTCTGTCTACCTACTAATGGTAATGGCACTTCAATGAGTATTGTCTCACGAATGTAACGAGCTCCACTAGTAGGGTACTGGAAATTAGAAATCTCATGTTTTCTCATGATACATTGCGTTTTCACATGCGGAACATTGTGTTTTTGTGTAGTGATTCTGATTCCTCTCGCCTAATTAATGTCTGCTGGGACGGTGTTTTTCCTCGTTATCTCGTGTGGTTGAAAATTGGTAAGTGCAGATCTTTAAATTGGTAAAACTTTTGAAAGAGTCGAAATTTTACAAAAATGTTTGAATTAAATTTTTTTCAATTTCGAGTTACCAATAAATGTGTGAAATATTTCAAATATTGACTAAAACTACAATGTATTCAGTACGGCGTCTAAATGTGTAATACTTATATGAGAATACGATACAGGCTGCTATAGCGATATGAAAAACGCAGTAAGGTATTTGGATTGATTGTGGAAGTGTGATTAGTCCATTGTGTCAAAATGATATGCCGAATAATCTGCTTAGTTTATATACTCAAGGAAGAGAACTCCGCTGTATAATCTGCTTCGTTCAAGGAAGGGAAATAATTTCCCTTGTACCCTTTGTTGATTACGTGTTTGAGTTGAAATCTTGATACATTCACTAAGCATAGTTTCCCCTGCTTACATGAAATTTTATTACTTTTATTCTGATTAATTTTTAATCTGAAACATGCATTCCTATAAATTTATCCTTTTTAGTATGGATCAAATATCCTCTTAGGTCAATTCAAGGGCTTGTTTTCTATTGACCCAAAATGGGGTGAATCGTCATTAAATAAGAAATAGTCGACATATGCTACGAAACTATTTTAAGCGATAATGTTACATTAAGAGTAAAAAAAGTAAATGTTACGGTAATCAACAAATAATTTTTACCACGCCTAATTAATTATTCGGAATGCAATAAAATGAAATGATTGCGGAGACAGGTCCCATTATAATGTTTAAATGTTAAAGGGGTGTTATCTAGTTTCGCTCCATATTTTTATATTGGCCAGACTACTATAAAGACTTCAAAATACGGTAAGCTATTGAAGTAGATTACTTCGTCCCCGTGGTATCTGTATGCGTTTTCGCGGAGCCCTAATCAGCGGATCACTCGACACATTTACTCGCTTGGAAACGTACCATCGTAATGAGGTGTGCTTTGGCGAAATGGCAAATTAAGAGAAGATCATAACTCACAGGAAGGGGTGTCATGTTTCATTCTTTGATACTGGTATTCGATCTTGATGTTTTCCCAGTTGTAAATTATAGCTCGTCGGAGCTGTCATTCTTTCCTGGCGGACGAGATAACCGTTGGATTGTGGGGAGGGAACGTCGCCGGAAGTGGCCGTAATAAACCGTTTAGGGATATCGTGTTGGAAATTAATCATGCCCATTCCAATCAATTTCTATCTCATCCACCTGTGTGAGCGCGACGTCATGTTTCACTCCCTGATGCATCGCCCATGTGGGAACCAATGCCGCACTCGATATCGCTCGACTTTCATATTCAGACGCGACGGATTGCAAAGCAGTGAGTCTCACAAAAGAACCAACTTCACTTCGTTTGATTGGGGCCAATTGAGGAATGAGTGAATGAATTTTATTAGGGTTTTCCACGAAGTGGTGGCCAGAATTTTTCGTAGAAGGTAGTTTTTTGCTGTATACATATTTCACCACTAGTTATGATTGTTAAAGTATACGAGGTTATTGGAATCAGCCTACCAAAGAGAGAATATTCCACAGTTGTTATCCTCTCCTCTTTTATCCGTTTCACGTGTCCTAGAATAGTCAGATGATGAGACTACCTAAATCTTAGTATCTTTTTTCTGTCAATTTCTATTTCTCTGCCAGTTCTAATTCTCCATCTCTTACCCTATCTCTCCGGGCCATACATCCTCCTTAAAACTTTCCGTTCAAATGCACGTAAAGAAATCTCATTGGTAACTGGTGTTTCATGCTTCCGATTGGAAGGTCACGACTGGCCTAATGAATGTATTGGAAAACTTAACTGTTAAATCTTTAGATAGGAGGATGTATTTCAGGAGCATAATGTTTTACGAAGTAAATTCTATTTCCAGAAATCTCATTTGTCTCTAAGTTCTTCTATCATTTTAACACGAAACCAAGGTAGTGATAATAATTGACACAGTCCAAGTTGTATCGCCAGTGGGCTATATTTTGAAACGCTCTGTATTCTAATGTTTTCATTTCCAAATACTTTGGTTTACCTTCATAGATTCTAAAGCCCATAATTGGATTTATCTTTTCTAATGTCTTAAAAATTTCCTTAAAAGTAACCATATTTCTTGCCACCAGTCCTATGTCGTCAGAATAAACTTGATTAAGCTTATTAGAATTGTCTCCTCTGATCTCACGCCCTCCATGGTGCCACGTAGAGCTAGATTTAATAGTACTGTGGAAAAAGAGTCACCTCGTCGCACATCAGCTATTACCATAAAAGAGCTATCAACCTTTCCTGCAACAATCACTTGTGTCCAAGATCATGTCGTAGTCAAACCTACCAGCCTAATTAGTTTCTCCGGCACTCTAAATCCCTTTACGACATTCAGCGACTCTCTCCTCCTTATGTTATTGAATGCATACTGTAAGTCTATCAACGTCATGTGTAGGTCAATGTTATATTGTCATATATGTAATGTATCTTTATAGGCTGTCTATTAACAATTGCTTCGTTGTACCTCTTTCCATTTGATATCCACAGCTATACATACTAAGGATTTCCTCAGCAAAGTTGTTTTTACTCTCCTGTGCTAAAAATAGAGAATACCGATGACATTTAATAATATGAGAGCTCATAATTGCTGCTCGACAGGTGATTCCCCATCTTTGAAATGGGACAGATAATACATTTACAATGGGACAGATTTTACATATCAGCCCGTTTAGGTTCTTGATTAATTCTTTATCTCTATACTTGAGCCGCTCAGCTGTGATTTGATGCTCACTTGGGGTTTCCTCATTCAATTGCCGTTCCACTGTTTCCTCTGACTTATATATGTATAAATATTATAGTAACATTTGGGTCTACATTCATATGCACTAGTCTCTCCAGTCTTATTCTCCTTCTGTTGTGTTAAAAAATTCCCTAAAATGCTCGGTTTTTCAATTTTAATATGATGCTAGAAGCTTTTAAAGAGACAGGAAACCGCGTGATAAATAATTGTGGCAATAGAATTGATTTGGAGAATATTTATTAAGATTCAGGAACCTTTGTTGACCTCATACGAAAGAGTATACTTTGAATACATATTGCAATTAATATCTCTCCTTGCCTTTCGTGTGTCGTTTAGTGAACCGTCCCATTAAATGCATTTTCTTTGCATTATCGACACTCTGGAATGTATTTTCAACGGAGCAGCACGAAAGTCGCAATGTCTTGCCTTTTTCTCATTCACCGTTGATGTTTATTGCATTTAAAGACAAGAAATAACGCAATCATAGCACGAAACTGCGAACCTTCTGATTGGAGTATTAAACTGACGTAGTTACAGAAAAATGGTAATTTGGAATTGCAAATAATTGCATCTCTTCAAACCAATAGCTTGCGGGGAAAGAAACTCATTTTTTTATTTCTTTTGCTATTTACGAAAATATTTTTCGATTTGGAGGCCCAGAGGCGGTCACTTGATCATTGTTTTTGTGCTTAGTGCGGTGTTTGTCATTCCTCTAGCAACTTCAATGACAGTTTTAATGGACTCACGCCTGCCCGATCAAATTGGTGGGTATTGTGATCACGTTTACTCACCTGAAGGCTGTTAGTTCGAATCTCGTCTTGGCATTGATGCAAAGCTATGTTGCCAATTTATAGGTTTTGTGGCGGACATTCACATTTGCTTGCACGAACTTCGGACTCTGCCGAGGGAGTATCATTGTCTTAAGCAATGAAATAAGTGAAGTGAGGATATTCTACCATTATTTAAATGGAATCCTTTTATTTTTAAAGAATAATAATATTTTATTATTTAACAAAAATATAAAAAACGTTGAAACTATTGTATAAAAAAGAGAAACCCAACAATTCCACAGTTAATATTTATGGTCGATCAAGGTTTCGCCACGTTGTGGCATTATCAGGGTCACTCAGTGGTGGTTTTGCTGTGTTTCTCTAAACTATACAAATGAGCAATTCCACCGAGTAGCGGCGAAAACAGCGTCATAAGTTTAGAAAATGGATTTGACGGTACATTATATCTTAATTATTCTATGATCGAGTTATTATATTCAATTTATAAGCGATAGCTCCTTCTCTTATGCTCGAACAAAAAGCCGCCTTTGGAGGCAGCCGCTGGTTGAGCAGGCTCTTCGTCGAGGAAACATAACCTTGGAAAGCCCACCAAACCGCTGCCCGCTACACCTATGCGGACATAGGGTAAACTGATACAGTCTGCGAGGCCTCAAGGGGGTTCCTCAGCTAGTGTCTTTGTGCTTGATTTTCGTAAATCCTTTTATTAGGTGGCCAGACACACAGACACCACTTTTCTGAAAAAAATCATCCTGTTATATGGATTCAATCCTCCAATTATTCTTCAATGCTCCTTACTCCTTTAGTGTAATTTATACACTATCTCTCCGACATTAATTGATTTTAAAACACTTTTATTTTTCCCTTAAAGCACCGTCTCATCCTCAAAACCGATGCTCAGCAAATATCGCACAACATTACGATAACCTTTCCCAGAACAGTTATTCTCATGTTAGATGTCATCACAACATAAATGTGCACACTCGCCTCCGTCAACACTTCAAGCACATTCACGCTAGCATATTATGATAAATTTGGCTATATACACGTCTCTGATTTTCAGTAAATATCAATCTTACGTACACATTCAGCGTAATCCAGTCAATCCCTCATTCTTATGCTACACACACTGAAAATACAGGCATGTATCAGAGTCAATTTCAGGAATAGTAAGTTAGCCAACAAGTTAGAGTTGTGATAGTTTTAACGAAGAGCTTAGATTCAACCTTACTCCAATATTGAACAATGTAACTTGAAGAATGTTGATCGCCATTTATCACGTTTTCTCTTTCTGCACTTTTCCTCTTTTTTCGCCGCATTGTTGTGCTTGATGGCACCTAACATGGCTACTAATCTAGAATTCACAGTTATATACATTCACCTGTATGTATTCACTGCGTATAAGTAAGTAAAGTAAAATTTCCTTTTCTTGTCATTTTGGAGTTCCTATAGGAATTGAAGAAATTTATTTTTCTCGTGAAACCTGAAATTTTCGCATAAAATTATCAAAATTATAACCATTTTGAGCTCTTGTTTAAGAAGATAGCTACGAGATCAAATCTTTTTTTATACTATTTCCTATTTCGTAATTTGCTATTAAAGAAAACCGATAGGATATATGATAAATATGCGATTATTAGAATGCCTCATGCAGTAATTCTTTGTCCAACATCACTCGCGCTGCTATTTACTATGGTTGTCACTTGCATATGGTACATTAAATCATCACAATATATTTTTAGTGACCATTTCTGGAAATAAGAAGTGGATAATTGCCCCACTTCTCAAAAGTTTTCTTCTCGGTATTCTATTCCAACCCTAATGTATTTAATCCGGAATACTTAAGGTTAAAAGACGCCCGATTACTCAAAGCAGTACCTTGTGATGTGATGAGAAAATATGTGCTTACCCCGTCGAATAATTACCCGAATTTCCATTATTTAGTTATTCAGGAAGCTCACTTGGTGGAGGTTCACTGAGCCTGAGAGTTCCAACGGTGACAATTGATTATTCTTTTGTTCGTTCCATACCTTTTAAAATGTTACCATTCAACCTTTTCGAAAATTCTCAATTAGATTTGGCAGTCCCTTTGAATCTTCTTAAATCGATGATTGGGACTGTGAAAGGCCTTATAGGGAGGTAACTATTATCTTTCCGTGAAATTGCAGTGGCAGCCGGGGCAAGAATACTGGTCAATTCTAATGTGGCATCGAGACAGAAAAGGTATTCCCTTTGATATTTCCTTTCAAACCTTGATATTATTCTCGGCGGAGGAGCAGGTACATGATCCTAATTATGGGGAGCTAACAGCATCAGATATTTTATCCAAATCCTTTCGGAATCTCTCTCACCTCTGGCTGCTGCTTTGATGACAGTGCATTCTCTGCCTTAAGTGCGCTTTGTCAAACAAGCTCTGTGTCGTGACCCAAAGGTGCTTCTTGATTATCTCCCTACGAATGACAAAAGTCTCTCGGAATCTTGACCCAGAAATTGGGGCACCTTGCCTGTGGGCACCAATTCGATTTGGGTCGTCTGGTGAATGGGAATTTGCATCTTGGATCACGACCAGGGCGCTTTGGAAAATTTCGTTTAGCCGACGCTTTCGTCGTCGTGTCCCACTAAGTTGAGGTGTCAAAAGCTTATTAAGAATGCTTATCTCATTGGTGATCTCTAAAAGAAATTGTGATGAAAAAATTGGTCACTATTAATGCTTTGTCATATCCATAACTGATTCGTAGTCATTAGTAAGCAACATAATATAATAGTAGTTAAAATGTTGTGGAATTGAAGTAGCGAAAAAAAGAAGTTGGCATCCGTATTAATGACATGCGAGAAGGTTATAGAGGGTCACTTTAAGCGTACAATATTATGCATTCGAATGCTCTGAATACCAAATAGCGTTGTCAATTAAATATCTCGAATGAGCCTTTGCCTGTCTTGCTTACCTGGCTTATTGAGTGCTGTCGCCCATTGAGATGCTTTAATAGATATGGATTATAAGCAACGTGTTGAAAATTGCATATGAGAATAAATAATCTTTTGTAAACATGTGAAATATGTTTCTCAGAGAATTTATATCCCCACGAGGAATGTCTGAAAGTATTTTGATTGAAATGAATTTCACTCATTTCATGGGCCTAGCTTTCAACAAAGTACTATTAAGTGGAACTCCCGTTTGTGGAGGAATTTACCGTCGCTACCCACTTCTAATTTGACCAAGATACTATCCGGTGGAAGAACCGAAGCAATGGCTTCATCATCGATTCGGGTTTTCACCGCGTCCCCTCTCATTTCTTTTCGCGTTGGAACAATCAAGTTCATCTTGAAGTCCTTTGGTATATGTGCAGCCCCATTGGTATCAAGTAAAACGTTTACGTATATTCAAACAGCATGATTTTTCCACCTTTTACTTTTGGTGATTATAAAGGAATTTCTATGAAATCTGTGACCTTGTATCCATGGTAATACTTTTTTAACAAAATTTGTCTCTTGAAAAATCTTGTCCATTCTGGTGTTCATCTTCTGTCTTGTTGCTCTAATATTCACTGATTATCGATACATTCAAGTTTAAAAAATAAGTCATTATGAATGGAAAAAGGAATTTGCCGCTTACTTTTGTACATTTTCGTGCGATTGAAATTTTTATTTTTGTTGCGAAAACTTTTCAGTTTCAGTCATTTCACTAACAGCATCCTCAGATTAATGATACCGAGTAACAATGAGCCTATTCCTCAAAGACTAATTCAAAATTCACTTAAAATTATTACTGATGAAAATTATGGAATACTATCCGTGTAAAATGTAAAAAAAGTTACTGGTGTTGTTGCATCATTTCTGCAATATAAGGTCCTGTATAAGATGAGTTCAGCGTACAAAATATGATTATAGCCTAGTGAAACGGTCCCCAGAATCTGACTACTTACTTGTATGTAAAGTCTGTTAGGATTGTGACAGTTTTTTGAGCGTATTCAAATATCACTGTTTGCCATAGTATAGCTGTTTTCTGTGTTCATATTATAAGACCTTTCTTCACCTTTCGAATTGGGAACGTATTTTGGCCTTCATCGCAATCTAAAAAGTGTCTTTTAAAAACTTTTGATTCTATTCCCAAGACCAGAGATGTTTTGTAATTAATGTTGGAATTTTACTTATTCAAAAACCGCTATCACCTATATTACCAAAATACAAAACCTCAAAAAATGTGTCGGTCTTTTAAACATTTTATATAAAAGGTAATAAATAAATAGGTATAAATATACTGGTAAGACTAAGGAAATGAAACCGAATTGAAAACGACAATTTTCTCAACAGAAAGTAAGGACATGGTTGAACCAGTAGAAGAATTTTGCCACGGTAACTAGACTAACACAATCGGAGAAAAAATTCTACCATAAGAAAATAATGAAAATTGCGAATGGCATTAGTTTGACCATCAGGGAACGGTTTATAAAAACCAATGCCTTGATTTAATCTTTTCAAGATCGAGGGAAGCAGTGGCACATCACGCTTCTTCATTATTGAATAATTGGTTTTATAGCTTTAATAAAAGGTTTTGTGGACAAACCCTTAAGCAACATACCTTATATATATATATATATATATATATATATATATATATATATATATATATATATATATATATATATATATATATAAGTATGTGTAAGTACTGGCTATCGTTGAACTAGCTCCTCATTCGTGGTACACATTTATGTATGTTGCTTTGAATTTCGTTAACATCACTGCTGTTTAAAATCACTTTCATGTCATGGGGAAACAGGGAACAATTCCCTAATTTGTGGTAGATAGTATTAAATCACCATGTTTGACTAATTATTATTGCCTCCATAATTCGCTCCTTTAGCTTTGCTTAGAGAAAATATTATAAAATGAAAGAGGGAATAATCATTAAAAGAGTTTTAACTTTGCTTCTCCTTAAGGAGAGAGCCGCCGTCTATGTCAGGAATGAAGCAGGACTCTTTGTCTCCTTCATGGCTTCCTCTTCTGCCTGATAGGAGTTACAGGAGTCGTGGACCATTGCCGAAACTGGCTTATCGTCCTTCCTTTGCCGTGCAACCATAGGGACATTGGGGACGATATCAAAGCAATAATAAAAAAATACAAAGAGGAGCGCAAGACTTCGTTCTGTAGATAAGATTAAACTACGTTTAAAAAATATTAAAGTTTTGAAAAATGTTAGCGCTACCGAATATTAAATTCCTAAGCCACATTAAGGACGTGGCTTCTCCTTATCGAAATTCTTAGATCAACCTCTGACCTTCTCCGTGCAGTCGGGCTAAGGGCATTAAGAATCGTCAAAGGAAAAGCTATTGACGAACGTATAACCTTCCTATATTCCATTAAACTCATACGAGTTGGATCGCAATCTCATTCCAAAGTTTTTCAGCTCATAGTTTGGAGCCCGCTCGCCATCTGACGGAGATCTTGCAAAACCGTCAGAGAAAACGGGGCGCGCGTTTTAAGATTATTCCAATTCGTATTGAGTCGCACAATTCAAGCGAACTCCGCTAACAAAAGGCAGAGGTATTAAATTTAAGTTCATGGACTGCTTATCGAGAAATTTCCAATGCCCGATTAAACGGCTTTAGGTTCACCTCCTCGCGTTTTCGTTTGAATTCCGGTCTCGGGGAGCGGAACGTTTCGGTGGCTAAAGCAAGATTTGTGCTATGGCTTACCCGCTTCCCTGGGATCGTATTTTATCAGGTATTTTCCATTTAAAGCGCTTACAGTATCGAAATTCAGGAATATTTTACTGTAGTTGATTAGATCAAAGTTTTATATTAGGATATCCAAATAGCAGTTGACTGTATTTCACCTAGAAGATCCTGGATTAATCCCTTCATCTCCACCACGACGAAGAGAACTACAGAATATGGAAATTTCATGCCTCCATTGTCCTGAAATCATTTACATCTGTATACTTCTACGAGCGTGGTCCCAGAAGTACCCGACCCAACAAAAAAAACACAAAAATTTTGGAAAAAAAGTTTTGTAATTTTCAACATAATCTCCTTTCAGCTTTATACACTTTTCCTAGCGATATTCAATGAGTTCGATACCCTTTTTATAATAAGAACTGTCTTCCTCCTAAAAATAGCCATTACCTGCCGACATCTTTTTTCGCGATTGGAAACTCTTTGACCACCGAGCCATTTTTTTAAGTTTGCAAGTAGAAAATAATCCGAGAGGGCTAAATCTGGCAAATATGGTGCATGAGGTAGAAATTCAAACTTTAATTAATGAATTTTGGCCATTTCAATAACGGATTTGTGAGCTGGTGCATTGTCGTGATGAAATAATACTTTCTACTTAGCCAAATGCGGCCGCTTTTGCCTAATGTCTTCGCTCAAACGTCGCAATACCCAAGTTCTCATAATACTCGCCGTTGATCGTTTTTCCTTTTTCAAGATAGTCAATGAAAATTATCCCACGCGCATCCCAAAAACCGACGCCATGACCTTGCATGGATATGAAAGCGGGTGGACACGTCAGATTCTATTGGATGAACAGGCTTGCATTTCAATTCTTTTGGTTCGATATTGATTATTACAATATTGGCTATTACAAAAAATGGGAGATTACAGGAAACAGTGACACTTACTAATGACGAATCTGTCATATTAGTGACTCTAATAATCATGTTAAATATTGATGAATTGTTTTTGGATCAATTATCAATATGGTTCATATTATGTGTAGAAAAACTTATATTTAAATACAGGAACATGCGGATGTAGCAGTTTTATTTGCGATGCGCTTGAGCGCTAAAACATCATTGGTGATTACACTATTTGAGCACCTAGGCCTAGTTAGGATTAAGGTGAAAGTACGGTGAGCCGTTTTAATCCACCAGTTAAGCAAATTACGCATTACACTAAGTCTAAGGGAGAGCAGGTTTGCGTCTGAAAATCCCTCTTCCATCCAAAGGGTTTGTAATATGTAACTCCTTCAAATAATTAAAGTGCTCCTTGGAAACGTGGGTTACTTGGGTAACCATTGTTTCCATGATAAGTGTGGTAGTCATTTTCTTCTCAAATGATATATGCTACGCAAGTTATGGTATGAAGCATGTAGCCAAACCGACGTACCAATGTAATAATACGTTCCCTCTCTCATTAAAGTAGTATTCGAAAGCGGTAGATTTTTAGGGACGGCGGGGTACATTCTTCATCTCATTACTTTTCTATTGTACCACATTGTATCGGCTATTTTTTAAGGAACGTCAGCTGATTGGTCTTGGGGGTCTTTGGAATATTTCCATGGATTATTTCGGTAGAAGTTCTCGTCTACAGGACGATGTTTGAAATCATGAATACACGAATCAGTGATGGCGCTATGGAATTTTTAAGCATGATATTATTTAGTCGTAAGAACGGCGAAAAACACAAGTTCTGTTACCGTAGACCCATTTCATATGCCAATTAACTCTTAACTAAAAAATTAGGATTCTTTTAACGCAACACTTGCGAGGAAGTATGAATCAATTACAACGAACCTCTTGAGGCTCCGACAGCAGTTCTTTTAATGCATCTTAAACGGCCGCTTTGTAAAAAATATATGTATGCTCCTGGCGCTTCAAAGGATACAGAAATTTAACTATATCCTTCATTCGTAAAATTATATAATGGAGGGTGTTTAACTGCGAATATTCATATTCCTAGAGCTGACTAAAAGGGGCTATATACCCGTAATTTAATTAATTGTAACTATCAATGTCAACAAACAAGGAGCCGCTTTTTCTTAATACCAATGGGTCTGACCTAATAATAGTTAAATAATCAAAATCTCCTCTCCTACAAATGATTAACAGTTGCTGGATGTTCATATTTCTCTATTTTCACATTTTTCCTGCAGTAAAATATTGATGTTAACTTGAAAGCACTGCTCGCCATTACGAGTCTTCACATTTCTGTTCTTAGATCCTCAAGTAGTAAACTTGGAAACACGCATTAATACAAAATTAGAATGAATTTCTCCATCCAGTCGAAACGCACAGAGAAATATTGTTTTTTGATAGGAATTATCAAATCTTGCTATGAAATATCCCAAAGTTCTTTTGTTTAGTCGTATTTTCCCAACTTATTGACGCTACAATAGTCTGAATAAATAAACTAACATCGCACAACAAAACATTTTCCATGGTGGTTCATTTGAATTCTATTATTTGTTACAATTTTGAAATTTCAGTTTTTTCATTTAACTCGTTTGGTTTTCATTTGATTGCAAAATGGAATAAAAAGTGATAGAAGTTGTGCACTAAAGTCTCTGGGTAGAATAAATATTGAAACAGTTCATTCTTATTCTGCATCAATGAAATATTTACTTAATTAAGCTACTTCCCTTATGTAAACCAATGGAGCATCCCGGATACAGGTTTTCAGCCAAACAGGAATGTCAAGCGATTTTGGAAAGGGCATTATGAAATTTGAATGTGATGGAAATGAATATAACACGACATTTTTATTCAAGGAAGATTCAACATGGAACTTAATTATTTGGAAGGTTCTCATGCTATAAATTCTGGAACATAGCCAGTCATTCTTCCCCCTCTAATAAAGTATCCCTGATTCAATATTAATTCTCCATATTTTGGCAATTCTAATTGTTCAGCATAAGTAGGCATTTGTTCATTGCACCTCTCTTCAGGATTTCACGTTGAGTTTTCAATCCATTCAACAGTATAAGTCTATTATGCCAAATATATATATAAAATCCCAAGTATTTTTTCTCTGAGCTATCTCATAGTGCCTTACTCCATAGTCTCTTGCTTCATTCGTTGGCATCCATACTTTCTTATTTCATACCTTTTCCTTTTACTGATTTTCAACATCTTCAATTCTATGTTTTTAAGTTGCCCAGTCTTTTTTGGCCAACCTAACATCATGTCCTTATTTATGAAATAGACAATGCCACAGAAAGGCTTTTATTTAGCAGTTTCTTGTCTTATGACTCAAATCTTATTAGTTCCACTCTATTTCCAATGTATTTTATATTGTAGAGAGATAATAGAGCTTTGAAAAATTCCACACATGCATTCTCAGGTTGTACTTTTCTCTGCGTAATGCCC
This sequence comes from Hetaerina americana, assembly GCF_022747635.1. Taxonomy (NCBI): domain Eukaryota; kingdom Metazoa; phylum Arthropoda; class Insecta; order Odonata; family Calopterygidae; genus Hetaerina; species Hetaerina americana. Next base: position 9,812,817 of record NW_027286514.1, on the reverse strand, counting down.
TTGCTGATTTTTCCATCCTGTATTATGTTAAGGGTTATGAGAAGAGACTTGTTTCATCCTTATTTTGCTTTACTTGGAAATTAATGAGGTATCCAAGTAAAACCATAGCTTGTATCAATTTTGCAACCAGCCCATTTTTCTTAGTATTTATGTCAAAGCCAATGCTAAAAAATTAGAAAATGAAAATATATATTAAATCAAACTCATTATAATTTTTTTATGCTATCAATTGTTTCCCATGCTCATTTCCACTTGTGTTTTAAGCTGATGACATGGCATTATAGTTCCTTCCTTTGAATGCCTGTTACATTTATCATAATTGATGTCTAATTCCTATCTTCATTGTAACTATTTCAATAACATTTGTAGTCTGGCAAGTCATAGATTTTGAATATTCTGGTTGCAGGAAGCAGAGTAACATGCTATTATTTTTAGCACTTCGAATAATTATAAAAGAATTTATAAAAATCCTAAAATAAAAAATGTGGGCATATGAAGGCACTCTTGGAAGGCACACAGCATATTTTACTAGCATACATACTCAAATTATACAGTAAAGTATTAGTTATATCAAAATACATGCATATTAGTTAATTGTTCCAAAAATGAAGAACAAGTCAGTGGTATCATGAGTTACCATATAAATGCAATGACTTTGGAATATGTTGCTATATTGCAGAAAGTGATGGAGCAAAAGTCTCTAGTTTATATTTGATAATCAAGAGAATTATGCAAACTGAAATATGCTACTCCACTTTTGTGTATTTTCCTCTGCTATAGAGGTTTTTAGCCCCAGTCAATGAATGGCATTAGCTATGCTTTATTGGAATTGAGCATTAAAATTATGTTCAGATTATTTAGTGCATCTTTGGCAGCACTAAAATTTTCTCTTCTAAGTAACCATATTCTTTCTTTTAATACTGAAAATAACATGTCTTTCTGGTAGCATAAGTAAATTTATTTTAGCATGGAATGCATAAGTATGAAATTGGAATGCCAATGTTAGAAGAAAGCAGTGAGAATCCTTAAGGGTTAGCGTTCATTAATGTAATGACCACTGCCAAATTGCATGGAAGGTAAAAATTCCATCAATCCTGAAAGAAATGTTGAGCAGTCATCAATGACTCAAACACTTGATAAAAGTCCAGAGTCCATCATCATCCAGAGTCCTCAGGCAGTCACTTGGAGTCATCCTTGATACATACTAAAAAATAATTATAGGAACATGTTAATGCTTGGGATATCGCCCATTACATTTTTCCACACAATACATGCATATAGTATGCAAACATAATGCAACAAAAATGTTGCTGTGAGCAAATTAAATACATAGTTTGTAGGTTTTTATAAAAAAGTTAAGTGTACCATATTTCACCTGTGAATGAAATATTTTAGATAGCAGTCCAAAATTACATTTTATCCATGTGAACAGGCTACGTAAATGAGTTCCTATTGCCTACATTAACAATTTATTTTATTGCTTTCATTTTAAAATTTTATTTACTTCATAAACTATAAAGAAGAATAAGTATTTAGTAGCAAATTTCAGGGTAAAAATGCCTTATACACATATTGTATATTAGCTTCAAAAATTATAAAGATACTTTTTAAAGTTAGGAACAAGATTAGATAAAGGCTCTATTTTCTCCAGCATATTGAGTTAACTAAATGTTCCTTAATAATAACCAGGACATGTTGGTTAAAAAATTGTGGCACTCATCAGTTGAGTATAATAACGTTAATCATTTTATTTTTTCATATCTTCCCATTACATTAGCCTTTTATGCCTGCGACAAAATATTGTTGGTACTTTTCATTCTTGGCAGCTAGGCATGTTAGTCAGGAGGAAGTATTCTGGCAGGTTATTATACAGATAATTAGAAAAATAAAAAAAAATGGAATTAGCATGAGGCAGCACTCAGATTGTAAGGAATAGTTTACATCATAACGTGGCATCTTGTTAAAATTCCTAATTATTATGGTCTCATATGTTACTTGAAGGAATATTTTTGTAGGTAAAATTAAAATGTTAAATATGGATAATGTCATGGTGCACAGTAAACCATAATATTTTTGTATTTTTAACAGATGCTGATTACATTTCGATGATCGAGTTATTCTCTGGGTTGTCTGACCCACAATGGGTATACATTTTATTTGATAATTTTAATAGACATTGAAGTTGTTTCTGTGAATGTCTCTCAGAATAATGTGCTATTGTTCCACATTTATTAGCAAGTGATATATCTCTCAAAAGCAAAAATGCCAAAAGAGCTATAAAACAAAATACTATCACAAGATATATAGCTAGAGTGATGGAATTAGTTGAATTTAAGCCAGAAAATTTATTATTCCCTTATGCTAATGCATTTTTGAAGATATATGGGAATGTAATTTGGTGGAAGGAATGCAGCTGTAATAGACAAAGTACTTACCCATGCATTTTGGATTAAATAAGTATTACATATATTAATTACTGATGTGCAATCTTCTGGTTTTCATAATTACTCAACACATATATATATTCAGTATAATTAGTATATTTATTATTTTCACATGCACAACTGTTTGTGAAAAATACTAAGTTTAATTATTCAATGATAAAATAACATCTTCCTAATTCGTGTATGTTCAATGGGAATTAGATATTTTTTATTCAGGTTAAAAATATATACAGGTGTGTGTGTGTTTGTATATCAGACATAGTTTTGGAAGTGGGAGACATTAAAAAAGCCATCATGAGTTTGAAAGTTAAATTTAAAACATTATGCCCTTCAGTTAATCAATCATTAGTTCCAGTGATAGTTGACTTCAAAATGGCAATGGCTCACTAGTTTGATTTTCTAAACATTTAATACAGCTCATCATCGAATGTTAACATTTTTGCCTAGGCACGAGTAAAATCGTATTTCAGTTATTAACAATTTAGTACCCAATAGTGAATTTGACTAGTAATCATAAAACTGAGTTTAGGTTCCAACTGGAGGTCAAAGTTAACCTTTAGTTTAATAGAGCATCATAAAACTAGGCTTGTTTTAATGTTTTAGCTCCAAGCACCACCTATAATTATTTTTTTAGCTCTGAGCCACCTTTATCTAGGGTACTCACATCAAAGCAGATGAGTCCTGCAGCTCCTACTATTCTGGTTTTTTCTTGGTGTTGTTTGAGGAAGATAGGTGTTTGGAATCAAGGAAAGTGCTTCAAGAGGAGGGTAGATAAAATTATGACTGGTAAAAATTGTTTTATGAAAATTGTTCAATAAACCAGTTTTCAAGAACTGAATTAAATTATGCAGTGTGGAGGGTAGTCCCATCTTTCTTGAAGGCAAATGCATGCAGAACGTTTGTAATACACTTTTTTCCTTACATTATCAGATTTTCCCAGGCCTCCAAAGACCCGTATGGTCCCTGTCTTGAGCAGAAAGTATGCGTTGGAAAAAAAGTGTTTTCAAAATCAAAATTTCACTCCCGTCAATATCTACTCTTTTGGCATGCACAATGAATGAGTCCTTGAAATCATTGGACACTTGTGAAAACGCTTTATATTGACCCAAGGGTTTGGGCGTGGTGGAAAAGTTTCAAAATTGACCAATGCACGCGTAATTGTTACTATTAATCATCGTCATTTTACGCTTGAACATGAAGACCCGTGAGACAATTTGTTGTTCGAAGCATTGCGTATGAAACAGGTGTGCATAACTTAAGATGGTGGGGAGTGGTAGGAATCATCGCAATGGCGTCAGTATTCGTCCATTTCTCAGGTAGCATTAAACTATTCAGGACTCACCAAGAGCATCGAGTTTCACCCATGCCCGCCCGACGACCCCAACCCTAATTTGGGGACATCTTCGAAATTGCTAAATTTTCATTCTTCGATTCAAACAGAATTATTTTCTTGGTCTAGAAACTGCACTCTGATAAATCTGCAACTTAATAAACTTGCATGAATGATTTAGTAAAATATTTCATCAGTTTTACAACTGCTTGCAAGACGTGGCTTGTAAATTGGTAGCTGAGAAATATCATTGTCGTTCAAATTTCTCTCCGACGGGTCATTTGTCCAGCGTAAGGTCAGGGGAGGCTCAATTGTTATAATTCTCTGCTAGTTTCTGAGATTTATGTACTCATTGTTCCTAAAGTTCAGCTTTGGAACCTGAAATTTTCTTAAGATGCTTGCTTTCCTTTCCATTGTCCTGTCCTCCATAATCATTCGTGCGGCAAGCTGACACACATGGTCTCTGCCGTCGCAAGGCATTGCTGCGAGAACATTCTCAGGGTGAAGAAAGTAAGCGTTACATTAAATAATTTTTCACATCACCACCTTGGTACCCAGGCAATGGTATAATTAATTGTAATCTGTGGATCTTCTTTGCATTGCACTTTCTATTAAATAGTGAACCTTGATTGAGCGTAAACTTTCATGACGTCGGTAACGACTGTCAGGAGTGATTGTGACGATGGATCTTCTGTTGAACATAAAATCCTCTCTAATTCGAAATGGGCAAATGAGGAAATGGCTATCGATTGCTTGAAATAGAGGAGTATGGTGCTTCTTTCAATAATGGAGACGCATTGGGCTTATTGGTCTTATTGAAGCAGAAAATACATTGGGACCTGAGGATCCTCCGTCTTGGCGCTGCATTGTATGAGTTAATAAAAACTCAAAGACGCACCAGACAAATGATCCGTCCCATAGATCGACTCAGTAGTTCCTCGTTACGCGAATTACACCTTTTCGAGCACCAGTATTGCATTACATTCAGTGACTTCATCATCACTGCCAAAATCATCCAAGTTCAGATATGTCATTAGAAATTGTTACAGATTAGTTCAGATGCTTCATTAGAAAAGAATCATCAGGAGAATCGAAAATTCCGTTGGCTTTTTGGCGTTCTTTCCGGACTTGCTAACGATGTCACTTGACATTCTCAGCGTATTTATTAGTTAAATTTCCATTTTTTATTCCATCAAAAGGTTTTTACGATTTACGATTCTTTTTTTACGATTCTTCAGATATGCCTATGACTAAATTGCATAGAGGATTATATATCGCAGATGGCGCACTATGTACCTCTCAATGATCGGTATTATTTCTGGTTTCAATCCAACCCTTTTTTTCAATATCTTGGAGCAATACTTAAGCAATAATTGCAGCTTATTTGATGACACTCAACTGATTACGATGGGCTGATAAGACACGCAGCACATTTTATGGAAAATGTAGAAAGTAGAATTCAATGCTTAAATATGCTTGGCGTAGAAAAATTTTCCTGAAGTAACCATCTACGTACTATCATTTCAAAGTTGGAGAGTCTTTTTTTTTATTTTTGGCAAAGCCACACTTCCATATCTTTTGAATTTGAAATACCTTATAAAATCTGATTCGGTATCCCTTCGACACATTTTTTCTTCAACTTTTCCTCTTTCTCCACCTTTTTGACTGCTCTTTTTCCACATTTTAACGTAGTTTAACGTCTCTTTCCTTTCTTTGATCCAAAGGAAATCATTCTTTGCTTTAGGGGCTATGCGTTCGGTACCACATTTGCTCTTGCATCAGTCTGAATAACTGCAAACAGCCACGTCAAACGGGCTTCCTCCCGGCATTATTATAGGCATTTTGATGTTTTTTGCCCTTTTCCACGGGCATCGAAAGGACGTCGAAATTGTGCATAACTCTTACGGCTAAGGTTGTAATATGAATTGACCTGCCTACGCTGAAAAACTGACATTTGTGAGCAATATTAGTGCTATAACGTATTTCGTCAATGTTTGTTATAAAGCTGAAATTTAACGAGTTGTTAAAAAAGGCGAGTTGCGGAAGCGTATGATATTTTGATAAATATTTTCTTTTTTCGGCCGTTTTTCAGGCATTTAAATATGTCCTTAGTAGGAGATGATATTATTCATTTCGAAATACATTTTTTTCGATCTATCCTGCGAGATTTTGCCCTTTTCTGTTCCCATATTTGTGCCTATTAATATGGACTTAAGAAATGACACTCATGTTAAGGTAGGTAGAATTGATGGAGGTGTTTTGATAGGTAGGGTATATACAGACATATACAGGGCATGTACTCTATAAACATTGCTATCAGGAAGAACTGTTGATTGAAGTAAAAACTGATGTCAGTTATCTGAAACTTAGGATTTCGGAAATATATGATGAGAGCTTACCGAAGATGTGTTTCTTTTAAATTGTATGTTATTAAATCTTTAAGGACATTTAAGACAAAAAGAGTGGATGAAAAAGCTATGTATATCCAAATGATGATGATTAATATAGTACCTGTTCACTAATTCTGAATCAATTCCAAGATAAAAGATGCTCTGAAAACTTTGGAATTCAATGGAATTGGTTGAAAATTACTTTTATCGGAATCGCCAGGGTAAAGTTAACCAGTCAAATATGCCGTTTATGATGCTATTAAGTCTCAACGTCTCATTTGAAGGAGGAATCATTGACCTTTCTGTTTCATTTTTCTGCCAAATATGAGGCAATCACTGATTTAAATGAGTGACGCCAATGTTACTTCTACTGAAGTAGCCGATAAACGGAGCGTTGAAGTTTAGGTGCTTCCATAAATAAAAAAATACCAACAAAATAAAAGCTATGAGTACCACACCTGCAAGCAATTTAGTAGCCGGGGCGTAAATAACTCGCTGGAGATTGTTTTTAGTGTCTCAGTACTTATCGCTCGATTCAGAGTCTCAAATTCTTCCTAGTCGGGTATGTTGTTTGAATGATGAAAATTTTTATCTAATTTCTATTGAGAGTTTGCATAACGTCCAGCCACTGTCAAATCTTTATTATTATAATTGTTATTGATATTCTACCGATTAAAGTAAGTTTTGGATGGACGCAGCATATAAAACGGTATAAGGGTACATTTCCTTGCCTCTCCTAACAAAACACAACCTTACATCCATTCCGACAATGATTATATCTTTAATTCTGCATACTTTCTTCCTTCATTCCGTCCAACTTCCCAAACCTATTCTTGTCCCTCCCTCGGTTGCCTAACCTTCTCTCCTCCATCATAGTCTTCAACTGCCCGTCGCCAATAAAAATGCTCTACACCAATCTTTAATTTGTTGTGGATTGTAACAGTTAGGAAAAAGGAATTTGAATCTCTCAGAACGTATACTATTTATTCCATTTTATCATTCCGACAGACCAGTCAACCGACATTGAAAGAGCTTCTATTTTCCTCAAACCAATAAGAAAAATGTATGACAACTAGAAGAGTGCTTAGTTTTCAATGTTAAACTTTACAGGTGGTGAATAAAATGGAAATTTTGAAAAGATTTTGCTTTTCGTTTTAAAACAATCACACGAAGGACAAACGCAGAATATTTTAAAAGAGAATGGAGGGCACTGAGTAAGAGGACTATTTATGTCTATTTTTCGTAATTATTTATTAACGGAATTCCAGAGTCTCAGGATATGTGACATATCGTTAGTCGTATCTTTTACGAAAATTTGTTAATAATTATACATAGTAGCCCTGAATTTTCAAAAAGCTGAGTCTGAGGCCATTAAATTCAGAGGAGAGGGATGCTTTATCCATTAGGGATCTGAAAAGCAGTCGTACGTGTGGTTAGTAACTGACGCACTCATTCTAAAAAAGAAAAATGTTGACCTTCTATATTATTCATTAGGTTCATCCTTATTTGAAAAGAAGTTCGACAACTAGGCACTTAGGCCTAGAAAGTTTAAGATAGTTTCAACTTGAATCAACCCTCCTCGTTGCCTTGGACCCAGAGGGATTTATTCCTTTTCTTCTTTTAGTTCTATCGCGACTTTACGTGGACACGGGTCTTTGGATAAATTTGTGCATGTACGTACTTGAGTAATGATTGCGTGTGTCAGGGTTTCTCAAACTTGAGAGCAGTGGAATCCGCACAATGCGAATATCTTTCATCACAGGAGATTACTCCATATCCGTTGTAATAAATTAAATTTAATTTAATTACCTAAATATAGATTTATAAGTCTTATATCCCATAAACTTATAAGTTTACATGCATTGCCGCCAAATCTGCTGAAGTGACTTGTTTCTTGTAAAACCAATTTGGGAAATCCCGGTTTCAATAATTTGAGCGGGGTTATTTGTGCCCGGTGATTTATTCATCCCGGTCTCAGAAAGTCAGTCGTTGAAACATAAAGATAAAATTTTATTTCCTCAGACTTTTATTGAAATAAAATTAAAATACGTGGGCATTTAAGGATTTACTATTTCAGTTTAATCTAATTAAATATATTTCAGTAAAAACAGCTTCTCTACACCCTGTAAGACCGCAATAATCCCGTAACAGGCCGACATAAGTTGGTATGACGGGGGCTTTAAGTTACCAGCCTTTAAAGCAATTAGTAATTTTCTTTTGTTGGAAATTTTGTATCGAGTAGTTCGATTAGTTGTTTCCGTTTGCTCATTGTTGCAAAGTCGAGTGTTTTTAGAGGCCATTGTGCAATTCGTGCTGAAGTTTCACGAGAATTGCAAATCATTCTGAAATAGCTTGCCTACATGTCGCTAAACATAAAACGTTAGGACATGACTAGTATAGGTCGTAGTTAAAAAAATATGAAGCAAGAAATCATTTGTTGATGTATGTTTTTAATATTCCCATACGCTTAGCTTTGTGGAATATTTGTATAGCTAGAATAGATATCCATTTTTGATAGGACCGTGAAAATTCTCCGCATCTTTTTCATTCATGCCTATGGTCTTCGTTGTTATAGCGTCATTGTCAAGGCATATTAAAAATGATTGCCTGAAAAGTCCTTTTTATGCTGTTTTTCGAGGAAGGATGTAGGGGAGTGGAAAGGTGGTGGTTGGGGAGTGAGGGAGGCTTTTAAGACTGACTCACCTGGTCATGAGTTACTTTGTGCACGATTAATTTTATTTTGTGGGTGAAAATCCCGTGGAAGATTTAATTTTGAACAATTCACAATGCAATCAGTAAACTTCTAGTATATAGTGAAATCAACTGAGACTTAATTTGTCCAGAGATGGATCTTGTACGTCCATCGATTGAGTCTCTGTTCAGACCAACGTGATGGTAAGATATAGTATGTAAGCGCCTATTGGGTTGACTTTTGTTTAATTTATTATCACTGTCTGAGGTGTGCTGCGCTCTGGAGGGATAGGGGACTCATTCTACCTGCGAGGAACCCAAGAAATAGTTCAATATGCCAGGTGCAGTCAAATTAACGCTTCCACTGACTGTACCCACTTCAGTTGTCATAACTTGATGGCGTTGGATGAAATCTAAGGCGTCTCATTCATTTGTGTACAGCCATGTCGGGCAAAACACAAAATTTTCCACCCCACATTGGCAGATTGAATTTGGCTCGTAACCGCATGCTCTTGCAGTAATTTTGCATAGTTTATTTTGAAAATTCTGTGCGTAATGAGTACATGAAATAATTATTGCGCGGATTTGGACGTCAACCGTGCACATGCACAGCTTTAATCATTTTTTGACGGAGTTCTTAACTGCTGTGCATATTATTTTTGCCCTCGTCAGTCTTCTAAGTATTATGAAATGAGTGTCTAGAGCATCCAATTTGAAGGTTTATCCTGGATTTCCTTCATCTCGGATGAGTCAAATATGTGCCGCCGAAGTTAAAACTCTTTGATATTCTGCGATAAGTTAGTTATCAGCATTCAGTGTGGAGTTATTTTAAAAAAAGTGAATCGGCTTGAAGCGTCAAAGTAAAAGTTACCCAGTTAAGTTGTTTGAAATAGCTCCGATTCTGTTTATAATGTTGAGGTACTAATTTGAAGTTCCTTAGTGGAAGTAATCTTATCAGTATAGTTTTTTAAATAAATAAATGAACTAGAGGTATAAAACATCGGTAAATTAGTAGGAAATAAATATCGTATCGAGTAGACATGCAGAATGGTACTTTTTAGAGACTGCTCAAAATATAAGAAAATTAAACACAAAAGTATTGAATAAGTTGTCGTTATTTAATCGCAGTAAAAATCTTCAGCAGGTGGAGACTCCAATATTTGACCCTGTAAAAAGCTTCATGGTTTTTTAAATATTCTTTATGATACAATCCACACTACCTAAACCTTCTCGCATTTGTTTGTATTTTTCGCCCAAGTCAATGGAAAAGGAATACGAGAGTAAGTTGTGTTTTCTAGATAAGGATATGGCACAAAATGTCGAAACTATTTGGCACATAAATTACCGTTAGGTAAATTTCCAACCCGCTTCCAGCTTTGTGGAAACTACGTGTTGGCATGGACGCATATAATGCTAACGTTAGGGCGGTCTTTATGCCAACTTTCCCCCTCCAGGCATGAACCAGTGCCACCTGCTCATGACGCGCGGTGGAGTAATGGATGCGTGTCAACAGAGAAGAAAAATTGTTCCCGGGACGTGCGTAATTTTTCAAGTTAACACGTGACAGTCTGGATCCCTCAGATCTAGTGTCTGGAGACGTCTTCCGCTGAGTATCATAAGGTGAAAGCTCAATGGGAGAGAAAATCAAAGCTCAAGTTTCTCCGTCATCCTCGATTAAGTGGGAGATGAAAAATACGAGAACAAAACATATTTTAGGAAAAATAATACGGATATCAGAAAATAGACGGAGGAGGCATAGATTTGTTTGGGATTATAGGGGAGAAAATGTTTTAATATTTTAATAGATGCTGACTCTTTTCTGCATTATTTGCATGTATTCCTGCATGCTAAAGGACTACGGCTAAGGTTACCTAAATGTATAAAGGAGCATTTATTAATCCTTCAGACGTATCAGGGGCAATATTCAGGACTAATGGGTCATGCTGGAATGATTCTGGAGGAGAGCCTTCACTATAGATGTATTACATCAGTATATATATGTGCATAGTTTCATAATGAAAATCCTTGTGTAATTTTAAAGTAATTTATTTATTCATTTGGTTGGTTTTCAGGCATTGATGGGAGGCTTATGTTTGCGTTAATACAAAAAAAATCAAATGCTATCGTTCGTTGGGACGCAGGTTTTTCTCAAAATAACACTTCAACATAGGCACTTAGAGGAAAATAATATTACTATCTAGAGAACTTTTGATAAAAGCTTTTGGGATAAAGAATAGAATGAGTGAATGTGTCTCCGTTTATTCATTCACAATATCGTGTCGTCAGAATACGTTTATTCTCGAGTCAAAACAACAGGAAAGGCATTTTATGATAATTACTCTTGTCGTAGCATTATTGATACAATAAATTAGCAATTCAGATGAACAAATGCGAAATTTGTGTTGTCTTGCTATCCGCGGGTTTGAGAAGGAAATTATTTGATAAAACAGTTGGCATATATCTATGAGAATTGCATTCCTCAATGTTTTATGCATGGCCATTAATGGTTGGCAACCCAAAGTCAGTGGGATCTTCAGTTGGGATGACTAAATTCGCTCCCTAATAAGACCTATGGCATTTCCAATAAGTGAAACAGAAAATGTTCCACGTAATTCACTATTCCTAGCTTTCTGATTGAGAATAACCGAAAGAATACGTCCGGTTTGGTATCATCAAAAGGCCTCTGGATTTTTAGGGTTTTCAACGTGAAATTTTGGTAGATTTGTATGAAGTTATTTTCCTATCTCAGAAGGCGATGGAAATGGTAGTCCATAAGCCTGAGTCGTTGTATGAATACAGTAATATTGTGTCGCCGTGCCTGTAGTAATGCAAAATTTAATTTAAAAAAATACTAAATACCAATTATAAATGTGCTAAAAACGTTTCTGCTGAGCCGTTGAAATTAGATGTTCTTTTGTGACATAATTTTCCAGAAAAGTACAAGAATCCGTTTATAAATGAGTTAGCACCTCAAAGTCACTACCTCTTCTTAACCTCAATGCATTTTTTTTGCTTTAAATGTGTACATTTAGAAACTAAGCGTTTTTATCTTAGGCATTCGTCTAAAAATCTCTGGTTTGAATGAAACCTGCGTTTTACTCGTTTACGTGAATGTTTACAACCCAGCCGGAGCGTGCGTACTACATCCACTAACATACGTTTCGTGTTGAAATGGATAAATGAAACAAAGTTGCTCAATAAAATTTGGTGACTGCCATTTTAATTCATTCAAATAAGAGATCATGATGAAGACTGTCCTAACCTTAGCACTATATGCGTCCATGTCAACACATTCTTTCCACAAAGTTGAATGCGAGTTAGAAAGTTGCCTGACGGTCATTTATGTACCAAATAGTTTCGACATTTTGTGTCTAATCCTCATAAAGAAAACAAAATTTTCTCTCGTATTCCTTTTCCTTTGACCTAGGTGAAAAATAAAAACAACTGCGAGCAGGTTTAGGTAGCTTTTATCGCAAAGAATATTTACAAAATCATAAAACGTTTTTCAAGGTCAAATATTGGAGTTGTCGCTTGATAAAGATTTTTACTCAGTTGAAAAGACATTTTACCCATCGAAAGTTAGCATGCCCCGCATACTTTTCTCGGAATAATTTGAATCTGACTCTTAGGGATGGAAAAGTAAATTCAGTGTCGCTATGATATCTCTCCATAAATTTTTAGGGAAAAATGTCAGGTGAGTGTCATGTAAAGCAGCGCAATTCGTTCAAGCTCCATCACATTGAAAAATCAATGCTTGGCCAAAAATTATTTTAATTCGGTTTCAAGGTGACCCTCAAGTATCATAGAGGGGTAAGCATTTTTCGTTTGTGGTTGGAAGCATTAATCTTTCCGTTTGGGCACTTGCGGGGGCGACGAGCGATGGAGTGTCGGAAAGGTTACCACCATCTTCCAATGAATGGGGAGCGACTACAAATCCATACTCCCTGTGGTCCCCAGGGGAGGTTGAATCTTTACAGCACAAGTGCCTGTCCCAAAGCCATCTCTGCGATAAGGGTTGTCGTGAAAAAGGGTAGGTCAATAGACAGCCGCTAACCCCTCCCCTACGCACCTCCTACCTTTTATTCCTTTGAACGGTGGAGGTAAGCTACGTATGCCCTATACTTCTAGGTCGTCTGCCCAAGTGGAAAATGATGCACGGGGTTTTATCCTCGTATTTTCTTCTCTCACCTTTATTCCTGCCTTGTTTTCCCCTTCCTCTGATATAGGTATTTGTATATCAGAGGATATTCTTTGATGAGTTATCCTCAATATTCAAATCTCCCCCTTTCTCGCGCCATGTAGCAGTTGCTTATCAAAAAGAGTGTGTTTATTTCCCCGAATAAAACTGCGGTGTTATATTGTTTCGGCGTGTGTTGCTTTACATCAAAAGCAATGGTAGCATTTAGATTCCAGGAAATGTGTATTTTCGTTCGTTGCGTCTATGTATCTCTATGACATCAACATAGGGGTTCCAAATGTTTTTTTCTCAAAGGAAAAACGGTTGCTGTGAAGCGAAGTTTGTTAAATACTTCACGGGTTATATTTTTATACATCATGTTACCCAATAAATACGACATCATGTAACCCCATCCTTTAGTATTTCCGTTCCTTTACCAATATCTCTGCGTCGGCACAGTTAAATGCCTCCACTGACATCCAAGCCTGAAATTTTAGAAACGTTAACCATTCCAAATGGTGATATCATTTCATGCTCTAACAAGAAGTGAACTAACTGGATTTGAGGACCTGGGCTAAAGTAAAATAAATTCTAATTGGAGAAAAGATTAAATAAATAATGTCAGATGAAAAATATTCAATTGAAATTATTGGCTAATTTTGATGAGCGTTCAAACAAATGCTAATTGAAGTTTATTGAACTTCGCATTCTACAACATTGCGGTTGGTAATATACAATTCGTACAACCAAGAGTGATCTTCATCCTCAGAAGTATTTTGCGGTGAAAATTCCATTTTATTAATAAATACACCTTCTGAGTGTGGCGAATCAGCTATATCGATGAACATTAATTAATTTTTAAGGCAAAATTATCCTCAAATTCTGGACTTTTCCTTGCTAAAAAGAAAATAAAGAAGAGAGCCTCACTTCTTTGCGCTGATTTGTTATGCATGCGGCTAAAATCCCTCATAAATTTCCTGACAGAGGAACTCATTTACATTCATTAGCACGGTGTTTTGTTTCTGAAGGTCGGCAGATAATTAAATTAAAGTCTTTGGCGATATTAGTCAACATTCGCCACCAACTTATGCGTCGTTATATTCGTGGACTATCCATCTCGCTAAGACCCGCTAAATCATCTACGTTACACAGATGTCGTGAGTAAAGGACTCAAAACTCAGTGATGGAATTCCGCTGCATGATTCGCCAGAAGGGAATCAGCAACTAATTTAAAAAATGTGCATCACTGAGAGGTTAGATCAGGCCATTATTTTTTTCGCGCGAGGGGTGTGGATGAATTCCGGTAGAATATGCATAAATTCTATGGAGACAATCTTCCTAGTACCTTTCCTCTTGCTTAACAACATTAGAATGAGTGGCGTTTGACCACCAATTTCTCTTTCGAGGAATTCATTTGACGATATTTGACTATTTAAATAAACCCCCGAATCACTAGAAAGAATTTATTTACCATTTCATTTTAAAATTTTAGTATTTGAATAATGATTTTAATTTTTGTTACCGTAATAATGGTGGACAAAAAACCTGCAGCCAGCATCGAGCCCATGAAATATTATAAACCGATGGCTTTAGCTTAGCCAGACTCATTAATTTCTAGAAATTCCTCGCAACCATATTTTTAACTACCAGCCAATATTTTTTTACTTCAGAGAGGGAAATGCTTCTTACGTTTTCTATGGTCTGGACATTTTCTCTTCGAAGCAAATGGTATTGATTGGCTATTAATAAGTTGGCATAGCACATACATAAAGTAGTCCGTGGTACTTTTTATTTCCATGGAAATTAATATTTTTATTAAATTTTTATGCATGGCAGGTGCTTTAGTTTCTTCCAATCCTCGAACGCGCAATATGGAGAATCTATTTGGATACAGTTTTCATTCCATTGCTGGTTGATCTGGAGCTAATAGACTTGTTAGCAAGCAAAGTTTGACTGATGCTAATTATGTTATGGTTAATGCTAGGCTACGGATTATTACGGTTGATCAGAGCATGTGGATTATGCAATGGAGTAGTTATTGTTGTTAAATTATTTCTATCCAATTTTATTGCTGTTAATATTGGCGTATTTAGTGATTCGCCCTATTTTGTTGCTAAATAAATTATGCGCGGATGAATTTGAAGAAAATACTCGTAACTCATTCATCAGCTCTTTTCATGACCGATTCTTATATGGGCTCCATATTTTGACTGCATGACTATTGCATGATGAGGAAAAAGATCGTGGATTTTAACCCTTTCTTCTCTGTACATTTACCTACACCAATATTAAAAGTTGAGCCATATTTCATCATTCTTTGAATGATTTCAGCGATGCTAAAATATTCTAATAACGTGAAATGATCATCAGCGTTCCGGGACAGAGCAGAATGAGCAATGGAATTCACGAGAAAAGAGATATCGACAAGATCCTTCGCAGGTCAAGCTCTATGCTCAAGTAACAATTGATATTGTGCGAATTTAATTCTTTTTTGGTGCTTCGGGCAGAGAGAATAATTGTATTAAGCCACGACCGTCAAATAACTCCTACGATGTTGCATGAATAATCCGATGTTTGTTTTACTTTGTCAGGTGGTTTCGGAGATGATTCAGATTTGAGATGTTTGCAGAGCTGTTGTATGCGGAGCAGCGGGCTCCAGTTTCCAATCCGATTGTCTGTGGCAATAAATGCCCTGCGTTTTTCCCGGCATCAGATTTTTTCCGGTAACCAGTGAAAACAGGAGAATTGACAACTTGTCACACCTTGACCATTAAGGCTCGTTTCATCTTCCACAGGGTCTACTTTTAAGTGAGTTATACCCACTAAAATCAACTATTTGATCTGTTCAATACTGATCATGGCTGACCTGATAGTTCTAATTTTGATTCGTTAGGTTAACATTTAAAAAAAGGGCAATGGTACTCTTATCAGGTCACGGATAAGGTAAGGCAATACCGTATTGAAACTTTCCTTGCTTACGCTTTTGATGGTCGATGGCTGCATACGACGTAAGCAGGGGTTAGGGCTCCTGTTTATGAATAATGTTGCTATCTGGTCATACTCATCAAAATCTGGAAATGGCCGTATATCTTTCATTTTTGTTGCGCATTATTATAGACCCAGGGTTCATTGAAAATTACTCTGCAAAGATTCCGAGACACCCTCTTTGACAAGCCAGATTACGGGAAACCATCACTATAATACATTTCGAATACCAAGTAAACTTAGGAATCCCAGCAAGGGAGTCTAAGGTTTTTTATTTTTTCTAATGTTGGAAATCTTAATATTTGGCTTTATTTCATTTGTGTATGAGAAAAGTATTGCCAAAATGATTAAACTGGCTCTGTGTACTTGAGTTTTCTTGATACATGCGTTGTAAATTTGCTTGATGAGAGAACGTAATTACGCAGTCGTTCTCAGTTCACAACGCTTTATTATTGTGTCAAGGGCAATACATGTCATAAAATTTTGGTAAAATTGAGCATGTCTTAACTTGATCGTAAATTGTGAATGATATCCAATGAATTCAGCGTAATTGGTTAAGAAAGCCCAAGGGAAATATTAGAGAACATTTGAATTCAATCGAGTTGAGCGTTGTCCACAAATTGAGGAAACATCAAAGCCATTCTTTCCTCTCCAGAATGTGAATATTAACTCTTGTGAAACGCTTGTTATCATATATTGAACTTGATGTTTGTTTTGAAGTTTAATTCCATTCCTCGCAATTTCAAATTTTATATTTTTGCAATCAGTTCCTCAGTACAAGCTTCTTCCGTAATGAAAAATAACAGATTCATTCATCCTTCTAGAACTATGAATTTGGCAACATGGCTATCTGGAGTTCATTTTAGATAGCTAATTGTTTCTCCAATTTCCTTTTAATTAATTGCAAATTATGGTTGATGAAATTATATTAGTGCTCGTAAGAGATAGAGCTATGGGTTCTTAGAAAAGAGATGAAATTCACGTAGTGCTGCCTTCCAGAATATACAAGGTGATTTCAAATAAAACAAACGAAATCCATCTGGAGAAATATCTAATTTAATCACAACTTTAACATTACAGTAAATGACACAAATTTAACACACGAAATAACTTCTCTGAATCTACACTTGAAGAGGTGGTAAAACAAGTTTCTCTGCACTCGATATTATGGATTGGCTGAACACAAAAATACACCTGAATGGATTTTAAGGTGTAAGACTTTTATCTAATCTAAATTTCATAAAGGATCTGATAAGTTTAGTAGGTCATGGAAGTTAACACCAAAGATGACTTTTTTACGACGAGACATTCATGAATTATTGAATCAATAACGTTAAGAGTCGATAGTCTCGCAAAATTCATTGCCTAAAGTATAGTGAGTGTTTTCATGTAGAGGGGTTCAGGGCTCACTGAAAGGATGGAATTAACGAAAAGTAAATAAATTCTTTGATTAGATAAAGTACATTCGTGGAATGGGGATTCTCTTCTATAATGAAATGGGAATAATACTTTTCATCAAATCCTTATTAGCGATTCAATTATTAGACAACATTTTATTTTAATTTATTTTTGCATAGACCTTTTGAGTTATCTAAATATATACAGTCGTGATTGAAATTCTAATGCATTACGTGCTCTTTTATTGAGGTTTGGCTATTTACAAAGTTGTATAGTTCAGGTGAAATCTGTTTTCTACTTTTGCCAGTTACATGCTCAATTCAATTATGATTTAGTTTTAATTGTATGTAGTCGACGTTTCGAATGTTTCATCTGTTTTTAGTACCATGATTAAGATGCTAGGCAATTTTTGTCATCTTTTAAAAGGTCTTTGGGCATTAGACATCGATTTACGAGTTCATTCTATTTCTACCACCATAAGTGCCACTCGAGTGCAAAGAGGAAAGAGAAATGATAGAAAAGGGAGAAAGAATCTTGAATATCCTGGCTATATATATTTTAATGATATCGAGAGAAAACACCCAGTCACATTTACTGAGGTGATTGTCAATACATTGTCCTCATTATCGAGCTTCGCTGTCAGATCGGTTGGATAGGTTTGGAATGAAGAATGACTGTCCCAGTATTTTTCCTCAATTGTATTACACAATTATGAGAACAGAATCATTTGACATGACCAAAACAAACAAGAGAAATAATTTTTGATATGCGGGACAGCTTAAATAATGAAATTTGAGCATATCGCCCCAGGTTCTGATATTTTAAAACGTTAAAACTTCGTTCATACAATGTATTAACACATCTTTTAAATTTTTTTCTGAATTTTTAGGAATGTTTTTTTACATTATTTTTTTGAGGATTGATTGTTTCATTTTATGCTGAGATGAGCCTCTGGCTTCTTATTGTGAGCGTGGGTGTGATGGTGCCACATGGTGTTCACCCGCGGCGACGGCGACAGCAGATGCAGGTCCATCAACAGCTCCAGCTTCCCTCTTGTAGACCAATTTCCTCTCGAAGAGTTCGTTCTGGTTGCCTGGCTTCTCCAGCTCGGTGTCGAGGAGCTGCAGAGTAAAAGAGGCACTTTTGAACTGACGTCTTATCAAAGAATTGCACTAGATTATCATTGGGAATAATTGGTAACTCGCAATTTTCTCCAGATCCTATGCACTATCCCCTGAGATCTACCACTTAATCCTGAAGAGAATCTAGGGCTAGCGTCTTACTCGATTGTAGGTGTGATTCTTACAGCAAACGTGGGTGAATTACGTATTCTCGTTGCATCATGCGTGTACTATACCGATACTACACTTTTTATGTGATTCCGGGATAGGGTACTTATTCCTGATCATTATAATCAAAGTGTTCTCTTAACTTGATATACGGGTTTAAATTATAAATAATAAAGATTATCAGTCAATGAAAACGCACATTTGGATATCTCATATAACTAAGAGATGATAAACGTCTGAACGAAATATTTGGTGATAAAGTCAGAAGTAACAGTTCATTGTGGCGACAGAATATTTTATCTTCACTTAGCATTCTTAAATTTACAATCTCTTTATTAGGATCGAGCGTGATGTAATGACAAAATTATGGAATGAGTAATGATAGCTGCATTTTTAAGTGGAGCGAGAGACGAACAAAAGCCATATCAAAGTATGGCACTGAATTCTTCAGTTTAAATCTCGCCGATTACTGAACTCTTTTAATGTTGAAGGAAATTCTTTTTTTCTGACCCCATAAAATGTTATGCTTCGAAGAAACCGCTCTTCTCCCTTCCACAGCACGCATTCTGAAGGGTTTGCGCTTCATTCCCTCTCCATTCAATCGAAAGCAGCTCGAAAAAAGCCCACTTGCGCAAAAACTCAAGTTCTGTTAGATTAAAAACTGAACGGGCGAGTATTTCCTCACGGGTGATTGATTTTCCTGGTACATCGTGGAAAAGTAAATCACAGCGATGCTGTTGGTATTCCTCGCAGTGAAGTTTTCTCAGTCCGTGGATTGAATCGGGCGAAGGGA
Source organism: Hetaerina americana (assembly GCF_022747635.1). Taxonomy (NCBI): domain Eukaryota; kingdom Metazoa; phylum Arthropoda; class Insecta; order Odonata; family Calopterygidae; genus Hetaerina; species Hetaerina americana. Next base: position 9,793,320 of record NW_027286514.1, on the reverse strand, counting down.
GGCAGAAGAAAATGACTTCCTGCATTCCATATCATTCTTCCGAGTCCGCATAGTTCGCAACAGCGATTTCCACCCGGAAAAGCCCTAGCGCGATACACTCCAGTGATATACGACAAGCAGGAATTGCTAACTGCGACCTTTCCATTGCTTCTCTTGCGACCTCCAATCCGCCGACGTTTTTTTCCCACCTCGAGTCGTCGCCGTAGTGACACGGAATGGTTTTTTGGAGACCTTTGCGGGTTTTTGGGTAATGCTGGGATTAGGGAGGAGGAGGAAGAGCAGAAGTCTCTCTATAGTGGAGGAAACACGCTTCAAACAGTGTCTCCTGAATTTCATCTCGTTGCTTCATGCCTGTTGGTTGTCGTAAAATTTATGATATGATGTGATTTAACAGCGTATTATGGAACTCATCGAGAAAATATTACTATCTTTTTTACTCATTCAGTTAAGATAAAACGCCTAGACGCCGTCGTTCGTTTGAACATCAAAATGAAATAGATTGTTTTAGAATTAATTCGTGTACGGCACTACTTGTGATCTTTATTTATTTCAATATTTCATCAAAATGCAATGCACAACAAGGGAAGAAGTAGATAAGGACAGAATATTAATTTTGCGTATGCATTACGTTACTTAAAGAATTTGTGTAATGCAACCTTATTTTTTTGTTGTATTCATTGGTGCATGCAAAAATTGTCCCGTATGTAAACTGTAGCTATTTAAATTCAAATAACTGCGGGAGGTGTCGCGACAGTTTTTTTAATGGTGCCATCCGCTGATGTTAATTGAAAATGTAGGTATTTCACAGTGTAAAAATCATTCGCCATGAATGGGGTGCATAATAGGGTACATATTGGGATTTGCGTTTTTATTACGCTTTGCGCTTTTTCACATTACAGCAACCTGTACCTATTCATGTCCTAAGGAAAGCAAGGCGTTCGGAGATGACTATTTTTTAATGAATGCTAAATCTCACCTGTTCTATCAAAGTGAGAAATTGGACGGCCAATTGCTAATGATAAATGTCGCGGATGATTCAACTTAAAAGGTGTCAAATGGCCACCTTTTATGACCATTTCGCTGGTTGAATTGCTTAATCACTAAGGAACTTTCCAAAAATGAAACGATGGGTGCGACTAATATCTTAATTTCTGTGAAACGAGGAAAATACTCCAGGCCAATTTTTCGGGGGAGAAAATAACTATAAAATCGGACGTTTTAAACGGTTTTTTATTTGAAAAAACATATATATTCCCTGCAAGACATATGGAAGGAAGTACACGTAACAATGGGGAATGAGAAATCGTTTAAATAGTTCCAAGAGTAGCGGGTGAAGTACGCCTTGTGTTTTAGCGTATGCACATAGTTTTTCTTTGCACCGTATATAACACTGCTAATTTACCAAGTTAACGGGCCTTAACGTGTGGACGTAGTAGGTATGATGATGAATTACTATGAAATCTTTTTGATTTCATAGTAGTTCGATACCATTTGAGTCGTCGCGCAAGTTCATAGTGTGACTATCTGGAAAGTTCCGTCGCCGTTTCTACGCTCAAAAAGTCATGTCCTTATTTTAAATTCATCCCTGAAATATTTCTCTGCTGCCTATGCATTGGTTTAATTTCAAATTTCTGAAAGATAAGTAAGCTATTTAATTTATCCGTTGGCCTCAGTAGTGCTGTGCGTGTTTAGGGACGGGTCTCCATCAAACGCGGAAAAAATCTCGCCATTAAGGCATTTTGGAGAGAACCCTTTTTAGCCGAGGGCCCTTTAGAGTGAAATAACTCGAAAGCTCTTTTTTATATGAGCTACTCAGGATTTTAAAGTGGGCCTGAGTTGAAAATGAGATGAAAAGCACCATAAAAGGGAAATGCTATGAAATAAACGCCGAGATGCACCCTTAAGGATCCTATTGCGTGATAAAATATCTGGACGACGAAAGGAGAAAGACCGCGAGGAAAGGGGACGGCAAATAAGGAAAATGGAGCCGTTATTCGTTAGATATATATTACAAGAAATAAAGTCGAGAGAGAGGGTCTCATGGCCTTGAGGGATTAATTGAAAATTTGGAGATTTTGAAACAAAAGTTCTCTTTTAATAATGATGAGCCCATGGGTGGGGGATATAAAAACAATTGATTCATTTGTCCAAATTAAAGGAAAAAGTATCAAAATTACACGTCGGAAAGCGATTGAAGATGTGATATTTTGGTCTCTTTTTTGAAACTTTTTAAATAATTTTTAGCTCATCAAAACTCATGTATTATTTTCCACCCATCATTTTGGATTCTGCTGGAACAAAAGGAAACCTTTTTGGACATCTGAAACTATCACACTTAAATGTTCCGCTTCTTTAAAATTGAATTATAAATATTGGTTTGCACAGTTTATAAGCTGATTCAAACAATAAGGTTCGCACTCGCTACCTTTTCGACTGAATTCGGTTCATGAAATGAATAGATCACGGTTACGTGTAACTTAGCTGAAGAATCGCGCTAACTCGAATACTAAAACGGCACAGTTATTCCCCCTCCATAGATTTAGTATAGTTTTGGCTTTAAACTTACGTATGAATGATTTTTCAGTATTTTTTGGGTTGGGTTTGTCTGTTTAATCATTGGGAAACATGAACGATGAATTTCCATTTCTAAATATTATAAGCGTTTTTCATCCAATAAACTTTCCCTGATGCCATTAATTTTGTTCGAGGTAGTTATTTTGACCACCGCAAACCAAGAGGCATATGTCATCAGTATCATTGCATGCTTTCCCTTGGAAATTTGCTCATAAAAGTCATTATAAATATAATTGTAGCTGCCCGGTATAGTATTTTACCTGGGAATAAAATCGTCGTGTATGCGACAGAGAAAAGTGAACTCTGCCCTACCGGTTTCTTTGATTGATAGGAAGATGTACGTGTAGTGTGGCTAGTGTTGTAAAGCGATCACAATTTTAAAATTGTGCATGATTCATAAAGAAACTATGAAATGCAACATGTTTAGTACACGCCAGTATAATTATGTGCCGTTAGTATTATTCGTTATTCTTAATTTCTAGCGCGAGTTGATTTGTAGTTCATATTTATTCTCAGGTTTATTATTATTTGTTTGTCAGTTGCATTTCAATTCTTAGGCAGCTTTCTTGACTACGATAATGGAAAGTTAACAGAAATAAAATTTTGAAAATTGACCCTATACTATAAATGCATGGATCAATTTAAAAAAAATTATATTGATTTGTTATTATCATAACAGGGATTATATTAAACCAATGATAACATCAAAGCAAGATTGAGGATGAATCATTTCAATGTGATCTATATCACTCACTCTCATAGGCATTAAATCAAGTGGCGGTTGTAGGAGGATTAAAACTTTGCCAACTCTTTAAGTACCAAGATGGGAATGTTTCTGAAGCTCGACTTTTAACAATTCAGTCTCCAGATGTCTCCCGAATGCTTTCAATGCTGGGTCGAAAAAATGTGTACAGATCTCGTGTACAACCACTCGAAACGTCGGCAGGAATCGTCCATTACTTGCCTAGTTAAGTGGAAATGGTGATAAAAAAGAAAGGAGAAGAGTGGAGCTGGACCAAGCGCTCCTATGGGGATGGTGGGCATGTGCTAGGAAATGCACCGGGTTGCAATAAAAAAAAGAGGCCGAGGAAAAAAACGGAAAGAAGGACCGATTCCATTGACTTGAGGCAAACTAGATTTTTTGCGAGAGGTTTGTAATAGTCGTTCGCGTGTTGGCGTCTGTCCTTATTAACGTCAGAGCGTATGTGAACCTCCCAGACACGCGTTAAGTGCACCACGATTCCGTGGAACGTGGGGAGTTCAGAGGGGGTACAGAGAGGAGATGGGCGACGCCGAATTTTGAGCGACGCATTTGACGTCGTATACGCGACGCATGGTCACCAATTGCGTCGCATAGAGCGGGGATTTCACGATCCCATCCATCGTCTCATCGAGCCATCTGTCTTCTCAAAGCATTTCAGTGCTTCGTTATCCCGGTTCTGGTTTAATGCTTTCGTACTTTTTTTTAGCATAAATCTGGGATTTAATGAGGTTTAAACACTTTACTCCGGTAGTCTTTTGGAGTTGCATCCTGCACTCAAGAGCTACACTGAATTCAGCTCACTAAATAACTATGTACGTGCCCAAATACTGAGCCAGAAAGGTTTTCTCTATTTTTACAATGGCCTCTGTCTAATGCTTCGCGCATATCACCAAATCCCTATGTACATACATTCATTGGCAATTACCACTTCGGCAAGTATGATAATATATTTCATCAGCCGTTTTCAGTTACTGGCAATTATTATCAAGGCAAACGGAAATGTAAAATATTTTTTTAGCGACATAATAATGACGCTTCATCTTCGAAACCGGTCGAAAAAGAGAACTTGATACGGGCCAAATTATTCAATGTTTGGTCATTTGTTTACAAACTTTGACTATATCATTTTTCTTCAGATCAGAATTCGCAATTCTATTTATATGAGTCTTCCTTATTGCGTTAGTTTAATGGCGTGACTTGCGGTTCACACAAATTAGTAGATTGAACGTATAAATAAAATGATTTTGCCTCAATGAATCCAGACGAATAGTTTTGACAATGTTATTTTTCATCGGACTCCGTTAGCTCTTATGTCATCTTAAAGAATATTATTCACATGCCATGAATCAGCTCTTTTTCAGATAGTTATCTTTTATTTTGATTTCAAGCATGTCCTATTGGAGTGAATTTTGGTGGAATGAGGCGTTTGTGGTGAGTTGATGGTTGGGATGCAGTTCCCTATATTTGCCCGAAGGAATAAACTTCCCCAAAGAGATGTACCATCGTTTTCATAACTGCTATATTAAAAAAGAAAGTTACGTAACAATTGAAATTGTTGTCCGATGGATTATTATTCGGACCGCGGGAAAATAAATAATAAACTTCTTCCCCGTATGAAAATTAGCGAATTAGTTCGTATGTCAAGTACATAGCACGTACGTCTTTATCAATTGCTAACATGTTTTCAAACACTGGGTTGATTCGGAGACAGCGGATCAAGTCGAGATCAAATCTAATTGTAACGGAAGCCTGATTGAGGCTCATTTTAGTTCAGCGGTAAATTTTGTGCTAAAAGAAGAATATTCGACTCTTCACGTCCAATGAATATTTTCATTAGTGAAAGAAAGTATTTCATCGTGATAAACGGACGTTGCCGGTATGATGAAGATAAGCGAAAGAAATTATCTTATACACAAGAGTCATGTAGTAGTTTAGTCTGGTTATTCCCTACCCTATTCTTTCATTGCAGGAGGCCCCTATATGTTAATTTCTCCATTGTTTTACATTTTACAAATCCTCATACAATTTAATTTCACTGATAGTGAATATATGGTTTTTCAACTCGTCCTTTATTATAAAGGAGACCTTAGCTCTCATTTAAGTGAATTTACAGAAAACCGAAGTTTTAAAAAAAAGCTCTATGAAGGTAGGCCTGGGGAAGAACTGAGACTGGAAAGAAAATATTTGAATCCAAATGCTTAACATTTTTGTTGAATCCTTGCCCTTATTATTAAATGAAAACCAAATGTGTTCTCTTAAAATTCAATACTTCGTGAAGAACTTAATTTGAAATGTACTTTTAGTATCTTAGTATTTTAATGGGAATGGGGATTGGTTTCTCAATCCTTAGTCTAGCACTCTACTCGTACCCCCTTTTATTCGACAATGAAGCTGGGATCCTTTCCTTCGCGGAAAGATGCACTCTTGCTTCACCGCTTCCCAGCGATTACGGCCGGAAAGTGAGCGACCGTCGTAAAGACAGACCCGTCACACAATGCTCTCTCATCCATGTAGATGGCCGGGCATAATCTATTCGGAGCCATTTGTCTCGCTCTTGATTTTTTTACCTTTCTCCATTCTTCATCGCGGGCGTCAAGACTCTCCTGAGAGTTACGTCAGGAGAAAGCTGCGGGAGAAGCGAGCGAGGTGAAGTGGTCACATCCAATCCACGTCTAGGTAACCTCGAACAATCACTCGAAGTGCCCGGCAGAAGAAGATCGTGCTTGCTCGTCGAGCCGTCGCGCCCTCGCACTCTTCGGGGGTTATTATTATTATTATTTGGGATACATTGCTGTTAGGCGATAAGCCGGGTGGCAATGACATGATATAACAAACAGTAGTCATTCTTAAAACATATCACAGTGTCATTAAATAGTCGTATAGTAGACTTACAAAATAAAAAAATGAGAAAAAACAATATATTTTGATACAGCCATACACCTTCTGCCGTATTGCATTTAACAATCCCATCATGTATACCTTTTGCATTCACGCCTAAATGATTTAATGCTTTTGGGTAAGGGCTTAAAGAGTTCATCAGGCAGCTGGTTCCACTCTTTGATTCCCATATTTAGGAACGAAAACTTGGCGGTGTTTGTCCTTTGGGGCATGTATTTGATTTTAAGCGGGTGATCATTCCTGCCGAGATAACATGGCTTATTTACACTCTCGTTCAGTTCTTTCCAGCCTCCGTCAGCTTTCAATATTTTAAAAATGGCACACAGTCTATTCAGCTTCCGTCTGTTCTTTAGTGACCCCCATCCTAGTGAGCCAAGCATGTCGCTTACACTGTCAGTCTGCCTATGTCGCCCTAAAACGTACCTGGCAGCCTTCCTTTGCACTGCTTCTAATTTTTTCACATGCCCTATTTCAAAGGGATCCCATACTGTGGTCGCATATTCGACAATAGGCCTTACAATTGTTTTGAAGGCCAATTCTTTAGTTGATTTAGTGCTTCCTTTGAGGCTCCGCATGACCCAGTGGAGCGATTTAAAGGCCTTGCCTACCACATAATCTGTGTGAAGTCCCCACCCTAAGTCTTTACTTAGGTGTACCCCTAGATATTTACAATTATCTTTTGTTACAATCGTTTCTCCCATTATTTTATATACCCTTCCCTCACCTGCCTTCCTTTTGGAGAATGAGATGTGGATAGTTTTTGCAATGTTTATCTCCATTTTGTTGATTGAAACTCAATGTGTCCCATCTCGGAGGCCAACCGTTTAGCTCCTTTCGTTCACTTCTTTTTTAATATCTTAGTTGCTGTTGGTGTGCCCTTTCTTATTTTTTCACCTTTCTCTCTTTATATTTAGAATATCCCCATTCGATCATCATCTCTTAGACCATCCTTATTCGACAGCAATGTTTTCCGACCACTCGAGGAATGCGTAATTACTATCTTCCCAGTGCTGTATAATTAGAATGTTTCGTGCTACACCCTGTCAAAACGTTGGCATGCCATCATCGCAATTTCAACGAAATAATTAGATGAGGACTTGCTCTTTAATGATGAGAAACTGGAGAGAATAGGGCGCAATTTTACTTGCGATAAACAAGAAAATGAATAGACGCCGAAGACGTTGCGGTATAGATTGCAGGGTGATAGGAATTTATTGTTATATTTGGAAACAACATCCATTTTAGGAGAATATAAGCAGCAGAAAGTACAACTGATATGGCCCAGGATGCAAAGACTTCTTATTCTCTCAGATCGTCTTACGTAGTTTGTCATGTATCTTTTGTCAGTTTCGGAATTATTCACGAAGAGACCATTTTTCTCGCCAGAGAGTTGAACACATTGAGTTATTTCCTTTTTTATTTTCATTCAATTTGTTATTTACCCTCACATCCGCTCTGTCACTATATTCTCTCCCCAGGCAACACCACCTCTAAGTGGCCCCACCCTTGTGTTATATATACCACTCTCCCTGAATGTTATTTCCGCTCATTTAATGAAATTTGCTGGTAAGCACTTCCAATGGTGATTACGGGCTGCATTGGTGTGAATTTAAGGAGCCGAAAAAAAGAAACTTGGCAAAATCATTCCTGTGCGCCGTCAACTAAAATGTTACGCAATAGGTAGGGCAATAAAAAAATAGGGGAAGCTCACTAACCGTTGGCTAAGTGATATAGTCATTTTTGAGGCATATTTTCTCAAGTATTTAAAAAACAATATGCCGTTTCTTTGCGTAGTAAAATAATATTATTGACGAGGAGCGAATTCTGTAGGTGATACCATTATTCTACTGCCACTATTCGCCGGCCATTTCATAAAGTTTGTAAATTTTCCCGTTATGTCGTCTTTATGGCCGCCTAGGTTTAATATTAATTATTTTCAGGCAGTTTGGGGTTTCATTTAATTTGCATTCCCTTTAAATAAATAAGCCTGATGCAGTAATTTGCATTCCCTTTAAATAAATAAGCCTGATGCAGTAATCAGATACAGCATCCATAAGTTATTACATTTCGTTTTTATGAGCTGGATTTCTAACAATGCTCTGAATAAGTAAAGCTCTTGATGGCCTAAATGGAATGATTTTTTTATGTTACTTTGGTGGCCACATATTTCCCCTTTCTTCGAAAAAATAGGGACATATAGGTCCATCCAAGCTGCGTTAGCATGATTTCACTTTAAAAGCCTTTCTATTCAGGGTTGTTGCTTATCCAATTATAGAACTTTGATTTCATATCTTGACATTTCCGTGTTCCTTTCCTTAGGTATGGATTTTTGCCGACCTGCTTAAATATTTAGTGCATTAAGTGAGATCCCCTGGATTTGAATATTTATAAAATGTCTGTATAATTATGAAGAAATATTATAAATGCATGAGTTCTCTTACATTGAGTTAATAATGAAGAAGAGCTCATCAAATATTATTCATTCCTATGTCACCGTTTTATGTACCTAATTTGTATGTTTGATGATATCTGAGTTACAATATGTTTTTGTAATTAAAAATTTTTCGTGAATTCACAATACTTCATGCGGCACAAAATATTTCCACCAGTTCATATTTTCGTGTATGGTACGCTCACGTACCATGCATCAATGATTAGGACAATGTTTTGTTACTCTGAAGGTTTTACGTATAGAAAATTTTACTCTCTTATATAACAGCTTATAAGTGCTCATAATGTTTGTTATTCCCAGGATTCTGATGCTATTTGCTACTAACTAATCTTTTTAATGGACTTTGTAATTACGCGTTAACAGAGATTGGAGAGTAAGCTGTAGGATATAGATGAAGCATTAGGTGTGACACCGAGGGAAGAGTAAGAGGCAAGGGTCAAAAGTTAGCAGCCTCATGGAGAGGAAACGTTTTGCCTGGACGAAAAGGCCTCTTAATTAGGGATTATTGTTGTATCCAGAGCTGAATTGATTTTGAATCCCATAAAAATATATATCATTTTTTGTTAATACAAAAGGTTTATATTTTGAAATTGGTCGAGTAATCAGCTTACAAATCACGTGATGCTAAAAAAATGATCATTATTTTTAATTTAGTTGATTTTCCCGATTGAAAAATAGTTACTTTTTGAGATTTAAACATTTAATATTTGAGCTGGACACTTTTGTAAACAAGTTCAAACGATGAACACTCTTTAAGTAATGTCGCTGTTGATATTTAAAAAGCAATCAAATTCTGTGGAAAGTATTTTTCTAGATAAAATGATTGGGTCTTGCATTAAAAACACGCTAGGAAAACATGGAGTTGCTGTAAGTTTATTATTTCTACGTGCACTTAGTACCATGTGAAGTTTTCCACGATGGATTATTATTAAATATTACTTATGAAATCCATTGGTAGATATTTGTTATTTAAGGTCAAATGGCTCTGATTCTATGTATATATTTGCAAAATTTTTGTTTAAAATTTTACGGAAACTACAACACGCACCCTAGCTGTGCATAGTACATGACGTCGACCAGTGACCGACCCGAAGGTTGATTCGATAGGTGAGGGTGAATCTCCCTGCGTGATAAATCTACGGTGCTTGAAATCCAAATATCTCTGCAGGAAAGCCAATTCCTTTCACTGCGCCGCCTAGTTTGCTAAGATCTGGTTTTAAATGCATAACAGAGCTCGTGAAGAGCTGAAGGTTCACGGAGTCAGTAGTCGAACGCTCTAAATCACTAGGCAACCGTTCTATCTCGTAAATTGCTCACTGTCCCCATTATTACAAGCGATTTATTTTTCCGCAGAGGCACAAACACCATTAGAGCCGCTGTATTTTACTTAAAGCCATTCAAATGCTTACATCCAGTGATAACCATTCTTATGGATATTCCTTCGTTGTGATTTCAATCTAGTTTCTTGCTGAGGGGCGGATATTCTTTCGCCCCCCCCCTTTCCCTTTTAGCGCAGTACGAAGTAGTGGCGCTGATGATTCAGCGATCGGACAAAAAGAAGATTCATGAGCCAAATAATGCCATAAACCAGTAATAAACTTCATCGCTGTCCCTGAACGGAGGGAGAGAGAGTGCGTTTGTAGGTTGCGGACCTGCCTAATCGAGGGAGAGGCAGCTAGTGGGGGGATTTGGAGAGAAATGCGAGAATTAAATGGGAGGGAAAGAGTATCTTCATTCATCTCGAAGGACCCAATTCGTCATGCATGATTGGTGGCGTACGGTCATATGCAATAGCTGCTGCGCGTCAGTTTGGATGTAAAAGAGATGGATTATGTCGCCTCACCGGGAAAAAAATAGTGGGAGGAGGCAGGGTAAGCTCCGCCCTCTTTCCATTCCCTCTCTCTGGGCGCGGAAATACCATCAGCCCCTGCCAAAGTGCGGCGTGTTTATTCCGTTCTTTTTACTTTATCGGTTATTCCCGTCAGGTTCACCATGCTCGTGGCCAGCGCATGTGATGTGATATGACTTTATTTGTCAAACCCTCTTGGTTACAATCGCATGACTATCGCCTACTTTTACTTTCCCCATCGTGTTGGCGACGGGGCTCTAGGGGAAAAGGTTCGCCATCCTCTTCAAACTATCGAGAGGGATTTCTGGGTTTAGTTGACCGCCTCAAGGTTTCGACAGGGAAACTATGTTAGGTCAAACGTGCTGGATGAAAATACACGTATCATTCTTATATTCTAGCGTTACGTATGGCTGTATGACTTGGTTGGTATAGTCTCTCGACACTGGAGTGCACTATCGCTCTTTTCGAGTAGTTAGAGATCTGCTTGGTTACGATCCGGTTGATAAATTGGGATGGCGCTTGCTATCCTATGTTATTGACTGAAGGAGTTAACCATTTCTCTCAGGGATTCTAAAAAATGGTAATGATATTCTCTCTGTCAAGTTTTTTCCTAGAGAGCATATAGTCCTTAAAACTTCGTGAACTTAAATTGGGCTCAAGCAAAAATACCCATTGGGCCTTAGTTGCAAGAATGAGTCCGTCGTAGCTTTTCTTAGAAAATATAGTGGTGTATGGTAGTTTTCACTTAATTAAATCATTTTAATACTTAAGAATAATTTATTTCACTTTTATCGAGCAGTAATCAATAAACTTTATAATGAAATATAACTTATTACATAAATCCAAATCAATCGATTGAATATTTGTTCTTTTAGTGAATGGGATGTGCAAGTTTATTGATTGCACAGAGTGACTAGTAGAATTAAAAATCGTTGGACCTGAAGTATTTCCTCCTCATAGGTTTTTTTTTAATTCAAAAAGTGCTCATTTGAAATACGTATAGCCAAATTTTCTTTCATTAATTTCGTATTGCTAACTCAGCTTTCATTCCGTAAAACCAATAAAAATATTGAATGGGAAAATTCCACAAATTAAACTAGGCCAATGAATTGACCGGGATAGTTGACGTTACGCTGCTGTAAATGGTGAAAGGAATTTTCATCTGTTGAGAGAGGAAAGGAAGAAATAGTCGTACTCGTATAATCGCAGTGTCTTCACCCTTTACCTTCTTTGCAATGTCATTTATATCTTGCTACTGCCACTGCGACCAAAATCTGCTCATTGGCCCCTCTAAAAATACTAACCAGTAACCATTACCCACACCTCTGACCCATTGCCTGAATGCTTTACCTTTCTGACACACATTTCTGGCTTCCCTCTCCCCCTACCATTCCCGTTAGGTGTCCGCTCTTCTCTTCCGCCACTCGCCCTTGCCCCTGGAGCCGATCTGTCGCTTATGCCTCTCTCTCCGTCTTATGATAGTCTGAAGGGCGGCGGTTTATGTAGGTGAATTAGTATTTGTTTCTACAACTAATAATTAGGCTTATCGTGAAAAAGGGATCTAAAATTGCAATAGCTACGTTCACGAAACGACTAAATAAAAAAAGGAATTGAGTGATGCAGAAATAATTGCGTCGGAACGATTTTCTATAACGATAGAACTGATGCAATATCAACCTAGGTCCGTGTTGTAACAATTCTGAAATCATTTAATTCGCTTTTCTTTCTTTTGCTCTAATTGTCTAATCCTTTTGTTTGTCAAATTATTCTTGCGTTAATCATAGGAAATGAAAACTTAAATCATGGCAGAACAGAAGGGGAAACTTACATTTATCAAATGGCGTCGTATTGTATCGCCGCATGTCTCAAAATTAACGAGAACCTTTGATAAATAATAGTGATTTATTTTGTATTTTATGAATGATAATAATATTACATGAAGAATAAACTTACAAATAAAGAAGCATTACGTTAGAGTATACATATGGAATATCTGTATGCGTATGGAGTACTCGTATCAGTTTTCCTCTTCCTTTTTAAAGTCTCCAATACAGTTTGAAGTACTCTTTCATTTTTCATAAGACCATTACATTTTATCTGTATCATTCTTCTGTAGAATCCCATTTACATCTCTTCTTATCTTTGTTGCTCCTTTCTCCCACATTTCACAACCGTTGGAAGGTATACTCCATGAATAAGTATTAATGATTCCCTTATTTATGCCTTGACTGAAATCATTAGCCATTAGTTATTTCATCTGATGGAATATCTTCTCCAATCAATCCCGATTTTGCCGTATTTTCTATTCTGCCTACTATATCCAGCTTGCTTTTTCCATCGTTAGTGAGAAGGGAATTATTATTAATCATCCTTAGTTCAAATGCTGATGATTTCACCTACCTGTACATATGTGCAAAAAAACTTCTACTTGCCAACTCGTAGGAAACTTCGGAAGTGTCTACGAGTACCATTCTGCCACTTTCTACAAAACAGAATATCATCTATAAAAGTTTGAAGATGTTGTCACACACAAGTAACCTGTTTAGACAACACCCGTTTCAATGGGCATACATTAACTTTTTTAAAATAAAATATCTTATGCCTCTGCCATTAATAACTACGGGCTTGAAATAGATGTTCATTTGCTTGAGCCTTCCATGTTTGCGCCACTTCCGTGGGCATTCTGGGCAACTCTCCACCATGTGAGGATAATGTCTTTTTTTCTTACCGTTCTCGCCGTGATGGACGAGAGAGTGTTTCGTGACGATCCTGGTAGTGGCATCGTTCGTGTTGTGGTTTAAAAAGCACCCTCTTTTCACTCTCTCTATGTTATAAGATTCACCCGCCTTACTTTTACGTTCCTCGTATGACGTGATCCTTTCTCCATGCTTTCCTTACATGCTATCTTGTTCTCTCCTTAATGTGTTTTTTTCGGCATACCTTCTTCATTTATTCACCAGCCGCTCGCTTGTCTTTGTTAACCAACCTTTCTCTTCTCCCTTCCCCTCCCTCCTTCGATGCCTCCTCGCTTATCTTGCTAACACCTCGCCCTCATATTCTGGAGTACTTTATTAGCGTTTTGTATTCGCCATGGCCGTCTCTCTTGGTTTCCCCATTTCCTGCTCTTCCCTCGTAAAAGAAGCCCATAAGTTGTCACCTAGGAGGGCGTTCTGGTCTCCCATCTCGGAGGCCTTCGCTGCCCTCGTGACTCAAGTTTTTACTGCGTTCCCTGCGCACACATTTTCCTCGTCGCCTCTTTATCTCCCGAACAAAAGCATGAACTACCTCTTTACGTTCCCCCCTGAACCATTCAAAGCCACAATGTCCGTTATAATACAGTCTCAATAAAGCCATGCGAACAAGTCTAGCATGCTACGACTGTGTTCCGTTGAAATGTGAAATCCCAAACCGCTCGCTCTACCACAGCCAAAAATATGTCTACAGTCATCCGTGAGAATAAAGAAACGTAGTTCCCTGCGACTGCTTTTCTTGTAGTTGTAGAGCATCAAAGACAGCCCAAGAGTTTTCAAACGTTGCCTCATTTATTTTCTGTTCGTTATGGAGAGGAGGAGAATCATTATATCGGGAACCAATCGATACTAGCATACAAAGCGATGCAAGTCAAATTGATTGCCTGCCATTATTTTTATTTATAAGTTATAACCATGTGATTGAATTACATTACGGTTTGAAAAACTCCCGTAATTTTGTTCATTAGGTGCGTATAGTAAATTTTGCTAAATGAGTGCAAAATGAAGCAGTATTTGGATGGTTAGTATAGGTTTTGAATTTCCATGAGGTTCATGGTCAATTGATTAGCATTAATTGAGGGAGACGAATGGCGGTTTTATTGCGGATTTGCTAGCCGTAAATTTGGTTTCTCCCAGGTGCAGCTAGTTAAAATATAATTTTTAATTCGTGCTCAGTACAAACAAAGGATAATACTATTTTGAAAAATATCCCATCCTCATAGGAATGACTTATCCCGGGGGTAACTAATTATTTCCATATAAATCGGAAATTACAATTTTGGACGCTAATTTTGCAAAGCGTTTTTTGAATGAAGCTTATCGTTGAATATACAAACTGCCGTTAAAAATACATTTATCCAAACAGCGTAACTCCTGATTTGAATAAAAGAGGCGTAGTTTAGCAGAAGATCGCATTGCGTTTCCGTTAAATTTAGATTATATAATTATCATTTTGGCGGGTTTTGCAGTTCATGAATTATACTCGTAGCAATTTAATGGAATGAGTCATATCAATTTACCCTTTGAATTATGATCATTGCCAGCATTTAAATCCTAAGATTGGTTTACTGCGCCCTCATTATTTTCTGTAGCGCAAAATCCCCCACCCTTCTTCCTTCTCGGTCAATTTTTTCGACTATATACTTGTCTTTTGGCCTTCCCTTCATTTTTCTCTCCTATCGTGTTTCTAAGAATAATGGTAAACGTATGGAAATATTTCAGGAAGTCATTACCTGCTATTATAATTTTATCCATTTACTGCTTTTTTCTACTTACTATTATTGACATTTCAAATCGAAAATGCGAAGACTATTTACATGTCCAAGCAGGCGTTTTTTTTAAATATTGAACTATATTTTGTTCAGTGAAGAGAATATATTGCTTCGCTATATAGGAAATTTTAGGGCTAACGTGGCCGTCAATTAAAAACTTTGCTCTTCTGCATGGGATAATATGCGTACTATGCAGTTGTGAAAAATCTGCTGGTGGTAATGGAGCACCCGATTGATCAATTCGATTTGCTTACCTTTTTTAAATGCATCAGATTCTTTTTATTTATCTTTAGTATCTTTGATGAATGAACATTTCACAACAGCTAGATTTATCTCCTTAACGCGATTCTCCCGTCGTTGTACATGTATATGACCGAAGATAAATCGATTTCATGCTCGGGTATCTCGTGTTCTTATCCGCGAAGGGAACAGAACTTTGAATTACCGGTGATGTGATTTATGTGACGCATGTTTCACACATCGGTTACTTCTTGAAGCGTAAGAAGTAAACATCGCATTCTTAGGGTGCACCTTACTACGGACCAATCAACCCAACATAAATTTATGCTCTTTCTACAGACCTCCAGACTCAGATTTGAAAACACTTCACACCCTCAACGATCAAATTCACAAGTTTACACGTAAATATAATAACAGCATAAACATAATTGGTGGCGACTTTAACCTCCCTGGTATAGATTGGGACAGCAATATCGTTAAATCTGGGACCCGCGATCGCGAATCTTGCAATTCCATGATAAAATTGGTTCAAAGAAACTCCCTCCATCAAGCAGTACGCATGCCCACCCGTGGAAAAAACATATTGGATCTATTTCTTACAAACACGCCGGAACGTATTATTAGTGTATCAACTGATGAGGGCTTGAGTGACCATAAAGCAATTAATGTCCATTTGGACATAGCAATAAAAAAGATTGTTAAACCAAAAAGAAAAATTTATAATTACCATAAAGCAGACTTTGAATCTTTTGCCAATCAATTAAACTCTTCACTACCCGAGTTCAAAACCCGCTTAAGTCATGCCAACGTGGAAGAAACTTGGACAGAATTTGTCAATATCATGCAAAAAGGAATCGTAGATTTCATACCTATAAAATACGTTAAAGCAAATCGCGACCCCAGGTGGTACAATAAAGACGTTAGAAAAGCCCTTCGAAAGCAGAGAATGCTACACTCTAGGGTAAAGAGGGCAGGCGTGAACACATCATCTCCTGAGAATACACAATTATGGGACACATATAGATCCTCTAAAATTGAAACCAAAAAACAATTACGTAGCGCCTTACTGGAATTTAAACGCAAAGTACTTTGCGAGCACTTGGACACTGACCCCAAAGCTTTCTGGTCATATGTTAGGGAAGTAAATGGGAGTAAACAAACCGTGGCTTGCTTAAGGGATTGTAGCAATGTAATTCATACAGACAGCGAGGTTAAAGCTAACATCTTAAATTCATTCTTCCAAAGCGTTTTCTCGAATGATGTTGCCACCGCATATCTCCAAGAAACAATACATACTCCACCCATGGAAAAAATAACAGTGGACCAACAAGGAATTCTAAAATTACTTCATGAGATTAAACCCAACAAATCCCCGGGTCCCGAAAATATACCAGCTAGGGTGATAAAACATTTAGCTCCAAACATTGCCCCGTACCTTGAATTTATATTTAACAAATCCCTCACAGAGTGCAAAGTACCTAAGATTTGGAAAACCGCGCAAATAACGCCTATTTTTAAAAGTGGTGACAGGGAGGATCCCAGTAATTACAGACCTATATCTCTCACTTCTATCTGTTGTAAAATATTAGAGCACATAATTGTCAGTTCAATAATGAGACACCTTGACAACATTAACTTTTTAAGTGACAATCAACACGGATTCAGGAAAACCCGCTCCTGCGAAACCCAATTAGGATTATTTACACATGATTTACTTGTATCTGGTGAGAGAGGTAGGCAAGTGGATGCCATCTTCTTAGATTTTCAAAAGGCATTTGATAAGGTCCCACATGGTAAACTCATTCATAAATTAAAGGTCGCGGGTATAAACAAGGGCGCTATAAGTTGGGTTAAAGATTTTCTTTCAGAGCGGGAACAGAGGGTAGTCCTTGATGGCGCTAGTTCCGACAGCGTTCGAGTCACGTCGGGGGTACCTCAGGGAAGTGTGATCGGGCCGTTACTTTTCTTGATTTTTGTTAACGATTTGAACCGCGAAGTGAAAAGTAACATTAGGATGTTTGCGGATGACACGGTGATCTATCGGGAGATATCTGGGGATAAGGATCGTTTTATTCTAGCGCAGGATTTAGATTGCATTACTAAATGGTGTTCTAACTGGGGATTGACTCTAAATTATAATAAATGTTCAGTGGTAAATTTCTTTAAAAGATCAACGGGATTTGCTTACAAATTAGCTGGAGGTGACCTAGCAGTAGTTGATACGGTAAAATACCTAGGTGTCACATTCACTAAAGACTTAACTTGGGGGACTCACATACGTAAAGTCTGCGGTCAAGCAAATAAAAAATTGGGATTCATTAGACGCATTGTCGGCAAAAGTGACTCAAAGGTCAAGGAACGTTGTTACCACGCTCTTGTAAGGCCTCATTTAGAATACGCATGCAGCGTGTGGGACCCGAGTGAAAAAGGTCTCATTCGGGAAATTGAGAAGGTTCAACGCCGGGCAGCCCGTTTTGTAAAAAATTCCTACGATAAAACGCAAAGCGTTACCGAAATGCTCATGGATTTGGGGTGGGAATCATTAGAAGAGAGACGATTCAATGCAAGACTGAAATTATTAAATAAATTCAGATCCGCATGTTTCAGCACCGAGGTCTCGCAGATTATTCGTACTCCTACATACATTGGTCGCTTGGATCATGCATATAAAATTCGGGAAATAGATGCCAGGACTAGCCGACTCAAGGACTCCTTCTTCCCACGGACAATACGGGATAGCAACTGTAGGATTATAGATAGTAAAAATTCCACTTGCCACCCTCAGTGTCTAAAAAATAATTAGTTCTACTTAAATGCATGCTCCTCCACTAACCTTATGTGTTTTGTTATAATAACCCATTCTTTCCGCATGATATCATTCGTGTTCTGTTCATCTGTTTTTAAGTTTCCCTTTCAGTCCCTCTTCCCTCCCGGCGGGGGGAAATTCCTGCTACCTGCAACGTTGGGTCGAATTCCCTTCCTTTTACTGTCTCTTTGGGGGGTTGAGTGTTTTGTGGTGCATTTTCATGTGGTAGTGATGTTTCACATTCTTGCTTGTTGTGTCCTGGCTTGCGTGTTTTAGGATGGCTTTCGTGCTGTATCCTGGGGTGCAGTTTTTTGTTGTTTTGCGGTGTATGTGTTTGCATGAGTATTGGATGGAGGGAGTTTTGCATGAGTGTGTGCGCTGCTGGGGTGTAATTTTCTGTGTTGTTTTTTGCATGTGGTATTTTTCGTTTTTACGGTTGGTGACCTAACACCCCCCGCCACACGCCCTTGCGGCGGCTTGCGGGGTATTATGTAGATGTAGATGTAGATGAGAAGTGTTCCACAACCTAAGTTGGGAGGAAAAAAATTGCATGTGCTTGAACGGAGTGAGATTTCATGAAGCGTTATGTCGCCAGTCAGTCTACTCCTCTCTTCCCATATCCTCTTTTACACTGCTTAAACTAGGGTGCTCATCCGTCTCTCTCCAATGCAATTCGGTATTTCATTCATCCATTTGGTGGAATGGGTTTTAATTTGAGGAATGAAATACCTTCCCATCTCTGACTGGATGCGTAAAAGATTTCTGGAACCCTAACACTTCTACTATGATGGTGGTTATAAAAATTGCTTCACTAACAGTCGCTATTCTCAAGAAAGGTTTCTTTATCAAGTTTGAGGATAGTTGTAGCCATCAGCTTTGATTTGAATATGTTATGAATATTAATAATATAAATAAATAAATTGAGATACGAAAAAAATTCTCCTAAAAGCATATAACCCTCCAATGTACATAACTTATTCGCCGATAAAATTACCTTGACCTAGAAGCAAAAATTGGTATTCACAAATTTCCTAAGTCTAAATTAATCTATCAATTGGGGATATTTTCCAAAATTGTATAATTTCATTTTGTGTTAACACTTTCATCAATACCGCGTTCGATAGATTTGGGGTCTAAAATTTATGAATATGTATGTTTCATTTATGTGAACAAATTTCAATTCAGGAACAAGTATGGAAGAATTTGCATGAATGTATGCCATGTTTTCTTTGTGGATGTATGAATTTGTGGTTCTTGCATGCGGTTTTTTTTCTTCTCTAAATTACGGGTGGTGCCCTAACACCCCCCGCCACACGCCCTTGCGGCGGCTTGCGGGGTATTAAGTAGATGTAGATGTAGATTCAGAATTTAAAAACGAAATCAAGCTTTAAATGTGTCCGAAAGAATTATAATTGAGAATAGGTTGGCATAGTCGCTTTCCCATTTTTAGTGGATTTTGAATTCGTTTTAGGTATTGCAATGAGTAACGCACAAACTGAGCCCGGTTTTAATCGTGAATAATAAATAATTTTGAAACAAGAAATACAAAGGAAAAATTAGAAAATTATTCCGTATGCTACTCTTTGTTCAGAATCTTTAGGTTAGCCAAAAAAGTCTACTGTTCTTGTCTGAAAAACATATTATATATTAAAACCTTGTATTGGAGACTGGGGTATAAGGTATCCAGAATTTAAACATGTGCTTACCAATATTTAATACACTTTGAGTCATATTTATATATTAACCGCTAAAAGTATGTTTAACGAGTAACATCAATATGCTGGCTTTAAAGTGGATCATCATTAGTTTATGACCGAATTTCACAGCAAAATGATGGCATGTTATTTAATTTTAAACCGGCAAATAACGTCATTCGGATAAAAAATCGATTGGGCGTACTTTTGCTCAACTGATGCTAATAATTAATTGCTATTTAAGCCTCGTGAATATCAATCCTTCTCATTATTATTTTATATGAAGCAGTAACAAGGAAGGGGGCCTCTTTATGGGATTTTTTAAACTGTTTTTCAGTACCCAGAGTTTTACATAAGTTTAGAAATGAATTTTGGAAACATTCTTCCAGTGTCACTCCAAATGAAGTAGCACTGGAAGGATGTCTGGACTTCTGTGAAATGCTTCCAGAAGTTTGAAAACTATGAACATATTTCCCTAGTATTAATTCTAGTTTTATTCGGCTAGTATTAATATTGTGTATTGTGAAATGTAGTTTACTTGCAAATCCATTGAGTTAATTTGTTTCAATTATGGAAATGGACGAATGAAATTCACCGTCGTTTTTTATTTCCAATTACATTTAATTTTTTCTATAAAATTTTATAATCATGGCGTTGAGAATAGGATGTTGTTGACATTGAAGAATGCTTAATACTAACTGGGTGTTAAAGGTGAAAGAGGCTTACGGCGACTTAAATTATGATATGTTGTCTATCAATAAGTCTACGGTTTATTTGTGCTTCCTTTCAGTGGAAGATAAATATTTTTAGTTTTAAAATTAATTATCAACTGTTAAAGTATCGAGGATGGAAACTGTCTCAATTAAAGGTAATGGAAGAAATCACATTCAAAATTGGTTAGGAAGCATATTGCATTGCAAGTCAATTGATTAGTATTTTAGGCTAGCTATCGTCTTTCACATGATTCACAGAAGAGTGAATATTTTTCTCCTTGCCCCTCAAAAAAATTATCCTATTAGGAGACTACAGCGAAAGGAGTGACGTATCGATCGCGTGCAAAAATATTTAAATATGAAGTTCGACCATCTGCCAATTTTCCCTCAACGGTCCTGTCCGACGTCATTCGTTACGAGTTGAGACGCATACTCAGGATGTCACTGGTGATCAAATTACTTCGTGGTCATACTTTCCTAAATAAGGCTTTTCATCATGTTATGATGGCAAGGGAAAAGATATTAAGCCATAGATATGTTTGACGTTTTTGCAAAAGTCCAGATGATATCCTGTCCGATTGAACATGTCAATTAACAATGGAATTACTCCCATGTGTGTGAAATGAAATACCAGCATACAATATGGAGTTTGAGGAATGAAGAATTGCCTGACTAATTTGGCATCCCTTCGAAGATTTGTGCAAAATTTGAATTCCGGCCTTTTCCGTACTTAAAGCTAAAAAAATAAGTAGCGATGCATATTTGTTGAGGAACATGAAATTTGTGAAAAAATGCCGTAAGAGATGTATTTTACTCGGCTGAAATTATATCTAGCCGAGGGTATTCGTAAAATTGTCAATTATTTAGAGAGATGGAAAGAAATGCACTCACTGTGTGCAGTAACTAGTATACATATATAGTAATTTTAAAAATGCTATAACAAGGTACGCTTTTGATCACAATTTAATGTTAAGGCTCGAAAGTGAAGCTATAGACTTGTGCAAATGAACGTGTGTATGCGGTTAATGGAATTATTACAAATGTAGCCAGTCGATCCTGTTGGCTACCACTTCGTTTTTCGGGTTGCGATGAAGAACTGAGCGAAGGATTGCGATTTGATTATTCGGAAATAAAACATCGCTATTTAACCAGCAATAATTTTCGCCATAGCAACTGGAGTGAAAAGTTTATCAAATAGGGAAAAATACAAATTTGGGCGTAATTAATATGATTTTTGATGAAAAAGGTATCACAATGCGTTGAAATATAAGTTGAAAAAACCTGAATGAAGAAGAAATTAAAAATAAAGTTGATTGCGCTACTGGAAGTGTTGCAATAGCTAATCTAAATTGCTAAAAGTGGAATTTTTCGGGAATATAATCATGAAGAACCTGGGAAAGTTTTTTTGGGCATTAGGCACACGATGAAAGCGGTTTGATACGCTCCTTTTGGGGGAAAATTGTGAAAATGAAACAAAGAAGTGTATATCTCGATTTCATAGATGGTTATCAACGCGCTTATGTTACTTAAGAAGGCTAAAAATCTAATGGTGTATTTTTTGAGAGTGAAATAATGACTTTTAACCTACAGGAGAGCTTAGTAATTATATTTTACTTAAACCTTGGCTTTTAGTGCTCTGGCAATCAGCGGAGGAAAATAGGAAGGAAACTATCGGTGTAACGATAGTGTGGATTACTTTGCGATACGTGTCTTTTGATTGCTTAGATTTATGAGATTAGACCTACGTCTTTTCCTGTTTCTTTATTTTATTAAAATATTACGATATTAATGCAATAGTTTTTTAATAAAAAAAGAACTCGTATCTTGATCCAGAGCTACTTTATTTTAGGAATTAGGGCTAGTGGAGGCCCGGATTTGAAGTGCTATGTGCATTTTTCCATGTCTTTATGTTAAACTGGTTATGTTGACTACCTACTTATCGAGGCTTTCCTTGTGGAGTCTAATATTTAGGCCTATCTTTTCGGCTAGTTGTTGCTCCAGCTAAGTAAATGTTCTTTTAATTTTTTCTCCTTCCACGCATTGTAAAACAGTGATTATTTTTAGCTATAAAATGAATTGAGTCGCGTGAAACTCAGAAAGTTTTTCGAACTTGAAGTAATGATTTAGTAAAATGAAAATGTAACTAAGGTGTTTTTTTCATTATTTGCCTAGTGTACTGGGGCCCATAATCGTAACTGACCGTTCAAGTCACAGCCGAAACATTCTAAATACTTATAAATGCCTGATAATGCTCTCGTCTTAAATTTTTATGACTTCTCATATTGAATCACGCTTAGAAAGTATATCGCGTCATAATTGTACCATCTTTACTGTTACTCTGTTTCTGGAGTAGAGTGAAACAGTACTTTTGGTATGGATTGAGAGATCAAGAATGTAGAGTTATAAAGTTTCAGGTCTGATGCCTGAAGAGACATCCACCGTTGACGCACATTACCTCATGGCAAAAGGGACCCGAAACATTTGCTTGCGTTATGTTTTTGCACGACGTGAAAACATTCTACAGTTTCCTTGATTTCCTTATCCGTAAAAATGAGATAATTTTACTCTCTAAAACATGTATCCAGAAGTCAACACTTTCTCTGCTCTCCAGAGATTCTCTAGCGGTGTTGGATGGTAACGGTGCCAAATGATTGCGATTAAGCTGCGGTTATTTACTCCTGGGCGATCGTTTAATCCCAGCAATAACAGGAAGGAAAGCATTATGTATCAACCGCTTTCATGTTTATCAGGGAGTACCCTTCAAAGTGGATTGCTCAACAAAACACGACCAATGGAATTGAATTACCCTAACCCCTGCAATTGCAGTTTTTTAAATATTTAAGTTACTATTGCTGGCTATCAATTCCGAGTTCTTTGAGGGATCTTGATTCGCGAATAGAAAACTTTATGATTACAGGATTTAAGTGAACCCCTCCTTCGAACAAATATTTTATATTAATCATTCTAACGAGTTTCACACTTTTTATTTAAACCTCCATGTTTCGATTACATAGAGAGATGGCAAGGTGTGGGAATGGGCAGGTGCTTGGAAAAATTTTGACTTTGAGTGGAGTGGATTAACATTGGAATTATTTCTTGGATTGTATCCAATAACAAATGGGAGAAAGACTTTGTGCAATCATAATGGACTTCAGTAAGATATCCACGAGAAATTACGGGCGAGGATTTCCATCAGCGGAATAGCTTTGTGTATACCTGTTTTGAGCGCCGGAATTAAAATTGAAGAATTTTTAGCAGGGGAAAATTTTGCATTCCTTCGAATTAGGAGTTAGTGCGAGGTCCGCTGGTTTTTTCCTTCGCAGATTTCTCCCATCTACCAGGATGAACTTGCGCACATTGCCTTTCGAGGACATTCCATCCCGGTTCCCTCAGAAGTCTTCTCGCTCTCGTTCAATGCAGTCAAAGAATATTGAATATATTGAATATATATTGAATCCAAATTCATGCGACAAGGGTCCGAATTTCCTTCACTCAATTGGAATTCGTGGTTGATATTACTCACTAGAGATGGAGAGCAAATTTGGTCGGCTACTTTCTTTGTTAATGTTTTCAGAAAACTGAAGGATGACGTATTTCGGGAAAAAACATGTTTTTTAAAGTTAGTCTTGACAACATTAACAACTTCACGATTGATTGATATCTCTCAGCGGTAACCGGTACCCGAATCAACTTGCTATGTGCACTCTCATTTGACAGTAAATTGACGAAATTTAGTCGTTGCCTTGTGTACGTTGATTGCCCACAGCTGATGAGGTCTTGCTGGAAAATGAAGTTGAAAATGAAAATTGAAGTAATATTCGAAAGTAAATTTTCCTTAAACGATGATTGGATGAGTCAATTTAAATTTTGCTGTAGTCTGAAAACCGAATTGAACATTGAACTTAATCCAACAAATGAAGTTCAAAGTTCGAATTAATTTTACGTTTTAGACGTTATATTTAGTAAATATTTTTTTACTGAATCCATATAAATACCAGAGTTCTTCGGAACACATATCGCTCAGAACCGTAACCCGATTGCGAAGAAGATTAGACACCTCTTCGATTAAGCTGCCATGTTTTGTAATGAATGCCATACTCTCAAAATAAGTTAAACGCAATTTATAAAATGTAATATGCATCCTTCTCGTTTTTCTTCCCACAATAATATTGGTCCGCTGGGAATTCAGCTGAAAGTATGAAATAGTTAAAATATAGCGTCATATATTCATATATCACTGAAGCTTTATTTTAAGACATTATGGTATGTAAAAGGCTACGAACGCACAATTTCCTCTTTTCTTCTAAGAATATTTCTTTCATATATATATGTACAGCTATCGCTTTTGTGTAGATTTCAGTCAGCCTAATTGTCGATTTCCATCGGCCTAGTTTCCTCTACATGGAGAGCTTGGTAGGAAAGTGAAAGCTGATAATGTTGCTCTTAATTCTACGCTGAGATGACTCAAACCCCGTCGAAGACTTCCCCTGAAATCTTGATAATGTAATAGCTGTTAGTGAATCACTTGGCTTCCTTCCGATTTTACGAGCGCTTCGCGGAATATGGTTTTCCATTTTCGGTACTGTCGTTAATGCCTGCGGAGGTCCTGAAAGCACTTCTCCTGCAATCGTTTTCAATTGATTCATGATTATCGATCCTTGATTATTAGTGTAAGCAGGTGCATAAAAACGAGATGCACATCTGTGAAATGAAATTTGAATAGGACTTTCATTCCTCCAGTGCTTTAAATAGGAAGTTGAAATTTGACAAGGCATGCTATAAATGACGTAAAATAATAATGACACGAATATTATTCAATACATCCGGAACAATTTTTCTAGCATCCTTTGAAAAATGTCGGCATAATATTCCAGATGCGTCTTAAGCACGCTTGAAACATACATTTCATATATTGTTCGTGCATTTTGTTCTCCTCGACATTTTTGATATATGTTTTGAATTGAAATTTTACTCCTCAATATAATTTTGAATTTAAAATGCCGGAAAAGCCAATATTTCGAAGAGCTTTGTGCACGCATACTTTGCGAAATGGTCTCCCGTATTCAGCACCTTCTTTAATTCAGCATTTTCGCATTGAAAAATACAGTTGGTCTTTCAATCGCTAAAAGTATTCCATTCCTTCTTTTTAGTACCTGCCAAGTTCAAAGCGAAAGATTATTATTTATATTTGAAACGGGTTTATCTGCTATTCCGTGATGCTGCAGGAGATTTTTTCAAGCATCAAATTGAAATGAACACTATCTAACGCCATTTCCTGGTTTCTTTAAATAGATTCTGTTACCAGTCTGATGGCATATAGCAAAGTATAACTAATATTAGCGGAAAGAAATTGAAATAAGTATCTCAGGAGAGCGAATAATTTCAATTTTTCCACTAAATTTCCAGTACTATCATGATAGTTTTCGTATCACCTGACAAAAGCTTCAAGAGGAGATGAGGGAAGTGTGCTATGCTAGCCGTTTCTTATGTTAACTCATATCTAATCTTATGCTAATATATCTTCCGCTTATTTTTATCCACGCAAGAGTAAATTTTTTCTCTGGGGATCTCTCTTCTTCCTTCCTAAGTTGAGCTTCCCGTTGCATGCAACTGAGCAGGGTAATGCATTTATATTTGCTTAATTTTTCCGTAGTACTCAGGGCTTTTAGAACCCTCTTTCTTGAAATAATTAAATGGGGCTCGCAATTTACATATCAACCATAGTTCTGCGCATTGCGGGGATTCTACAGGCAAGATTATTTCCATTTTTTTACAAGTCTCTGTCTCAGTCCACCACAATGGGCACTTGCAGTAACACTTGTATATTCTGCAGTAGGAAGAGGAAAGAAAAAGCTGTGCATAGTGAACCAGCTGTGGATGAAGAGGTGTGTAAATACGTAACGAGTTTAATAGGGAATGTCTCAAATTAGGGTATGTTTTACAACGTACATCTAAATGCAAATGTTGCTGTGAGTTAGATGTCATGGTAGGAAGGGAGGTCTATCAAAGATGCGTTACATTTTATTTATTCCGTAGAATCAGGGTAAATATCAATATAATTTATTTATTTGGGAATTTAATCGGATTAAATAAATTCCTACACTAGAAGTACCATAAAATGTTTTGATAAACTACTACAGTTTGTCCCTTTGAAAGGAGATTTGCTATATTTGTTTAATTATTAAAACGATCGACTTATGAAAAATTGTGCTGGTATAAAATATTGTGCATGCCATAAATGGGTCCTCATGAATTATTGCCTATCATCGAGGAATTGTAAAGCATATTTACCACTTGCTCATTCCTACTTCAATTCTTCAATTTCTACCTCCCTTCGTGTCATCAAAAGTGCCTATTCCTTTCTGTCTTCCCCACTCGTACAACATTCTGCCATCACAACTTTTTCACTACCTCAAAGTGGCTCTTTCATCCACTTAATCTCCCTTTTTTGAATATCCCCGACTACTTCCTCTTTTCCTCCGAAGTATACAATTTCTTCGTCCATCACCCTCTCTATTCTGCTCCGTTTCTCTATCTTCTCCCCTCCTCCTGTATCAAGAATACCCTTCTAAGCTATCCTCTTTCTTAAATAATCGAGTTTCATGAACCATGAAAAGCTACAAGCCATATCACAGTCTTTCCCAATCTTTTCTTTCCATCTTTTCCTAGAGTCTCTCACACTATGTAAATATTTCAGTTTCTGTTAGCGTAATCGTTCGCTCGTTTCCTAACTACGCTCTCTCTTTTCGCTCAAAATATTTTAACTAGTATTTGCCTCTCCTTCTTGGACTTCAATTTCTGAGAATTTAATTACTTTCGTATAATTCTCTATTCTATTCTTTCGTAAATTCTTTGTGACGTAAGTTCGAGCTTTGACGTGCCTCAAAAACGATCGGTTGCGGTCAACGAAATTCGTGAGTGAACCAGCAAGATATGCAGTCAAAAAAATCCAACGTTTTTTAAGACTGAGCATGAATAAAAGTGGGCAGAGACCGATATATCTTAAGGAGTTTAAACAAGAATGAATAATACATTCGGGCCCAGTTCAGACGGGTTTTATCCTGTCAGACGCCTCACTCCATTTTCCTGAAGGATGAAATTCAGAATTCCTCTCCCTTCACCTTCAATGGACTTCATCCTAGGTGGAAGAATGAGCGTTTCACTCACGGTTCGTTCTTGCACACTCAGTATTCTTTTTTGCGGTACAGTGGATTACTAAGTTTGTTGGATATCACCTTTTATCATTCTCTCGGTGAGAGGTTGAATTATTAGTATTTTATTTCGTTTTCCCAATGGCAGTAAATTGATGATATTCCCATGGTTTTTTTTATTACTTATGAGAATTTCTTTTCTCCTTCCTTCCGTCCATGACTGATGGAATCCATACCTCAAACGTGAATAAAGGCCCTATGCGATAAATTTCAGGGAATATGAGGATAAAATATCCATATTTCCGCGGAATTGCTCAATGTAAAGTTCCAGCGTGGGTGTATATCATCGTGATGATATTGCCATTGTTATTGTTATTACTGCTGTTACAGTAATATCTGTGCTAATTATTGATACGTTTTTGTGAGATTATTATTATTATAAAGTTCACGCAATTTGAAAAATAAGTAAATGGCCAGAATGCGCCATTAACTCATCTATATGACTTTGGCGATTGAAATCAAGGGGTGCGTTTAAAAGATGCAGTAGTTATTTAATAGCTCTACCGTTTGTCCATAGCTACATGAAAACAATGAAAACAACAAAATAACACGGAAAAGCGGTTAGAGCATACTTGTACACTGTTGTATTATAGAAAAATATGTTCTTTACCTGTAAGATACTCCGTTGTAAATATTCGTGTGAATTTAATTGTACTCTGTAATGTTATTATTTTCTTATTTTGCCAGTATTTTTAATGACTGAATTATTGCTATAATGAAAAAATATGCCATTAAAATTTCAAGTTCTTATCATTTACCGGAAAATGCCATATTAATTCTCACCCCTTTTTTTAAAACTGTTGAATCGAATCGGTGTCATGGAAGACGAACTAGCATTAGTGAATGAAAATAAACTTTCCACCAAAATGTTCTCGTTAGGTTGGTGAGGCTGATGCAAACGCATCAGTCGTTCAATTTCGAATGTAAAATAAGAGCGAAAAAATTTATATTGCCCCTTTTTCCCTTGTTGTGATCAGTTGTCGAATACTCACATCCTTGATGAGCTCACGGAGTCGTTCGAGACGATCGTCCTGACTCCTGGTGGGCAGGTAGCGAGCCTCTACGCCCCAGTTGGACAGGGCGATGACGACGAGGGCGGCAAGCAGAGCGTGCTTCATGAGAGACAGGGGAGACATCCTACGGAAGAAGAGGAAAGTTTGGACAATGATGAGCAATCCAGTCAAGCCACTTGGGATAAGGCGAGTCAAAATATGAACTTAATTGAACACATCCCAAATTTTTATTTCATTTAGAAAAAAATATGCCCGAATGCGTTATTTATCCAATGATTTGCTAGAGCAAATTTATTTGGTGGTAGTCCAATTACTATAATAACATTATGAAAAACTTAGACAAAGGAAGACCTTTCTTTAGGCTTTAAGGTTAGTTTTTTGTAATTTTACAGCTAAATTCTGGGGCCTCTTGAACGTCAGCCCAAGGAAACATTTGAAAAATCAAAAAAGGAAATTTAATATCTATGAAGAACATTTGAAGTTAGGTTGGATTATTGAATTCATCAGTCTTGGAAAAGCTTTTGGTCTGGTAGTAAGAAGTCGTAGAATTTCATGGATTTTCCAATTACATCTGCATTTTACCCTTTGAAATATAGAAACAACCTCGAAGCATCGCGTCCATCATGTTATTCAAATGACAATTAAGTTTTTCTTCTGTAAAAAAATCTTAGCAGTTGATGTTGACATTGGCGCAAAGTATTTTAAGTGCCGGTTTCACATTATGCTAACAGTACCACGTAATCAGTTTATTCTAATATCACAAATAATTTTTGTGGCTTAGTAATTTCAGATAAGAAGTTTTTTCTTTGTTCAGCTAATGCTGATCAAGCATTTGCATTAAAAACATTCAGTATGGCACTGGTATCAAAAATTTCCAAATAAAAAAAACTGATCACTGTTGAGAGAATCTTTGTTCAGAGATAGTAAATCGCTTGGCCGGAAAAACTGAACTTGAGCGTAATTAATGTTCCATGTTCGTCGAGGGTATGATCATGCCATTTGGAAGTTTATTATTATTTGTTATTTTTCGGTAGTTTTTAAAATAGGAATGCTACTTGGAAAAAGTAATGTTTACTCCAGTGTGTTTAGAGATTCATGGTTTGTACTTGTAATTACAACCAAATTATGATATTAAATTTTTTGAGATAGTGTCAGAGTACTGATGGACGAAAAAAAATTGCCTGCTTGATATGCTTATGAGAATCATTCAAGTTGGTAAATTAAATGATGTCCAAGCTAATTAAGGGCTCGATAAAATCGGTAGATAACATTGTCTGAAATATATTGACGATAATCATGACGACTAAATTGTTTAATATGATTAAAAAATTGCTAAAGAAACACTATCCTTTTTCACATGCAATGAGAACTAGGACCTTAGGAATTTTTGTCTTCGATGAGGGGGCAGGATATCTTCCCATTTAATAATTTGTGACATTAAATGAATGCTCGTATCAGTTTCATCGATTGATATTGCATACCTGATTTCATTAACTGGTTGGGATCTTAAGAATCTAGTAACAAGGTATCCAAATGGGATGGTAAATGTTGAATGATCAAAAGAATGACCAATATAAATATAATTTTTCTTATATTTTCATTTTTCTCGTCCGGATTTGATCGCAATATGTTTTTAATTATTGAAATAATATTTGCTTTAACACAAATGTATTGCCGGAAGTCCCGTGATTAATTCTACAAAAAAAACTCAGAATATTCTGCGGAATATCCAGAGGAAACGCAGTATTAACTGCGTAATTGTAATTGTTGGATGCTGGAATAGATAATTTACAGTTATCTGATGTAATAAGACAAAAAAATAGCGGACTGGAAGTATTAATATTATAGTGGAACATATCCAATCATGATAAATATTTTCCCCCATGTAATTCCCCGTAATACATTACGGGATTAAAACATCATTACTCTCCAGAGCATTATTGTATTGATTTATTCAGATAAACGTTCTATATTGGGGAATGTAAAAATAGTTGCTTTAGAATTTTCGGTAATTTTTATAGAAGATGCTGAGTTTCACATATAATTTTTGTCCTATATTGAGTAGTTTAAGAAGCTGAGAAGTTAAAGTTAATGGTTTTCCTTGCTGTTAAGTGTATCCAACATTTGAGCCGTTAAATATATTCCACATTTCAGCGTTGGATTTATTTTTGCGGCTGTAAAATTGGTCATTAGGGTAATGCGAGGTGTGGAAATCACTCCGCGTCTCTTGGGGACACTGTAGATACGTGATCTACAGCTCTGTCGATCTGCTTAAGATGTAAAACGGAGGAAACACCATCCGGCGCATCAAGGAATAAGCCGAGATTCGAAGTCTCCTAGCTCCACCTCGCTATCTGGTTTCCTCCTCCTTCTCAGATTGTCATTTCACTTAAGAGGCCGGACGAAACGAGAGTACTGCAAGTCCATGCCCGTAGGCCGTCTATCCTCCGCAGCACTTATCTCTCCCTCGCAAAAACGTACGTATGCAAAAAGAGACGGGGAAGGAGCGAGCGCCTGTGTGTTTGCGCCACCCGCAGCTCCATTTTTCGAGTAAATGGATGGGGAAATGGTTGGAAGCGGAGGATAGGAAAAAGATTTGACATTGGGACGGGTAAGGGAAGATAAGGGGGTTTGTGGTATCGAATGGAAGGAAGGGGTACAAGTTTTGGATGTTGTGATTCGTTGATACATTTATATGTGTGTGAGCACATGTATATGTGTAGATACACGCGTACAAAAATATTGACAGGACATTCGCCCGGGTAGTTAAAAGTCCCGGGTTCGAATTCCGGATGTCATTTTTTCCGTGGAGATAAACCTCTCTTAGGTGCTCGTTCATACTTATATTTTGCATAACCCTGTTTTTATCCTTACCAAAATATTTTAAAATCATCTAGGGTGTCTTTGTAAGTGTGAATATATGCATAAGTATTTACATACATGTGTTTATATATATATATATATATATATATATATATATATATATATATACATAATATATATATGTATAGACACACACACACACACGTGTGAGAGTATTTACATTGGTGTTACGTTTGTGCATACAAAATCTCTGCTATCGCAAAGAGCCGGTGGGTGGAGAGTATTGGTGGCTGGTGTCGCATTGGAAATCTCTTTAGGGAGGGTCGTGGGCTGCCGATGCGGTGGGACGATTTACCCCGACTAAGATTCTTTGGAGCAGGGCCAAGGGCATAGGGCGGGATTGATGTTGGTGTGAGGGAGGGTGGGAAGCGCGGGTTAAAATGGACTCGGGATCGGTGTCAAGGGTGGGAGATAGTCAGAGAGGAGAGTGAGGGGTTGTGTGAGAATTTCGTACTGTTAGAAATTGGGGAAAGCAAAAGGATAGGCCTCGTCTTGAAAAAAATGTCAATGCTTCTGGAAGAGATAGATAAGGCATATACATCTTTTGGAACATTTCTAAATGTAGCCACGAATCTCTCACAATAGTTTCGGTTAAAAAATTTACTTTTTTAGTTTTATTTTAATTGTGAATTCAAAAGAAGAGAAGTTGCATGGTATTCGGATCATATATTCTAATTCTCTAGGTTTTTTTATTTTTGTTTAAACTCATCTCTTGCGTTTTGACCCATTTTTCATTGAATTTCTCTTCCAAACAATTAGATGATATCGTGGTGATGCCAGTGAGGAGCGGAGAGTAAACTATCACATAGATACTCTTTATCGCCCACACAACATGAAAAATTTTAATTGAAGTACATGGTGACTGACGATGCCTATCATAGCATCAAATCCTATGGGGAAATAAACGAGAAAGAGAATAGCTACCATAAATTTTTGTATTTTGCAATGATAAATGTTTTGTCAGGATTAAATTGTTTTTAAATATTTTATTCATATTTATGATAAAATTCTCCCATTAACATATTCCTTTTCTATTTCTTTCGCTATCATTAATGTTGTAGGATTTGCTAATTTAGATGCTTGTCAGTCTTACCAAAATTAACATAGATTTTAACAGTCCAACTTCCAAACATCCTCGGTCAAATTTACACGTGTATCAATAATTTAGACGACTTATAAATTTGATCGCATTGTCTCGGAATGCGTTGCCCTAATTTTCTATGTAAACGTTAATGCTGTTACCGTATCAATGTGCTTGCGTGCTTTTTTATCT
This sequence comes from Hetaerina americana, assembly GCF_022747635.1. Classification (NCBI taxonomy): domain Eukaryota; kingdom Metazoa; phylum Arthropoda; class Insecta; order Odonata; family Calopterygidae; genus Hetaerina; species Hetaerina americana. The sequence continues at coordinate 9,760,429 of NW_027286514.1, read as the reverse complement.
AGTTTTTTTCTTTAACGCCAAAGATATATACTTGTTTAATAACTTTTGTTCAACTTTAAACTCTGTTGGCCATGAGCAGCATTTCGATACTCCCGTTTATGTAAGCTTAACGGCGTGAACTGAATATGCTCCTCGTGGTATTTATATTTCGTTCTCCTAATTCCAGTGTGAATTAACTGCCACATAAATTTGCAGCGTAATTATGCCCAGAATCTCTCCGGAAGAAATAACTCAAAGCCTATCACACACCCTTACTGACAAAAGTGTGTGTGTACCTTAACGAAGATCGCTGAATTTTCATCACTATGAGAGGTGTACAGAAAAAAAGAATGCTGTATAGTTACGACCCTGCGTTAGCAAATCACAATTTCTCTCCTTTCGATGTCATCGGTGATTCTTTTATTTTCCATCATTGTTAACCGCACAACGAGAAGCTTCGTTTTATGACTTCACCCGCAAATATTTAGCGCCGCTCGCCCAACTTGGCATAACTCTGCTTTGTCTCTTTGCCTGTTATTTTTCTCGATGACATAGTTCCAGCATCACTTTGAAATCTGGCCGACATTTTAGGAAATGCCGAGAGTCTTGGAGTGATCGTGCGTGATAATTTCAGTGTCTACCCTTTTGATGATTTTTGCTATACCAAGCGAGGATACCTAATCAATGTCCGCCTGTGAAGCGGCCACAAGTAGGCGCTAAACAGCTCCAAATATGATCCTTTGTGCAAAGCTCCTCAAGCGCGAGAGGCCTTCAATCTCCTCATTACTTGCCTCCCGCTCCCACTCGTAATCCTCTCCTCATAACCACTTTTCGATACCAAAGCCCTCGCAGAGATGCCCTCGTTGCCCATTGGCAATTTACTGTCCGACCAAGGATTCGATTTTGGACGGCGGGGAAATTGGATCTTCGTCTTTGCTCCCCGTTGGCCGGAGTAAATGTTTTTGATCCACCGCCTTCAGCCCCATTTCCTTCCTCGACCCCATTCCCCTTCTTCCCTTCTCATCCTCCCTTAATCCGTGGCCAGTTTTCTGCCCCGGGGTCTACAAAGAGATCCCCCACTCCGCCTTTTGTTTCATCGCTCTACAGAAATGTGCGCCGTGACTCTCTCGATTTTACGCCCGAGTTTATACTTCCTTCTGCCCTTCTTGCATTGCATGGAGGGGATCCTATTAATAATACAACTCCAAAAGAAGGAACATGTTTTTACTGACTTAAATTTCAGCGCATTGCCCCAGAATCACGTTATTATGTGTCGGGGTCATTTCGTCCTTTTTTCCTACATATTTTTCTCCCCGTACCCACCCTCTTTCGGTTGTGAGCCGCCTCTTTTCTTTGCAACCGTTTTTCGTTCACGCCGTAACACGCTGCTGAGCTAAAGTTCTAGGGGCCCAGGGAAATGATCAGTTTCATAAATATTCCTTTTTGATGGGCTTGTCCGAGGAGACGACGTGGATCCGAGTTATTTAACTACAGAGAAAGCCTTTAGAGCTTTTTTCTTGTCATTGGTCGACGTAAAAGCGAGTTTACCCTTAAAATTAATTGCCCCTATTCCGATTTTTTTAGGTTTGCAGACATTAGTGGTATATTTTTTTTATTTCTACACACAATTAACTCCGAAGCATGAATGTAAGAGGACTGCAATTTTCGCTTTTGTGAAAAAAATCATTAATTACAAAATATTCCTGGGTTGCATGATAAAGGAATGTGACAAAAACAATTTCTGCCCTCCTAACTGAGGCTTTTTTATTCCGAGCGCGTTTTTATGAAAGTCTTTACTTTAAGTAGTAGTAGTATTCAGACGAGGCGGCCGACATCTAAGGTCATTTGCGCCATTAGGGATGGGCAGGAAAAGATAAATGGTGGAGAGAAACTCGGCGTTGGCATTAGCCTTCTCCTAACAAGAGAGCCTTCTCCTAACCAATGGGTCCACAGCTTAACGTCCTATCCGACGGACTCATGCAAAGAGCCCTCCACAAAGCACCCCAAGTAGGGATCGAGATACCTCTGCAAAATATTCGACACCGCCTCTGGGTGGGAAGCCAGTTCGATAGCAACCGCACCATCTCGATCCCCAGCTGTACTCAGGTAACGTAAGGCAGGAAAGGTTGAGATAAGAAAAAATAAATTTTGTGTTCCTAACTAACTCTCGTCTAAAATTTGTCAAAAATTAAAAACGTCAAATTTAATTGATAGAAATTTTCATGGAAATTATATTAAGCGTGGCAAAATATGAAACAAAATTAATAAAGATATTATCCTTGCAGGAAATATATTTGACTTGCCGTTCCATTGATTGATCTTCTCCCAATATTACTGCAAGATTTTTCGATGTTGGATGAAAAAATTCACATACTATTTTCGCTAAAAGAGTTGCAGCATTGATATTAGTAGGTTTAATCGTTATTATCATCAGTTGCTCAGCCTGTTAGCGTTTATTGCGTATTACAAAAGAGAGGTACATTTTTTTAATATACCGAAGCGTGGAAATGCCAAGCTTTCCGAGATTTGAGGGGAGTCCGTTGAACTTTCTCATGCATCCATCTACGAAGCGGTGTGATTACTTAGTGCCTGTGCACATATTTTTTTTAAAGATACCATTTGATAAGGAAACTCTGATCCCTTTCACACACTTTACCACTTCCCATTACTCTTTTCCCTTTGAATCCAACTCCATTTCGAACCCTTAATTTTCCTTCCCCATCCGCTCTTTCAGATTTTTTAAAATTCGCAAAATGAAACGGTAGCAGGTGCACTTTGATGGATTATTATCAGCATTTCTTGTTTCCAAATTGCGGGTCCTCAAAGTAATTTATGTGTCCCCAGAATTTAAGGCCCAAAAATCATGATTGAGCCCTCTCTTCTGAGGCATTATTGTCCGAAATTTATTTCAATTGTATTGCATATTAGTCTCTTGGATATAGAATATTTGAATGCACAGAAATATGTTTTCCAATAACATTTGAAATTTGATGATCTCAAAATGAACTCTTCTTTGGTCTTCATGCGATGACTTACATATCGTGTATTCACCACAGTGAATTACCTAAGAGTTATTTAGGGTTAATTTATTAAAGCCTGAGAAAGTGCGTGCGTTTGAGCTTGCATTTTTCTATTTTTCTTCCTTCATTCCTCTATTTTCTTCATTTCTTTCTCTTTTCATTTTCCCCAGATTTATATCGAATATAATAAATATTTGGTTGCGTCTAGGGCATCTCCTTCTGTGACCGAGTCGAATCCGCCACTAGTGTTCCACTTTATGCAAATTGTTTTAAATTCACGCAGTCTTATATGCAAATGGGGTTTTCCTTTCGGAATGAGCCCGCAGACTTGGATCCATTCAGATTGAATCGCTTTTAAATTCTCCTCCAGGTAATTAATGGCTTAGAATTCAAGGTTTCATTTTCAAAACCTGCATTGATGAGACATGGGGATAAAGTTTATGGCTCATTACATAAAACACTACCTTTCAAGGAGAAAAACAACGAGACGACAAGCGATTCGTCTTCCTTAAGGCCGCTGTATATTATTTTCTGCTAAGGTGGTGAATATGTTCAGATTGGAGTTCCTTTGGAGGGACTCGCTTTTATTGAATGGGGAGCGTCTCGGAGAGGGCGGAAAAAAGGCAGGCCACTTAACCATCTCTTTCGTCTTCCCGCATGAATATTTGTCTCTCCTTACCCCACGCTCCACATAGGTATCAGATTTTCAAATGCTCCTCACGAAAGAAGTGTTTCATTATTCCTTTTACTTCGCTACTCGCTAAATAAAATCCATCAGAAGACCACTTTTCCTCAAACTTCCCCGTAGCGGATGATGAATGTTTGTGAAAAATCAAAATTGACTACGCGTGTTTTTTTACTCGGCGTGTCTCCTTTCACCTTTTCAGGGCCCTTAAATGTTATTCCACGTGACATACTTTCCCTAAGAAACACACCGTGAAAGCAACGTCGTGCATGCACCTCTGTGCTATACTGAAGGTAAATTAATTTGAGTCCTTTAATTATCTTTTTCAATCATTAACCGAAAAGCTTGAGAAATGAAAAAATAACAGCGTTCTTTTACGGTTACCTAGAATAAATATAAAACGAATAAAAATTCTCTGCCATCACCGTTGCATGGCAGCTTAATTAGATTGTGCCCATGCTCTACTCCAAGGGTTGATTTTATTGTTCGCTATTTAAATAATTGGTTATTTTCTGTTGACGCATTATGTTTTGAGATGAGCCTTAAAGACCATTTTGAACGGAATCAGTGCAGCAGTTGTTAATATTCGTTGCAATACTAGTTTAGGATTTATAGATAATAATAAAAATATCTTTAGAGATATAAGAATGCACTAAAAGTTATCTTCAATACACTCTTTCACTTATTATACTTCACATAATTTACTGCAAATATAAAAGAATAATAATAGCATATTATGTAAGGTCCTTAATTTTTGTGGGTGATAAATCTTTCTTCTATTTTTGTTTACCTACCGTTTACCATCAATGAAAGTCGCTTCTGTGGTCAAACTATTTATTTTATAATATTCTTTTTAGGAAAAGGCGACAAACTACTGAGAATATTTCTACACCATTCACTGAATTAGTGAAACGCTGGAAATTATTCGGAGGGTCGCATTATCATTACAGTTTAATTTCAGCTGTTAAGCTTAGGAATCATAAATCTTTATAATATTTTATGTATTTGTGTGAAAATTTCTCTTCCCACCGTGGATTAATAGAAATTTTAATGAGCATTCTACAATTACGAGAAGTTTCATTAGCAGACCAGTGGCATTTGTTTTAGTGTATCTAACTACTTCTGTGCTTGTTTGATTGAAAATTATGGGAGTTTTGATGAGACCACAAATATTGGCTCCAATTGAGGACCAGGATAAAATCAATAGGATATTTGGAGAAACAGAATCTGAGGAGACTCCCTAAATCCAATTCCGCATTCAATATTTGAGGATCCTGAGTGACGTCTTTGGACAACTTCACCCAATATCAAGCGGCACAATTTTCCATGTATCGAAACTGTGGGAAATGGAAGATGTGGTACAGAGATAGGAGATGCCTCTTCCTCCCTCCTTCACCAAGAATGACTTAGTTTCACGCACCATAGGGCTGGGATCAATGTGAGACACACACTGATGTACCAAAATCAACCGTAGACTTGATTACCGTTGTTTTGACCATAGAGAAAAAAATGAGCATTTGCGAAAAAAACCGCAGCTATTAAATTACTTAGCGTGTAAGCACGATAGATGGGTTAGTTTGGAATATTCGAACTCTTGTCCCTCTTGAACTCTAACTAAATATATGGATGTTACAATTTATTGTAAATTCAATTTTAAATTGTAGGAAAAGTAAGATACATTGAAGGTATTTGTGTAGGATATTTATGAAGCCATCTTATCTATTATAACATATTTCAGTATGTTTTTGTTGATCATAAAATTGTGTACTGAATAAGTGGTTCATACTGTCACGCAAGTACTTTGGGCTAGAAGATCGAACTATAAAATATTGTAGCTCTTTACATATTGATGATAATACCCATGGTGATTCTAGCGATGATTCCAGTTAAAATTATGAAATGGGTTTTTAATTCCATACGCTATAAATATCCATGGGCTATAGTTACATCCACATTTCAGGGTGATATGAATACATGGGAAGTTCTGCCTTCCTGCTTACAACTTGGATCTTACTGTAAAGCGTTCTCAGCCTTGGTGCAGGAATTCACTGAGGAGGAATCGAGATTAAGCTGACACTGGAACCGTGAATCCTGGCTGTGTGAGGCTATGCCGTGATAACTAGTCCCTGAAGTGGTCTCTTCCTGTGTATCAACCCTCAACGGTATATCCTTTACCTTCCACGTAAAAGTGCGGTCTACGAGTGTATCCTTGCATCCTTTCTCGTTCGTCTGAAAATGCCTCATTTTCTTCATTATATTTTCTTCATCTTTTCCTCCAAAGTTGAAACAAATGTCTTCCTTAATCGCCAGAGGATATGAGCGTTCTAATCTAATAAATAGCACGCTCTCTGAGAACATGAGATGAAATCGGTCGTAGACGAAGGTTTTTCGCGGAGCATTGGATAAAATGCGGACTTTAAAAATGCATTTTCACGGAAGATAAGCATTTTCATTTGATTATGTTTTATGGATTCCTCAAAGATCATTTCTAGAATTCAGTGCAAAATATCTTCCAGAAATATTTTTTTAATAATCCAGATTTTGGAAAAAATGTATACTGGATATGTAGTTTGGAAATTTTAACTGAGTGATTGCGTGAAAAATGCCTCTATCATCGTGAAAATCTCTTTTTGGGAATGTTTAATGCAGTCTCTAAGGGCATAATTTGCTCCACGCAACTGGATACTGACTGAATACAATGCCAGACCACCCGAGAAAACGAATCTAAAAATCAAACTGTTTTTAAATCGAATAACCCAAATGTTGACAAGCTTGCAAGGCATGAGAGAAATATTACGGGATAGGATGAAATAGGGAAGTTCCAATCATCTAGATATAAGATCGAAATACCCATGCTATCCAATTTCATGGTGATTATTGATATAGTTAATCCTAATGACCGCCCACATTGTGGAGCTGTAAAATACGAAAACTGGATATCACTAGCACATCCACTTACTCGCAGTCTCGCAAGTAGCCGTAGGAGTATGTACAAATCGTATAACTGCAAAATGAATCGCATAAATACTAAACCCACGCACAGAGTAGAAGGTTCATTCTTTTGTTTATTAAAATATGAATGATTGACCCTAACTAGTTGATATCTTGCAGGTATAGCATGTTAATTGCCCGTTAATGGTCGACAATGCAAAAGTAGTCCTGAAATTTAACGAAAAGTGCTCAGTGGATTACCGCACCAACTACCTCGCTGATTTAATTCCTTTCACGATCCATCATTGTTAGCTATATGCCTATGCCTGTGCGATGGTGATGCATGGTAGACTACGTGAAAGGGACCTCACCACGTTGTACCTCAACAGAAAAAAATGGCTGAGCAGCCGCGCTGCTTGTTACCAAAATACAGTTTATCGCCTTGCTAACCATGGTCATCAATTTGGAATTCGGCTCGAAAGGTGACGGCAAAATTCCCTGCGCCCCGTGCTCCACAGCGCGTGAAATCATGCATTCAGGAGTAGGGGGAGGTGTGTATCAGTTATTTCCCTGATGCCGTCAATGACGTCCCAGGTGTAACGCGGTGTCCGTAAAATACACACAGTTCACGGGTTTACATGGGTGCGTCCGGATGTATCATCCTGACTTGCACGCAATACCTTCCGGCCTGGCCACGTAGCCTGCTTGTCTCTACCTATTCGGCCAATTTGAAAGTATATTTCTATGCTCTCTGCAAATATTCTATTTGTTTTTCCACAGGAAATTGGGACTGCCTTTCTCTATAGCATTTATGAGGTCTTGGTCTATAAGACTTCCGTGGAGCGATATAAATGCCAATCCCGAATTAGAAGGAAATAAGAAATACTAGAGGGCTGTTGATGTATGAGCTTATTTTCTAACGCAGAAAATGTCGCACCGATGATCATACATGCCATTGGCAGAAAATGATGAAGACGACAATATTCCATACTGTCAGGGTACCATCGAAAACCTTTCTCTAATCGGAAGATACTTGCAATAACAACGCTAGATCTAAATCATTTCGACGGGTTCAAAACGTCACTCCATATAACAAGGGGTCGAACAGAATAATATGTAAAATAATATCCATGGCCATTGGAACGGTAAAATCCGTTCTTGTCCATGTGGTAATTACTCCGGGATTCCATGGGTTTTCTTTTGCTCTTGCTTACGAAATATTTCCCATTGATTAACCTCTGCCCCTACATAAAAGAGTGTAAAAAGTGTGGCAAATGAATAGTAGATTCCTTCTAATGGCTCCGGATACGGATTCCAAATATGTATGGAAAATTTGACTATGTTGTTGGACCCTCTTGAAGGAGAATCATCAATTCAACTTGCGGGTTTCCTAGTTCGTAAATTTTAGCAGCTCATTAAACGCATATCCATATAAGTTTCATGAATTATCATCATTTTCATCGTTCCGATGCACGATGAAAGTAATCATAAATTCGAAGGCATATCACCATCTCCAACGAGAGACAACTATTAGGTATATAAGCGAATGTAAATGTTTAATATAAGTCAAATATAGTATGGAGCTTGTCCTAAATGTGTTCCAATATGCGTGCTTAGAAAGCATCGTAGTTGCAGTCTTCGTCGGAGGGTCATTAATCATCTTTTCGTGAGGAACAACTGGGAAACAATTTTACCATCATTGAATGTCAGACACTTAAATGTTAACTATAGGTATAAATAGAAATCAATCGATTCAAAATGATTCGCGCTTATTTGCTCACTGTAAATTATTCCATCCTTCCCAAATGAAAATTATTGTTTAATGCTGATGACTTACGAATAATTGAATTGTAGTGTTCATATATTGAAAAAGCTAAGGCTTGAATAGATTTCTGTTGATTTATTACGTGATTAAAGAATGATGCTTCCTATTTTTGGACCATTTCATAACTACAAATTTATCGTTAATTTTTTTGGCTAAGTGTTTTTCTGCACGTTTTGTGAAAGGACAAAGATAAGATCTGAGCTACCGCGAGAGTTTTAAATAAGGTATATGATACCATACAATTGTTTTATATATTTTATCGCCAGTTAATGGAAATAACCTTTTTTAAAACCCATTCAAAGTGATGCAGCTCGATAATATTTATTAAGCATAATTATAAAGCACTTTAGGTAATTCAGACTCAATTTATGATTAAATTTGATATCTCCGATTGATTAAATTAAATTTATTAATTTAAAAATTAATTAACTCGCTTGTTAATTTTAGCGTGTAGCCGATATGGAAACGATCAAGATATCATTCACTCGATAGCTATAAAAGTGACACGCTGTCATTTCATTCCATAACGCTGAAATTAATTGCCAATCGTTAGAACGACCCAAAATAATTACCTGTGGGACACATTGAGGCCATTTAAAGGAATTAACAGGTGTCAGGTGACATATTTTATCAATACAAAGCAAGCTATTCCAAGAGAATTATTAATTATTTTTTGCTCAATAGGGAATCAATAAATATTATTAAGCTGAGAAACCTAATTCATATTACATAATTGAAATGAATTATTCTTGTAAATAAATTTTCTCCATCATTACCGGTAACTATTATGTTCGTTTTATCCTCCAACGAAGACGATCTTTCTCGTTTAACTAGTCCCTATCAATTTTGGTTTCCTTGCGCCGGACTGAATTCCCGAGATGCCGTAATGGAACCTACGTGTATTTTTCTTTGCCTTTTCCTCATTTTTAAATGTATAATACCAATTTTATTTCTGGCGGTCTGTTTGCATTCATTGTGTTCCACAGAATATAAATATTCACCGCAAATTTACAATGCATCGGTGAAATTATTGTTGTAATGCATCAGGGGATGAATATTTTATACATAATATATTTACCTAAATTATTTTTTCTATGAGCAGAAATTTTTAAAATTGAAATGATATCCAGGTTTTATTAACCATTTTATTCTGTCCAAATATAAATATCATTGCAGAAATAAACAAAGTGTCTTCTAGCCGTCTATTCAAGTCTCTTGATTAATATTCAGCCTCAAAATTCTTTAGATTGGAAATCTAGCCAGGGATTTGAATCTGATTTTTGTAATTTACAACTGAGAAGAGTACTAATTGCAAGTCTAAAGATTGTAAAATTTTGTGTGCGGCCATTGGAGTGTTCATCTCACGCTTATTTTAACAGCATAGAGAGGATTTAAAAATATGTTTTGATCAAATTATTATCTGTATAATACGTACTTTTCAGGGTGCTCAGTTCTTGAAATTTTATGCTTTAGTATCTGAATACCCTGAGTATTCAAACTGACAGGAAGAAAATCTGTTCCATTTAAACTCGGTGATTCTCATGAAACCGTATTTTGATGTTTACCTCAGGTGAATGCTGGAAGCTTGCTCAGGTTGGCCTTACATCCTTGCTCAAGCTCTTCCTAATATATTTGAAAATCATGCTGTTAGACGCATTAGTTCATGTTCCCAAATTTATTTCTTCTCCGTGGTAGAAAAAACTCTGAGCATCGATGTTATCAGATAACTCGAGGAAAAATTCCTCTAGCTTTAATCCGCTTCGTCCCTCCTCCGAGTTCAGACTCCGTTGGTTGTAAGGTAAAGTTGTAATAAGATGAAGAATTGAGACAGATATTATGGGAAAGATCTACCAAAATACGACTTTCAATAGATAATACATCCCGAGAAAGATCTGAAATTAAAGGATCCATACCCGATAAAAGTGCAGGAATGTTCAAATGATCGCTTAAATGTCGAGTAGAATAATTGATTACAAAGGATAAAATACGGATAACTTTAGGTTACCCTTTTAGAGAAGCGGTACTAGTTGTGTGTGCCTTTCTATCATGCGTATAGTTCACCACACTTGCCTTCGGGTAAACTTCACCGCGAAGAATAAAAAAAAAGAGTTCCTCTTTTTGAAACGCCGTAGGTACAAGTTGTCTCTAAGGCTCTTGAGACCCTCCTAAACCCTGTGTTAGCCACCACGTCCTGGTTTTTCGAGGTATAAGGGAGCTCGTGCGCCAGGAATGCTGCCTCGCCGCAGGCACAAGAATGCCAACCTCCCTCTCTCCATGCACCAAGAATCCCGCCCTTTGAGTAGTGTGGTCACGTGTGGATGTTTGTGCGTAGACTAATTTTGGTTGTCGTCAGCCTCCGAAGCGTCCGTTCGATGGGAGAAATTTAGTAAATTATTCCACTGCGAAAGGGAAGAGCGTATTCGATTTTAGATATCATGTGATTGGGTTCGCTTTAAAGCTCGAGGAAATTTAATGCGCGGATATGGAAATGATTTTAGGGGTATTTATTTGCATTGACTCATATTTCACTAAAATACTCGCGAGTTGGCCGTTTATTACGGCATGTAAATTCGAAAGCAAGGATTTCATGATGATTCCCTCCTCTTATACGCCATTAATCGTTAGAATTTAAAAAAAGAATATGATGTCACATTAAAATGCTTAATGGCATCCACATGCGTAGTGATGGCATTAATTTAACGTTGAACATTGTCGTTTTCTCGTCAGTCATTTGAATTTGAAAAAAAGTGATCGTTGGTTAAGAGAGTTCGTTTAATCAGGCGAGAATTTAACATGAATTAGCATTTAATACGATTACAGGAATTTATTACGGATTTCAGGTCAATGTTTTTTTAAACATGAAAATGGCAGTTTTTGACTCGTGAGGTCACGTAGCAAAGACCGAATTAAATGCTTCAAAACTTGATCCAGAATCCTTTCGAAATCAAACTGACCCTCAAACTCGGCGGTGTACTGGAAAACCCCCTAATTGCAGGTTTCACAAATGGTGTGGGGGCTGTCCAACACCAATAACTGTGGATGGCACATTACTATATTCTTCGCGCGTAAGGATGACGTACTGGAAATGAAGGTTTCCCAAAAGTTATCTTTTTCCGTGCAACTACTTATTTCTGTACTGTTCTGATGTCCGCGCTCCGAATCCGTAATAACATCGGCCCTCGTCGATGAATTCATTTCATGTTTTTATTTCATAAATTTTGTCCTAAGCATAACTAGGCCTATGCGTACACTAATGTAGCTTGCCTCGGTAAATATGAAATATGTTCCGCCTCTATAACCTTTTCCTTAGGGACGGAAAGCTTTGCGAGCAATAATTTTACGCGCATTGGTAAAAAAAATGGGAGAAATCAATTCCGGAAAGGGAAGCAGATTTTATTTGAATGGTCGACCCGAATTTAAGAGGGAACATCGGCACTCGCATTTTAAATCTAAGCTCGGAGTAAATATTTTCCAATTAGTGGGGAAGATAGATAGTGTATGCCATAAAATACATGAGCAATTAAAAAGAGTCAAGCATTAAAAGTATTTTCGATTACCCTCTGGTTTGAGAACTGACATGACAAATTCTACGAATTCGCAAAAACTGTAATAGCATGGGTTCAGATTATAATAAACAATTTATAAATCTGGAAGGGGGAGAAAAATGTAAGCATTCAATAGCTAAGCTGGAAAAATTGAATTGCATGAAAAAATTATTTGAATATTCTCAGATTGATTTGATAAAGATTCGTTTAAGCTTCGAGAAGCGTAGTCTCAAGAATCTATGTGATGTTGAGGTCCCATGACCAGGATGAGAATTTGCTAGATATTGCTAATCGATGGTTTCAACCAATCAGATGTGCGTTATCGTGAATGCTTTGAACCTGCGATTGCGACAAGTCAATATCTTTTAAGAGTAAGATAGCTGCCCTCAAATTTTCCTCGTCGGTGATCCTATTACGCTCCACTAGATCCGAACCGCATTTCGTACCCTCCCTACGTATCAACTCTCGGCTGCGCCGATTCTTCGATGAGGTTAGACCGTCTCTCCTGGTTCAAGACATAATTCACTTTCGATCCTTACGTAACAGAATTTCTCGATGCAGCCGAAAAGTCTCTTCGTTTGCTCTACGTATTTTCTTTGCTTTAACTTTTTAAAAATAAAATATTGGCCCAAGAAACCCTCTGAAGAGGCATTTTTCGCATTCCTTCGAGCGTCTATTTATTTACATACTCGAGGAAATGGATGATTATTATTATTTGAGAAAATAGGCGAAGCATGAATTAGAGGGCTTGAAAATAACTTACAGATGTTAAACTTTATAAATGTTCATGTTGTTTGATAAAATAAACTAAATATCGGTTCTTTACAGGATTTATTAATGAAAAAATTGCTCAAATGAGCATATTTATCCTCAATACTTGCCAGTAACCAATTACTATCTAAATGAAATGATACTGTTACCTCTATAACCTGCGTCCTCTCAACTATACCTATAAATGCCACAGATGACTTATTCTGTATTAAAATGATGTTTGCCCGTTTTTTAACAATTTTAAACCGATATTCAATAATCGCTTCAGTTATTTTATGCATGGTAATATTTTAATTTTTTCTTACTTCTTTTGTTTCAATAAACGATGACTTAAAAGACTTTCTAAAGAGGAATAAATACTCTCGATACCCAGTTTCAGGTGGCCAATTCCAACTGCAAAGACGAAACGGAACATTTTCCTGTAATAATAAAGTATGGTCATATATTATTTTGGACGAAAACTATTCGTAAAAAAACGTTTCTAGTAAAAATTTAAGTGCAAAGATTAGGCTAAAATTTGTTTCACAGAGTATCCTTTCGCTTCGGAAAGGAAGAAGATTCTCTTAGAAGCTTATGATACGTGTGAATACTCTTAGTGGCCATATTACAGTACAAGTATGTTTTGATTTTAGATTCATCAATTTAATTTGCAGTTTATATTTTCTTTCGATACCTTATAATTATTAAATTCTATTCCATCATTTTGGAATAAAAATGTTGAAATTTTAAAATTAAAATTGGGTGTTAAAATGGTATATTAATTGTTTCAAAAATTAGATGGATAATTTTTTCTACTGATAATTGCTTTTTGGCATTAAATCATGCCTCTGCAGCGGTCGTCTGTTACAATTTGGGAAAAATTGATGTAAAACGTTTTGCCCCTATCTTTTGACGTGATATATTAATGCGAGAAATATAATTTTCCATATTAATAAATCATGTTATTACGTGAAACATATGGATATTTCGGTAATATTATTCTTGAAAATTTTTATTTATGTTGCCATAAATATCTTTACCTACCATCATATGACAAGTTTTTTCATTTTGTTAATCTTGGTGTTTTTGTTATATTATAACTCTCTCTCTTTCTATCAATTGTAAATAACTTACGTAACATTGATTTAACCACGTTAAGGTTAATTAATCAATAAACATCGAAATGAATAACACTTCGGGAAGTTTATGCTTCAGTTGAAATGAAAATTTTCGTCAGCGTTTGTCAATTATTCAAGTGATTGCATCTCAAATAACAGTAGTTTTGTACTTACATAAAACATTTAAATGCCAATTAATTTAGTTCTCAGTGATGCTCATTTAAAATCGGAGAAAGTGTTGGGTCAATTTTGTCTCTCCTCTCAATCGTTTACAAATTATTTCATACTCATTTATGGTCACGGTCGCTGAACCCGTTTGTGAATAGCTGACAAATTCGGACCAGACATTATTTATCAGTGTAATTATTACTCACTAATGCCGTTATTAATTAATAATATTAAATTAATGAATAATCAATAGTTGTAATATTTATTGTGCGTATATTTTTCTCATTAATTGCTTGATGTTTTGGAAATAATATATGAAGCTACCAACTTTGAAAATAATTCAGCATGTATCACCTTTGGGGCACATGGGAGGGTGTGTAATATAAATTCTGCAAACTAAGTTCTCAGTACATGAGAAGTTGCCAGCCGAAACGACGTCAAAATTGCGGTATAAAGACAATTTCGTCATACTCTCTTTGATCATCAGGCAATATTTTCATCCTGCGTTCTCGCTTATGGTTAAATCCCACGCAAATATAAGACTCATTTAAAGTCATAGAAAGCCTTAAGCGACCATTATGATGTGTCCCAGTCGATATTGAGAAAAAATAGCCATGGTATCTTATACTCTAATGCATAAAAATATTTTCAGCTTTTAATAGAGATCAGATGCAATGAAGGCATAGCTCACGTCCAATCATATTCTCTGTGATATTGATTGTATTCTCAGTGATTGTTTATTGCGTTTCCTATATTTATGCTTTTTTTATTACAAAGTACCCACTTTTGACTTGTCATGTAAAATAACGATGGATTGTCAATGTTTTTTTAACTATTTTAGGAAGGCATAAAACGTTAAGGAATCATTAGTTGAAGACGGATTATTAATGGGCAAGAAGAGAGAATATATGTATTTATAGTGGATGGATGTTATTTTGAAGCATGAAGTAAAGTATCTAGGTAATTCTTTTTAAAGGAAAACATTTGCCACTAACACAGTTGGAGAGGCAATAATTTTTTATGAATCGTTTAAGACGATGGATGCGTGATTCGGCGTCTACGACATCATGAACAATCTTTTAGACAAGAGGGATGGATTCCAGAGGTTTTAAACATTAGTTTCCTCTTGGGTTAGACATTTTACGCGTCAAAAATGTACGAAACTGTTCCCTTACGAGTTTTTAACGCTCGGTGAAACGAGGAATGAATATTTTGCTCGTAACCATTTTTTTCATGGTAAAACACGAATACCCTCGAGATGGTTAGATGCGGAAAACTTTCTCTTCCTAAATTCATAAATCAACCAATTTGGATGCCTTTGCGCTCAATGGGCAAAGCCCCTAAAATGTCGTATTTATGAAGAGCAATCATCTTATGAGCGAAAAATTACGGTAAACCAAGATTGTTTTTTATATTTCTTGACGAGCAAGATGTTTTATCTTTTCTCCCGATATCTTTCCGCGTTGTACCCATTTCCCCAGCAGAAAAAAATCATCCATTTCTTTCCTAGCACTTTTATTTTAAAGCAATGGGGAAAACAGTTCCATCGGAGGAAATTGGTAGGAAAGCTGTCGTATCATGGTTATGAAAATATTAGAGGGAATTTCAGAGGTCACCTGTCCATTCAAAACCCACAGAATGTTTGAAAAACGAAGAAACAGAGAATTCATTGCGAAATTGTAATGATAATGTGATGGAATATTTGTTAATATTTTGGTGAAAAACATTTAAATATGAATTGGCAAATATCTTTTTTTACAGTAATGAGAGACCTATACATTTTGGACTAAGCGTAATTTGAAATTTGCTAAAATACCGCATTTACCGAAATAAAGTGGTTCTCCGTAACTTAACTTTTAAACAATTTTTACGTGAATCCGTGGTTCAAATACTTCAATTTTTTCAGTAAAAATTAAGTGCATAATCAAAAACAGGACACCAAATGACTAATTTTACTGTGCACAACATAATATCTTAATTTTTACCATTATCAGCATTGTCCTGCGTGTCCCCGTTTTTATGAAAAAAAAACTTGAGTAGGTGCTAAAATATAAAATATGCAAGGAAATGTACAGGGGAAATATATATATATATATATATATATATATATATATATATATATATATATATATATATATATATATATATATAACCTTTAGGAACACAATGGCCGTCCTTCTTTGTAATATAATTCTACATGCTAGTAGATGCGGTAGGATTTGCGAGGGAAGAATTTATCGCATTATCATGCGGTATCTTGTGATATACTCGTATTTGTGAAAAGTAGCGGTTGATTTTTTTTGGAACTAAGCAAAGAAAATGGAAATATATCTAAATGTAATAGAAATCTTATTCCAAGGATTTTATTTGCCGTAGATATGTCATGTTTGTATCAGCGTTGCGTGAATATTAGAATGGATAATAAGTTATTGAGTTAACCCGATTTTCTACAAAAAAAACCTTTATTGGGGAACCATTAAAAAACAATTGATTTGGTTTACGGCTTACAGACTTTATCTCTCCGATTTGAAGCTGTAATTTTAAACTGAGTTAACTCATGAAAATGTGGTGGTTCCAGCAGTTCGAGAGGGTGCTTGCTGCTTGCAAGGAATGTTTCATTCGTAGAGAACACTTTTATATGCCTCGCTGGGAATGGCTTTGAAATGTGGGCCATTTTAAAAATCACAAGGGTGACACTTTTTTTCTCTTGATATATCTCGAGTTTTATCTTTCAAAATCCTTCAGTGCATGAAAAGAAACGAAACATGAATACCTTTTCAGCTATTTGATATAAACATAAAGTGATTTGGCTTTAAATAAGCAGTTCAGTAAATAATTATTTTACACATGTTTATCTGCATACATATGAAATTCCACGTGAGCATATTTATTAAAATATATTGGCTACTCTAGGAGTTCAAGAGGAATAAAATAATGAATTTTATTTTCATATACCGGATCAAATAACAATTTTGGCTAACTATAAATTTAACTTCTGCCCTTGTTGATTGGAGAAAGAACTTAAAGGTAGTGTTTCATACAAAAGGATGCTTACTGGTCGATAAGAAGAAGAAGGCATTTTATGTTATATAAAAGGTGGCAATGGGTTTAAGCGAATGCCCCTTGAGAATTATTTGTTTGTTGCACCTGAATGGAGAAATAAAGGGGCATCCTTTGTCGAACACCTTGAAAAATAATGAAAGAGGGTCTCATAGATGGAGATCGTTTTCTGTCGTCGAGGACCATCACATGGGATAATATCCACGCCGTCGGACCACAGAGGGAAAGCAATTTTCTTTTACAGTCCTATTCTATCATATTTTTCTCTTCCCTCTCCGTCTGAGAATTTCTCGCCTCTATATCTCTTTACTATTCTCCAATAAAATCAGCAACCCGAACCCACCTTCCCATTCTTTATCTCTCTCTCCTCAAATAAATCTATTCTCGCTTGTCTCTCTCTCTCTTTCTCTTTCTAGAGGCTCCCGCATTCCTTTTCTGTTGCGCCTAATGTATTCCCTTTTTTCGTAATTCCTATTCCCCAGGAGTGGCGGTGAAACCCCTTTCCTCTCCCCGTACCCCCTTCAATCGGCTCCTTCCGTCCCTTCACGCTCCCTCGGCTCCTCGAGAAAGACTCAAGATCTCGCTCCTCTCTTCCTTTCCCCGGACCCTCCCCTTCCGTCTCCCTCCAGACGTTCTTGAAGGATCACGCTACTTTTGTCTCTTACCCACAGCGGGAGCTCGATCCTCTCTTTTC
Organism: Hetaerina americana; assembly: GCF_022747635.1. NCBI lineage: Eukaryota > Metazoa > Arthropoda > Insecta > Odonata > Calopterygidae > Hetaerina > Hetaerina americana. The sequence continues at coordinate 9,742,654 of NW_027286514.1, read as the reverse complement.
TCTTTCGACGCCTCTCCTCTTCTCTCTTTTATATACCTATATACGTAAATGTATATGTTTATGTATGTATATTAAACTACATACTCACTTCTTATTTTTCTTTGTCTTACAAGTCCCTGCTTTTTTCGCACGTCCTCTCTCCTTCATTATGCAGGATTTCTCAATTAAGAACTTCCCCTCCTCCCGCAGGGATTTTTTCCCTCCTTTCCCTCACAATTTTTTATCTCGCAAAGTTATTATTTTTTATTTTCTATCGTGGAGTTATCCAAAAATTTCTCTCTCCTTTCTTGCGTTAACTGCACAAGCGATATCAGATAGTGGGTACGCGTTTTTTCCCTTTTTTTTGGGGTCGTCTCTCAAGAGTGTCATGATTTGAGAACAACGTTTTGTAGGAGTGTTCCTCTCGATATTGGTATCATCGAAGTAATAAAGATTTTCCTAGGAGGGTATTTCGTGTAGCTAGTGTCGCTCTGTGCGAAACCCGTAGTGTAAGCTTAGAAAGCTCTCAGAACCTCCGGTTATTCCTTACCTGCAGTGCAGTGCCTTGACGCATCTCTTTTTTATTGTGGTGGAAATATTAATTTAATATTAAGTTTTGATACATTTTCGTAATATTTTGAGCAGCTCACTTGGACTTATTGTAAAAAAATAAAAGTTGTGTGCGATACCCTAATGAAACAGTCAAAGTTTTCAATAAAATGTGGGAAATAAGATGAATATTCTCCTTATATTATATTAAACAAACATGTCCCTTCTTTAGAACTTCTCCATGCTTATGATTACTTTATAATTAGATGTTGATATAGTGCCAGTACTTACACTTTCTACTATTCGTGTAATTACCAATGCCTGCTGTCTTGTCGTAGACTGGCCTTCCAATTTTTGCCTAAAATACGGATAACTTTACAGGTTCGATCGACTCTAACGTAAGACCATTACATAAATTGCGCATGTTTTTTAGGAATGATTAATCCTATTTTTCTTCGCGCAATCTTATTTGCAGGGACCCGGAGTAATTAACTCATGTGGATGTGTGTTTGCCTTTTATTCAAGGAATCATATAAAATTTATAGTCTGATAATTTGCTGAAATTTTCCTGTCAAAGCTTTCTTTTTCACATTTAAATTATGAAATATGAGATTTTGTTAAATGGCCCCATCGCCTATAGTCCATCCTTATAATTCTCCTATATTTATAATGTATGCAAGAGTTGTTTTTCAATCTCTTCTTGCAGAATTACTCTGCCTTATGTTGATGAGGTATATTTTTGGGTCCATAGATAATTGAATCCCTGCAAGATAGAAATATTTTTAATCTTTGAGTGAACGTCCTGTTACCGGTTGGATATTTTGTCTTAAAACTTTTCTTGAAGAAAAAAACAAGATGGGTTGTTTTCTTTAATATTCACGAGTCTATTTTTTTATGAAGGGCTTTATTCATTTATTTCACGAAGAGATTTAAGGAGATTCAATAAAAATAACTTGAGAGGGTACAAGTGATTTTGTCTCATATTTTGTCTTTAAAGTAACCCATTAATCTGGTGTGATTCATATTTTTTATTTGTTTAAATAAATTATCATTTCAAAATGTTAAATTGGAGAAAAATTGAAAGGTTTTTATTTGATTCCACATTTGCAGCTTTGTAATTTTGAGCAGCTTACCTGCATCGTTTGTAATGAAAAAGAGTTTGTAGTTAATTTTTGCGGATGATAAGCAACGTCTTTTTTCACCATTGCAATGCGGTGTCCATTAAGTATTTAGGTATGTGTTATTGACATCGGAGGCCCTTACTTCGTTAATAAGCTTAATTTAAGGCCAAATGATGCTTCAAGACGCCATATAACAAAACATTTTCATTAATGGGCATACCTTATTCACAAAGTGATTTTCAATTTCTTCTTGCCAATGATTTTCAGCATTTTTTATACTACGTTACGAATTATTTTTCCATTAGAATCCTTCTTAAATTAAGTTTTGTTCACCAGACTTAAATCTAAATTCATGTATTCTGAATCCACTATTATAGTTAAAACTCCTTCGTTGAATGAGAACATTTGCCATTTGTCCTCTGTAGCATTTACATTCTATTCGCTGCTTGTACATTAAGTGAATGAAATTTAAAGACCCAAAATTTTCAATTATATATATATATATATATATATATATATATATATATATATATATATATATATATATATATATATATATATATATATATATATATATATATATATATATATATATATATATATGCTTTCATAGACGTAACACGGAAGTGCCGAATAGTACAATACACAGTAACACATAATATAGAAACACAAAAAAAGAGAACACTCACACGTATTTTCTTGATATTTCGACGGAAACAATCCGTCTTCCTCTGAAGATATAGAAGTAATGTCCATTACTTCTATATCTTCAGAGGAAGACGGATTGTTTTCGTCGAAATATCAAGAAAATACGTGTGAGTGTTCTCTTTTTTTGTGTTTCTATATTATGTGTTACTGTGTATTATATATATATATATATATACATATATATAATATATATAATACATATAAGCCTGCTTTGCTTTTTACTTGGATAACGCAATAAAAATGGCAATTTCAATTTAGTGACATTCCGAATCCTAAAAGAAAGCTTTTGCGTACCATCAACCAACTGAAATTATGTACGGAATAAATCTTGCGGGAAGTCGGCCTACTTTCGATTCCTTTTCATTTTGAATAATATGGACGATACCTTTTGGAAAAGGCTATCATTTCAACCAATTCATTGATAAAATTAAGTGCATGTTGAAAGATACTTCAAAAGAAATAGTTTTGACTCAATTAGAAATATGCGAGAAACTTGTGGGAACGTCCCTAGGAAAATGCGAGGGTTATCCCGGAAGTACCAAACCCAAAAAAGAAAACACAAAAATTTTGGAAAAAAATGTATTTTTCAACATAATCTCCTTTCAGCTCTATACACTTTTGCCAGCGATATTCAATAAGTTCGATACCCTTTTTATAATAAGAACTGTCTTCCTCCTAAAAATAGCCATTAACTGCCGACATCTTTATCACAGCTGAAAAATGGTGGACTACCGAGCCATTTTTTCAAGTTTGCAGACAGAAAACAATCTGAGGGGGCTAAATCTGGCGAATAGGGTGCATGAAGTAGTAATTCAAACTTTAATTCATACATTTTGGCAATTGAAATAACGGATTTGTGAGCTGGTGCATTGCCGTGATGAAACAACACTTTCTTCTTAGCCAAATGCGACCGCTTTTGCTTGATTCCTTCGCTCAAACGTCGCAATACCTAAGTTCGCATAATACTCCCCGTTAATAATTTTTCCTTTTTCAAGATAGTCAATGAAAATTATCGCATATGCATCCCAAAAACCGACGCCATGACGTTGCATGCAGATGACACGGTTTTTCGCCAACTTTGGAGGCGGTTCTCCCTTTTGAATCCATTGTTTTGATTGTTCTTTTGTTTCGGGTGCGAAGTAATGGATCCATGTTTCATCCATGGTTATGAGACGGTGCAAAAATTCTCAATTGAAGCATCTCCATGACACTAGTTTTGCTCGAGTCTGAGAAAATGCGGCTGCCATCTTACACACAGCTTTCTCATGTCCAAATTGTCAGGGAATATGCGATGACCCGAACTTTTTGAAATGCCTATTATATCTGCTAGCTCGCGCACTATCAGTGGACGATCATCCAGTACAGTTCTGTAGATTTACTTCACCGCTTCTGGTGTCGTTACCTTATTTGGTCGACTAATGCGATGCTCGTCTTGCCAGCTCGTACGGCCTCGTTTAAACTCTGCTACCCAATATTTTACTGCTGTAAACGAAGGAGCAGACTCACTCAGAGTATAATCCAGTTCAGCTTTTATATTGGTTCAACTGAGGCCTTTGAAATAAAAGTATTGTATCATATAACGATGACCAATTTTCTCCATTTTCACAAATTTCCTGAAAACGTTCACTATTGATGGCCGCCAAACAAGCACTAAACAACGTAGCGTATTCAAACTTTAAATATATATGCTCTATAGAATGCGTACTTTATAATACCGTAATATTTTTCAAACAACTACCGCCATCTCTACTTTAGGCCGGGTACTTCTGAACTTCCCATGTACATAACTCTGTGTTATGCAAAACTGCCGTTAAAAAAGTTACTATCCTGAGAGATTTTTCGTAAGGAATAGTAAAGATTTGTTCTAGCGTGGACCGTTAGACCGTTTAAAACATCCAATATCGTCACAAAGAGCAAATATTAATGCAAATAAGAGTAATTTCAAAATACCTGACGACTGCAATTTTGTCGACTAGAGATTTTGTTCAGCGCATCAACAATCTTTCATCAATAATATTTAATGGACATTGAAACAATTATTGTATTATGAATTATATATAATTAAATGACGACATGTTTCTTCGCTTAGAATAAGTGATTCAGTATTCGTAGATGTCGAAGTAAACAAATATTTTTGATTGACGGTATTTAAATTAAAATATATGCATGACACTAATCTTAGAATCCATGACGCTCTCATACATTTTAAATACGAATTAATTTTAGCTACACGTTCTGCGTCCTCTTTGACTTCATCTATAACATTGGCAAATATTTATGGTTGTATCTGGTATTTCTTTTTCTGAGTCCCGAAGTTTTAACTTTAAGCTGCATTGGATTTTCTTGTGAGAAGTGACCCAATTGGCTCGAGTGTTTTAATCAGCGATATGCTACTGCGGAAACCTGTATAGACGTCGTACAGGATTGCACCTATCGCTGAGAGTAGGTTTTCTTAGCGATTAGATGGTACTGGGATGAATGCCCAGTTTTCAATAAAGCATTTTGTGGTTATCGGCTACTCTCTCGCTACGTGTCTTCTGGATTTTACTTCCGAAAATGCTTGCTACTGCGGCGGATGGGAGGTAGGGAGGCGTCGAACCACAATGTGCTGCTCCACCCTCCCAAACTCGAAAGCATGTCAGTATGCAGGTGCCTACCCTAGCTACCGGGTTCTCTTTCTTTTGATTTGTAAATTCATGTGCTTAGATTTATGTAAACCGCTTACTTCTCTAAACCTTGCAGGGCGCATCATTAAATATCGTTAATGCTGTCATAACTCAAAATTTCATTTCCAATGTCCATTATAGAAATTTATAAATTTCCAGAAAAATCTAGTCATTGATGTGTGTGCAAATGATCCATTGTAAAAAATAAAAATAAACCTGGTTGGCTAAAAATCGAAATTATTTCATGTGGATCCGGGAATAGTAGGGAGAAAAAAGAGAGGGAGCTGGGAGCAAAATAATTAAAGGTATCAATCATGTACTATACCATAAACCCCAGAGCTACTTCACCGAGATAGCGAATAAAAATTGTTCGCCGGGCATCAGAAGGTTAAGGGAGATTTTTTGTAAAAAACAAGATGAAATTATTTTCAACTGAAGTAACCGTTGTGTGCGTAACTATGCTGGAATAATGAAAAAGTGAAGGTGACATGGATGTAACTCCACGCACGGTAGTTTTTTTCTTAGAAACAATGAATAAGTATGAAAAATTTTGTGATAGTCCATATTTATCAACAATTGATGAAACCAAATAAATCACAGAAACTATTTAATTAGGGACTTTCATTTCCATTTAATTAGTTATTTGCACCTTTTAGAGGCATTTGTGGAGATAACAAGACAATGTATTGAAAGTTTAAATGTAGTATTTGGTGTTATTGGACATATTAAATTTGTAGTTAATTCACAAAAGCAACATGCTAACCGGAAAGAATGAGTAATTTTATGAGATACGTGCATGTCACTGGGTTTAATTTTAGTGGTATAAACTAACTACGCAAGTATGGTGCCATTCGGTGCACAAATGATTAGATATCACGAGTTTTAGTGGTTATCAAAAATTTGTACTCTGTTCAGTAGGAAGGTGTATTCAATGATATCGTCTAATCATGAACGTGTAATGCATATTTTGTGATGGCATCCAAATTTTTAGGCTCACCGTATTGAGTTCAATTTGTTTGATATCTTCCAACGTGTTCTAATCAAGTTTTCTCGATACCAAAGTAAAATTATATACCCCCAGTTAGATTTTCCAAACTCGACTTCTGGAAACCTTAGATGAGATAAATATGTACACTAGGTATCATATATTTTAGATATAGAAGGGGTTTTCATCTTGATTTAATTAGTTACACGGCAGTTACAGACAAAGGTAAACCTCTTCAAGAATGCTCATTCGGATACTGTTTTTTACTACTGCTGTTTTTGAGACTACTCGCTTTGTTCAATTATGCCTCAGCTCTTGAACCCAAAGATCTGATACAAGGATCACGACACCTAATGGGATAAATGTCTGCCGGATATTGCCAAAGAAAATTTTATCAATACACTCTCATAACAAATTGCTGAATCCTTGAATCCTATAATCATGTGCCCTCGATAGTCCTCGTATTCTTATGCAATAATGGCAATTTTAAACTCTAAAAGGGCAAAACTTTCGCGGCACTGCTCGAGTGCGTATATCATTTCTATGATAAGTTCGCCCAACAGTCATAGAATCTCAGTATTTCGGTAGCTTTTCATGACTTGTAATGATACCGCCCCTCTGAGACGAGACATTGCGTCAAAGGCAAGAAGAATTAAAGGATTTCGAGAAATTGTGGACTGGGGAGAGTGGGTGGAGGGAGTGGAATTTATATCTTTTTAAAAAAAAAGAATGAAACGCGGAGATTTGCTTGCTCTGGAGTCGGCGAGGGGAGGGTAAGCAGGCGGTAGAGGAGGTGACGGGGATATTGCTGGCGGACTCCGGTAGCCACAACGGCGCCGAGGGATATTGACTAAGTCTCTGTTGCAGCAAGAGAGGGAATGCGAGTGCTGTGGGAGAGATAGGGGTGAGTTTTAGCGGGAGGTTGAGTTCGGGTCCTGGGGGCGGGGGGTGTGAGGCCGTGCGGCGGGTCGGTGTTCCTGGGAATCTCCGCATGAAGTGACATCAAGAAGTCATACTCCTCCCACGCAGAGTGAGTTGTCAGTCGTAGGGGAGGGGTTGCGTCGTTAGGCGTATGAAGGGAGAGTTCCGCGAGAATTGGCAACGGTTGTTAAACGTTTTACGACAATCCTCTAGTACTGCTGCCATTCTAAGAAATGTGTAGTTTCTACCGAGAATTCTTTGTCGAACAAAACTCCTCAAATTTGCTGAACCCTTTTGATGCACTTTCCTATCTCTCTTAACATTATGAAACTAACAATAAATTTCTCTGAAATCACAAGGGCCTCGTTCTATCATGATTTATGAGATTTTTTAAAAATGTTCTATTCTCTCTATTAAGGGAAATTTCATTATTTTCATTTGGCAATCGGGAGAGCGCCCCTCTTTCATGTGATTACTTTCACCAAATTGAATACCCTTCCATCTATTCTTATTTTTCCCCCTCCAATATATGAATTTCTATTTGTTCACTTTTCCTCTTGCTAAATTCTTACTTGAACGTTTTGGAAAAAGCGTTTAGCAATACCGTCATCATTATTAATCCGCTTAAAAATTTTTAGAACTTAACCCACTAATTTGAATGTATTGGCCATTCCTGAGTCACTGTCATTGTATATTTATTTTTATGTCACTCAGTATTTATGAGCGTCTACGTACCCAATATTGATAATTGAATTTAATAGACTGATGGTCAGTCAACATTGAAATTCAATAAAAATAAAATGAAAATAATTAAATACATTTTATTGAAAGTTTTCATGTAAGCATTTATCATCACGTAAAAATCGAGTGCTGATTCGTTTGTTGTTTAAGGAAGCAAATTTTTTGCAGTTTCTTAATTCGAGTAAGAGAAGATGAATGTATGAATATTTTTATTCCTGATAGAAGATGGTGGATGTAACCCTCCAAATCGAAGCATGTTTGCACGTATTATTACACCATATTTAACCATGAACTCTTTAGTATTATATCTTATTTACCAACTGGCAATTATCGTTGTTTTCTGCAAAACTATGTTATCGTCGCTTTTATGTTTCACACCTGGAATTGCAATAATTGGCAGAAAAAGAATATGTCGTAGTATCTATAAAATTCAACCCGATGATATTAACATTGCTTTTGAATCCTACATGGAATTGAATAATTAAACCGTGTGTGAAGTTGGTTTAGAAACCCACGAAGAAAAGAAGAAGGGAAATTTATGTTTGTCTTGTGCTCCCAGTTAAAACTTGCTGGTTCAACTAAGAACTATTTGTCAAAATGGAAGACATATAATACCATGGGAATGCATGTTCAGAAACTTAATTGATCCACCTTTTATGGAAAATAATTTTATAGGAGTGGAATCGAGTTATTAATTCAACCAAAAGAACTGACGTAGTTAGTGGCATACATGTATTCTACTAATTGATGAAAGTTACAGTGAAAACTATTACTTATTAACCTTCATGAATGCTAGATAGTGGTGGTTTCGTATCTATTTCCTGCCGTTTACATAAAACCTCTGCATAAAAAATCAGAAATAATATCTTTCAGAGCTTCACCATTTTCCTTCCCTTGAGATAAAACTGACGGCATAACAATTTCTTAACATTTTCCTGTATTTTTCTTTTTCGGTGGTCTTAATGAAATGGAAAACATTATATTGATAAAAAAATAATGCCTACGTTTTTCATTTTAAAATTTGTCCTCTCAAAACAGCTTACAACAGTTTTAAGACATTATTCATATGGGAAAAAGTTATCTAAAATTTAAGTAATATCTTGGTGGACTAATGTGGTGAAAAAACGACTATTAGATTGTAATAATCCATGTACAGAATCATTATGCTGCCAAGTTTCTTGGAAATATATAAATGAATCATATTTGTAAAAAATCTGATTTTGAGATTTTCATGGAGATTTGATGGTTTTATTTTTAAATTCCTTTGACTGGCGAAGGAGAAAATGAATTGCGTAGTTTAAAAGTTTTTGCTTATAATTACGGATAGAACACGAGGAAGCGTTCCTTCTGCCGGTATTTACAGAGAACGAATTTTAAAAGGAAAAGTTCCCGTTAACTGAAGAGTGGAAGTTTCTTTTGGAATGGGTATTTTTATTTGAGTAGCGTTAAGGACGGGAAAATATCGATTTAATTTATATTCTCTCCGTCTTTAGTGCCAGTGATTGAAAATATACCCGAGTAGAATGAACACAGAAGTAATAATTTTAATAAATGAATGGTATTCGACTTGTAGGGTGGGTCTTCTACGTGATCCGTATGTTTTATAGACATTAAGGGGAAATTCTCCTGAAGCTAATGTATAAGCTCCGAAATGATATATTTTTCTATGATTTTTTTGTGATTTAGCCATTACTTAAACATAGAGACATCACATCATTTACTTGTCAGTTGAGGAATTAAAAATTAGCATTACCGAGAAGTGCTCATAGTTCAGAGATATGCATTTAAACGTGCGCTCAAGGTTATTATTCTTAACAAGGGAAACAAATTTTCGTACGATACAGAGGAGCATTTAGTCAATTTTGAAACAAATAGGAGACACTCCTAAGACATATTAACGCATTAAATAATGAGCGAGGGTTTTCTGGGAATATACGAGGGTCATCCGGAAAGTAGTACCCGTTCGTGAAATAAAGACACAAAAGTAAATATTAACAAACATAAAAAATTTTATTTGAAAGAGGATACTTTAAACTACTTCTCAACATAATCTCCAAGCAAATTAAGGCATTTGTCATAACGTGTGACAAGTTTCTGTATTCCTGCTGCATAGTCCTTCGCCGCCAGCTCATTGAGATACGCGAGGGACCCATCTTGCACAAATTTTTGCATAATGCAGATGGTGTTTAACAATTTCATGAACAATTGTTCGAGAAACATTGGGAAAATGCTCACAGATGTCATCAATTGTGACGCGCCGATCGTTCCTCACGAATTCGTCAACTGAGCTCACCAGTTGGTCTGTAATGACAGACGGTCCCCCCGAACGCTCATCGTCGTGTGTGTTCCCCCTCTCCATGTTGAAGTTGCGACACCACCGCCGAACAGACGACTCGTCCATTACATTGTCTCCATACACCTCCTTTAATTGGCGATGAATATCACATGGGCGAACGTTTCTTGCATTGAGGAATTTAATCACTGCCCTCACTTCACAACTGGCGGCGTTCTAAATTTTTTTAAACATTGTAAACAATCACAGAAACAACACAGGCAATGCTAGCGTCACGCAACTTGGCTCAGAGAAGGCAGACAAGCCACTGAAGCTATCTGACCTCGTCCAGCGGCTACTCGCGTCGTCAGCACCTCATGCGGCACGAACGGGTACTACCTTCCGGATGACCCTCGTATTTGATCAATTTTTGTGACAGAGGGTGATTTTTTCAGTTATTTTACCTAGTACATTTATAACTTGTTCGCATTTTGAAACTTAAGACATGATAGAAATTGTCGAGTGTAAAACTTCAGGATAATATATAGTTTAATTTTTGTATAATCATAATATTACAATTAGTTGCATGATACCTACCTTTTTTATATAGTCGGTACAGAGGAGAGTTACAAGTGTACAACTTACTGTCGGTAATAAAGTCTTTCCAGAACGCTTCATATATCTTTCCAAACCATTCTAAGTTATGCTCTTAACTTCTTTGCTGGTATTGTAAATATATTTCTCGGTGAATATCTTATCTTTGACATTCTCTTAAGCTCCACACAGCCATTCATCCCACCTCTATGTCAGACGAGAGGAAAATTTACTTTAGGTATTGAATAATTAGCTGGCCTCTGGTCTTCGAAAAGCATTTTTCTTCTCCAATTCTCTTGAGGGATTCATTGGAAAATCACTTGGTGCATTTGATTTAATGCTTCAATCTGTATTTATCTTATTCTGTAACATAAAAATCTCATTGCGTATTTTTCCCTTTTTTGCTGCCGTTATTATTCATGGTAAATACAAAATATAACTATGCACCAGGTGATAAATAAAAATCCCAACTTAGTATTCAACTGAAACGAATAATTTTGGTTTAGAAATACATTAATAACTACAACCATTCAGTGAATTCACAAAAGAGTATATAGGAGCAGTAAAATATTTTCGTGCGCACCTCGTTTATAAGCCTATGCATGCCCACCCCGTTTATAAGCCCGCGTCGAATCACTATATTAGAAGCAAGTGCGCGATAAGGAAATAAAGTAAGTGGAAGACGGGAAGGAAGAAGGCAAATTTTGTTATTTTTAGAATTGGTAAAAACAGGCTGGCGTTTAAAAAGGAGGGGGTTGGGAGAGAGCGTTAATATGAGAGTAGGAAGAGCAGAAGCTGGAATTTCTGAAGAGGCGAAGAGAGAGTGAAAATTAGAGGAAAGAGCGAGGGTGAGGAAATGAGCGAGTATTGGATGGTGATGGTACAATGAGGACATAGCGAGAGGACCCTCTCTGGGGAATCTACTTCTTTCTCACTTGGAGTGGAGCGGGGCAGCTTGGGCCAAATGAGACGGAAGGGAAGACGATATGAAAGTGCAAGAGGTCAAAAGGGCAAAGGGAAAACGAAAGCCTTCCCCTCTCCCTCTCTTTTCCTTTCATTCCCTCTGAATAGGAAGGGAAGGTCGAACTGAAGAAGGGAACGAGCGCACACGTATTCTCATTGTAACAGGATTTCAACGCAGAGATGTGTTTGCCACTAAATTCTTTTGTCTTCGCTCCGACCAAAACGGTTCAATTTCTCGCGGTGTAAAACTGTTTTGACTTCAACTCTGCACAGTTGCTGGATCGCTCATTAAAATTTTAATGCTTCTCTTATTAAATATTATCTAATTGCCGAAAAATTTAAAGGGATTCAATGAATTCAGGCAAAATGCGCCAACATTTTATTATTTTGGAAATAATACACCATTATGAAACCTCTTTGACAGTTGAACGGATTGACTTTTTCTAAATGCAGCCACTTCGTTTTGGTGGAACTGCAAAAAATATATATTTCTCTATATTTGCTGGTGAAAATATTAGTTTTTTCCAGGTAATTTTTTAATGATGGAAGTTATGATTTAGAGCAAATATTGTTTCATTAACCTTCGCATGTTATGATGTTGTACAGAAAATCGATGCATATTTGGCTGTAAGTTTATATTAGGGAGCCGTAATTTATACTAACTAAAACATTCTCCAGCGTTCCTCCTGTTTATGGTACCCCTTATTCAAATCAATAACTCAGTTCTTCGAAGGCCACCTAATTTACTGTGAAGGTATAATAAATGTCATTATTTTTATAAATTTAAGGACTCCTCGTGTTTACGATGGAAGCAGTCGAAATAGATAATAATATTATTGTTTTATATTATATTTTTCTCCATAAACTCTTAAATTCTTATCTCTCTCATGAGTCTCCAATTCCCACTTTTCCTCGTATTTTAAGTGCTTTTTACGTTTCTGCTTCGCTTGCTGTTTTTGTAATAACATATTCATTCCCTTACAATAATCCTCTGAGGGCACATTCCCTCTTCGGCGTGGAAGAAGTTTGGTTTACTCTCTTCCTTTATTTACACAATATTTCGCATGCCATAGTTTCATGTACCACTGGATATTTTTCTTTTATCGTCCTAAAATTATTCTTTTTGACTCGGAAGTGGAAATAGACTCAGCAATCTGAGTTTTTTAAAACAAAATATTAAGAGTTAAACGATTCCGCTGTCAAAAATTCGGTGCTGATTTAAGTAAGAATTTGTAAAGCCGAGCGTAACCTAAAAGAGGAATATTTTTATTACAAAGACGCGTTAGCGGTGTCGATTTCCATGATTGGAGAGTCAAGAAACGAGGTTTTTTAGCCATTCTAAAGTTTGCGTGTTACAAAAAAAGAACCGAGCTTAATGATCCTTGGTCATGCGAAATGAGATCAAAATCTGAATTACACCAGCAGGAAAATTTTTCAACGCCTCTACGTTGTTATTCCTTCACATTTTAATAATAATTATTTATCGTGGGAATTTGTGAGCAGATAAACATCCTTTATTTGGGCAACGCAATATGAATCCAAAAAGAATTCCAATAGTAAAGGTCAGAAAAGATTTCAAAGTTGACGTTCATCTAGCCAATTCATCCAAAGAGGTCATATTATGCCGCCTATTGTAATAAAATGCTGATTTTAAATATTTTTTTGTAAATAGTTGTTGCTGTACTCGTAAATGGTCCCAAATAAATATGATATTTATAATGTGAGTTTCCGGAGAACGGGAAGAGATGGGCGACTGTTGATCAGAAATGAAGTCTGCTTTCATCAGATATATTGTCAACTACGTTTCTAAAATTCTCCGAATTAACAGTGGTGATTTCATTGCATGCTATTTTAATGTTGTGGGGAAAATTCTTTTCCTAGGCTTGGATTACCGTTCAGTCTTTGTTATACATTCGGAAGATAAAAAAATAGATCCATATTTTGGATATTCATATAATAGTGTATGTATCATAACGAAATAGTTTAGCGAGAAAAAGTATGTGTATAATGGAAAGGTGTCACTTAATGCTCTATTAATCTCTCTTGAATTTTTCGTTATTACCTAGCCTACAATGATACTACAAATGAAAATACGCGAGCTCCAGCGCATACTGAATTCTTGCGTAAGATTTTTTATACACCATATTTAATGAAACTCGAATTTATTAAAACTGCTTCAGGAAAAATACCTGTTTGTCACCCTCCTAAGCCTGCTTTTGAAAACAAATTTTCTTCCTACTAATTCGATTCGCTTTCTATTATGGGACCCTCGAGTAGTATGGTATTATAATAACACTCTCATGAGACCAGCATACCAGAAATAATTTCGTGTCTCCCAAGCTGTGGCATTTTCTCTCTTGGCAGGTGAAAATTTGTCGTTTGGTAGATATACTTGAGGAAGAGCTGAATGAATGTTGAATAAGAGAGGCGTGTTAATATTTTCATTGAATACCGGAAATAAGGTATATACTATACGGTATACGAGAACATATGTACTATGACTGTGTTTATCGGAGTCATAATGAAGAGTCCTTATATTTTGTTATTGTAAAGTAGGATGCTTCAATTTCTGTTGTGTGTATCAATTTATGGAGCTACTCCTGGCAAAACAAAGTTAGATTCCAAAAAGAATGTAATCAAGAATACGGTCATATCCTTCTGTCGATTATAGAATCCTTGCCGTGTTAATAAATTCCAGTTGGTGACTGTTCGGCTCTAAAGCAGATAATTCGTATATAAAAATATCATTAAATTATCTGAAAGAACAGGAAACTCAAGCTCAAACTGGAAGTGTCAAAAGAATGATTTTGACTGCTTATCTTCACAAGAACTACCTGTTAAAAAGTCTGTTAAAATCATTCAACCGGGTTTCCTACATTTAACCGATAAATCGTGTTTTTTGCGTAGTTTCGCAGCCATTTTTATGCATTATCTCACGCGATTTCATCCGTAAAAAAATAAATTCTATGCATCGGGATTTCATAGGAACTTTCTTTTTCCTCCTTTACTTAGTCTTTCTCTCATTCATGATGCATCGCATTCAGGTTGTCGCCACTCTTCACTTGTCTCTACTTCTGCACCCTCGCATTCTCTTCTCCGCGGCTGATACCGTTGCATTCCATTCCACGGACGGTCCAAACCGACCAAGTAGGTTCTATGGACTATACAATGCCTTTGCACGTCCAGTCTTTTCGTCTTTCGTTAAAAAAATTACCAAAACGCGATAGGGATCGTTTGTTTTCAGAGTCTAATGCCCAGTCCTGTTCAGTTGCTTAATCATTACCGATTCAGGAAACTTGAAAAGTTAACTATAGCCAGGATGAAGGAGGCAAAGTTATTAAAATTTCGTAGAGATTAAGATAGTGGGAATACAGAAGTGAATGTCTGATTTCCTGGGCAACTTTCGGCGGGGCATACAGGGAGTCAGCCTCGTGAGACACGGGAATGGGGGAATTTCTTCCCACCGCTGGTGCTTTTACGTGGCGGTAAGGGAAAAGACTCGGGAGCAAGAAAACATTACGAGAAGGTACGTAATGTGTTTGTTGGGACACCAGAATGGGGAAGAAAGGTGGTAAGCGATTAGGGAAAGTGTTTCAGAGGAGGTAATAAAATTATACCAGCGGAGTAAGGCAAGAGTTTAACGGCCAGCCCTATGCTGGTTTGTACACTCGAGCCGTTTGGAAGGGGAAGAGAGGAAGAAAAATCTGGTCATTTCATGTATGTTTGCGTGAAGAACATCGGAGAAATATTCAAGAACATTTTTTGTTTAAAATATGGTCGCGAAATAAAAAATAAACTCCTTGTCGGTTCAAAGAATCATCGATATCCTTAAGGACTTTCTTTCTTTTTCGTTAATACATGACGTCCTATCACCAGCGGATTTTCGTCTTGAATTCTCGCTCGCTATCAGTTTTTAATTCCTCCCTGCGTCTTTTCTTCTGCGCGTTGCCTTAGAATGTCAGTGCGTAAAGGGAGAGCATTGTGCCTCATGTCATCGCGTGGGTGGCTGTCCTTCAAGCCTTCGCGTGTTTCGCTGTTCCAATTCGCAATAATGCGACATTTCCGTTTCCAGAGTCGATTATTTTCGGAATATTTTAAACGTGATAAAGAAAATTTAGTTGGGTATGCCAAATGAGTTCAAACCGATTTAAAGGCGTCGGTAAATTTGTCTCTCCAGTCAAACCGTAACCTTGAATTGTGAATTATGTATTTATTTCCAAAAATAACCTCCACGGATTGGAATAAGGTGGGGACGATCATGCCTTCGAAACCTTTAAAAAAATACTTATTTTTTATGTTTTATCAATGGATTACACCAAAATAAATGTCAATATACCAACTTCGTAAGTCATTAATTGAAGCTAATTGGGATAGAGCGGTGACTAAGACAAATGATCACACGCCACATACGAGCACATTATACTACCTTGATCAAAAAGTTCCCGGAATAACCACCGTGTGCCGCTCCCATCGTTCCGATTTGAGTTCTGTTTTTTTTGTTAAATTGGTACATCTGTTGTTGATATTCCCTTTAAATCTTAGTGTCATAACTTGACATTTGCAAAAGTTACGTAGCCAAGAGTACATCTATCTCTGTGTGTGTTGGCGATTTTTTACAATTTCAGAAATGGATTTAAATTTGCAACAACGAACTTGTATTAAATTTTGCGTAAAAAACGGATTTAGTGGCGCACGGACGTTGGAAATGTTGGAAAAGTGTTTCGGCAACGATTCTCTAAAAAAAACGGTCGTTTACCAGTGGCACGAGCGGTTCAGAAGTGGTCGTGAGTCAATCGAAGATGATGAACGCAGTGGCAGACCATCGACATCGAAAGTCGGTGAAAAAATTGATAAAGTAAAAGAAATGTTGGTCAATAACCGCAAATTAACCATCAGAGAAATAGCGGAGGACTTGAACATTGCCTATGGATCCGCCCAAGACATTGTGGTTAATGATTTGGGTTTCCGTCGTGTAGCCTCAAAGTTGGTGCCAAAAGACCTCAATTTCATGCAAAAAAGAGACCGTGTTGACGTCGCAAAAGACATGATTTGCGAGGCTGAATCCGATCCCACATTCATCAAAAGGATCATTACTGGAGACGAGACGTGGGTTTATGAGTACGACACGCAATCCAGACATCAGGCAAGTGAATGGCGTTCACCAAATGAGCCGAGACCAAAAAAACCACGTCGTTTTCAGTCAAAAAAGAAGGCAATGCTGACGGTTTTCATGGATTACAACGGTGTAGTGCATCATGAATTTTTGCCAGAAGGCCAGACAGTAAACAAAGAGTATTATTTGGGCGTTATGAGACGTTTGCGTGAAGCAATTCGCCGAAAGAGACCAGAAATGTGGGCAGAAAACCCGTGGATTTTGCACCATGATAACGCACCGTCGCACAGTGCTATCATTATTCGTAATTTTTTGACGAAAAATGCAACAAATACCATCCAACAGCCACCGAATTCACCTGATTTGGCTCCCTGTGACTTCTTTCTGTTCAATCGAGTTAAAAAACCATTACGGGGAACGCGTTTTAGCAGCCGAGAGGAAGTAATGGAAAAATCGCAGGAAGCACTGATGGACATACCGAAAACCGAATATAAAAAATGTTTCGAGGATTGGATCAAGCGCTGGCATAAGTGTGTTGCAGTCGATGGGGATTACTTTGAAGGGGACAATATAGATTTAGATGAATAAACTTGTATTTTTAATTTTCTGAATAAATTCGGGGAAATTTTTGATCAAGGTAGTATATGAATCAATAAATAAATATATGTATCGTCGAAGTGACACGGAAGTGTAGAATAAAATACTTGGACAGCAACAAACAATATAGGAACAATCGTGTGAGTGAAATAAAGAGGAATTACGCGTGATTGCTTTTTTGTGTTCTTATATTGTTATTAAAAGGGTTGTACCATCTCATTTTGAATAGTCTCTGATAGTATTCAATAACAATGTCTACTCCACTTCCAAAGTATGTAAAATGGTACCATCTAAGGAATGCATCCTTAGTCCATTTGATACAGCCACTGCGCACCAACATCATTTAATTTCATAAATTCATAAATAAAATCATAGAGTTGAATAAATTTACCAACGATTAATGGAACCAGTGATCATTAGTGGTACATTTTAAAAGTGGTGAACTCTTTCACAGGCTTGATGGTTATTATTGGTATTACCATATTTATGATAATTGATGTTCTCGCTTGGTTCCTGGTCTCCAAATGCCTCAACTGTGTGCTATGATGTGAAACTTTTCGTAGATGCTAATTTAAAATTCGAAACAACTTTTTCCATGACATGTGCATGCTGTAAAATAATTTTAAACGAGGAATTCTCATTTTATGCTGGAATCAACCTTTCATTTGTTCTGTGAATCACTTCATTATGCAAATCCATGGATTAAATGCTGACTTCGCTGTCCTGACAAACGATAAACGGGATGCGAGCATTCCTTATTTGGAATTCATATTAGTCATTGCTCTTTTGTAAATATAGTTTCCGTTAATTCTGTAGATTATAAAAAAATTGAGTGTATGTACTATTATCAGCGATTTTTCAAGATCTTATTTTATGAATAACTGTTCGTAGCACTTTTTCATCAGGTGGAAAAGTGATACGATCAGTTATTCATGGTTTTCGACGTCCACCACATCACGCCTGAAGCTACTCAATTTGATCTTATTTTATGAATTACGACTTCAATTTAATTTTAAAATTGAGCACGCTCGACTGAGTTTAACAAAATACGAACGTTGTAAGTCATGAAATTATTTGAATAAAAATACGTATAAGGAATTATTTGAATTCCCGCAGCTTAGCGGTATACATTTCATATTCGAGCAGGTTGGTAATATTTTCATTAATTGTCAGGCGTCGAAAAGACGGCACAAGTTTCCGCGTAGCGTGGTTTACGAAGCCAAGTCCTTTGAGTGTGAACGCAATTCTCGCGCTGAGACCTCACTAATTGCGGAATAATTTGAGGTGGGCGATGAGATCCTCTTAGAAGCCGGAGCATCCATTGTCGGGTGGGAGTGGGTGGGGAACGGGAGGGTTCAAAATAAGGCGTGGAGGTTGGGAGATGACGAGGTTGGCCGTCCCTGGCAATTAGAGCGTGTATTGCACGACCAAAATGAGTGCTTCAGGGTTCTCAGGTGACACGTAACCATGAGGAGGAGTAAGACCGCTCGGAAATGGGACCGTGAGAGAGAGAGAGAGGTGCTTTTTTTCCTACAAGAAGGAGATGAACTGCGCCGGGCGAGCGCCGGCAGGGGCGAATTTAAGGCGAAGAGATGCTTCCGCGGATGGACGCGAAAGAGGGTGAGGGAGAGGAAGCGAGGAGGCTGAAAGACAACGGAAAGGAGGGTGTGAGGAAAGTAAAGGACTCGGGCGGGGAGGGAGGAGTTTCGGAAGATTTATGTGGCCTTCCGAAAGGGAAGGGAAACAGAGCCACTGGGCGGGCGGGTTGATATTTTCGCGGGAGTGAGCAGAGAGGGGGGGAAGTGGGGACGGGGGAGAAGAGGAAGCGTCAGAGTCCAGGGGAGAGCGGAAGCGAGTGCCGGGGTGGAAAGGAGGGAAAAGGAGGGAGCCTATGAGCTCTGTGGGGAAAGGAAGCGATGAAAGGACGGACGCTGATGAGGGTGGGAAAGAGGAGGTTAGAAGGAAGTTCATGGGATAGCAGAGCGCGAGAGGGGTGGGTAGGGACGACGGAAAGATGTTCACCCCCGGGAAGGGGACTGAATATTTATATTTGATGAGATTTCGGTTCCATTTCAGGTCCTTGTATATAGATATCCGAACCTCTTTACCCATTTACTTTTATCCCTCTACGGCTAAAAAAGGTTTTATGTCATGTAACAGGTTTTCGGAAATACCGTACCATTTTAACTCTTGTTTCTCGTGGTTTTCGAAGCGTATCAGCGTTGTTTTAAGCATTATAATTTGTTGTTAAGTGTGAAAGCTGTATTTCTGTTACCTAAATAGTGATTTTAAAGTAATTCCGATAAAAATATCTGGCAATCTTAAAATGTTTCTTTTATAGAAATATTCACTCAAGAAAAAGGTAAGTCTAGAAATCTCAAAATACAAACCAGAGCGTGGAAAAGTTTATTTCAAAATTTTAACTATAAACGGAATTTTATTAATATATTTAATAAAGTAATTGTGAAATTTTAAACAATGAAGTATCATGAAACCTTTACGATTCACCACCTAGCATCTGCCCCTCTATCCTATAGTTGCCGGAAATTCGTACGGAGGATGGATGGTAAAAAGCCAAGGCAAGGAGTGCACCAAAGAGAATAAAGAATGATTTAGAGAGAATTTATGTGAGCAAAAAGCCCACTTATTATTTTACAAAGCGAGAAATAAATTCAACAAGAGCACTGGCTCTCAAGTTATGTAATCCAATTATTTCTTGCTAAGCAGTTTATTCCTCTCCTACCCAAATTAGGAATACAGTGCTTCATGTATTCCGTTTTTTCTTGATTTGAGTTTGTTTATGATCACTTAGAAAGGGAAAGAAGTCCTTAAACATACAAAGAAATATAGAACCAACCAGCAATTTATATATACTTCGACTTGGCTGTGTCACAGAAGCAAGGACTGAAATTAGTTACCTGTCTCGCAGAATTTCGAAAGATTACTATGGCTGGCACAGTATAAAAGATTGGCGCAGAGAAAGAAACACAGTTAAGTTTAAAGTTAAGGGTTCAAACGTTTTGGCTAGGTAGATTTGATTAGCTAGGTTGGTCGTGCTTGTTAGTTAGCAACAAGTCTGAGTGAAAGAATTTATGGCACTTCAGGCGTACAAAGAAGCAAATTAATGCAACAATTTCAGAGTGTAAAAATCATTCGCCTTGACTGGGATTCGAACCCAGATCCCTCAATATCCGGTCGGGTGCTTTAGTCACTTAAGCTACCGAGGCGTCCTCTTAAACTCTGAAATTTTGGGGCTTTTAAAGGAACAAGATGTTGTGACGAAATACCGTACATACAATGTACGGAGTTCAAGAGGACGCCTCGGTAGCTTAGGTGGCTAAAGCACTCGACCGGAGATTGAGGGATCTGGGTTCGAATCCCAGTTAAGGCGAATGATTTTTACACTCTGAAATTGTTGCATTGAAATGCACATTAGCGGATGACTCCGTTAAAAGTTACTGTTGCGGCATCTCCCGCAGTTAAAAAAAAAATTGTTGAAGCAAATTAACATCTAGACTGTGCCATCAATTTTAGAGGCATGTGCATTAAGAAAAAGGAGCGATACGTTGATAGGACTGCATCAACTGGTTTAATTGTGAACGTCGATGCATTTTTCGTTGTTGAAATAACAAATCTTATAACACGTTCTACTGTTCATCGAGTAAGATGGCTTAATACACACCGCTTTGGTCATTTTTTTGTCCTCATCTAGATTTAAATAACAGCATTTTTTTAAATATTTCCGTATTTTGAAATACATATTGCATTAAGTGAAGATTTGAATCGTTTCAGGGGAAAATGAAAATTCTATACTCTAAAATCGATATATACTGGTCTATATGTACTATGTATATATATACATATATTTATTTAAATTCATGTATATGTATTGCCTTATTGGGTTTTATATTTTCCCGTCCAGAGCTAAGCAACCTACCTTTAAACTCTTAGATTTAATTGTAAAAAAAACAAGGCTTCTGTAAATACAAATGCATGTAAGTTGTATGCGAACTAATATCTAACCTAATCCTTAATTGTCCTTGAGATAAGCTTACCTACTCTTTGCGATAATGCCTTTATATTTACAGATACTTTTTCGAAGATTTAGCTTTTATTGCGTAGTACTATTCGATCTACACCACCATAATTACTCACCCTCAGATTTTTCGTGATAGTTGGGGTTAGAGCTCATCACATACTAAGCCCAACGGTGAGTGAAATTCATGTATTCGAAGATAGGCGGCGAAAACCTTCCTTCAAAATGAACTTAATCATGAAATCGGACAACATAATGATTATCTGTTTGCGAGAACAGGCATCACTTGGAATTGAACAGGGGAGAATTGCAATTGCTTCACAGTGCTCATTTATGAAAATATAGTTCTCATTGTATTCAGAAAATCATTTTATTTTTACACACATCTGCACATAGATCAACTTCAGTTTTACATGAAGGAAAAACGCCTTAGTTCTGTGAATTGACTGAATAGCCATTTCTTCAACCAATCCTAAGAATTAATTCTATTATTACAGCTAAAATATAAAAATATCGTTGAGTGAATGAAATAACTCCTTGAGTAAAAGTAAAATTATACCCTTCTATGAAATAAACTGCTTTTCAACTCATACCCTATTTAATCACAACAAAGTCGGGTTTAATTTGAAATGCCCGAACACATGGCTGTCTTCAACACACTCGCCACCAGCAATATGCTAATGTCCTGAAAGCTAGTAGCATCCCTCGGCCTCGTATTACGATTGAGCTTTTCCACGAGCTTATCCCTCTTGTTTTATATGGGAAGCGACAGTGGTGATCATCTCGGGATTAAGACACATGCCTGTTTGGAATGAAATACACCTGTCCGGGGGTGATGACGCGGTCCCGGGTGGCGTGGGAGGGGATTGAAGTACAGAATGAGAGATGCCCTCGGGGCGGACGAATCGGTGACGGCACCAGAGGGCGACTCGCGGGAACCATTACCATTTAATTGCCGATAATGACTTCTACGCTATCACCCATGGGATAAATCCCAATTACGTACGCTGTGGTATATTTTTTGCCCACATCCTCTCACGCGCTCGAACAGAGAAAAATTCTAAATTGCCTAGATTAACTCCCGGTCCGGTGGCTTTGTAATTTTTTCATTTCATCTCGGAGATATCCCGACACTGAAAATATGCTCGACACGATATACCGTCGACGAGGAATCGGAGAAAAACGTATTCCACCGACTTCGGGTAGGCATTGGCTGAAATATATGTTTTCTCCCCAGACACGTCAGGAGCTAATCCGAAAAACGTTTCTTGACGTGATGTATCATATATAGTCAAAAGTTACATGGCATCCTCACGTTGAGATTGGGGGGGGGCATTAATGCGAGGCGTCTGGGACGCCAATCCTCCCCATTTCCTCCTCTCTATCTCTGTATCACTCCCCATCACCTCCAAAGCGGAGATTTTAAGTCTCAGAAGTTTCATAAAACGGGTGGGATTCAAAGAGTTTTTCAAGTCTCCCGGTTTTCCTTGAACTTCGTGCCACCCGTACTGGCACTGGGGGTGTGCGGGGACGAGCGATCCCAGATGGCGCGGAGGGATGTTATGCAGGTTTCAGGTAACGACCCCCTTATAAAGAGTTCCGCGACCAGTTCTTGCTCCAACTTAAGGCCGTGATGGTAATTAGGGAGAAGAACCGACCGGAGTGAGGGAAGTGGAAGCACTCCAAGTGCTGGAGTTACCCTCTCGTGCCTCGCGGCTGAAAGTTTCATCGGATTTTGTTTCTGTTATCCTCCATGGTGTAACAAAACTTAGGTTCCCTTCCGCTTTTTGGAGGATGACGTAGTTTTAGGTGCAAGATATTCTCTGCTCGTACTCTCCAGATCTAAGAGTGTGGGCGACGAATTCGCAAGGAATCATGATAAGCTTTTAAGAGGAAGCGGCATGATTTTTCTGCTTCTTAGAGTTTACATGCTACAAGAGATTTTGAGTATTGTATCTTGCAATATCCATTACTCTCGACGCAACATAAGCTTCACATCTCATTTGCAGGGAACAGGGATAGGCTCTTAAACGGAAGTAGCATGATTACTTTGCTAAAATTTGAATACTGCAAAAAGTCTTTAGTGATGTATTGCATAGTATATATTAGTATGTACCAAGGCAGCGTTTTCATCATATTTCCAAGCGCTCTCATTTGGGTGGTTTTTGATGCATCTACTTGAATTTTATCATTAGTTCTAATGGAATTTTATTAGTTTTCCCTAGTTTCTTGTCATCTACTATGTTCTCTCTTTATCACTGCATGTAATAATGCACATTTTACCGAATTATTCGTGCAAACTATAGTTCCAATTCCCATCTTTCTCTATTTCTAGTTATATCGATATTAAATCTTCATGTTTTATTTGTACATTTGATTATGAAACTCCATAAACATGTTTAAATTAATTTATTTAATATTTTTTCTAAAGTTTGATAATTATTATAATTGGCAGTAATTTCCTAGCTTATGGTAGGTTTTTGATGGACTCTGGCATTACATACTACATAATTGGTAAACCCTGAAGAGCATGACGTAAATTTTTAAATGATATACTTTATTTTACAATAACCTATTCTTCACCTGTAAATACGTTCTTCCTCCCTTAATTATTACCAAAATGTCTATTCTTTTCCTTCCTCCATATCGAATTCCCCCCACTAATACTGTTTTCATCATACAATTGCATATCCTCATTACTGGGCTTAAATATGATAAAATTCCCCTAGATTAGTTCAAGTTGAACTATTTTCAAATTTTACTCCTCCATTACTTGAAAAATACAACTCGCTTGGGGAAATAGGTTGCAAAAAACGAGGTTGGAAATTGTGAATAAAAAAGGTTTTGCAAATAACATTTAATTTATTGTTCACTAATATCTGTTTTAAAGGGATACACACATCCATTTCTTCGAAGTTACTTCCACCAAGTAGCACCCATGATGGTTGAGTTTATGAGTCACTGTCCATTTGCTGAAATAAGACTCCAGATGATTGAAATTCGCTAATGTTTCTACCAATGTGATTTATTTGAGTAACATGATGTGTTTTATAACCAAACCCCTAATTGCGCAGGTTTGATTGCATAAGGGTATCGTGAATGAAAAAAAACCATTTCGTGCTCATTAATAAGTAGCGTTTGTTTGCACGTATGTTTTCGAGATTAATATGAGGTGCCGCGTCACATTTACACGTTACGCCGCGACCTAAATTGGCTTTTACCTCTTGACTTCCGAGTGCTCTGAGAGCCCTGGAGTAGAGAAACCAATAGTATAATCTGGACGGCGGGTGAGAATGAGAGAGAGAGAGATAGAAAGATAAATGCCTTCATTAATTCGTGGGGAGATTGAGACTATTAAGTCACCTCTCCCAAACGAACCCTTAGGGATGTAAAAAGGGGTAGAGAGCTAAAAGGGGCGAGGAAGATTCGGTAGAATGTGAGAAAGAGAAGGGGATGAAAGATGGATAAATATCTTCATTTCCGCAAGAGGTTTCAAATGTACTGCTGCGTCCTTTAGACGTCTTTTTTTCCAGTTGGCCGTATCGCCCAAATAATGAAATTGCAAAGTGTACGATCAGACGTGATAATGATGCGAATTGAGATAAAAAGTTTGGTTATTGCACCTGACGAAATAAATATTTTGCGACTTATGAGAATAACTTTACATTTTATTTAAGTCTATCATACAATCTCGGATAAGGATAAAAAGATCCCGCTTGAAAATTAAATGGTGTTCCCTTTGAAGGCGCTGATGGAGACGTATTTTCTTTGATAGGAGGTGGTGGTAAAAAAAGGAACAGCGGCGGTGCCAAGATTGCACGCACAAGAAATGAAATCGCGACTAAATGAAAGAGTTAGAGTGAGAGACAGTGTACTGATAAGGCATTAAAATCATTCAAGGAGAGTAGGGTATGAGGAAGTCTGCTCGGGGCGTAATGAAGGGAGGGGATACGCAGAAGAGGATAAAATTGGATATGAATGGGTTTAGTGCGCTCGACGACTGAATTCATTCGCACGTTCAAGAGTAGGCGGGCAGTGAGGATGATGGAGAAGTTGGGCGAAGGGAAAATCGTCGTCGGCGTTGGACTGTTCTTAATGAAAAGCGCCGATGGGCCACACAGTTTTAGCTCCCCCACCACCACTCCCCTCCAACCTCCGCACGATGGCTGATCCTGGGCGCTTCAAGTGCCGGAATGAGAGTCCTCTCTCATCACCACTCACCACACGCACATCGTTCTCCGGGTTTTTAGGATAAATCCAAGCTTTCCTGGAAATCGAACTCGGGCCTCCGAGTGTCGCATGTGGAAAGTCAATTAAAGCAGCCTCGGTTCCATTCCCTCGGGAAAGGAAAATAAAATAGAAGGGAGAGAGAGAAAACGCGTGTGTATGCGTATAGCGACGAAGGAAGGCGAAAAGGAGGCGTTGAGGGTAAACGCGAAGTAGAGATCGGAAGTCTAGGGACGCGATAGGTGGAAGGAAGGACATGAGAGAAGGAACAGGGAGGGGAAGGAGGGATCGGGGGGATACTCTCGGAGATAGAAGGAAAAGAAGGAAGATGGCGGAAGGTGATTAGGGCGGAGGTGTGTTAAAGGGGAATGGGATACGTCGGGGTGGGATGGCGGGAACGCGTGGTAGGTTTTAGGGGGGGACGGGCGGAGGAGGCTAACGGGTAGAGAGGCTAGGATTCGCCGAGGATGCATCCATCCGGTTGAGGAAGGAGTGGAGTAGGATTCGGTGAAGGAGTGCGTTTTATCCGGAATGGAGAGGGGCGTTTACGGAGGCAGCAGGTTACTTACTTGCTCAACAGGAAAGATATTTGCGGGCTGAGAGCCGCGGGAGAGGGTGATGGGGGAAGGGTGTGGGACGGAAGGTGGTTTGTGCGCAGGGGAGGGACAAGGAGAGAATGACGGGATGTGTGGGCGAACCTTGGGAGAGGTGGGAGGGAGAGATACGGGATACTTACGAGAGGTAGTCCATTAGTGAGATTCGTCGGGGGACAAAAAGGTGAAAGAGGAGTGGGAGGGAAATGAAGTGGTTTTTTGGGACGTTTAAGCGAAGATTGGATGTAACGTGAGAAATAAAAAGGAAAGGATTGCTTTAAAAAAAATTAGAGACCTTTTATTGTGAGGTATTTGAAAACTTGTGTATCTCTCAATGTAGTTCTAGTCATCTGGGATTTGAAGTGAGTGAAATTTAAATGGGAAACTACGTAATCGGATAATATTTGTACCTGTTTGCCCTCAAGGACATGTATTCTTAAGCATTTATCGTCCTTGAATTGATTATGTAGAACTTTATGCAAATAAACAGCGAGAATAAGCTATCGGTGAATATAAATTTCCTTCTAGAAATGTTAAATGGCATCAGTGGTCAACAAACCTAATTGTTAATGAAAAACTAAATATATTATATAGTTTTCAATGCAATTCTCATATTCTCCCATTCCTCCCCTTTTAATTATGAAACGAGTTCTGTTGTATTTAGTAGCCTATTTATAATTAAAACCATAGCAGTGGTTACCTTCTGCACATCGCCTTTTTTCAGCATAGTTAAGGTACCAAAATTAGTTTAATTTTTAATATGTTTGCCGTTTGTGAAAAAATCACATTTAACGTAATCCATTGAATTTTTTATATAAGATTAAGTTAGAAGTTAGCATATTTAAGAATCGAGATGTATAACGTGAGGTAAGGAGTGAAATGGATTCAGTCTTGTCTTCAGTGTCAGTGATAAGTGAAAGTGACACTAATAGTGAACTAGATTTGTCGGAATTGCTAACACGGTTTAAGCCTGGTCCGGGGACACCCGTACAGCTAGCGCCTGGGGTACCTTCGCCTTGTGCACCTAGTCAGGAGCCCGTAGCCGTATAAGACCGTAGCAGTGTCCGTTTTCCCGACCGCCATCCCATGCCAAACCGAATCCGTCGTGTTAACTTTCATAGAAGGAGCCAATCTTGCTAAGCCAACAAAGGCACCCTTTGTTTAAACCGCTTCGGGCAACACCCGAGATATTGCAATGGGTTAATACATTAGCACAAAAGCAAGTTGGAGATGGCCAGGCCTTCCCTTTTACCCTGGTGGCGATACCAAAGGCTTCAGGAGAAGTTAGAATTATTCAGGATCTGCCCGATTGAACCAATTTTAATAACAAGCCCGAATTCACTCTCAAGGACGCCGGTAAGGCACTTGAAACAATCCCACTGGGCTCCTTCCTAGCAAAGTTAGATCTCACGGACGCGTTTTGGCAAATACCAATTATCCATTCCCAACGGCCATTCTACGGTTTATTCGTTAACAGCGAGCATTACCAATGGAACCGACTACCAATGGGACATGCTTTAGCGCCTGCAATTGTGCAGCGGTGGGCAAGGGTGGTAGCACATGACATCTATTGACGATTTCATGTTCAGATGATCGCCTACCTCGACGACTGGGTGTTTTTATTCCCGAGAGAGGAAGACATTTGTTTCGGTGAAATAGTGTCATCTTTGAGAACTGACCGGGGTATAACAATCAACGAGAAGAAGAGTGTTCTGATGCCTGTGCGAAGAATCAAGTATCTTGGTGTGAATATCGACGGTGACAATATGACATTAAGACTAACAGTGGGGGCTTTGCAAAGAATTCGTTATGTAATTGATGTAATCCGGCAGATTAGAGAAATAGATATCCCCAAAGCGATTGGATATATCTCATGGTGCGTGTATATACTCCGCCTGCCCTATTTCCTTATGACGCTAGACGTCACACGTCTCGCTAGACGTGACACAAGGTGGGTGGAGAATCTTTGGGCAGCCGGAGTATGGCATGAAGAGCGTTGGTTTTCGCCACATATCTTAACAGTAGACGTGTTCTCAGATGCGACTCCTTTCCAAGCTGCATGGGTCATCCCCGCGTTGGACGCTACAGAAATGTGGCAGTTCGGGAAACGCTCCCGATGAACGAGGCCACAGCAGCTCTCATGGCCGCACACCATGCTATCAATGTCTTCTCTGCCAGAATCCAACAATATAAATGGAAATTGTGATAATCAATCCGTTGTGCACGCTCTTTCAAAAGGCAAAGGATTACTAATGTATTTACAAAACATTTATAAATTGTACATTATGCTAAAATAAGAATTGTAACAAAGTGTGACCTGGCGGTACTACGAGAATCCGGCCGATCGTCCTTCCCGGACCGCCCTACCTCCCTACGCCATATTGGCCACTGATTTGCCGATGGCTGTAAAGATATATAGATGGGACGAAGACGAGTTGGACAGTCGATTGAGAATCTCAATGGTGAGTGGAGGTGTGTCACCAGATCTCTTTGAGAGATCGTGATACACTGGTGACTTAAGAATGAGCGTGCGCGTATTTGATGATTAATTTGCTTACTTACTTGATCAGAGTTTTAACTATTTATCGCTAAGCTATTTTAATGTATCGTAATGTGGCGAACTCCAAGCGTATCTTATTTTATTGTAAATTATTGCAAAAAAACTAACTGTTTTTTAGAGTTTCACGACATTTACATAGCTGATAGTTATCTCTTCCTTCAGGATTTCGTTTGAATGTACAATGGAATTTCAGGGAGTAGAAATGTGTCGTAAATACTTCGATAAGTATCTCAAGCAAGTATTCTCATGGCATAGAAATCTAATTATTTCACTGTCCTAAGAAGTTGAAATCCTCGAAAAATGTATAGCATAATTAATGCCAAATTGGAATGAATATAAGGGCTCAGTTTGATAAGGAGTCGACAGAATTTTGCGCTTTTGCTCACCGGCTGAAAGGAGCGTCCCCAGGCTTAGAAACCTTTGAAGAAACTTGACGCATGGTGCGCTCTTTGTCCAAATGACCGAACTTTCACTCCCCCTAAGTCCTTATTTTCCTTGACTCCGATTCTTTATCACTCTTTGTCTCCGTGCGCACTTACCATCCCTTTTTACGGCTTTTTCCATATAACTTCTCCCTCTTCCTCAATACTCTACTTATTTTCCACCACGCGACCCGTATTATTAAGAATTTAAACCCCTTTGAAGCCGGGAGCGATGCATCTATTTTTACATCGCTCGAGAGTGTTGCTGATCCACGCGTGGAAGAAAAAAAAGGCTCGTGACGCCGAGAAGAATGAATGAGATAGAGAAGCGGAAGGGGATTTTTACTCCCCTACCTCACTCCCCCCGCAGGCGGTCAACGTTTCAGTCTCCGGTCGCCGCAGTCACCGCAGTATCGCTGTCTACACTCTAACCATTTCTGGTCCCAAGGTTTCTGGCTGCTCTGTTTTCCGCTCGCAAGCCACACCGGAAGGTTCTACCTTCTAGTTTTCTGCCCCGGGAGTTGATCCACCTGCAGTAAATTATGCAAGAGATCTAAGTGACTTGCGTGGAATATTGCGACGGTAAAACTCTGTGCAGCAAGGTGTCAAGAAGGGAAGAGCCTCTGCTTGAAAGGCTATTTATTCGAAGGAGAAGAGCATCCTTGTCGCAACGATAAAACTAGAGCTTTGCCTCCCTTCGTCCCAAGAATCGAATATAAAAATTCTTTTTACAGCATTCTGTTTAATGCAAGAAGTGATGAAGAAGTTGATGACTTTGCTTCGATGGTTTTCAGAGGACGAAAGGAGAAACCGCGTGATGACTAAGAGTATTATCACAAACTGTCATAGTTATTGAACGATGATTAATAAAACTATATTAAAACGCGAAGTACTTAGAAAAATGTACTTGCATACTCAATTTTGTATCTATATTTCACGGAAGTAAGTTTTAAAAAGAACCTTTAGCCTCTTTTACGCACAAGAATGCTATTAGAGGCACGCTTAATTGATTTTTTCTGCCAACGGAATTGTGACTGAAACTCATGGAGAGGATAAATCGTCGAATATAGTTTTGGCAATGCACCATTTTGCATTCTCTCACTTGTTTTTATTTTTGTCCTGGAATTAAGATTAATTGAGACCATTAATTAACGTGGCTGATTACGGAGGAATACTCACGGAAGTAATACTGTTTCATTGTGCTTTAGCCAGAGATTACTATTAATATCTTTATTGCTCTAACATGATCTAGTTTTATCCCATGTCTCCTTCAAAATTTTAAATGTTAAAACTCCGCTGGGCCGTCTAAGCGTGACCCGTATAATTATCCTTATGTCTCGAGTGTGGTTCAACCTAAAAATTGGACATAGTGTTAAATTAGTTAAACCAAATCATGGAGTTATCATGGCTCTCGTTTCAATAAAAATAGGTACAAATCAATTCCTTAAATAATGGCGCGTTTTTGGAATGGAGCCATACTTTTTGTCTGAAACAATTTTAATATTTAACCTCTCCCTGTATGTTAGCAAGCGGGCCCGAAATCAAGTTGCTGGATGGTCCTTCACGGGTGACAGCCTTTGACGCAAGTCAGTAGGCAAATTATCAAATTACCGTCGTAACTTTCACTGTTCAGGGGGTCAATTAATTTTCCCGAAAGCGTTAATTACATTCTTTCGAGGACTATGTGCATTACTCGTATGCTTCTGGTAGGCAACTCGGCTTGAACGCCGGGGTGCAGTGAGCAACTGTTTTCTTACACTACGAATCTAATTAAGATTAAATATGATATTATGATCTCTGGCGGGCTGAAAATTATCGTTCGGTCTTTCCGGAATGCGTCAATTGTGTACTTAGTATTCTAATTTCGTAAAATATTCTAACCCTGGCATCATATTCTACAATCAATTCTGATTACAGTCGTTATAAAATTGAGTAGTCATTTTCTAACCTGTTCTAGAAAAGTCAAGGTCAATAATGAGGTTTAGTTCTTGGCGGGATTCCACATGACATTACCTATGCAGTTTTACATTCATTTTCTATTCACTCTGCAATTATATTCCAGCACATTGAAACACATTTTATCTTTTGTATGACCACACACTTACATTACCAATAACAAAAAATCAGGTTGGGCACAGAACTCTTAAACCCTAATCATACTACTTTCAATTCACTCTTGTAGCTCACCAACAGAGGGGGAGGCCATTATCGACATCATATGAAATGTTGAAGTAATTCTGATAGGGCTTTTTTAGTTCTAAGTTTTATCTAGGATGGGGCCTAAAACGTTATGTAACAAGCATGCCAGGCATTTATATTGTGTCATTTTCAAAGGAGGAGGAAATGAACAGAATTCTATTGACTATCTTCTTTCCGGTCCATGGACCTTAGTAGTATGGGATGAACTTTGAAAGACGCTTTTGTTTATTCTACCGAAAACGGGTTCGTTTTCACGGATCTAGTCATGAAAGAGAGCTGAAACGAATGGTCAAAGTGAAATGTCTAGGGAAGAAGTCGATCCTCCACCTTACTTTCAAGAAGATGTTGGACCAGTCATAGTAGTGTCAGTGGGTGTTAGGAAGGGAGAAAATATGAGGCGGTCTTATATTGGGAGATGGGAAACCAATTCTTGAATTGAACTTGTGCAGATTAGAAGTTTGAGAAGATGTCGTGATTGGTGTGAAAAGTTGGCAAGGTGAATTCGGGAGAGTACCCGAGGAAACTGTTTATCCAAGTTTTCTGCCCTGTGAAACGGTCGTCCATCCTGTATTTATGTCTATATAAAAGGCCCATCAATATCCCTTCCTAGTAAATGCCTTGGAAGGTGGTGTATAACAGTAATTTTTACCTCCCGTAATTTGTAGACGGGTGATGCTGATATTCTTTGAGCTAAGAGAAGTTGACACCAAGTTAACCCTGATCGGGCAGTTCTTTGTATTATTACGTGCTCAGCTTTCTTTCCTGTGGTTCAATTGAGAATATATTGCGAAGTAAGCTAAATTAATCTTTCGGGAAACTTCTCTTTATATTGGAATAGGTAACTTTTATAAGTGGCCATCCATATTTCTAAAAACAACAAGCGTTCCTAATTTTAGGAAGCTATGTCATATGCTTCAGCAAGTTATTTTTTATTGATAATCGAGATTACATTTAAAGTGTATTAAGAACTTAAGGAAATTCACCATTAAAACGATGTTATTTGAAAAGAGAATAGATTGATAGTTGGAGTAAGGCGGTAGGGTACTAACTCCCATTTCTTTTGATCTTGAGGCCGCGGTATTCTAGCAGCCCCTCTAAATGGGGATGTACGGTGTATTATATTAGTTTAGGCTGACTTCTTACAAATTCGGTTGCTTTCTATTTGGACACCTTAGGTCTATATAACGTCTCTTACAAGTAGTCACTTTTGATTAAAGAGACGTGTATATTTTATCCCTACTCCAATCCCTTCTCGTCGCTCTGAATTGAAACTATTTTTTTATCTAATGACGTTAGAAAAAGTAGTTTCTTTGAAAGCAAAAACCTTCGTAGAAGGAGAATAGAAATGAGGAAATTTCCCTTTTTACATTTTAGTACTATCATTCAGCGATTGAAAAAAATAAAATATAAAACCAAACTGAACAGTTGACTTGCGAAGTCTTTAACCGCGAGCACAGTGAATCATCAGTTGTGCATTGTCAATTGTTTTTTTCACTTGCTATTAAATTCTCTCGGGAGTGGATGTCAATCTATGCAAAACATAACTGAGGGTCTATTTGATTCTGGGGTATTCTCCTTCCAAATGAACCATCCCTCTCATTTATTGTGCCCTCATATCATTCCCGGAGTTCATCGCCTCCGAAGTATAATAGGCAGAGATAGTTTCAAAATAAAATGTTTCGCGGGCCAATCTGAAGTGATAAATTGTAGTCATAATGAGTTTTGCAGGAAAGTCTAGAGTTTAAATGAAAACGCTGTTTCCTGTTAAAATTTCTTAAGTCCCACCCCAAATTATTTACGCACGGCACAATTTTCTCCGCCTCCTTGAAGTTAATTAAACAGAGTTTTCATTGACCAGAGATAAAGAATATGGCGGGTTCCTCTAAAGTCAAATGCCTCTTTATAGATGCCGCACGGGTTGTTTGATTTTACAGCGTTTCGCAATTAGGAAAAGGTAATAAATTGAGAAAGGCTTGAAGTCAATGCTTAGGAGACTCTTATGGAACGGGGTGAGCTTCGCGTACACCCTTACCAATTGTAGTGGGAGTTTATGTAAGACGAGCTTCAATCCTGATACATGAAGGCAGGAAAATGATCAAGTAAACTGGTATTTGTGCGCAATTAATGTAATAGATTGAAATCAATATTATTTAATTAAAGAAAGAGCAAATATAACTTCCCTTATAACAGACAACTACTTGTTAGGACGAAGGGTTTCACATTAGAGGTGACTACTATCTATGAGTTAATACTTGAAATAGTGCTAATTCTAATGCTAAATCTAAAGTCTTTTTAGGGTTTTTAGTTAAATGCTGATTTTAAAATATTTTATACCAAAATAGAGTCCATAAAAATATAAGACAAAGGATCCCTAGTGTTTATATATAATATTTGCATAAGAATTATCAGAAATTATTGATAGTTTTTCTTGGGCCTCCATACGAGAACGTTTTATAATGGATTAATAGTTATTTAATTAATATTTAAATGGATTATTAGTGATGGCATAAAAATATCAGATTTTTGGTCCTAAAACGAGTAAAAAATTGTAACTCGCTTCGCTCATTCAGAAAGTTTAACGAAGCAAATTCACAGCATTTTGTTTAAATAGAAAGGAATAGGAAAGGCTGATGGCATTTAAGACAACATAAAATCGGGAGGTGTGAACAACAAATGTTTTGGCTATTATAAAAAAAGTATAAAATAGTATAAATATTTGCTTACTCTTTAAATTAATGTTTAGCACCAAAACCTTATTTTGCAATAAAATTTAATATTTTGCTGTAAAAATAAAAGTTCAATACCAAAAGCAAGGTATTGAACCAAAGAGTAATTTAGTAAAGACTATTTTATAATTTAGGATATAAATGCCAGTGTGTAGACGTATTTTTGCATAAATACATTTTAAAATATTTCCAAAGCCTTTCTTAAGTTTCCAATTTAAGATGTGAATTGAATTATTTAAGATTAATCTCAAATTTTTCAAACAATACAGATTAACAAAATGCCTTTGCTAAATTGAATTGCGTGAAATTACATTCTAAATTTCCTTCAAAAACTTACAATTACATTGTGATGGACATATACGACAGACGTTTTCTAATGGATTTCAATTATTCCCGTTCTTGTAAAAAAATTCCTATGCTTTTAATTTGTCGTTAAAGTTGTTCATCAATGAGGTGTTATTTCGTTTGACTCTTCTCAGTTCCGAAAATTCTCTAGTATAAGAAAATCAAAAGTGAAACTTCCTTCTCTTCAAAATATGGTTCAAAGAAATGCTTGTTACTGATTATATTTAAAATATTTTACTATCCATTTTAATTGAACTTGGACGTTAAGAGATATCATTAGATGTGATTACTAGTTCACCAGATGCGTTAATATTGCATTATTGTTAACATTATGACAACGATCCTTCTATCTTATTACCGTAATTGAAAATCAGGCTAATTTTAACGACTTTTTTACTCGTTCATTGAAGTGATTCTGTTAAAAACCTTTTGCTTTCTCTAGAATACTGAATAGCAATATTCCTACGATGGTAATCTCAGTAAACCCCTTAATGCAATTTATAAATTATCCAACTTGGACAAGATTGAGAATTAATTTTATTTGAGGTTATTTCATAAGCGGTCGAGATTTAATTTTAGCATGTTACATGCAAAATATATTTTTCTCGTCCATCGGTGTTTAGCAAACCTCTAAAATAAGGATATCTAAATAATTTTGATGCTCTATAATTATGTAATTAAGTGTTTAAAAATACTTTCGAAGATGTTCCGTTGCATGGCGTATGTTTTACCTTGCTGACTTTGTGATGGTGTGATATTTTCCGCTGGACATAAACTGAGATGGACTGGTATGTATGTTGCAACGGTCCTTTTTTTTAGAGAATCTTTCGAGTTATATCTTGTTTAATCAGCCAAAAATTAGTTCTCTTCGGAAATCGTGAAATATTTGACTCTTTGCAGCGTGGGACAACCGTTTTAGTAGTTGTTGGAAGGGGAACATCTTCGTTATCGAAATAAATTCAATAGCTTAATGAATTTTGCACCAAAATGTGGGCGCGTGTTGGTATAATTGGATGAGTAATTAACGACCCATGTCTTATCCGGGAGAAAATTGTGTGTAATTTGGAAATGGCAAACGCAAACGTATGTACTGATCGGTATTCTTCGAAAATATATCAGAATTTTCAATTTGCTGTGAGAAACTATGACGCCTGTGCTGTTGATTAGGATGTCGTTCAATGATAATTTTAATAATTGATAACCAAACTTCAGTCAATAAGGAATTCACTCCTCCTTACTTAATAATCTAATAATGGGCGATGTTAATCACTTACATTAGGAGACCCTAGTCACTGCTGCTACGAAATATTGCCTCTTCAAAGCCCCACTTTCTTCGTCGAGGTATTGAGATGTCGGTAATTTCTAAATATTCACCATTGCTATTATAATGCTCTTTTTGTTTGTCGAGACGAATTAGTTCAGTTTTCACGGAAAGAAAGCTGAGTAAAATACCCAAAGTTAATGGGAAGCTTTTAAAAGCATATGAGGTTAGGGTAGGGTAAGGGAGCATATCTAAGAAAAGTACGGAGAGGCGAGGGAAGGCTGTAATGAATGGTATAATAGGGTCGAAGGGATGCTCGAGATGAAAAATAAGTGAAAGAAATGAAAAGATTGGAGTTGTGGGTAACACAGGACAAGGTTAGGTGAAGGAAGCACAGGGAAGAGGGGTGAATGGCCATCACTTGTATGAGAGGTGGAGGAGAATGGAGAGCTCTTGGAGTAGAAAACAGCGTGGGATGATATTTAATAACGGGGTAAACGAGGTATAGCGATGGAAGTCAAAAATTTCCTTTTCTTCCGTCAGATGAACGCGATACTTGTAATGGCGTTTTAAATTCCGTGTTTCTATGAATACATTTCGAACTTTTCATATTTGATCCATCCGGCTTCCCCCTTATTTGTGGTTGATAGTAAAACAAACTCGAATGAAATTTTATACTGTGATATAAGCAGGCCATAAGCTAATTCTTCCGATTCTCGAATTTCTTTTTTATTGGTTCTCTCCAAGCGTATGATATGACATTTGATCATTATTTTTGCCTTCAGGAAGCACCAATAACGCTGAATTTTGTCCGTCATCGGATTTCTCCGGGCCAGAAGCCAGAATTTTACACAGTACCCTAGCTAAAAGTCTCAAAACCCTTCAGTAACCAGAAATATAAGTCTATATTTATAATTGTAATTAGCTACTCTATTATTTGGCAAGATGAACTAATTTCAAACTTTCTATATAACTATCTGCATTCTCACAGGTTGAATCAGTTTTGTTTTTATTTTAACTTTTAATTATATTGAAGTGATTTCAGTTTTAATGATGAGGAAAAGTACGCTTGTAATAATACGGTAAAGATAATATCCTCAAGGACTAAGTCATAACTAACAAGAAAAATTTATCCAGAGAAAAATAACTGGAGTATATTGTTATTTTAAAAACAAACTAACTGTCGGCGATGGAAGTTTTACCCCTCACAGAAAAAATTTTCTGTAAGAAATTCTCTTGACGAGCTTCAAAAATCTGGTTAATTTCACGACAAGCAGGAACTCCAATGGGGAGTGTGATTAAAAGGGAACACGCCGAGAGCAAAGAAGGATTGCATCAGGGAAGTGTCATGATTTAAATGAAATAAATAAAAGACCACGGACATTTCAGCGGGAAATACATGAAAACTCTGAGTAAAAACATAGCATTTACTTTCATTAAAATATGCCAAAAATGTGGATACTATTTTCTCTAATTCTTTCAAGAAATAATATTACGGATCTAATTTTACATTAATATTTTAACAGAATTCGAAACTGACCCTTTGAAAGTTCTCTTGAAACATGGTAAGTTGTATTAAGTGATTTAAGGACTTCATAATCGAAGCATAGTGTACTTGATTGAATTATATTCACCGGATTTTTATTTTTTCATTTCTATTGCAAGAGATAAAAAAGTATGCGTCAATTTAATTTGAAGATATGATCATATCTTGAAGTTAACCCTAGAATTAATGATCATTTTTCTATTTCACAGAGAGAATTTTTATGGAAAATTAAGGCAATTCAATTTAATCTTCTTCTCTTGTTCATATGTAGGTTTTTGCATTATTTTAATATCAGTATGCACTTTTTACAAGGTATGTGGCTAGTAAATAGAAGCATCAATAATATTCAAGTTCTTTTTTCCATAATAATTATTTTCATGATACATTAGAGTTAAATATTGTTGCATCAAAGACGACTTTTCTTCCCGCAAGAAAGCCAACAACTTTTAAAAAAAGTTTACTGAGAATATATTTTTTCTAATTTATTATTTAATATTGTAGGAATTTCTCCCCATTGAGTGGGCCAAATGAACATTCATAAGATGGCAGACTAGTTACGCTTAGCAGAGCACGGTTGGCTACCCCGAGAAATGATAAAAATACATTACGCGATTCATGGACGTGATAGCGGACGACTAGGCAAACAGAACCTCTGAAATATAAATTATTGGCAAGATAAGTAAATATCCGTCAAAATTTCGTTTGATGTTCATGCACGCATGGACATTTTTTCCTTTTTATGTAAATATTAATATTTGAGGAAAGTCGGGGCAAATAAATGTCTTGGCGGGCGTGGGGGGGTTGAGAAAGGAATATGAAAATCGTCCAGTGCACCCTTGATGCACCCTTGGTGACAACCACTCATTCTTTACCTCCCCTATTCTTTTGCTCGGATTCCTTGCATCCTTTTGTCTGTAAATGGATGCGCTTGGGAGTGAAAGGGCATGAAGAGGATGAGAGAGTAGAGGAGCACATTTTCATCTCTGCATTACCATTGTGCATCACTCCGCGGCCGTAAGCGCTTGCTTTTCACGGTTGGGAATCCCCTTTCCATCAGCCGAGATTCCCCGGGAGCTTCGTATGCTGTCCAATGCGTCATTATCATTGATCCAGGGAATTCTAGTATACTTATCCCTGTGAGCGATTTATCCTCAACTCTTATTACGACTCGAGGAGCTTTCTACTCCAATTTTGCCTCCCATTCGTTCGATGTGTAATAGCTGCGTATTTTCCGTGCGGTGGCCCCTCAAGGCTTTACTGACCCTGCGATCACGGTACTCCAGCTCGTTGTATCGTATTTCTTCTCCTCTGTCTATTATTGACCCCTGTTTCGGTTTCGTCTTTTACCCAGGAGGGAGCCTGCCCAATGGCGTGGGGTAGTCACCTGAAAGTCATTATTTTGAATCATTTCTATGAAAACCGCCTCTTTAGTGTCCCATTGCTTTATTCAATTCTCGCCGAAGAAGCCATAACGCAGTAGCAGTAAAGTTGCCTTGATGTATCTTTGTTCTGGGCTATTCCAATTCTCTATAATCGTATATTATGGTTTTCCAAAGTCGCTCCATTTTCATTCGTTTGCTACATATTTACTTTGTCTTAGTTGTTTAGATGATATAAAATTTTCATATTGATAATGTCGTATAGAAAATTTTGGCATTTTCGGATAAATTTAATCGTGTTATTCAAACAACAATGGTTTCATTGAAATTACGTCTCGCAACTATTTCAGATTCGCGATGTGTATCCAACTTATTTAGTTAGTAGGGATATTTATGTATTTTTATTTCTGCACGCTTGGTTCCTCGTTCATTTTAATTAATGTATTTGATATAACTCATAATTATTAACTTAAGATTGTTTCGTAGTTTGAGTTGTCAACAGGAAAATGTACATATATCCTGGTAATGTGAGAGAACTTACACACCCGGCAAATTTCTTCCAAAGTTTTTCTATTTTCTGATACTTCGTTTTCTTCCAGCTTCAATAAAAGTCTTATTATTTCATTAATAGCATTTTAAATTTGGAAATTTATTCTTAGAAAAAATTTTCTCGTTCTATGTAAGGTCATTTATTTTATTTATGAGAAGGCAAAATTCCATTTTCACTGTAAACCTGAATTAACATTTCGTGTTAGATGTGTATGATTGAATGTTGAAACATAGAAGGACTCCTGTATGGAGGTAGCTGTATCCAAGTTGTGTGGTTTTCTGGATACGAGAACATTCTGAAAACCATAAGTAGCAAAGAGAAGGGGAATGACCATTAATGGGTGAATTTCTCATGTCGAGGGCCTTAACTCGACCTTTATGCATCCAACCGTCCTTGTGACGGGAATCTACGGTAGAAAGAATGATGGAGTGAATTTCGGTCGAGATACTGAGAAATATTGGCTGGACGTAGTCTGCATCTTTCAATAGTTTCACGAAAACCGTTGATATTCAGGGTAGCCAGCCGCCCTTCAATCGGTGAAAACTGGCAAGGGAAAAACCTTGAAAAAAATTATGGATCAACCTGAAAATGATCAGTAAAACCTTTAATGTTGCAGAATTTATCTTATTTTAAAGAAAAATATACATAGAGTAGACAAACAAGAAGGGAAAATGACTTATGTTTTTTATTTATTGATGCATTAATGTGAATTCTATCAATTTTTTAACAAGTGGCTTGAGATGTGATATACAATGGGCAAGAAGATAAAGAATTATGCGTCAAAGCTGTGTGCGTCGCAGGAGTATTTGTGCTGAGTACAGCGATACGAATATCCCATTCACCGATGCACTACGATTGGGTAGTACTTGTTAGTAACTTACTACTTCTGTTGTGAATTTCACGGTAGATAAGCACTCCGTGATAGAAATCAAAATTTCAGCTAACACGGTGTCTATCGATATCTTCAATATTATACTATGCCTTAGGGAAAACGCTTAACTATTTGCGCACGTAAGCTTATTAATGTCCGTTTGATTTAATGGGGGAGGAATCAGTTAACGGGAATCAAACCTCTTATCAAAAACCAAATACCATAAGGCCACCCTAACATGGCAGAATAATGAATGGTTAAATTATGTCATCACATTATTTTTTTAAAGAAGGCCAAATTTACTTTATTTTCATTCACATCGTAGTCTTTTTGCCATCTAAAAAATTGAACTTTTAAAGGGGGTGGGACCACGGTAGAAGTGCTGCGAAAACGATAAATTCGAGGTCCGTCTGCGAATAAAGGCGCCACGATTGCCATCAAAGCGCCAAGTATAACTCATTCCTCCGCATCGATGAGTGCACCACTGTAAAGCATTCAAAGAATATTCAGGGTGCAAAACGATTCAACCGCCCCCGGATTCTTTTGTTTTCCCTTAGATCGAGAATTTCTGGGTGTAATATTACGAAATATCATGTTTTCCAACTGAGTAGCTCTATTATTGGTCGATTATTGATGTTATAAAAACCCCGTCCAGCTCCAAATACTCGTTTTTTTCCTTTAACATCTCTTCCGACCGAGTATTTCCATTGAAGTGACATTTAAGCCCAATTCGTAAATGGGTCTCTAATTTGCATGCTATATATCGCTTGCATCTGCTTATTATTATTGTTATTCTGCGATTCAAAAGTGTATTTTGATGAACACTGGATAACTGTTACATAATTTTGAGCATCTCAAAAAATGAAGTCTATTAAAGTCCTAAGCCATGGCTAAACCAACAAAATCTCAATATATTTCATTACTATTAATGTTTTTCAAATTTATATAATTCTAATTTCCGTTCCATCCAAAATTACGATATTATTATATTTCAGTGTATTCCTTACCAAAACCAACATCCTCTCCTATTTTGACATCTTCAATCTTCGATAGTCTCCCAATGTCTTTTGTATCCACTTGTAATACCTTATATTGAATATCTCTGAATAACGGTATCACTTCCCGTAAAGTGCCTAGCATTTCCTCGTTGGTTTTCCTTTTTGCCATTTAATTTTCTCTGTTCTAACTCACACCCACTCCTCAAAAGCTTCTAGTCTACCCTTATCCTCTCTCTTCAGCAGCCAATTCTCGAAAACATGGAAAATTAATTTTGCTTTAGTTATGTTTTTTTCTTAACAAAATTGGAATTCGTGCTCCATAGCCGGACGTGGGAGGATTCGTTGAAAGTCATCTGGCTGGTGGCTTTGGCTGAGCAAAGAAAATTGCGTTTCCTCAACGGTCAGTTAAAATCAATAGCTCTCTAAATCCTTAAGTAAATGTAGACTCCATGGTGTGGTGCTAAAAAATTCCCTGAGATTTCCTCAGAAAAGTCAGAAATCAGGTGTACGTGAAAAAAGAATTAGTTTTAATTTTCACATTTTATCTGTTGTTATTTTGAACGTATTTATTCAGCATATAAATAATGTTTCACCTCCAGTTTGGTGGAAATATGAAAAATTGACCCATATTTTGACAGAATACTTTCCCGCTGAATTCTGACTGCGGTGGCAGAACCTTGGCAAACCTATTTTACTGATATGCCAGTTAGTCAAAGGCAATCCTGCTATTCTATATTGCATGACTGAGACCATGGCTGACTCAGATGGCCGTAAAATCATCGACAAATATACATATCCTGAAGGGAGTTCTGACTCGGGTCAACTCAAGGCTCGGCCGTGCGTTAGAACCTCGTCATCCCTTTCACTTCTCCTATGCTGGGAGGCCTACTGGGGGATGTACATATGTTGGAGAATGGACCCAGGGGTCATTATGTGTCGTCGGGCTGCAGGTTGCGGGAGCAGAGCGTGACGTGTACTGTTCCTTTGTCCGCATTCAGTCAGTGCTGTGGGTAACGTAGTACATTATTTTCCCCTCCGTCATACCCTGCAAATCCATCCTGGGTTTAGGTGTATGCTGTTGTGCAATCTGCCACATCACCACCATCATGGAGCGATGGGCTGAAATGAGGCCCAATTTCCGTTTTGTTTTTATTAATAAAATAGTGTTAATAAAAACCGGCGACAGTTAATTCCGAACCTTGCCTATTCTGGATCCGTGAAAAAGAGGATTCAAAGGTTTATGCGTTGTTTCGTTATTGATTCGTTTAAATAATCCTTTCTTTTCCTAGATTGGTTTTCATTACATCATTGTAATCGCCTCCAAATGAATTTCCTCTAAATGCTCTCTAGTCTTCCCAATTTGTTTTTCCCGGTTGCTCTCCGGCGAAAATAAGTACATTCCCTGATCGAGTTTTCATTTTGGCGTAAAAATGTTTCGGAGAAATTTCCGGTGCATAATGGATTTTCAGGTTTGTTACAGCAGGGTTTGATCAATTTTATAGTTTTTATGCAATTTAAATGACCATTCACTACAATCTATTAAATCCTCAGATAAATGAAACAAAATAAAACGGTGAAAACGGGCAGAGTGAGTGAGTATCTTCCACCAGGTTAAATTGGTAGTTTTTTCTAGGATCGAGTTTTTTATCGCGATAAACTTTTGGAAATTTACGTTAAAATTTCCGAATGAAAAAGTAATCACTTGTTTTAAATAACTCTGCGTTATTGTAGCGTGTCAAAAAGTCACTGTAAAGATTTATCTCAGCTTATCTATATTGTTTGATATGAAATTATCATATTTTTGCTGCAACGTCGATCAGCTAGTCGGAAATATTTTCACATAAAAAATTCAATGTATTTTATCGTCTTACATGGTGGTAAAAATGCTAAATGGATTCCAGTGGACATACTACGAGATCTCTGAAATCCAGCATTTTGAGAGAATTAGCGGAGATGGCTGGAAAAGGACACTTGTAGAAGCTTTTAAATAGAACTTTATTTCCCTCATATCCATTATATTATGCAGATATTGCTTGCCCTTTGTTGTGCGATGGAGAGATTTTTATAACATGGGTATAGGGAGAATCAAATTAGAAGCAGAAACATACACTTAATATTATGTATGCCTTCATAATGGTGAACAGAAAATATGGAAATTTCGAGGATCGAATGAGTACCATTTAGAGAAGTTAACACATTGTTTGTACGTGAGCGAGCGTTTGTATCTTTAACAAGGAAAGTTTTAAATGCCTCGGGATTGAAATCACAGTAAAATCAATAATTTTTAAAAGCAAATTTTATTCTGCACACTCTATGTGTGTTTTACCCATGGGGTTTTGTTCGTAGTGGAAATAAGAATTTGTTCCGACGGAATCTCGATACACAGCCATATCACCCGTTTTGAGTGACAATTTTTAAACTCCCTTGGAAATTTCTTATGCTGTATTGACAACGAATCGCTTATAAACATGAAATAATACCATTA
Organism: Hetaerina americana; assembly: GCF_022747635.1. NCBI lineage: Eukaryota > Metazoa > Arthropoda > Insecta > Odonata > Calopterygidae > Hetaerina > Hetaerina americana. The sequence goes on along the minus strand of NW_027286514.1, from coordinate 9,699,247 downwards.
ACGTACTCATTCCAATACTGCATTAATCTTACCAAAGACGATTTTAGCTCGCCTCACTTGTAGTTCAATTATATAGCTCCTGCGTTGTACGCAGCCTGGCATTGCGCTAATGCTATTCAGGTTGCATCACTGCAACAACCCACGTTACATGCTGGAGCTAGGTGAATCTTAGTTTAGATTCCATCATGTTAGTGATAGTAGGCTATGCTGACCTAAGACTGACGTCAATTGAGGTTCTATACGGTGTGGACATTAGGGACAAGAGCGTTGCCTTGTTCCATTCGCTGAAGATTTGTAGAAGTGTGTTCAACGTGTCCATTAGCTTCTGTAATCTGGTCGCCGTCCGACACTGCGTCTTGCACATGTTGGCCTGCCATAAGTGGAATTGGAGGAAATAATGTATAATCTTTTTGTGTTTCAAATACGGTCACTTATTTTGTTTGGGATGCCAAGTTTCTCTGCGGGTGGCAATACTTACGTAAAACTAAGAAACGTGCAAAGAAAAATGACCCAGTTGCGAATTTGGTGAAATGTTGCAGTTTCCTCACCAATGGTCATCAGAGACGGAACACTTCGCCTACTCGAGGTTTTTGAGGCGCTTCCAAAACGACTCTCTCGGGACTGTAGCTTGGCATTCGCCGAGGAAGATAATCCGCCGCGATGGACAAGCAGCGGACGCTATGTAGATTAGAGTTGATATTTCTGAGTACATTTACTCATTAGAGTCACTATTTCATAGACTTCATTTTCCTAGCTGCTACTTTATGTCTCTTTTTTCTACAATTTTTCTTAATATTTTTCTAAAAATTATCATCATATTTTATAATATTGAGATTTTCCTTGGCTATTTAATGATGAGACAATATATTTTATTATATCTCGTACATGTTTGACTAAAATACCAACATTTTAATCCTCTTTGATGTCCCCTCTGTGATTATATATATATATATATATATATATATATATATATATATATATATATATCCACATACACATAATTGTTTGACAGTCTTACGGATGTGAATCATAATGCATGTGAAGTTAACACTAGCGAACAGAAACAAAAATATAGTTAAATGATAAGAAACTCACGCGTTTAGGAACTATCGGTGGCACAAGCCATCTTTCTCAAGGAAGATAATAAAGGAATACACACACACACACACACACATATATATATATATATATATATATATATATATATATATATATATATACATATATATATATATATATATATACACACACATATATATATATATATATATATATATATATATATAAGTGATATGAGACATCATTAAAACAATATTAGCTTTCTTTTAATCATGATATTTTATCAAGTGATCCTTCGTGGTACGTTTAAAATTGTTTATAGGTAACGTTTCCATAGAGACACATAAAAGATTTTGAGTACTTGTTATTCCCGATATTTTCTTGAAGATGTTACACAATTGTTACGCTGAATATATTAAATTAATTACAATGGCATACATACCGAAAAACTGTTCTCGCATACCAACACGATTGGCACCTCTACATTGAGTTTTAAGTCATGCGAGGAAAAAAAACTCAATTCCCTATTTCCTATTGTATCTCACTTTTTTCCTCTTACCCTGACATGAAATGGCAACCCAATTGACTGCGCTGCATTCATACTTCATGCGCTTGTGTGAGCGAAGAGCAGCGAGTCATCCCCGACATCCCGGCTACCGATTCTGGTGCTACGCGGAGATAATCCCGCCATTAACCTCGGACTCCGACCGCCTTGACCGCGCTCGTAAAACCTCGTTGATCGACGCGATGCTTCAATTAGCGAGTTCGTGCTCTGTGTGCGAGCTGATTATTTCAATTTCGAAGAAAAAATAAATCCGGAAAATGGAAGTAAGAAGACAATAGTAATCTAAAATTGGTGCCTTCGATTTTAATTATTTTAATGCATAGCTTTTGTTGAGGCGAATGGTTCTGTATCTCATAACTGTCTTTAGAAATGGAATTATTTTTCACAGTGTTTATAGAGATTTCTTTTCCTTCTTACTCATTTTTGACTTTTAAAATATCAACTTAAAATGAAATGCTTTCCGTGATATCTTTAGAGGGCATTCTCCCGAAGGACTGTATTCATCATCTTCTCTGTAAAATCTCCCCAAAAGAGGCGCCGATCCGCATATTCATCTTTCCTAGCTCAAATATTCATTTCCTTTGAGTTGAAGTAGATTGTTGTTTTGCTCCTGAATAACGCTCGTTCGAGCGTCAATGCTCACCTCCCACATGGCCTGTCCAAACAAATTTGCCGTATTTTCGCTATTTGACAGCCTTTGCACTGCCATTCTCCTGCCCGAATTTTGGATGCGTGAGATCCTATTCCTTATATCATAGATGTAAGATCTTTGCCTTATTCAAGTGTCATCTCTCATTATGTTAAACTAAATAAGATCATTAATGAAAATCTTGATTCACGCAATGAAAAAATTTGTCATTTAATCATCTTATATATATATATATATTATAAGCCTATATATACGTAATATTTATTCGTGGGTGACAGTAGTTTAATGTACATAATTCCCAACCCCCCTTGTATTTTTTATGCTTTCAGAAATTTTGCATATGGTTTGATATTATTATTTAAACCATTTAAACCTAACAATAATATCAGCTTGAAGCTAAAAACCCTGTTAAAGGTTTCTAGAGAAAATAAACCTAATAATAAATAAGAATACTTCATTTGTCCGGATCCAGATTGGGGATTTCAACCTTCCGGCGCCCAAGGTATTATATTATTATTAACGAAAGATTATCATATGGGATCATGCAAGCAGTAAATGTAATCATCGGTTTCCCTAAGGGAATCGCCCCGTTTAAACTTCTGGTTTTCGGCATTTGCTAATAAAAACCTAGATTACTGGGGAGTGAACTACATTTCTTGGGATATTATGAAAAAAAACAAAGTCCGTGAATTTCATAAGCCCTATACGTTCATAGGTTGGTTATGATGGGATTAGTAGTACTAGTCAGTGAGTGCGTTTAGCACAGGTGACTTAATTTCTGTAAGAGAATAGTGGTGCTTTGTTTTGAAAAAAGTACTTCACGTAATGATGTTTGTTAGGTACACCTCCAGGGAAAGAATTTTGTAACATCTGTGACTGACATGTTAAAATATTGGGAGCTTCATTGAAATAAATCAATAAGTACAACGATGAGATAATTGCTGAAATCGGCTGAAACGATAGGTGGCCTGACACAGAATAATTTCCGATGAGCTAATACTTAATTAGAGGCAGAATTTGTCAGTAACCTCTTGGCACATACAACCAAACTATGAAAGCTGAACGCTTTAAATTTTAATCGTTTTAAATGCATATTTTCATTTGATTAAAAATATTGTCGAATGACTCCTCAATAAAATAACCCGCACCCATTAACACTGAAACACCCGTGTAAAAGTTATCTTTTTTGTGTGTGGTTTTCCGTGTAATCACTTTAAATAATTAATTTAATTTGAGCATGAATGTGAGCAAAAATAAATGAATCAAAACATTCAAAAATACGGGTAGATTGTCTCTTATAACTCGAACTCAGTTATGCGACAAAAGGAGCTCATTCTTGAGTTCACCTCGCAGGACCAGTTTAAGGTTTACCTGAAACAAGGCGTTGTTCGAGGGGTTAGCAGAAGGGATGATTGCTCCCTCCGGGCGTGTCTATTAAATGACCAAAACTTTCACATGATTCGCTCTCGTAATTCCCCACTTTATCCCGCAAAGAGGGAAAAAGTTTATCCGAACTGGTCCGATGAAATAAAACTGCCTGAGAATGTTTCACCATTGGTTAACATTGAATTCCTCTCTAAGGTCGTAAAAATGCAAATTGTGCTGAGCTCAGTTCCTAAATTCCTCATGGAATCAGATTTCATTGTGGTTCATCGGTAATCACGTTTTGTGGTCAATTATAATTATTTTTCAGATCCTTTTTTTGAAATATGATGATGATGCAATGCATAAATAACAACTTTTTAACATTCATAAAAAATTGACCATTTCCCAATTTTTATTAGCTTCGGCGATCTATTAGATGAGAGAGAGGTGTATACCAATTCAATGCAAATGGGCTATGCATGTAGTTTTTGTCTTCTTACGTGATTAATAATAATAGGATGAATTTTCCTACAATTAACTGCAAAGCATCGAGTGAAGGTGAATGGACATGAACTAAATCCGCATTCCCCTTTTATTGGAAATTAGAAATTTAAATCCAGTTTTAGTCGACGGACTTTTTTCACTCGTGAATCTTTACTCTTCTTTACCCTTTTATCTTCAGAGCAAATTATTCCCGCATCTAACGTTAATAGCACATTAAATTTTCCTGATTCCAACACGGGTGAAAGTTTATTCGAAATGAATTTTCACGATTTATTTTTTTCCACATTAAATCGTATTGCATTGAGTGGTTTTTATTTTAATTAAAAGAGGAGATAATGTTTTATCAAATTTCGCTCAATTATTAAAACTGTCGCAGCGGACGAAAAATCATTGATATACGTGTGTTCCTAATGGGACACCTTTTGATAGTTCATTGTGAGAGAGTTTCATAGTAAGGTTCATGTTGCAAGACCAATTACCTGCCCTTAATGGTATGTACAATTCTAGTGATCTCGTCGCAACATATGTTTGCGCGGCATTTTATTTTCCATGATTTCCATTCTCTGCCGTATTGATGAAAAGTGTTAAATTAGAGTTATTTTCAATTCACAACTGATGCCGTGTAAATACGTTTTCTCATTTTTTCAGCGTGAGAGACTGGATGTCATGTTATAGTAGTTGTTGTACAAGACGAAACTGTAAGCATCAGGTGACGAATTACTTCCCTATGCGCGATCAATAAATTATGAAGAAATGGTTACTGTCGATGCCGCGCAATGATTTACAGTCGGTCTATTGTCAAGCCAGTGACTAGACGATTGATTACATCGGCTCTCTCCGTGGAGATGATTGCCGTTCGCTCTCTTGAGCACCACGGATAGTCACCGTGGCTGCTGCGGGGCAAAGAGAAGCGAGGCGGACATCATATCCTCGAGACAGCTAGCGTTTTTCCCATCCCATATTCTATCCGCAAATGTGGAAATCGAGGCCTTGAACTGCAACAAGACCCCTTCGCGTTCTTACTGGCAGGGGCTCCGAGGAACTGGATTGTGAAAATTGGTGATTGGCATTTCTTCATGTTGATGTATTGGTACATCTGTCCCATTTTCGACGTTGATAATTCTTTATTTCAACTTCGGCTAACTGTAATTGTATAAGTATTTTCCAGAGTGGGTAGTGCACTGAATTTACTCAATAACACTCGATGTAATTTATCTATGGGACACCTTCGTAAGTTAAACTTGACGTTGTTTGAGTCAAATGAATGAAAGAGCAGCGGATGTGACGCTGTGGAAAAATAATTAATGATTGAGTTTTGGTAATTTTTTCCAACAAAGTAGTATATAATTAAGTTATATGTATGGAGAATAAATACGAAGGTTCCGGTATCGGAGGCATTTCTCATGCAGTTTTCCTTTTGATGCATAGTGAATTATTTCAAATTGTGCCTCATGAAAATATTTGTAAACAATTGAAAGAAAAATTAATCTTAAATAAGCGAAAATTTTTCTGAAATAAATTTGTCAAATAAATACGCATGTTAAAGTATTATTATTTATTTTTCTAAAATGATTTTTCGTTACAACGACAGTTTTTGTTACTTCCCTCTATAAAAGCCTCCGGCATCCTTTTATATTTTCTGTCTTTTCATCTTTTTATGCGTCCTCTTTCCTTCGGTCATGGTCTCAATGAATTTTTATCATGGTACTCAATTATTTCAAACTGCTTCAGGTTTCGTGAAACAAAAGAAACACTGCCTATAATTTGGTCTCCGAAAATGCATGTTCTCACGGGGTTTGGTCGATTATTACGAATTAAATTGCTTATAAGATTAATCTTTTGGAGGCAGTTGTAGTCGCTTATTGATCCATAAATAAATTTTATTAGCTGAGAGAGGGTCTTGCCTGATGTAAACCTTTGTCGCAAGCTGAAATTTTCTCCTCGAGCTCGTATGAGGTTCCAAGCCCTGCCAGCAGACAGGCCACTCGTTTTAAAACCTGCTTCGGTGCGTATTTTGCTTTCAGCAAGGCATAGTCTTTTAGCACGAATTAATTGCTGTTTTTTTTAATTTTATCTTTTGAAATGGAAATCTTAGTTTCATGAAATATCGTCTCAATAAAATTAACTAAATTTTCACGAATTTTTGTCGAAAAGAAAAGTCACTTCAGTTTGAATCCTTTCGTGTTCTACCGTACAAATTTGTCATGGCGAGTTTCTCTTTAAAAAACTCTCATTCGTGGTTAATGTTCTAATTACCAACAGGAATAACATTCGGAGCGTGCAAATGAAGTTCGCTTCCATGATCACCTATTGAGTGGCTCCCAATTAGGTGTCCTTGCCATGAGGCTTTCGACTCGGAGATGAGATACCGAAGTCACATAAAGGATAACTAGCTGTTGGGACAAGTGTCCCCCGAGAAGCTTAAACGTGGCACTAATAGTCTCATTTAAGAATGACATTTCACGTGCTAATTACTCGGGTAGTAACATACTTTTGAGGCACATTTTCCCTGAAGGGGAGAAAAAATGAAAAATATAATGGGCCCCTTTTGATTCGAAAAATTATTTCACTAGTGCGTTTCATTATTTCACATAATGCGGAAATCAGTATTTAATGCTGTCATCATCACTGGTAAAAAGCCTATCAAAGGTGAGGGTTGGATGTTTAGAGCAGTTATTAATATTATACGTGACTAAGCAACGTCTAACGTTACTAGGTAACTCTTGGACATAATCTTTGTTGGCCTACATATTTCTTTCTTCATTTCGTCATGCCTTCTACATATCGTCATTCCGTCGTAAAAACTGTTTTTCCGTTCCTCCATCCTACCTACCTAGTATTTTTCGATTTTTACGCTATTTAACGATATGGACGGTATTAAATTGAATTTTTCTCAATAAGGAAACCAAATTTAATGCCAATTACGTAGCATGTGAGCATTAAAAGTGAGTATAACCTCCTTAAAGTTATAAATTGTTAATAGTAGGAAAATATTAATATAAAGGCGCAAAGTATAAAAAAAACTCAAAATGACAAGAGATTTTTAACCTAATTTTAGTTTGCACACTCAACGTTCTCTCGAACCATGGACACCTGAATTTCTTTGTCAAAAGGCTATTAATAAAGTTTTAAGAATGCATTTCCCATCATTGCTGTGAAGGCGCTTCTTTCGTGATGAAATTCCGGCCTTTGTGCCATTATTTATTACCGCAGTTAATGTGACCGAAAATGGAAAAATTATTAGATTTATGACAGTCACATTTTGCTAAAACAATTGCGATTAACTTTGTAATTGGTAAAAATGACATTGAGCACTTGAATGGAACTAATCATATCGAGAACATGGAACCAACCGGGAATTCAATCATAAAGTTAATGAGATAAAATATATTCATGTGACCTCGGGAAGGTTATTCTTCGCGTTCGCAAAGTATTTTACTCAAGAATTTCCGAAACGAATCAGAGCTTTGGAAAATAAAATAGTCAAATCATACACTCGAGCGGTTTATTCTTTCTTCGCGATTAGGAGAAAGTGGAAAAAAGTGACCAAAACTTAAGGAATAACGAAAGAAATGAATGAAACATTGACTTAATTTATACAATAATGGAGGTGAAAAAAAACCAATCAACCTTGGAGCTGCTAAGTAACACCCTATCTATTCCAGGCGGGGCGGTTTCTCCGTTTTCCAGATACATTTACATTTTGAATCAATCCAATATAAGTTAATGAGAACCTCTTAAAAAACTCGTTCGGGAATAACTGAAGTGTGTCGGAAATTACAATTCGCAGATGAAATTTTAAAGAATATCGAAAGTAATAAGAAAGAGAGAACTCGACGGAGCGAAAGGGTGAGGGGACGTAAGCACAATGAAAATCACTCCTCAAACCTCGACGACGAAATTTTCCCTTCCTCCCTCCCCGTGTTGACGCGTGGAGGCCAACCGAGGTCCTCAAGGGGTCACGCCGCTTACCTTTTCACCTTTTGGAGTGTAAGGGCTCTGGTGTTGGAACTGGCGAGGGCTCTCGCGGTCGTCTTAGGGCTTCGCTGGGAGGTGGTCAGGGCTGACGACGAGGTCTGGATGGTGTGAGCTCGGTCGTGGAGTGCAGAAGGAGTAAGAGGGCAGACGTTGCTGACGAGTTCGCTGTAGGACACCGCACCTCGCATACCAGACCCGCTTATATAGCACGCCGAAAAGTTGCGCCCGTTTCCCGCCTATCCCTACTCCCTCCCCCCTTTCCTCCCGCCCCTCCTCTCCTCCGCGGCCAACGCTCAGGCGCGCACCCCTGGACCCCTCCCCTCCACCCTCCCCGCCCTCATCCTCCCCTCCGCTGCATCCCCTTCCCCCACTCACACCACTCCTTTTCGCGCCCTCATCCCTCCGCTCCTTCCCTTCCCATTCCCACGGCAGTCCCCTGCAGTTCCTCTCCTCCCCTAACGCCCTGATTCCTCTTTCCTCCCCACCACCGCGAGCGCCGATATACAGTCACTACGTCGCCCCACCCTCCCCACTCTTATCTCTCCACTCCTACTCCCCAACCAGATGCCTTCATCACATCACCGCCACCCTATATTTTTTCCACCCCTCGCCCACGCCAACAACCCCCTTTGCTGATCGTCTTCCCTTTCTCTCGTTCTCTCTCTTTCCCTTTCCTTTGTGAGTTTTCTCGCGCTTTTCATTGTACACGATACTCTATCGATCTCACATGTTTACCTTCAAACCCCTCACTCCTCCTTCTCCGCACGCCAATTCGTTTAATTAAATAATGCCTGAAACCACTTCGCGGCCTGTTATACTTATTTTTTCTTTTCCCTCTTAATTTGTCAATCTGCTTTTCGTCCATGCGAGTTGGAAATGCTATCTCTTTGTCCTCCCATCCTCTCTTACGTCTGCCATTAATTTGTCCTCAGTTTTTGTGGAATTCTAGAACCAAATAATTATTTCTAGTTAAAAGAGGTACGCAATTAACCTTAACTGTCGGTCGCCTCACCTAATAACCACAACTATTCGGAAGAGATTAATTTGTTTTAAGTTAAATATTATGAGAAACATATATGCATGTATATGTGTGTATATATATATATATATATATATATATATATATATATATATATATATATATATATATATATATATATATATATATATAATACACAGTAACACACAATATAGAAACACAAAAAAAGAAGAACACTCACACGTTATTTCTTGATATCAATCCGTCTTCATCTGAAAATATGATATCTTCAGATGAAGACGGATTGTTCCCGTCGAAATATCAAGAAATAACGTGTGAGTGTTCTTCTTTTTTTGTGTTTCTATATTGTGTTACTGTGTATTGGGCACTTCCGTGTTACGTCTACGAAAGTATATATATATATACACATACATACACACACACACACACATATGCTGGCACATTTAAGAAATTATTATTCATATTAAGCAGTTACTTTTTCAATCCTTGGAATAAGGCAGTTTTTAGAATTTGTGAGTTATTAACGATTTTGTCAGACTGCGGCATTAAGAACATTTTCTATATAGTTACTGTAAATGTATTTTTCGACATAATATCATAATACATACGAGGGATAGTCTGAAAGGTAATGATATTATTATATCCAATGAAATATATTCACTCTGAAGGCGTACTTTTAATTATATATTAATTAATTACTACAAATAATTATATGATATAAACTCGTTATTTTAATTAATATTAAAGAATGAATGACACCAACATATCTTCATTTGACATATCGATAAAAAAAATTCAGTTTTCTGTGAACAATCCGCCCGTAAAATAGAATTATGAACCTGAAAATTAAGCAAATTTGTCTTATTGCTTTCACAATGTATTAACACATAATTATTTCGGAACATTGGTAGAATGGATTTACAATATTTTGACAACGATTAAAATCTGCTAAAAAGTGTGAATTAGTATTTTATTTCGTTGTCGTCTGACAAAATTCAGAAATGTAGTGAATTTTCTCAGGCATGTAAAACTTAAAACTTTCATGATACGTGTAAAACGAAAACTCTCCGGAATAGAAGACTTTCTGCCCACAGATTTCTTTAGTTGACCTTATATGCCACTACTCCATAAAGTGAGAAAATTATATCTCAAATTCTTTAACCTATTGGTTATAAAATGTTGCTTTCTAGGGATACTCTGTATTTAAAAAAATATGGATAATATTGGCGGCCTATGATTACATAGTTGTTTGAAGAATAAGTTATCCCAAAGGTCGTTCAAGTTAAATTGATTCAGTTTTACAGCCCGGGAATTTTTTCCTTCTAGCACCCGGGTAATAATTGATTGTCCTAGTGGCTTGCTGTGTAATGGGACGTTAAATGTTACACGTTGTGCCGAAATAGCTCATGGCTCAGTTCCGTGATTTTCCCCAATGGGATTCAATATATAGCTCTCGTTTTAAGTTATGAGTGTTTAACGATTTTTATTGCCAAGTAATCCAATGAATTTATACCTACATGGAAGAGGAGGCTAATTAAAAGTTCTGAAGCTAGTTCATTATGGCAGAGAAAGAGGCTCATGACCCCAAAAAACGGGTAGGTGGTTTTTAGCCCTTTCGCGGGCCCTTCCGCGGGCCCTTCTTCGGGCCAATAGAGGGGTAGTATTTAATTTGCACGTGTGATATCCGCACGGCTGAAAAACACTTTAAAAAGTTACCTCTCCTCTCAAAACTTTCACTCTTGACTGTTAATTCTCATTTTGAAATATTTAATGGATCGTGTGCCCGTTTGGTTGCAGCTTTAGTCCCCATCGCCAAACTATTTTCCCTCCCGAAGCTTTCATCTCATTAATCTGTGGATCACCAGCCTTTCACATGTCCTCTATGCTCTCCTTGCGATCAATGTGGTCTTTCACGTATGAGTGACTGATTTTTTAATATTATGTGTCTCATATTGCTCACGCTCCCTCGTTCTCCTCTGGCAAGTCCTTTTTATATTCGGGAGCTTCGCCCTTTCATTCTTTTGAGCACAATTTTCCATCCGTTATTTTTCCCTTGAAATTTTGGTTTTTCGTTTATATCGCTCCGCACGCTCCAAAGTTTTCTTCGTGTGGATCGTCTCGTTACTTTTTCGTTCATGATGCTCTGAAAAGTGACGTAGCATATTTCAATTTCTCTTGGTTGAATTCATTAAGGAGGCATTGCGGCATTTCATCTTTTTGGACTAGTATTTTCCTTTCTTTATTAAATGTTATTACTATTGTTGTTCGATTTAACATTGCCTTCTGTCGGATTTTAGCCATAAACTAGCCAATTTCAAATTAAATTAGGAATCGAAGAATACGTATCATCATAAGTCCTTCAATCTGAATAATGATTGACTGCAGCCTTCCATTTTACGCTATCCAATGCTGCTCCTTCTCTTTCGCCTTAATATTTGTTTTTCATCTAACATGAATCTTTATTTTGTTTTGCTACTCTTCAAAGGGTCTTTCATTCTATTTTCTCTTTTATTATGTTCCTCACTGATCCATTATGGCTCTAGGTGTGCCCAATCCATCTGATTCTTGTTTTCCGTATAATACCCAAAATGGCCCCTTCTACTCTCCTGAATGCTTTCTCGTTTTCCATTTCATCTGCCCATTTGATTCTCAGCCTCCACCTTCGACACCATTCTTCGAAGACTCCTTCTCCCATCCGATTTCAATGATTCTATCCATAGAGTGCCAAAATCCTCGAGAATGTCTTACTTTCTTGTTTGATACCGTATTTACATTAAGGATATCATCCTGCCTCTTCTTCATAAATTTTCGCATTAAAACCCCAGTTGGCCTGAGTTAACCTGCATATGATGTCTTTCAAGTGTTTTCCATCACATTTAATGTTTATCCCATCACATTTAATGCTTCTTCCGAAGAATATGAAGCATTCCACTAGTTTTAAGACTCCTCCACATAATGAGATCTTAGCTTCGGCTGATTACTTCCATATATTAGGATTTTTGTATCCTTTCTTTTCATTTTTTGGTTCCTTATAATATACTATAATTATCTGATACACTGCTATCGAGCATTCATAGAGCAAGTCTTTGTTTTCAGCTGTGTATATACATGTATAGCGTCATCTGCATACGGAAAATATAAGTCTTTCTTCAACATTCGTTTTCAAATCCTTGAATGCCCAATCCTTGGGCCTCAATTCGTACAACTTCGAATGGTTTTTTGGAAGTCTAGGTGAGAGGTTATCTCCTTGTATTACTCCATTTTGTATTTTGACTTTATTTCTTGCGACAATTATTTTATGCAGAATTTGTCTTTTTTTTCCTTGTCGGCGAAGTGTATTTCAAGTTTTTCCATAGATTTGTTCATTCTGTTTATTTCGATGTCAAACCTTCTTCTAGCCGCGTAATGATTTCTGAAGTGTAGCTGTAGTTAATTCTGCCACTATCCTCAGGAATAAACATCCTTGTGTTCCTTCACGCCTTTCACGCCTTCACCCCTCACTCTGACAAATTCACTTCTCGTTATATCTGGATGCCTGTTGTCTCCGTGTACCTAGCTATCGTCTTTCATAATCCCGGCTTCCGAAGATTTGTCTCTTGGTACATTTCCCGGTCTATTTCCTCCATTAGTTTTCTGTCCTTATCCTCTGTCGAAATTTTCTCATCAAACTGATATTAGTCACTCTATTCTCTTTCTCTGGTATGACTCTACATTAAGTTTCATGCCTTGACGGGGATTCCTTCCTTTGCTTTTTCGTCGCTAGTTTCACAGTTTCTTGCAATACATCGTTTTGGTCTTCTTTGAATCTTTAGTTCCGTAATTTCTTGAATAATTTGTCTCTTCTTATGTTTTTAGTTTTTTTTCTAAAGCGTTTATACTTTCTTATTTACATTGTAACTTGTTACTGTTTTGATGTCAGCTCGCGCCCGTGTTACTTCAATGCTACTTCTGTAGTTTCTATTTTCAGGAATCCGTCTACTTTTTACAATGCCGACTTGTTTTCCTTTATTCTGTTTTATCTCGTGCCGTTATGCCTTCATTCTATTTATTTTTCTTTTAGGCTTTCACATTACATTTAAATTCATTTTCCACCACATCATTATCTCCTATCGCCGAATATTTTCCCAGAATATTAGGTTTTGGTCCCGAATTACATCTTCGAACATGGCAGAACTTGTACCGTTCCTTACTTACTTCGTGTCTCTGTCGGGTAGTTCTAAATTGAATTTACTTATTCATGAACAATTTACGGCCTTCGTCCTCTAATAAATAAAATTAAATCGGCTTGTATAATATATATTTCTCATTCTGGTATGCTTTTTTGTGTGATTGAAAATACTGTTAATAAATATAAATAGAATTGATTAGCGTGAAAATATTATCCTTTATATTTTCACTAAAAGAAGGGCTTACAAATGTTTCCCATTATCTGCCAGTTGGAGCATATTTTGTGAGATACGATTAATAGTCATCCTATGTTTTGGGTTAAAATTGCATTTTTCGGCATTGAATAATGGAAGTGTTTGCTGAATTAAATTTTTTTTCTTTTCGGTATAACTTGATCATCTAATACGCACCGATAAGTTGAATTTTTCAATTTTCATAATCCATTTCACTTCATATTAAGTTGTTAGTGAAAATTAGATGCGTAAAAATTATATTATGTTATTATTAATAGGATTAGAAGATTCAAGCTCCAAATCAATGCTGAAAATTGATTTATGACATACCCGATATGTTTGCATATTTATTGTCTTAATGTCCGAGTAAATTTGAGGACCTGCTGAATCAAGTTCAACCGTCTAAGTTCTTAGATTTCATTACTAATTTTTTTTCTCTTTTATCTGCGCTTAAGATTTTATCTTCGAATCTCATTTAGTGTCCATATTATTTTTTTTAACTCTTATTTTTAAATGTGAAATGGTTTTATAAATTAAAATAACCCAAATGAAACCAATTATGCGCTGGCCACAAACACATTTCCTGTGGTATCTCCATACGTGCGGCAACAAGGAAAAAGTGTGATATGATAAAAATGTTAGTGCATTCTATCGGAGTCGTAAGGCAATAGAGATTCAACATCAAAAGCAAATTTTTAGGCAATCAAGAAACGTGGGAGCGTTCAGCGCTTAGTATCATGGGAAAACGGGAAGGACGGAAAGAGAACGGGTGGCAGTATCAATGGACGAACCTTTCTTGGTGAAATTACGCCAAGCAAACTCACACTCGACGGTGGAATTTCTGTCGCCCTTCATTGGCGGTCCATGCAAGGAACTAAGTGTAAAATCTCTACATCACAAACTAAATTCCAGAAAATAATTTGAGAAGTCAACAGGGAAGCCAAAAGGGCATTCTGATTTCTCGGAATGCCAGTTGCGTTCCAATTTAACATTATAAAGAAGTACGTTGGCATTCTGAAATTACTCTGAACGCCTGAACGTAAAACCCTGCCCACGTTTTGTGCATTCTTCCCGTTGATTCTAATCCTTGTAATCTAGGAGTAATTTATTCATGAAATAATAACTGGAGTTAGCTGGGGATTGACGATCGAGGTACTATTGTAGTTGTATTAATGTATAGAGATGAGTCCTATTTTAATGATCCTGTATCATCTTCATTATGTAAATTATTTAGATTAAACTTGTATGCTGATGAAAAGTAATTTATAAAATACGCTAAAATGGATAGTGACTAAATTTAAACTTGTAGGGTATACAAGTTAAGCTGATAAAGACATTTTCAGTTCATTACGGCGTTGCCTTATATATTGCAGCGCTTTCTAAAGTGAGAAATGTTTAAAAAGACATCCGAAGGAGATGCTAACTTTAATTTTTTTTCATCCTACTAATTTATTTCTTTTAGTATTGCGAGAGTAAAGGAATTGAATGAATTTAAAAGTTTTTAGAAAACTCAAAAAATTCATGACTATTGTGTTCATGCTTTCTTAATGCAAGAGATTTAAGAACTAGTCGTGAAAATCACTTGCTGTTTCTCGTTTGTATTTGATTTCTTTTATTGGTTCCACTGTCATTAGATTTAAAGCGCTAATGTTTCATGGCCATATCTTGGAAATCAGTTCTGGTATGTACCTAATATGGTATAAATATGATACATTGTTTTGACAATAATAATAAACAGCCCGCTTTAAATTCAAAACGAAAATCACATCAGAAAAGGCGAGGCAGCAGTTTTCACTTCGCGGCGAAAAATTAGATAACACTGAAGCGTTGAAGCATTAATTTTTCCAGGCGTAACTTGGAAAGCCATATGTTTTAACAAAAACGATTTCAATTAATTTCAGAGATTGGCTTCGAAAAAATAAGTAATTCATCAATTTTTTAAATATCATTTTTAACTCAAGACATCTGCATCATGTTACATGAGAGACCATGTTAAAGATGGCCTTTTTTAGAGAGAATTTTGGTAATTCCAGTGCGGAAAACGCTATTATTATGAATTTCAATGGATTAAACTCTTTGCATAGATTCCTTGGTGATATTTGCCAAATATTGGAGTAGTTGGGTCTTTATTATTTGAGGTAATATACGAATATCGTAGGTGTGTATTTATTCTTCCTATATACTGGCTGTCATCCACTAGACTCCAGTACACACGGGACACATTTTGCCACCAAAGTATCGGAAATATCTTTCACGATTCAGTTTCCTGATTAAGAAACTTGAGAGGGAATAATGTGGGATGGAAAACATGGTCACGAATCCGGGAGTCGAAGTGAGCTTAAATACCACGTATTCAAATCGTGGTGCGGTTTAATGATCTCAGCTGACCAATAATACTAGAAGGGCGTTGGTGTAGAAGCTCCGCTTACGGATGAATGATTGCCCTACTTTGGACCCTTGAGGATTCTCATACTGTGGCTTCGCAAACTCCCCTAAAGGTGTTCGTGAGTGAACTTAAGTGCTCTGCGAAATTAAAATCCTTGACACGGATTTTTATTTTGGTGAGATTTAAAATAAACTAGAATTTATTAATATTGTAAAAGGAAAGGTAGAAGCGAATTGAATCTTAACTGATGATAAAAATATAGATGAGAGCTTTGGCTGAAACCTTACTTTTATTTGAGCTCGCCGAACAACATTATCGTCCTTTTGGTCCCAGGTTCAATTATGCTGCACTCATCCCGAATTTTTTTCCTCCTCCAAAAGTCGAGAGGCGAGCTGAGAGGTCAATATATATTCTTTTTATTTGGCTGGAGAAGATTGCGAAATTAAAAGGTTTGAGGGCAGTTTGTTTTTGAATCTAGCGTAGAGGATATAAATTGGTTCCAAAAACGGCTCCAGAGTTTCTAATTTTGAAGCCGTTCCGGTTCCACTTAGCGCTCTTCTTTATTTTGTCGAGGGTAAGAGGTTGGTACACGGTCGAAGCTGTGCGAAAGTTAAAAAAATAACCACCGAGGGAGACATCCGGTTGGAGGAGACTTGGAGAATTCTGCCGATCTTCACGCACCAAGTCACTTGCAAAAGGAAATGTGTACGTTGCTGAAGGTGGAATCGGTATTTGAAAGGATAATACCCCTGTACGTCTATCAGGACATTTTTAATGAGTCGTCTCATTTTCCCCCGTTGTCGGGAGTCTTATGGATTTCTCTTTTATTCATTTTTCATTACATTCACAATTTTGATCGAGGAATATCAGCAAAGATGGATTTCTTTATAAAAAATCTCGGGAAACACTGATTTAGTTACATCTTTCTCATCCAGAAACACATGCATTTCAACATGGTTTTCTGGGAGAATAGATGGAAGAGGTCTTAATTTTTTTAGTCTTGCGTTGCAAAGATCGATGGATATCACCTCTTTAAAATTACATTTTCTACTGAAAATATCATTTATACCTTGCTTTTGTAGATGAATATCAAATAATAAAAACTATTGTATATTTTAATTTTCGGGTTATTTATATATATTCTAAATATAAATAATAGCGTGTTAAAGTGTAGGAAGACATTTTAGTTGTCTATTTTTACCGCCTGAGTGGGTGAACATGAGCATTTTTTAATGCAGCTATTGTGACTTTGATTCATTCTATGGTCCTGAATTCTTGTTTTTTCCGTATTTAGTAATGGTGTTTGTTGACTTAGCAAACTTTAAGACGAACTGGAGTTGCTAAATGGTTGCGCTTGCTACCAATATTTGCTCTATGGTTGTACTTGATACCACTAGTACCTAATGGAATGAAAAATAATTAAACGTATGGAAAGCAAAATAAAATATTAATAATAGTGTAAGCCATTCTCTCATCTTGTAGAGGGAACCCATACCAAAACATTGAAATTCATCGCAATTGCAATAGGGTCGATGTAGTTTCTCGTTACCCTGCTCGACTCGCAAGACATTATTACGTTAAAAGGCCGTCCCACTGCAATAAGGCAGGTTTGCACCCACTTCACTGAGAAACAGACATATCTTCTATCTGAGATACATTGTTCCACATTTAGCCATGGAGCAATTATCGCTGTTCCTGCCAGTACAACTCATGCTTTATCGCAGCAAACCGTAGTGCCACGGAAGTCAGGTTGTAGCCTATTACTATGAGGTGCATCGAGATCATAAATCGGACATTGGGATCCCTTTATAAAAATCAATTTAAAATATTTTAAAAATTGTTGTACTGTGCTCTATTTCGGCTATTTTCACGCTAAGGAACCGTTTTTTTTAATAGTTATAATTACAAAACCTTCTGTCGTGATTATAGCGCGCCCAAGATCAAGCTGAAAATTATCAATAAAGTTTTACAATTACTTACAGACATTTTTTATTAAAAATTTCATTTCAATCACATTATAAATGAGAAAAAATTAACTTTTACTTGATAAACCTTTTCTCTTGTCGTATCTGCTGTGAAAACGCTTGACTGTACTAGGCATCAATAGTCTTGATTATCAACTATAATGCGATATTATATGCATAGGGATTAAAATATCTTGGCACGCAATGAAAATAGTAAAACCGCTGCTTAAAAACACTCATTATACCTGCTTTGATCAAAAATATGTTTGGCCCTGACATGTAGGGTAATGTAGGGTAGGGTAATGTTTCGATCAAATAGTGACAGTATTGAAATGAATTTAACGCTATTTCGTTAAAATATTCTCCCGGGAGGGTGAAGCTAGAATTAATTTGGATCAGAACTTGTAATTTGTGTCCTGATAAGTGGCGCGATTAGTGTGAAGTCCTGTCAGATCGTTTATGAATTCTATAACGCTGCTTTTTCGTCTTTTCACTTGACGGATCTTCACCAATTTTCCCCTCCCCAAACTTATTAATTGATTGTCTCACATGAAATAACCCAAATGATTGATTCTCTCCTCCAAAGGTCTCTCCTCATGCTTGAGCCGTATGTCGCCTCTTAGTACATGAACATTTTGACATGAAGGATCATTATCTACTACATTATTAACATTTTAGCTGACGGTAACCCCACAACTACGATGAGGAAATGATTGAGTACTGCTTCCTTTTATGAATGCCTATAGCCTATAAACACCAAGGATGACACATATTGAGCCGTAGGATATGTGCAGTCATTTTGATAATTTTGATATCAAGCTGCAGGAATTTAAAAATAAAATAAATCCGATGTGAATTTGCATGCAATTGTTGTGCTCGAATTAATGTTGCTTGGCATCCGAAACATCAGCACTGTCGCAACTTTTTTAGCTAACTATGCTTTAACTTTATTATTGGTAGTTCATATATATTATGTATATATAAAAAAGCTAAGGGTTATGAATTCCAAATTATATTGCTAACACTCTTTATAATCTCAACCGCAATCACTTTTTTTTACCTTGTTTTACAGTATACGAGCTCGTATAGCTGTGGAATTGCATTTCACGTCAAAATATTTTTTTAACTTATCTTTAAAATCATGGCAAATATTCCAAACTCAGGATTCCGACACACTTTTAGATTTATTTGCATAATTTGATTCAGAGCAATTTTTTTAATTGTTCTTATACTAAAATAACAGTGCGTGATTCCTTCCATAGAAACGCAATAGAACTTTCGTAGCAGCTTTTCATCATTCGTTTGCGGCGCCACTCACCTACCAAAATGTGACTGGCATTAAAATATTAAGAAGCCTTTTCTTATATAGTTTTTTTTCTTTTTTATAACTATCACTTAAGCTGAGCCACAATATTTTCGCAAGATAATTCTTCACAATCAATGATTCTATTCAGTGAAGCCTTAATGTTGTACATTTTACTGCAAAATATATTACTTCTATTATTACATATTTTAAAGAATCAATCATGGAAAGACTCTGGCCTTGATCGTAAAATCACGGAAAAATAGCAAAAATGGATATTATTTAGTAATAAGACTAAAAAAATGTACTTAACAAAATTATTTCATGGATATTATATAATAATAGGAATAAAACGTGTACTCAGCAAAAATTGTGGATGGCCATTGAGTGCCTCAAGCAGTTAATCACCAACTACGCAAATGGAAATACATAAAGGAGGGAAAATAATTTTCCTTAAGCTCTACTTCGATTTTTATAATAGCTCTTGCAGAGTACGCCAATAGAATGCAAAGGCTAAAAGACAAATTTTTTTTCTATTTTGTGCTAACCTTACTGTTATTTATGTCTTGGTCATTTATTTTGGGAGAAACGGATGATTTGTTTATGTTGATTACATTGAGATACTTTTTCGATTGTTTTTCTTATTGCTCAAGTCTCTCCTTTTGCAAAAAGTAATTTGGTAAAAATATTAACAAACTCTTCATCGGCATGTCCTCGGGTTAATCGAGCTGACGTTCTTCAGCTCTCTCATGATGTTTTCTGATTTCTTCATTTATTCATCATTTATCCTTATTAAAACACAGAGACCGTAGTACTTTTCCACGGATGCTAGATGGTACCGTGCGTTCTATATTACCACATCATTAGGTCATAATAGTACCAGATGATGTCGGTGAAAAGCATCGTACTAATAAGCATCAGTGAAAAAATACACGAACTGTTGTATCTGTATTTGATTTCCTCGAAGTGAAGTCTCAAGCATTTGAATTCAATGCTAGTTTCTCATCCATACGGGTAATGTTAGGTATAGGTACTTCGGAACGAGAAAAATGGACTCCTACTAAAAATCTACCCTGGACCCATGGTGAAAGGCAGCAAATTCACCATTAGGAACTGGTGGCGCAGACGAAGTGAGTCGGACCGGCATCAGCTGCCACAGCTGCGGGCGAGAGTGAAATTCACGGAATCGGTCTTAGTACTGCGATGTGGAAGGCAACGGGAAACCACCAAATAATTCTCCCTTGAATACGCAGCCTTGCCTTGAATTCAAATATAGTATAATGGAAAGATATGGGCTACAGTAAACCAATGCTAGGATTTAAATACGGATGACGATGATGTATACGTGCACTAAAATGCTGTTTCACTTCCATTCATTCTGCATGGTTTTTATGAAAAGTATCGGGAAAAGTTGCGGAATAATTGATTTATTACAGATATTGCTACAATGCTTCGAAATTCTTCTAAATACATCCCCTGAGCGTCGACACACCTATGCTTGGGGCTTTTCCACGCCACTGTTAGATGGATTCCGGCAGGTCCTTAAGGGCACGCGTGCAAGCTTCTTTGACGTCACCCAGGGTCTCATCGCTGTGACTTTAGAGGGAGTATTTCACTTTTGACAATAGGGAATAGTCTACTGGTGCCAAGTCGGGACCGTAAGGGGGCTGGGGAATCGTTGCGATACTGTTACAGGTCTTCGAAAGCAGGCACTCGACACTGCTCTAGTTCGTCCGTGAAGACTTTCGGGACAAGTTTAGCGCAGATCTTTTTCACCGTCAAATTGCCAGTGATAATTTGTGTACTGTCATATTATCAATGCCAATACGATTTGCAACCATACGCACTCAACCGATGGTCTAAAATTCAGTGCTCCACCCTCACGTAAGGAAGAAATTGTTGCCGTTACTTTTTAAACCAATCTTGTAGCTATCCCTCTGAAAATGATTTAATTGAAGATCTCTCTTTACAATACTGTGATATATCCATGTAATTCCGTCGGTTGCTTTCATTAGACTTCTAGATTTTCTATCGTTAGTCAATACGTCCATAGATATTTCTTTGTTCTTTCGACTCACCAATTTATCGGATTTCCTCTCCCTCTGAGTAATAGTAGTGTCAGCCGAAATACGCCCTGTGGACAGAGCATTTTTTCGACTTCTAAATGTGGTTATTGTGTGTAATTGGTGTAATTATAGTAGCTTGTGTGAAACTATATCCTCTTACTGAATTTTTCGTGTTTTACAGCGATACGTATCGTTGTTCGTGTTTCATTTTCTAGTTTGTATTTTCTGGAGACTGTAATCAATACATGCCAAGGAAGAGATTTTTCCCAATGAGAGATTGGAGGAAGTGGATACGCAAAAATCGATATATCAACGACGAGATTCTATGCCTTTCAGTGATCAAATTCACTATTACTTACATATACTTTTCCTGGTTATAGAATTTGACAGATTTTTAATTCGTCTTACACTAACTCTGCAACCCATTTGAAAAGTCGCTAATTAAATTGCGCCGTTGCCAATCTGACTTTTTGAGCCGAATCTCAGCCCATTACGTAAATTTGTGGTCACACCGATACAACAACCAAAGTTGAAGCTCTCACGACCTTCCGCTCTCCGCTTGGCGTACCGCGCGCTCTGGTCATATCGACATCCTCCGGTAGACAATGAACCATCCCTTTTGTGCCTCATTCATCTGCCCTTCTAATCACGCCGCCCATTATCCTCCCTTCCCCTCCCCATTCCCTCATTCACCACCTCATTCATTCGTTCATTCATCCGTCCTCTCCCCACTCCCACATATTCCTTCCTCTCCTCTACCTTCCTCCCCTCCTCCCCCATCACCATCCTCCAGTCGGCGAAGCAACCGCATGACCGGACCCTTGTCATCCATCTTCCCACAGCTTTTTTCTTCTCCTGGGCACCGACCAAATTGCACCCCTGCGGGAAAGAAAAGGGGAGAGGAGGAAGGGAGAAGATTTTCTTTTCCCTCCCTCTGCTCTCCACCCGAGCACCCAAAGTCCCCATTCCTCCCCTTTCTCGAAGATTCCCACTCCATCTCATTGTGAGGTAGCTCTCGAGCGTGGTATCTAGCCCTCTCGCATTTTTCTGCACCTTCATCCCTCGACTCTTTACCCTATTCTACCTCTCTCCCTTGCCTCTTCAATCCCCTCTCCTCACCTATAACCGCTCCGCTTATACCTCGCTCCTGCCAGAGTTTCTCATTTTCTCGCGGAATTCTCCGAGAAAAATAAAAGATATCCCACCCCCCTCGCTCGAGATCCTCTGAGCAAACTTTTTTCCCTGCGACAGGCTTTTTTCTTTTCTCGTTTCATTACCTTCACATTTTTTCCATCGCTGTCGCTTGCCTGCTCCTCGCCTGTTAAGTTGGTGCGTTACCAGCACGGTCGTTCATCAGCACCCTTCCGTTCGCGGCCCTCTTTCACTGTACCCTACTGCATCTCGTCGGGTTTCTTGCGAACGTCGGTCGAGCACGTGCTGGATTAAAATTGGAGTTTGTGTTTCATTTTCACTATCTAAGTTTTTCTGAAAGGTTGCCATTTATGCCGGCTCTAACGTGCGCCTTAAATGAACGCACTAAGATCAAGAAATGATTAAAAACCAACGGGTAATTAAGCGGTGATTTCTTTTTTTAATTTTTGACTCTTTGCTATACACGTGAATGTTTGCTTGACTGTGGTGTTATGCGCAGACGGTTGGTAGACTTGATTCCCATTTATGTGGCAGTCTTTCAATCAAATAACTGTGCGCAGTTATACTCTCTTTCCTATGCTATTCTACGTTTTTTGCGTCTTGATATTTATTCCTTCTAGCAACAATCTTTATTTAGAATACGAATTTGTCACTTGTCCTTCTTCAAAGGACCATTTCCTTTATTATGCTCTTAAGAAATCCATTTATCTCGAGGCGTGCCCAATCCATCTATTTGTCTTTCATATGGCCACATGTTCTTTTCTTTTCTACTCTTCTGAATGCTCCCTCGTTTCCCATTTCATCAGCCCATTTGATCTTCAGCCCTCGCCTCAGGCACCTTATTTCGAAGGCTCTTTCCCTGACCTGATTCTCTGACGGTGTATACATTCTCGGTCCATATAGTGCCATATTTTTCAAGAATATTTTACGTTTTGGCTCGTAACCATATCTGCTTTGCTCATATCGTACTACAGTCATATCTTTATCATAAACTTTCAAATCAGAAGCCTTGTTGGTTAGAGTTATTCAACGCTTGATGCCTGTTGAGCTTTTTCCATCACATGTTATGCTGATTCCGATGCAGATGAAAGTTCTAAATTTTTTCCTCGTACCGGAGCATCCGCCTTTAGCTTTTCTCTTCCGTAAACTAGGATTTTATTAGTTTTCATCTTTATTTCTGTTTTCAAATTGTAGCCTAGAGCTATTTGATGAATGACACTCAAGATGCCTGGAGGTATGCTCGATTTTCTGCTGTAACAGCGACGTCGTCTGCAAACCTTGTGTCTGTATTTCTTCCCCAGCCACCTAAGTCCTTCAATGCTCAGTCATTGATCTACTTTTATTACATCTCCGAATTAAAAGTGCATAATATTTCCTGCTCCTTTCCTACTCCTTCATCGTTTTCTGGCATTTTCGCAATGATGTGACCTGGTTATGGTACACAGGATAGTAGGTTCTTCATTGTTACTCATTTAAAATTTTCTCAGAAATTTCACGTATTTCTCAATTGATTTTAAAGGCTTTTTTTTCCTAAATTTCCAACAAAAATTAAAATTTCTCGCTGTGGATCACCGCAGAATTAAAAGTAGGTGGTGCGTTCAAACTTCGTGGTGGTCCCTGACGAGGATTTAGTATTATTTCTGAGACAGCAACAGCACGTGTGCGCTTGATTTCTTATTTATGTCTTGCTTTGGATTTGAGTGACCAGAGACGCGAGATTCATTTTCCACGTGAATCACTACGCAGGAATTGAATCTAGGTTTTTGTTCTGACTGTTTTTAAATACCACGTTTTGCGTCAAACGGCTGGCTAGTTAATACTAAAATGGTTTCACTTGTTTTTGTTCCAACGTTAAGCATTGTTGTCCTGTCGTGTTATCACCTGCAAAACTTTATATTTATTTTTTATTTACGGGATCGATCCCTTAGTCTATCTACTTTCGTATTGTCTTATGAGTACATCAGTATGCATCCGTCGCTCCAGAAATCAGCTGTCCCAGGTCATTTTATTTTGCTGACTCCTAAAAACATCCTAATCCTGCCTGGTCATCTATATGCTCGCATTTTTCTGTCTGCCATTCATTCCTAAGGATCTCACGTTTCATATTCATACTCCTACATTTATGCCCACGCAGAGGCCTGATCGGGTGAGTTTATGACCCCAGTAGCACAGAAACGTTTCACCGGAATATGCATAGCAGTATTTTGTAGGGAGCCTAATGTCATTGCTCACCGTTGTCTTCCTTGTTTCCACTAAATTGACCAATTCCGTGAAATTCAATCTCGCGACCTAGGGGATAGTGTCGTCCGAGTATTTTCAATGATAATCCAATTGCGAGGTAGTGACTTTTTAAAAAGCTAAACATTAATAATGGACCTACAGAACTTGAACATTTAGTGACGAAATTGCTACCTACCGCCGAAGTGTGATTCTTAGTTTTTTAGTATTATTTAATTGCAAATGTCTAAATTCTCATGAAAAATGCTTCTTAGAGCATAATTAGTGTTAGTATACTTTTAAGGAACTCTTTCAGTTCTTCATCAATCAAACATAGCCGTATGTGAACTCTAATTAAAAGTGGTTCATTCTTAATGCGTATGAAATTATACATATTTCTTTATTAAAATTGCATTTCTCTAGGCAAACACAGCCTGGTATGACCGCATCCACTTTGCATCTGTTCGAGCAAATTACCACATTTGAGTAATTAAGGTAAATTTTATTTATTTTTAATAATTTATGTGAAGTAGTATATCTCTGATACCGATTTAAAAGCAGTTTTTGAGAAAATTCTATCTATTCAATAACAGGCGCGAAATTGCGAATGCAAAATCAAGTTGTGCAAGTTCCATGAAGGCATTTCTCAAATGTGATGATTAGGTTGATTGATTTTTCGACCGAAAGTAAAGAGAAATTTTGAATAATTACGGGTAACTTTTGCTTTATTCAACCGAATAAATTTTAATTAGGAACCTGAAACCCCACGACACATCTTTCTTAATTTATGTACACCTGTATTCAGAGAGTTCAGAGTAGTAAAAAGTAGTTGTTTTTTATGCAACGAATAAATACGCAGCTTGACCTAACCTTTCTTTGTTTGTCTTAGTTTCCTTTCTGTGCGTCACCCTTTGTGTTTAAACGTGCCATCGTAGAGTCGAGGCATTTCATTCTTTCATCTTGACACTCCTATCGGGAGATCCACGCTAAATTAAACCGACTCAAACGTGCGCGACGAAGGGGACCCCTTCCCTGTAACGAATCACCGGCAGACACAACGTGAATAATAGGTTTTTTTCCCGTGCACCTGTAAGAGCTTCGAAATAATGTTCCATCCACTTGTTCGTTTGTTTTTTTGTGCTCTCGCTTTTCGATTCGTCAATTTTAGGGGCTAGCGGCGTAAGGGCGCGTGCGGGAAATACAGAAATTTTGGGGGAGAGAGGAAGGCTGGAGGGAAAGGTCGAGGACGTTAGGGAAGGAAAGATAAGAGGGGTCGGTTCTATTGAATGAATCTTCTGGGTGAATAAGGGGGAGTGGTTGCGATGGGCTGCTTCTGTGTGTGTGGTAGAATGGGTGGGAATTGGTTTCCCAGAAGGAAGCGGAGAGTGAAAGAAGCTGGCGTAGGAGGAGTTTGGAGAAAAAATCGGATGTGGAGTGGTCCAGAAAGCAAGGGAATCGGGAGACGGAGAAGGATGTAGAAGTGCATGTATACACGGTGAAATCCAATTTCTGTAATTTGGTGGAGAGAGACTTAGAACTAAAAAGAGATAGCTCCAGGGAATATCGAGCGAGTAGCAGGAAGACATGCGCAAGTGTTGAGGAAAATAGCTTATATTATTACGTAAAGGTGGTAGTCACTAACAATGGAGAGAGGATGAAAGGGGTTCTCATTTCGAAAAAAACAAGAAAATTCTCGGAGGGGAAGCGCAGGTTTATATGTACCTAGATAAACTTCCTTGCGCGAAGAATTGCAGCATTGGATTAAATTTTGTTTAACGTTCAGAATAGTGATGAGAAGTAGGAAGATTCTGAAAAGTGCCACTTATATAAAGTTTAATGACGCACCTTGCAGATGACAAACTGCATGCGACCCAGCGTAGATGGACTCTTTTGTGAGATACAAGTTCTCCACAAGTGAGTGAAATGAATTACAGTTTGGGTTTCATATGAATTCCTTGTGTGTATTTTGCTTTTTAAAGGGTGCTTTTGGCATCTTAATTTGCAAACGTCCGACACACATCAAGATACGTCTTTAATAACAAGACGTACGATAATAATGTGCATTAAATTATGCATGGTAATATTTTCAGCTTGGGTGGAGCTGCAGGTGCCCAGAGTGCCTTGCCCGGGAATCGATCCCGGTATCCTACGGTCAGTAGTCCGAAGCTCTAACCACTGGACTACCGCGACCCACACATATATATATATATATATATATATATATATATATATATATATATATATATATATATATATATATATATATATATATCGGATATATATATCTATATATATATATATATACATACATATATATATATACACATACATATATACACACATATTTATACACAAATATATATATATATATACACACACATATATATTTCTATACACACATATATATATATATATATATATATATATATATATATATATATATATATATATATATATATATAATTAGCTATCAGCAGATAAACCTCACCGACGATACTGTACGATAACTGTACGATAATATTATGCATGAAATGAGGAGGTTAATCCTCTGATAGATTTATTGAATTCTCTAGATTCCACAGTGAAAAAAAATTATGGCCCGATTAGAATTTTAAGGATTATTTTTTCGTTGATATTTTATTATTGAAGGAGTCTTGTTCTTTGGTGTTTTTCATTCCGCGCAACTGTATGTGTAGTCCTAATTTAAAACGCCACACTTATATGCCACAAATTCAAATCGCAGGTCAATATTTCCTTCTCTGTAAATGAAAATACTCCCCAGAAAATATTTTTGCATGTAATTGTGATTGAATCAATAAATAATAGTATTATATAAAATTTCAACAAATTAAAATACAACTAATAATTGACGAAAACAAAGTGAAACTTTCTATTTAATTTTCCAAAATTCCCAAAAAAAAATTTTCTCAGAAACACCCCATGTTAAACCGAATTTTCTGTTCGAAAGCTCCCATTTGATCGTAACTAATTCAGTAGCATAAAATGAGATAGGTGGTATAAAGTTTAAATTAGTTTTCATATTATTAAATTTATTTTCGCATGAGTGGAATATATTTCGATGCACGTGAATGGTAACTTTGGCACTACCGCGGCACTTTGTGTTCTGTTGCTGTTGTCATGTACATGAATGCACCAACAAGCAAATCGATGGGTTATTATCTATGATATTTTGCCAGACCAAACAATCTATATGAAGATATCATTCATTTTCGTAATCTCCCTCGAGGTAGAGAATGGTAAATGAAACCTTGAATAAAAATCGCCATACATAAATTTCCTCGTAGTCGTTGTATAAACCCTTTTTCATCCACTAATTATCTCCACTCCGCATTAAGTTAAATATAATTCTAAGGTGGCAAAAACATGAACGTCTTTAATAACATTTATGGGAGATTTACGGCCGATATTTTGCTCTTTGAATTATTAACTATATTTATGTTTTACTGATCTTTAGCGTCACGTCAAATCTGAATTTACCTCCTATGATATTTCAGACGCTATTCAACTTCGTTGTTATAACCGATAAATTTCTCATTCATTATTAATTTCACACATTCATTATGCTCAACCCCATTAGGGATGCCAGTGTTGCGAGATCGTGCGTGAGGTGAATTCGGAGTGACGTTTTACCGTAACTTAAGAGATTCATCTGTTTCCGCGAGAGCGTCTGAGAATGTAGAGGTTTACAATTGGATTAATCTTAAAGGGCATAGGAAAAAAATGAAATATTGTCATAAAAATGTTCAACATCGAGAAATTAGTTGATGATACTATAATTTTTTTCTCTTTTTTTTTGCTGATGACATTTTTTAGCTCAATTTTAATTGCAATATGACTTTTGCGTTGGGTGAAGAAATTTTGAGCACTGACTTTTTTCTATTGTGACTTAAAATCTGTCTTCCATACTGGAAAAACACTAGGTGTTTCAAATATTTAATAACATACTATGCAGAATCTTAAGTACAAATAATATCCAAATCCTCGCAAAAACGTTTGAATATATTACATGAATTTACAGTAACATGTTGTACCTATTATCTACTTAAATACAAGATTTATCATATCGTTCAAATTTACTCCGTAAGTATTACAAGTAATCAAAGTTTTTATCGTAGGTAACGAATAACGATTTTTATGACTATTTATTTACTAGAATGTTTTGCTTTCAATCAGTTAATGTTCATCATCAGTGGTTTGAAGCATTCTTCAATGCGTAGCGACATTGATGGAGGTGCTTTTCGATGAGATGCAGAGATACCAAAGGGAACGGAAGGAACTGTTTTTCTACCCCATTCTAACTATAATGGTATTCTGCCGCCAAATAATGTTCTCTGGGGTCCAGTGTATTCTGCCAACCCAAAGCACGTGCTCCAACGTATTATATCGGGGTAGTTTAAAAGGCCCATGCAAATTCACAGAGCTGGCACCACTACTGCTTATCAAATTTATTTCCAGTTGGTAACATCTCTTGAAGTACGTGTAACGCACTCGAAGTTTAAGACATATCGGTCTATCTCTGTGTGCGTAGCATTCGTTTGAATCTAACTAGTCAAGTGATTTCCAAAACGGATGAAAAAGAATTTTGTCCTGGTTTAAAATTATTTTATGAAAGTCAAACCATTTTCGGATTGCCCGTATGATTCTGAATATTTTAGACGTCCTGTTGAGATCACTACTCCATGCATCAAATATTAAATTCATAGTATTGTAATGAATGATAGAATAGTGAGGATGAACTGGATTGATTTTCCTATCGGCATCTTGAATTAATGGATTCGTAATATTTTGCATTTTCATTTAGGCATGAGAAAGCTATATGCAAAATGGGTGCCACGATCGCTCACAGTAGCTAGGAATAATCTTCATTACCAATGTGGAAAAGCTACTTACTATCACAGGTGCTGTAGCCTGTTTGAAATCTGAGTTGCAAGCAAAACGTCTGCAACTGGTCAACAAAAAAGAGCTTCTCCATCACGAAAACTCACCAGATCACTCCTTTGCTGTTGTGGCCGCTTGTTGAGGAAGGTTGAGGAAGTTACGCTTCCAACTCCTTCATTTCCTCACTCTATACTCTAGATTGGGCTTCCTCGGACTACGATCTGTTCCTCAATACACAGAAATGGCTGATAGGTGGTAGATTTAATTCAAATTCGGAGGTGGTTGCGGAAATAAATATGCCTATTTTACAAAGTTGGAAAAATCACACCAGTTGCGATGGTTCAACAAACTCGATCAGCGTTGAATAAAGCGTCAATTTAAAAGGAGATACTTTTGAAATATTGAGAGAAAAAACTGGTTTATCCCGAAAAATTAAGTAGTTTTCATTTTTGTATAGACCTTTTGAATTACTATTTGAAACCTCCTTTTGACCGGAATGTTCCTCTATGTTTCATTTTATTGTAATATCCATGACCTCCGCTTGCCAAGCTTACTCAATATTTAATAATAACCTTTCTCTGTTTAGATAGGTTTTGTAGCTATGTCATTTAAACTTTAAGAAAATAGGACGAGGGCACAGCGTATATTTTGCCTTTCAATTTGCTTGAGGAAGAACTGATATCTGCAGACCAAGACTATTCAAGTTTAATGAAAAATACTGGTGAGTATTCTACAATAATCTAGTAAGTAGATTGGGTTATATCAAGTTTTGACTTGTGGATTCTAACACTTGAAACTTATCGTCTAACTCAAGTTCAAGTTAATTATTTAATTTTTAATACCACTTTGAAATTCTTATGAGATTTACGAGACCATTGAAATTGCAATAATTTTGCTTTTCTGAGAAGAGACGCATTTATCCGAACTCTAAAAATTCAGATAATCGCTGAAGGTTGAGTTGAAATTTACTCGCCTTAGCTCAAACTCGTTTGGATTAACGGTGAACTTAAACATAGTGCTTTCAAGTGCGTGTCACTTGATGATTAGGGACGGTAAGTGATAGACTCAAAGCTTGGAAGTTTAGAAGTTAGCTGGAGCAAAGCGGTCATCATAGTTGAATTTAGTGTATTCAAAATCCCTTGATTTAATCATTCTGACAATGAGATCTCGTTGGAAGGCAACGGCGAGCGGTGTTACTCGACGGCGCGCGGTCGAGACCACCACCTCATTGAAGGGTGGTGCTATGGCGTAAACTGAAATGATTGTGGGATAGGACCGAGATGAGGGATTTGAGGGGAGCGAAAACTGTCGTCAGTAAAACGGCTGACATTTAAGGTCCTGTGTGACAGGGAAGAGTGACAGGGGAAAGCAGAGGCTGAACCGAGGCGGGAGACACTTGGCTGAGATGCCATATTCCGGCTGGGCTTCTTAATCCTCTTGTGGATTGAGGTTTAGATGTCGCTCATTGTGAGATAAAAATCAAATATTTTTTGCACCTTGTATCCATTTCGCATTCATTGGATTTTTGCAATTCATGTCGGAATTATTGTACCTGAGTCCGGGTGTAGAAAACATCTGTCTTTTTTGTCAAATGATTAAGCTACAAACTAAGCGTATCGGTAAAAACATTTAAATTCCAAGATGATTCCAGTGAAAATTTTAAGGTCTCAATTCACGTATTATCTACTTTTTCCTGCAGTCTATAAAAAATCTACCTGTACTAATTATCATGAAATATTTTTGTAGATTCTAGTGTTTTTTTAGTTGACAGTTAGCGATTATACTCCTCGGCAAGTCTCGAAAAAAGTACGGAACCATTTATTTCCTATCATATCGTACGGCGCAGGAGAGAATATTTGGGTTGTTGAATAATATTTTTTGGCGTCAATAATGACCCGACTTGATATAATATCTGTGCTGAGTAATATCTCTTCTTCACTCTTACCAGGTGATTACTCGCAATCCACAACTCGCTCGCGTACATTTCCAATTTTTTTCACTTTTATTTTTTAATACTTGAAAGGTTGGAGACTCAAATATTCCAAATAAATGTAAATGCATTGCTAAATAATAAATGAATGGCAAAAATTAATTTCAAAAATTGATGATTTTACACGGTATATTTTAGCTGCATGGATCTCTAGCTAGCTAGATGGAGCTCATGAAACTTTCATATGCTGTAGAATCAATCCTCTTTCATACATCTCCATGTTCTTTACAAATCCACTTGTCCAGTTTGAAGCTAGAAGATTTTATGAAGTTATTACAAGTTCAGGTACTTACAAGTTTGAATTATTCTCTTCTTGGAGTTTATTTCTATCAATGTGGTGCAATTGTTTTTAGAAAACTTCACAAGTTTCAGGAATTTGGTTATGTTTTACCCACCTCAACTGTCGCATGAATGAAATTGGTCAAGGATATTGAGTCCCCCACTCCCGTAGGGAAGGGAGGGGGAGATTATATCGACTCGTTTGTCCTCTTGCATTGCATAATCCAGCAAATATGCTCATAACAACTGAAGTAAATGATGTGTGCACAGTTGTAATAATGGATCTTTTTTGTTTATTCTCTCGGTGAAGAGGGTGACCAGTTAGTAAACTTGTTCTAACACAAAATAAGAGTTTTCAGTCATAACATAGAAAAACTGCCTCCCAAAAGAAACATGTAATTTATTATGAGAGAGGTCCCCTATTTCCTTTACCTTAAAGGTATAGTATAGTGTCATGATTACTGTCATTATACCTTGAAATTTTACATCTTTAGATATTTCCCTTTTTTTAAGATACGCATAATGTCCGGATGATTCATATCACTATTGAATGTTACACATTTTGGCACTAAAATAGGAGTCACTCACCAGAGCTTTAGGCTGGTCTTGGTGGGCCCCTTTGGGTATAAACGCGGGCATCTTTAAAAATCCATTAGTTTTCTCCTTTCATTGCCAATAATTCATCAAAAATAAAACTTGCCTTGACCCTGTAGGCGTACACTATACTATCATCATGATTAAAGAATCGATCAGATAGCTTCAAGTTATTTCCGAAAAACTCAAATTCTTACGTTCCAGAGAAACAAATACGCATTATTCCAGCTAAAATTAATCTGATTAAAAAATATCATTGTAACAAAATAGTTCTCATATGATTCCGATCTTATTTTTTCCTCATAGACATCCCTGAAATCATATTTGTTTATCGTATATGCGCCATTATAATAATTTCTGTCCATGCCTTTTAATTATGAGAAATCGCAAATCGAGCAAGCATGATTAAACATGATTTATTATAATTTCTCCAAGTTAAATCATAAACCTGATTAAAGCTGCGGTATTCCGTCTATAATAATTAGTAGTACCTAGAGAAACACCTATTCTTGGAATATTCGCCATAACTGCTCATTACCTTTGCATTACGTCACCTGTGAATTTCGGCTGGCTCTGCCCCCGGGTGCTGAGCGTTCGGAAGTCAGGTAATCTAACCATTGTTTGATTTTCGTCGGTGCACGTTATGCGATCGGGGTACCGGAAAATTGGACGGATGCTCGTATTTCATTTCAAAAATCTCTCCCTTTGGATTGCTCAGAATTCCTCCCCTTACAATAACATTCTGCTCATACACATAAGGAACAACTATTCATGGCACTTATCGACCTATTTCACTTAGAAATTACCCAATTTAATAAGGATTAATTATAGCATACATCCCGTTAATTTTGGCACACGATGAATTGACTATAATTCCTTTTTTTAATGTAATTGAAAGAAAAATTCAATTTCGAGACATAAAAAAACATTGCGGCATATGTTATTTATTAAGAATGACGGAATATGTATTCCTGATAAAATGGGAAAATTATTTTTGCCACACTTACCGTATTTTAGCCTTAGCATAATTGTCGATTTCAATCGTGAGAAAATGTCCAGTAATTGAAAAATTCTTTAAATACTGATTGTTAAAATTGAGGTACTATTACATATGAATTTTGTACTCATAGATTTTCATATTTGATGGATTAATTTTTGACCCTGCTAAAGATTAATTCTATAAAAGAAAGAATCTCGAAAAAAATGCAAAAAAACATATTCTCGACGAACGTCATTTTGCCATTTAGAATTTCCATTTGTGTTATCATCTTCGATTAATTGCCGGTGATCGATCTTAACGAGCAGAGAAGTCAACCCCCCCCCCCCATAATCTCACCGTCTCCCGTTTTTAAATGCAAGGTTTGCATAAAAAATTAAAACTCTTGACCCAGCTCGTCCCTATGAGCCCACGAGGTACAGATTGGGGAGAGTGAGAAGGTTATGAGTACGAGGTGACGTGAGAGTAGGGTTTGGAACGGTGAGAGGAGGGGGAAATGATCGGGGGGAATGAATGGAGATGGAGGAGCAGAAGGGAGGAGAAGCGTAAGAAATGATCTTGAAGAGGTGGGCTGAGGAAATAATATATAAAAATGCGAGCCCTAGCCAGGGAAAGGGTTGTGGGCGAGGCGTGTGGGGTGGGAGGGTGACGGAGGGGAAGAGTGGGTGCAGAGCAAAGGCCTCAGGGCTCGCGCGAGGGAAGATGTGGGAGGGTTGGAAGGGGGCGGAGGGAGTGCGAGGGAGGGAGGTTGGAGAAGCCGGCGGTTCGTGGGCTGGATATCCGGGAGGATCGTAAATCGAGGAAAGGGGCGGAGGAGGAGGAGGATTATGGCGGTGAGAGCGAGAGAGGGATCAGCGGGGCCGAGGGGAGATTGCGAATGGGTGGGAGGTGGTTTTAGGCGGGGACGTTTCCCCGATGGTGAGGGAGAGAGAGAGAGAGAGAGAGAGAGAGAGAGAGAGAGAGAGAGAGAGAGAGAGAAACGTAGTGCAGATAGCGTCGTCCGCTCTCACCCGCCCTCTCCTCCCCTTCCTTCTAACCACCCACGGCCCCCTCCCGGGGAAGAGAGGGGAGACGACTGCTTGTGTTTGTGTGTTGGTATGTGCGAGAGGGGGATGAGAGGAGTGAGAGCAACATGCGTCCCTTTTTACCCTTTCCTCTTCCGCTCCCGCGCAAGCCCAGCTTTCCCTTCCTCTTTCCACTCTTTCTCCCCCATCCATCCTCTCTATCTCTCTCTCTCTCTCTCTTTCTCCAGAGCGGCCGAAAAGTGCGGTATTCGGAGGTGGGCGGGTCGAGTTGGCGGTAGTGGCTGAAAGAACCTGGTCGACATTTCAGATTAAGTCCTTGGGGGATAGCGGGAGTGGAAAAAGGCAGTACTCAAAATATTTGGTGTTGTTTTTCTAGGGTTTTGCAATTCTTAGGATATTTCTCTCCACGGGGACTACCCGTTGGCACCAGGCAGCCTGGTGACCCAGTCGCTAAAGTTCTTGGAGCAAGGGTGGTGAGCAAAGAGCGTCCTGCTTCGGGAAGTCAAAGGAGTAACGCTTGGAATGTAACAGGGTATACCATCATCCTTAATCTAGCCAGTGGAACACATATCTCGCCGTAAAATGGCAAATACTTCACAATTAAATTTTCAAGAATTTTTCAATGCTGGAGTTAAACCTATAATCATTTTAATAAGCTGACATTAAGTATTTGACTCCTTGGTGATGTGAAATCCCTCTTTGACTTGCCTGCCATTAATGACTGTAATACATAAGTTATTTCAAATAGGCTCGTATAGGCTCTATGGGTTTCGATCGTCGAGTCCCATCAATTTGGAATGCATCTGTGGTCATCCAAACATGGGAGTTTGTCTTTTATGGGGTCAGATTTAACAGTGAAACAATGAAATACACAGTCCACTCCATTCTGAATGCTTGGTGTTTTGCCCTTCAACCTTGTGGATTAAGCTCTAATTCATCAAGGAAATAAATTTGATGCACCTAATTTGCAGACCCCGAATTCCACGCCCGGAAAGTGTAACCGAATAAATATGAGTGTGGAGGAAGAAAAAACTTGACAGGTGTCACGACTGTTTTATTTTTGTACAAGCGGTCTCATATACCATCCGCATCATCACGTACATGTTTATAAAATTATTCATTGTCTACGTATTGAGGCACAGGAATTGGGATTCCTGGACATGAGTTTTCATAACGTCGAACTCTGAAACTTTGAAATTAAAATATCAGGTCGTCAGGCAAATCTTCGCTCCCTTTACTTGATTATATTGGAATTCAATGCGGCTTATACCACTTCATATTTTGAACTAACCAGCCCCTTTTTGTATTGTGCTTTTTCAAGCGTAAACGAACAATTCATCGGTAAGAACATTTTATAGCAAAAATTGAAAAAAATTAGATATCACAAAATACAGCTATTTCATATCTTATATTATAATTACATTATTGGAATAAATACAAATTGAAGGAAATAGAAAATTAAGAAAGATTTTATGGCCTTGATAAGCTAATGAGACTTCCTCATCCCAAATTATATGGAACAAATTATATACAGGTACTGTATTATTTAATACCGTTATCACCAACCTTTTATGTTCTAACGTTGTCGCTCTTATTGATCAAACTATCATAGGTCGGCCGGTTTTCCGAAAAAATTGGCAAAACTAAATGTAGTGTGTAATTTAAGGGAAATAACTTCCCCTTTTTTGTATCAGGAGTATTTTCTGAATAAACTTATTTCGGACGAGAAGCTAAATAACCCTAAAAAGGAAATATGTTGCGGGTATTTAGGCGTACATCTTCAATTTTAGTGCAGAGGAATTATTATCGAAAAATAATGCATCATATAGCTTAAGTAGAGTAAAAACGATAAGTTTTTGGCTGTAAGATTGATCAGTTTATCGATAATCTCTGAATTAAACTTAAAGTTCTTTTTTCTTTGTTTAATACTTTATTTGTTATCTCCACGACGTGAGAAAATTAGTAAAATTTCCCACTTAACATATGTTGCATATTACTTGAATCTTTACCTGAGGTTTTCTTAAAGTACGGTGTATATCCCGACGGAGATCGCTGCTAAAGAAACCAAATCTTCATTGCTAGAATAGAAATAATATTAGTTGGTGTCTCCATTGACCCACTGTATCGTTCTTTGCATGGACCTTATTTTGCTTTTTTTGTGAGGAAGAGACCACTTGCGTTAGTCGAGTCCCTGGGTGGACCGGCTGGCGCTTCCGTTTCAGCCTCATATGGCGTTCCCCGAGGGATAGGGGGAGTTTGGAAGTTCGTTCGCTCGAGGGGAGAAAGAGGTGGGTAGGAAGAGAGAGATAGAAAGAGAGGGGGGCAAGGAAAACCCTGGGCCCCTGGGCAGAGGTGCCGAAGACGAATTGACGTGAGTAAAATGGTCGTCAATTCGAGGTGAGGCGTAAGAGATAATATGACGATCAGGGAATTGAAGGAATTTTTCTGGAGGGAAGAAAAATGTGAGATCCAGAGAATTCAGGTGATAAAATCGATTAATCGAGTAAAGTGGTGTTGGAGTGAAGAGTATGGTAATTGCGCTGTTGTGGGAGAGAATGCGGGTGGCTAGGATTGGTTCAGGATGCGGGAAGAGCAGGTGCGAGGCGCGGGAGACCCATAAGGATTTCGTCGGAAGATTTGGCAAATAGCCCTTCCCTAAAGGGGCCACATGCGATCGCTTATAGGTAGGCAGCTTTCCTCGTACTAGGGACCGCCAGGAGATCGAACGCTAAGCTATAATGGGTCAGATGAGAAACTAGGCGCGGTACTGCAGCCATTCGTGGCGGAGCCTGCTCCCTTGATAGCTCAGCTACGTTGAGTGTTTAGTTCCGGGCAACATTTGGTGGGACAGTAGTATCACGATGAACACATTTTGTGCACTGGGTGGAATAGATTGCCGTACACAAAGGTGAAAGCACTACAAGCAAGTAAGAACGGAAAAACGCTGTTAGATATACGATAGGAAAACTATACATCATATCAAACATGATTCAAAAGATAGCAAGAGTTCATTAATGATCTAAGTATTTAAGATATTTGGACAAAACGTTTAGGCACAGAAAGGGAACGCGACCCAAATGGGCTTAGCTCAGGCCGAGACTATATTGCATGAAAGCACATTAAGGAAACTGAAATTTAATAAGGGGCAGGTATACATTTTAATGGATAAACATTATCCTTTAGGAACTGCTTAAGGGTTTAGGAAAAAGTTGAAGGAAGAGTTTTAATTGACTAATTCGTAGCATTTATACGGGAGGGATTTGACCGGAATGTTTCGTTAGATTAGTTTTAGTTCCCATTCGAAAAAGGGAAAGGCAGCCGAATGTGAGGGTGAAAGAAGAAGGAGTTTGAATTTGCGCAAGTCAAAATGGTGCTTAAGATCATCAACAAGAGGATGGAGAGGAGAAATTATTAATCTAGGATGTGATCAGTTTGGTTTTATAAAGTTGAGATGTACCCGTGATACCTTTGCAATTAGTGAGCTCATTAGTTGGAAGAAACATGATCAGGCTGTATTTATTTGCTCAGCAGATTTCAAAAAGACATTTGATAGAGTAAATTAACGTACTGCAGAAGATTGGAGTAGGTCGGAGAGATAGGCAACTTATCCACAACTTGTAAATGTCACAGTCGGGTGAGAGTGGCAGATGGAGAGTCGGGATGGGCAGTATTAGGAATAGGAAATAGAAAAAGCTGTCCATTATACTCGTGCTTTTCGACGTATAGGTTAATGGAATGATAAAAGAAGCACGGGAGGAGCAGGAGATAGAAATGAAAGTCATCGAGCAGTTTATGAAATAAATAAGATTTTCAAATGATCAGGTTTTAGTTATTTAGTCTACCAAGGGGTTTCAATCGTTTCTGAGCGCATTAGTGTAATAGGTATGGTATGACAATAATGGTACACAAAAAGACTATCTGGTTTTCGATCAGGTGGAAGTCTAAGGTATAGTTACAATTTGAGGACAAAAACTAGAGCGGGTAGAACAATCTAACTTTCTTGGAAGAGTTTTGACTGAAGTGGTCAAAGTTGTCGGGACATCCAAATAAGAATACCTTTGGCAAAGAAGCTTTCACTAGAAGGAGGAATTTGATGACTTAGCCGTTGAGTAAGGATGTTAAGAAAAGATTAACAAAAGCTTTAATGCGGAGCGTGGTTTTGTTCGCCGCGGAAACATGGTCGTTTAAGTAAGGCGATAGTCGTAGATTGGAGGCTTTTTAGAGGCGAGTGTGGAGAAGGATGGGAGAG
Source organism: Hetaerina americana (assembly GCF_022747635.1). Lineage (NCBI taxonomy): Eukaryota > Metazoa > Arthropoda > Insecta > Odonata > Calopterygidae > Hetaerina > Hetaerina americana. Next base: position 9,660,606 of record NW_027286514.1, on the reverse strand, counting down.
GTGAAACAGAAAGGACGAAGAATACTTAGCATGTTGGTGAAGAATAGGGGGCTGTTGAGAGAAATACAAACGAGGCAGGAGGGACGGATATAGAGAATTGCGATTGCCGATGGAAAGTTTAAGACTGTGATTGAGGGGGTAACGGTAAAATATTCGGCATCAACCTAAATTTCCATGTTCCTGTTCGCCCCGTACTGGTTCTACTTTTTCGCTTATGTTATGATTCATTTGACTTAGCAAAACTTTCGTGAGGGGATGACCGCGAACTTTGCCCCTTCCGTCCACATCCACTAAGAGACCCTTAGTGTCAGGAATTATAGTGTTATTACATATTACCATAATGTATTTGCAGGATGATAGTTGGATTAGTCCTCCGAACCTTCCTTAATAGTGTTTTAAACCTGGCTCCAGATCACTTCAATCGTTCCTCCCAGCAGTTGAGTCATAGCAGAACTCATCAGAACATGCAAGACCTTCTAACTCGCCAAGGCTGCACAACTTGAGGAATAAGTCAATACTAATGATCGACCAAAAATTTGATTAGTTGAAAGTTATCTTCGTAATATCTAGATTTTTCAATATTAAAAATTTGATTTACTTTCAGCATTGACTATAATTTCTGGATCTGCGCATTTTTTAAATTTCTATTGACTTTCATCCTAGCCACCAACGAGAAAATTAGTTGCTTTTTAGGTCATTGTGAAAATGAAGGGAATTAGTCATGAAATGGCACTCCGTATGTGATAACCGCAAGCGCTTATTGCTAATGCTCGCGGCAAGGAAGTTGAAATGGCGTAAAACGTTGGCCACCTCAAAATAATGGAGAAAATAAGAGAAGGGTACGGTTACTTCATGGACAGCACGAACAAATGCAGGAATTGATGGACATTCCAAAAATGAATGCACTGAGTGTTGCGGTTGACAAGTTCTCCGAAGCACGGGGCCACATCAAAAGGACCGTAAATTTTCGGATGTTTATTTTGCTTGTCCTGCTGATTCGCAAGCTAGCTCGCGGGCTCTGGGTAAACAACCGTCTGACTGGAGTTCCATATTTTCGCCACTCTAAGCTGCGCTTCGGGAGAAAATAATATATATGTGTGGGTTTTGAAGCAGGAGTGTCACCAACATATTTGAGTATTTTTATATGGTGACAGATTGCAAACGAGTGAATGATGTGTATAATTTCATACGGAGACCATATTTTTTGGAATTTAAAAAAGGGATGACTTCATAGTGTGTACGTGTACCCGCAAACTTCATTCGCAAGTAATAAGGTAAAGAAACTGCAAAAGGTGTTCGTTTCCAAATTCAATCTCTGATTTATTAAATTTGCCATTGCTTTCATTTTTGCCCATCAATTGTTGGAATCCCTTATTTTCAAAGTAAAGAAAATTAGTCAGATAAATACAAATGTCAGACTATATAAATTTCGTCATTCACGAATATTTAAACCACTTAATAATGAAACTATGACTTTAAAATTTAATTTTTAATGCAATATTTTTCTATGACTTTTTGTTATGGAATTCTTTGATGCACATATTTAAAACACCGCGTCCTTTATTAATTTTTTCTATAATGTGAGCATTTTTCGACACAGTGAGTACCAACAACAAGTTGCATACTACAAAAAATCAAATATGACACCGAGGGATAAACTATAGTCTAATAAAAAAATCATTATTAGATAAAAGTATATAGTAGAAGCTTTTGTATGAAAGGAGTCAAAATATTTTTCATTTTTCTGTTTAATTTCCCTGAGAAATTTAATATATGTAATCGTCTGATTTAGGAGTTATGAAAATAAAGTAGCACACGTGTGAATTAATGGGTAGGCGTTCTATGGTAAATTTTATCTTTATCATGGAATTCAAAATGAACTTTCACAAAAAAGACTTAATCAGAAGTTGAATCATTTTGATTTAGGTCTTCCTGTCTATACATGCAATTTTTTTCAACTGCGTATTGTATACGCTTCCAACCTTTGATCATCACCAAGCTGAAAATTAACCGGATAGGTAATTATTCCGTGGCTTCCTCCTCGTTCGATAACTGTCCTCTAAGTCATAAGGTATCCTTTAATCATTCCGTCTGCGCCACTGGTGCTCATTAATTCTTTTCTCCTTTTATCCCCGTACCTGGCGCTTTTGTTATTAAACGGATGAAGGGAGAAGACGAAGCGGAGGGGGTTAGAAATTCGTGGTCAGCACGCGTTGTAATTCGTTGACCGATACGACGAACTTTAAGGGAAGCTGCAAACCATACCTTTCGGAGCGTTCAATGCTCCCCTATCTTCTCCGAGTTTCTTTCCACTTTGCACCTCCCTCCCAGGGCGGCGTGTTAAGCCTGCGGTGGCGCTATTCCCCACTGCCAGGCGATTCATCTAGCGGGGGCGGAGGCCAGAGGTGATTAAAAATGATTTCTGGACGCCGAAATGGGAGTCAATATACGATGACAACACGGCCATTCCTGGATGCGGGGGGGGGGGGGGGGAGGAAGAGGTGGCTGATGTTGATTATGGTTGAGGGGGAGTGGCGGGACGGTGGGTGGCGAGAGTGAAAGTGTGATGAGAAGGTAAAAGGGGCGTGGCGTGGTGGATAATATGTGGCCTCGCGAGGCGGATGGAGTGGATATTGGTGGGTTCGAAGGGATACGGGGGGGAGGGAAGTAAGGTGAGGAGGGATTGAGGGAAATAGAGAAAGGAGGCGGAGGGGGTCAGGGAGCATTAGTCGAAGGGGAATTAATGAGAGATTCCAGCGGCGGTCGAAGAGAGGCGTTTGTGTAGTGTTATCCCCGTGTTTAAGGCAAGAGTGTCGTCCCCCATTTCCTTTCCGCAGGCTTCCTCTTGGTATGGAGGCGTATGCGTACACCACATAACGCTCTACATGAGTGTATGTAATACATAAGTCCCCCGACCATACTCCACTGAATTCGCTACATTCCCCTTCTCTCCCATCCCTTTTTCATTCCACGGCACTCGGTTAATCCAACCGCGCGCTATGTTTTCGTTGTTCCCTGTCGTTCGCATGTGGTGGCGGTGGCTGGCGACCTCTTTTTTCAATATCAGCTTCTCTCAGGCTCCTCTTCTCCCTTCACATCTCTCTCCCCAAACTCATTCATTCCACACAAAAACTCAACTCATTTGGGGTCGTAATTTTATTTGTGTGGAAATATCTGCCCGTGTTGGAATGCTCAAAACCAATGCCCGAGTGTGGTCGCCGTTGTTTTAACTTATTACGTCTGCGGGATTAGTTCAATATATAATGTCATTCATTCTTTTTTACCAACGCAAGAGTAAGCCCACACACTTGCACCAGTGTCGTGGGTTGTGTTGATATAGTACTTCACCTCGAATCACCCCGAAATGATCACTCAAAGTTAATTTGAAATTTAATTGAACATTGCGAAGGTGTCATCGCGTATCCTCATCCTACTATTTAGGTTGATAAACAGTCACAGCGTCCTCCTACTGCATTTTTTCAATACTTGTTGAATCCTGGAATTGTGGCTTACTTTTTATTCCCGAAGCTAGCTTTTTGGCGATGTAAATACTCAGTTCATGTATGGCCAAGAACTGCGTGTGTTGTGTCAAATTCCACTCCGCCATGAGAGCACAATATGTATTACAAGACACCGTGCGTCATTCGACCGCTTGAATCATTCTTAATCATTGAGAAGAGTGCCTTCGTGGCAAAGAGGGTTGAATAACAACTATTTTCTTCATTATACCCTAGCGTGCGAATTCTATGAAGCATTTGACGTCTGCTTCATGCTAATTCCCAAAATGACTGACTTTGTTTGGATTGGTTAATGTAAAATCATTTCTCAGAAGGTACGGTTAGAGAAAGTTGACTAGTGAAAAGATATGTCTCTTAAATTCATGTGGTGTGAAGAAGGCTCAATTCAAAAGTGAAACAGAAAACCCAATAAACGATACAAAAGAAAAGAATATCGGTAAATTTTGGAAGCTGCCTCATTTTAGTTATCATCAGAAAAAATCTGGAATGTGAGAGTTGTCGTACCCCTCTTAAAAATGTCCTGTGGATTAAACGTGGGGACTTCGGCTTCTCATATTATTACTGGGGGTTTATTTCCGATCTCATTTTCAGTATTTTTGTTAAATCATAATATAACTTATTACCTGCATTTATTATAGTTACGTGGAAATATATTCAATTAATTTAGAGTACCAAGCATGGTTGATATTTTAACAAATCTATTTTTTCTCGTTTGTTTTCTTTATTCTGGTATTTGAATAGGCTGGTGTTACATTATATTATTACTTGCATATTTTTTATAGAAGATTTAATTCATTATTTTTTTGCTCATCAAATGTATAAAAAAATGGTTTTGTTCATTAGGTGAGTGATCACTACCGACGGCAGCCGAGATAATTCATCATTGTCATTTAATAGTAAATACCGTCTCAATCGGGGTGTATCTCTCAAATTCGGATAATATATTTTCATTATTATGGCAAAGTAATTAAATCACAAATCATGCAATTTATATTATAGGGTAAAATTACTCAAATATAGATAACTCATGCAGCAAAATGGAAGTTTCATTACTAAATATTTTTGATACGGAACATGAATATATATAATCAAATAGATAAAAGAAAAAGTATTTCATTGGATACTTTGAATTTAATCATCTGATATTCACCTGTAAAATCGGCTTATTCCAAATCAAACCGTAAATTATTAATTTTTACTCAATTAGAGATTATGATTTGCGCTCGTTGTATCGGTATTTCCTAAATCAAAACTCTTTAAATGATTTTTAGGCTGAAACTTTCAATCTCTCATGGTTTTTGCGCAAGGGTGTCCTCGTTAATGGCTTTTAAAGTAATCCTTGAACTTATCTTTCGGAATGACTAATTTAAAAAGCAGTCTCCAAGTATAGTATACAAAAGCAAGTCGAAGCATGGTATATTTAGTATCTGACAATTCCCCGGACAACTTCCGTCGTTCATTATCTTCTGTAATATTTTGTCATTTGGTCAATAGCCCGTCTAATTCTACTTACCGAGAGTCATGAAACTACAGCGAAGTCAAATAAACGCTCGGAAGCTGGTTTATCTCTTGGGTTTGCAGGAGAATACCAACTTTTAAACCCGGAGGCTGTTATCCATCAGATACGGGGAACAAATGGTGCGAGGAAATAGCGGAAAATGAACGTTATACCTTATCCAACCGCGAAGATCATTTCTTTCCATTGAAACTATTAAAGGCAGCCGTTTGCATCGCATGATATCTTCCATCCCCGTAGCTGGATCTGAGCAGACGGCCTTCGGTCTGGCTTGTGAACGCGCAACCAAATTGACCAACCGGATAGGAAAAAAACGAGCTGGTGCGGCTGCTTTATGCCTGCATCTATATGTTAACTCTCAAATCATCATGATGGCGTGTATCGTGGGCGAGGTCAGAGTCGTTAGAGTAAATACAGATTTTTAACTTTCGGTAGAGTTTTGTTCAGGCGTAATTCAGTGTTGTCAGTAGCTATTTCGGTGACGAACGCGCGAGAAAGGTCGGATTCTTTATGCCCAAAAATTATTTTGGCATACGTATATCCATACATATTTTAATGCGAAGGATCCGGGAAATATGATGTTTCAATCCTTTAGAGTCCCTGGCTTTAATTTCACCCGATATTCCTGACTTTTTAAAATGTGTCAGATAGGCATGCTCCACGCCATCCACTCCTATTGGTGGACGTAGGAGTTAAATTCTGCTAGTTAAACGGACTTCTACGATCCTGGCCGGTGGATGACAACCGCGATTCCGGCGGCGTGGTTTTTGACTCTCGCACCATCGTCACTCAGCTATACTGAAGGAGTGGGGTGGCGCGAAGGCCCCTCCAACCTCTCGCGCCCATCTGCCCTTCCATCGAATCACTCACCCCTTCACATGCCTCCCAACAACCCACAACCTCCTCCCTGCCCCTCCAACGCCCAATTACGGTCCAGCACTCCTTGCTTCCCCTCCATTCCTCTTCTCCCTAACAACTCTGGCATGGAGAGTTAGATGCTCCACCACCTCTCCTATCGGTCACCTATATCCTTCCCTAATCCTTCCGCGTAACCGCCCTCATTGCCTCCAGGTAATCACTGAATCCCCTCACACCGCCTATCGCCATCTATTCCTCACCCCATTCTCCCTCGTCAATCCACAAACTCAATCCCCTATCCCCAATACCAACATTTCATTTCTAATTCTCAATCCTCCCTTCCCTCTCTACCCCTATTTATCTATATGGTTTTCAGAAAGAACCCGACAACGATTTCACATGTTACCATCGTAACGACGTCATTTGAAACGTGCTCATATGACGTATATTGCTCTCTTTTACGCACCAACCCACACCATTCCGTTGGCAAATGCCAGGTCGGGAGGGAGAAGTGGTTGTCAAGTTTTTAAGGGCAATATTATCCTCTCCATTCTCGCGCGTTGGATTATCAGGTCTCCGTAATTAGGTCATATCGTTTTTGTGGTGGCTGGTGATTGGTTCGTGGGGGGTCGAGATGTACTTTATGGCAGAATATCTTCACCATATCGATATTTTCCAATATCGACTCTAAAATGAGTTAAATGTTAAGACACTTTAAATGTTATCAACAATATTACGTAACTAACGATCGATATCGTATTGATCTATATTGAAACTCTATACATTCAAATAATAACCGTGATATGAATTCATACGGAAGAGAGACAACAATTAAATCAATAAAAATGAAGGTATCAAATATATATTCATGCATAAAATAATATTTTCGCCATATTGACGACATGTAGAAATAAGGTAAAAAACGAGTACCCGTACACGATAGCCGATATGCTGTACTGACGATATTGTTGAATTCGTAGATATGGTCGTATTGCTCAATACGTCCAGTAATCGATAGGTCGATATCGTTAGCATATTTGGTAATAAATAACCGAGATCTCGTTATAATATTAATACCGATGGGCAATATTGGAAATGTATGGGTATCGACAAGAACGGCTGTTAATCGTACAGGACTTGGATATATAAAAGAGATGAGGGCCTTCGTTGTTCACCACGATTAGTTGAAACGTTCGGGTAGGAGTGCCCACGGAAGGATACTGAAGATACCAGAAGTGAAGCCCCTTTTATTCTTATCTCGAATACTCTATCACTCATAAAATTATTTCAAAAATTTGACATGACCTCTGTGATTAAAGTTTAAAAATTTTATAATGCCTGGGCTACATTGACCCCATATGGAATGAATTAACGGATTTGCAATTTAATTGAAAATTCTATTACAGGGAAAATGCACTTTGATCTTTGATATGCACTCTGTTAGTAGCCGCAGGTCGCTAATATACAGATATATCGGTTTAGCTGTAGGTAACTGTTTACTTGTGGAAAAACTTTTTATCTTGGGGATATTGACGCGTAATCAATCGAGTGACCTATGAAGGCAGTTTATTGAAATGATTTCATTACTTATATTACAAATGGGGCCAAAATTCTGCAAATGATTACTTTGCGATCACTCATTCCAGTACAGCCGAAAGCAGATAGTTACATTTGGAGTCACAACTGTACCTACCGTATTTGTGGAAACGTACATATTTTAAAGCTCGGACAGCATACTTATTTTCCGCGGATGTGGAGATTTAATATTTTTAACAATGAATAAATCACAAAAAAGTCTAATTGTAGTGGGATAAAATCACTTAATGAGTTATGGAATTTTTTCTTTCGAAAGTGAAACCGTAAGCTGGTTCACCTAAATCCATTGAAAATATTTCGCTATATTCCCAATATTAAAAATATACACATATAGTATACACCCACATATCGTGAAATCACTTTTCGGGGAAATCGATATTTAGTATATTTTTAAAGAGAGCCTCCAGCAAAAATGAATTAGTTGTACAGTCTCCTCATAAAAATCAATTTATATTTGTCATAAATTCCCAATTTAACTTGTCGTGATTCAATATTTTTATTTCGGCGTTTATCCAAGGAATTTACTAATGAATAGCCTATCTGTGATCTTTTGTTAATTGAATACACTCTAAAATTCTCCCAAAGTTAATTTTATTTTCCGTTTATACCTTAGTTTTTTTTTAAAGTTCAAACTGATTTCCAAACTCATGTTAATCTTCACATCCAAAAGCTTCATTAATAAAGCTCCCAAATATTCATCCCAATAAAATATACTGTATTCATACATTGCTTTTTATTTTTTTAAAAGGTTTATTAAATTTAGTAATTTGTGTATTCTTATCAATGGTCACGTCGTTAGCAGGGATTATAAATTATTCCATTTCATGAAGAATTCAAATCTTCTTGGTGCCTAAAGCATTATTTCTCAGGCTCCAATTTGACTATAGGTCGAAGCAATATAATTTGAATGCATAAAACTCAGCAATTGGGTTTATGGCTCCTTCCCTCTTTCAGCTTCCATTTTCGGAGCTGGTTTCCTCGTCTCGTAATCCAAAACTCGATAGAAGCAGAATTACGTAATTCTGAATTTGAAGCATTTCCAAGAAACAACGCTTTGAAAATAATTATCCATTATTTATAGAACTTTATGTTAGTTTTTTTTACAATGAGAAAAGTTTGTTTTACTGCGAACCCCTGTTTAAATGCAAAACCTGAAAAATATCAGTGAAATTTCGTTTTCCCGGGACTTTTGGGGCTCATTTATGCTCTATTATATGCCATGTTTTCGGTCATTTGACATTAAATTTTATGTTCAACAAAGTTTTTTTATTTGCGTCGTTTACCTGTTTACATCATTAATCGAAACGCAATTGTTATTTTGGAAATCATCAATAATACTTCAATTGCTAATTTATCAATTGTTTGTTTATTATCTTCAGAATAAGAATTTCATGTTAAAGAAAGTATTATTTTTCTCACCCAAATCGAAAGTCTTCAAAGAAAAATTAGTGATCCAACACTATGCAATCCAGGCCGTAACCTTTGCAATCTCTATTAATTGAAAAGGTGTTTTCAGGGGGAAAAATTTACATCATCCTCTTTAAAAGGGATAATTCTATTCCAATTTGTTTTTTCCAAATCTATGGATAATTTAAATATTCATTTGCGTGTTCGGCTGATTAGAGCAATGGCATTTTTCCCTGATCTTTTCTCTAACCGATTTCCTTCCCTTTAAGAAATGAACGAGCCCAATCAAACCAGGGGATCTTTCCTCAGAAGAGAATTGATCGCTCGGAATCGTCGCTCTCTTCCAGTGGTGCAAGGAAGCACCCCTTTCCAAAGGAACCACAAGTCCACATTCCCTTTCAAATCTTTTTTTTGTTTCCCTTTTGAATCAGGGGCGTAGTCGAATCTGAATACCAAAGAAGAGATTAGCGGCGCCGTGCCGGGCTGGAGCGATGGAATAAAAGGAAAAAATGCTCCCGGAACGATGGGAAAAGAAAGCAGTGGTGCTCCTTGACAGTTCCGCAATCCATTGAGTTCGTTTCAGTATTGGAAAAGAGGTCTCTAGTCTAAGTATCATTTCGTTAAACCTAAGTTTATTTAATAAACCCCCTTACGGTCTCTTTCTATCTCTACTCCGAACTTATCCTTTATTTGATCACAAGCGTCTCAGTTTACTCTACGTTTAACTTGTATATCCTGTCGCGTTCATTAAACTCGCGTCATTTAGCATATATTCTATTCATGGACATATTTAAGAATAGGCAAGGAACCTTCTTCAAATATGGTGAACTACCACAGATGTCTCTGCTTATTGATTGATTACAACCTCTACTCCTTATAGATTGTAGTACTTCAGGTGAAATAGCTGTGTATTGTAAAATACTGGTAATCTATAAGGATTGTCGTAAAATAAATGCATTGTATTCATGCAATCTTGGTGGCCCAGTCATTCCGCCCTCTAACTAAACTGGGTGCGAATTGATTTTTAAAACTAGGTCTCAAATAAAATATCTGAGAGCACATCTTCGGATGTTATTCAACTGTCTCTTTCAACCAAAAATGAGAAAATTTTAAGTGTGCGTATCTCTTTATCTCATTACGTGAATTTGGTATGGAAAGATATCTCTATCAAGAAATATTGACATAGCGAAAGGCTTTATTTCGATCTTTTGCTAGACAAAGTGAGGTAAGTAAACACATTAAGATAAATGAGCAATTAGTGACGGACGGTTTTTAAATGGGGGAAAGAACTGTTTATATTTCCATGCCGAATTGAGAACAAACACGTCCTTTCTTATTTTAGGCTAGATGTGCAGTGAAGGTCGGATAATCTTTCCATCTGTACTGCCCTTCCACAAGGTACTCGATTTATTATCGATAAAAGACACAGAAAAACTAACTCAACCAAGTCGACCAAAAATATATTAAAATTAACCAAAAGTGGACGTCTAATTCGTTTTGACTGATTATTTTAAGGTTGAATTAATTTATGGAAATGTTGGTTTCGTAAAGATGCAGTTTTTTATTACGCATTTCTTTTTAGTAAATTTAACTATTGCCAAGAGGAAAAGATAAAATAAGTATAAAATCTCTCTACAGTATAAATGTTCATTATCAAATATTTGAGGGAAGGCTTATCAATGTCAATGAAATAATATTAATATCAAGAAATTAGAGATCCATCACAAGGAATAATTGTTGCAAACTATCAGTGGAAGAGTATACAATTCACATACCTGCTAGATTCAACGTTCATAATGCACCACAATGCACTAATAAGAAGAATAGCTCACAGTAATCATGGGTAATTGGCGTCACGACCGATATGCGTCCGGCAGAAGTATATAAACATATCAAAACAAAATGGTAAAGCCAGTACTATTAAAATGTCGGAAAAATGTTGTGATTGTTTGGTTTTACCCATTGGTTAAATTAAAACAAATATTGCATTCAACAAATCTGAATTGCTGAGTTTTCCAAGTTTTTTCTATCGGTGAGCGATGTACGTATATACCTGGAGTCAGTTGCCCAACTGTCACTTCCCGCCGGCCCAAATCTCTACCAATCTGAAAAGAAATGTTTCCGTGCAATATCTCCTCATTTGGCAACGGTTTATTATTGTTTCAGAGGTAAGGATGCGCATCTGTCAAGAAAACTTTGGGAGCATTTACATCTTCATTGTCTAGTCATGGGAAAACCCAGCCGAATTTATTTTGGAAGTTGATAGGATCACCACAATCGTTATTTACGTCCGTGTGACCCTGTTTTTTGTCAAAAACAAAGTAGTTATTCACGGTTTGGAAAGTTAACTTCTTCCCGGCCTTAATGGAAGCAATCAGATTCTCCGACCTCCTTAAGGTACATCCTTCAGTGGGCTTAGTTTAGGGAACGTCATTCGTAGGATAATAAATTTTCATTGTCCCAACACGCTGTATATATCAGACAAAAGACCAGTAAATACGCCCTTTTTTAATTCTCCTATTTGTTGCCTTAAGTAAATAATATGAGTAGGTAGGGCTTTAAACTTTAGGCTGGGATGCAGCTGGGAGGACTCAAATCTAACAATTTTACGAGCTCGTAGCTGATCAGTTGAGTGCTCAACTGATCAGTGCTTACCATTATTTCTAGCCAAAGGTCCCAAAAATATCCGGACGGTCCTGACCCGGAAAGAGTAGAATGGAGGAGGAAGGGAAAGGCCCAAAGGATGAGAAGGTATGAGATGAGGGAGAAATTCAAGCATGAGATTTGATAAAGATTTTTTCGAATCGATTCACTGGAAAAACGGAATCCGCTCAATACAAATATTTTGAAGGGCCCGGGAAACAAGGAGTGCCTCTAAGGTTTCAAGGCTTCTATTCAGTCCCATATATTTCAGATTATGTATTTTTATCCATGAAGAGAGAACTATGACGTCCGAATAAGAATAACATGGTGATATGACGCTTTTTCTATTTTACTGCAGTATTTTTTGCTCAGACAATGGGATAAGATGCTTAATTGAAACTCTGTCACGATGAGCCTTCATGTTCTGTTTCCTTACAAAATAGAAATTCGTAAAGTCTATTTATCGATAGCTTTGGAGTAGAACTATGCAAGATAAAATATGAAAAATTGAGTCTGTGTTTTCTTTACCTAGGAAGGTAAGATATATTTGTTCTCTAATATTTTTATGTTGTTATCGATCAAAAACTCTTTTCGTGTGCTGCTCATATGAATTAATTAAATGGGACAAGTATGCTATTACCTATACTCATTGAAAATAGAAAGTAGGCTAGAGATTATCTAGCAGGTTTTCATTTTTAATGGCTTTTAGCGGATGTGATTCTTAGTTAGTTAAAGTTGTCGGGAAATATGGTCATATTAGGGAAACTGCCTGGTAGCTAAACATCTCTTTAAAGTGTAGTGCTAGAAGTTTTTTTTAGATACCAGATTATTTAAACTGGCCATTTTGCGTAACATCATGTTAAATAACAGAAAAACGGTCTTAAAATGACCGCTTAGGCCAATTATACATCAAAAATGTTTAAATCGTTTTTACCTGTGCCATTTCTTGATCATGAACAATATTCGAATAGAAATTCAAATGGATATATAGAAATACTTGTTTTTCGCATAATATCTTTATTTTAATCATAATTTTTATGTGGAAATGCCTTGTGTTTCAATTTATGTAGGAAATGCTTTGACCAACACCATAAACCACCTCTTACAAACTCTGATGATTGATGGCAATGGGTGGGGTGTCATCAGGTAGTGTCAACTTCGTACTCTTTACCCGTTTTACTCTACCCGTGCTAACTAACAAGAGGTGCATCATAATATTTTCATTTGAATGAAAATTTTAAAAATATTTATTGTCTTAAATCTATTTTTTATCATTTATTTTCCGTTATTTCGAGGTATTATATTTATTAAGGGTATGTTTTGGACGATCCCCAACGACTATTATCTTCTATAAACCACGAGAACATCCTTATGTGTATCCTACCTTGTTCCCTTCTTCGTTTCTTCGTTAACTTGGGCCTGCTTTTATGCTCTCCTTCTATTACCCCGCTTACTTAACATTCTCCCTTCCGTCACGACCTTCAACAGACCATAAATGTTTCCTCTTTAAAATAACAAAACTGTATTTTTTGTAATATTGGGAGGTAATGAGGAACATTAAGTTTTCCATCTTTTTACAAGCATTCATTTACTAGAATTTCATTCATTTACTAGAATAACTATTCATAACTTGGACCCAAAAAATTCAATTATATAATTTAATTTGGCTGCATTTGTTAAGAACACAATATTGTATATATACCAACTTCCATACAATTTACATTCAAAGTTATATGTACAGTTTCACCGAGGATAGGAATTAAAGATGCTCGAGGTTTCTTCACAAATTCAGAATCCCTCCAAATCCACCCAAAATTGCCTTGGATCGATCTGCAAGCCATTTATTAGCCAACACGCCTCCTTCGCTTCAAGTCGCTCGTCTTTTAGAGTGTCGAGCTTGGCATTCCGACTTGCAGACTGAGAGTGACTGACTCGGTGAAAGAAAACCTCGGAATTTAAAGAAACAAGTTTTCAAGCATCTGTGGGTTTAAGCCCCCTCATCTATTCTTAATCTTTTTCCATATCGACCTCCTGTCCTGATCCCACCTCCACTGCACTCATTCCTGGAGCTCGCTTTTGTCTCGGTTAGACAGCAATTGCAGTAAACTCCTCCATTCGAGAGACAGAATTTATTCCAAGCGAAATATTTCAAGGCAACCTTCTTTTTTATCTTCCGTCAAAAGGAAATGTGTGCTCGAAGTTTACGACTTCTAGTTTGCTTTAATTTACCTTCGAAATGGAATTATTTTGCTTTTCTAAAACCTCTTCTCTCCGGTATTAATAAATACCAACACGGCCGTTGGAGTGGACGAAATGTGACATTGACCAATAAGAGAGAATGAATTACAGCGGTGACTTTTGATAAAATTTATCACTCGCTGATACTCTGATAGCTGCTTAATAACTCCATAACGTGCGAGCTTTATGAAAACCACCGCATCATATTGATAGCATAATATATCAACATGAGATGACGGGTGAAGAATGGTGCCTTTCTGCGCATGTGTGGGGGTTCATCTTAAAGACTCGCTTACTGTTTGGGGCAATGAAACTTAATTAAAAAAATTTTCGTTGTGATTTATCTCTTTTATTTCCTTAGTATGGACAGTTACATAATTTTTATTACTTTTCCATTGCTGTTACCGTTTAAATGACATTCTGCTCATTTAAGTTAAATAATGCTCTATGACATTGCTGATTACAGCAAACTATACATTTTCAAATCAAGTTTCGGGTTGAATTATGAAAAATGTATTGCAATTATTTCGTTGCTAAGTGTTGTTATTTGGAAAATATTCTCCAAATAATTCCATTTGACCATGGTCAATATGTATTAAATGAGGGTTGACGTAATCGCTTAGGTTTGGATTTTTATTACCTGTTATTTATCTTACTACACTCATTTTGTGTATGACTATAATGATCCTTTGACCTTTAAACTGTGGTCATTGCTGACCTCAGTTACAAACTACGTCCAGCTTCCTCCGTTGAATGTAAGCTCCAATCGATCAATAATTAGCCCATTTCATGATAAACATCCTCAAAGTTGATAGCGGCCAAATTATCCCAATGACAACTCCTTATCTAAGCGTCATAAAGATCAATATTTTTGCCGAAATTAAAGTTTAACAATAGCTTTATGAGAGAATAATGCTGAAGGAAATCGTTTCCAGAGTAATTGTGTAAAAAACCTGCAAAGAATAGCCCACTCCTGTTTTGTTATTGCAAGAGCCAATTGAATTTATTTTCGAAAGGCATCTGAAAATGTCTTGAGGAAATATTTTCTTGATACATACGCCTTTTATCGAAACAATTTTATTGACAAGGATTCGCGTCGAATAACTTTTCCATGCATCGCCACATCCGTGTATACCACCTATTAGACACAAGTTTGGAGTTGGTAGCTAATTGGCAGCGTTTCGTGCCCTCAAATTTTAATTTATCTTTAAACGAACAATTGAGTTAGTCTGTGATGATGTGAAACGAATCTTAATCAGATTATTACCAGGTTTTTTAACATCATCTTGAGATTTTTTTAAAATTGAGAATATAAATCATGTAAGTGTATCTTATATGTGTACTTTGAAGTTAACAGTGACTGACTGACTAAGATGTAATTTAATAATAATCAATTCTTCATTACATACAATTAAGGCCATCCGTAATTGAAAAATTAAGTACGCTGTATTTGAAAGAGAACGTACACCTGAGGAGATATCCATTTTGTAGGTGGAAATACTTACCTTTTTGGAATTCAAACGGGCGAAATTCGGGGATTTTACCTCGCCACCTCCTGGTACGGCTATGGTTATTAGATTTTTTACTCAAGCGTTATAAAAATATGGTCAGAATTGAAGTTTTATAGTTAACTTGCAAAGGAAGTTGCCGAGCGTAATCATTTTTCGGACGCGATTAAATTCCCATTAAATAGTTCCGCAAAAAAACTCTTACATCTGTGATACAATCGCTGTATGTGTCTCAACTCACTCTGAAATTGTCGATCGGTCTTATGGGAGACTCGACCAATCCCAGGTAAAATTGAATACGGGAACTTTGTTTCCCTGCCCTTCCTATCCCTGATTGTACTTGTGCACCTCATCGGTCCCCAATGGCATCGATAAGGTCATTGTGCGGAAAACAACCAAGTGTGATTTCCGTCCCTTCTACCGTTGCGAAGCTATTATAAAAACTCAGAGCTACTCATTTTTCCCACTGTTTTAAACAATGAGAGCGAGAAAGGCGCACGTGACAAGTGCGTGGCTGGGGGGGGCGGCGGGGAAGCTTGAACACTGCAACGTGCATCGATCGCTAAATGGCCCGAGTGATGAACGGGTGAGGAGGCAAACGAGAGAGTATCCGCAACGGATTTCAATGCTTAAAAATGTGCATCTGCCGCGGGGAAATGTTGTTCGTGAAACAAGTGTTTGGGAAAATCAATGTTAATCAAGTTAACAACAACATGTTTGCGAAGTGTTCGTGGTTGAATGGAAATATTGAGCGTGAGTAAATGTTCCCCAATTCCTTTATGGTTCCATGGGCCCCGAGGCTTCTATCGTTCTTTAAGTTTAAAGTAATCCAACGGATGAATTTTATTTCGAAATGTGAAGCCTCTTCGAGATAATTATTATTAATATACTCGTGTTACAATCTGGCATGTGGGTATGTTGCTTTAATTGTATTCATCTAGATTAAAAATAAAATATGCCTTTTACATTTTACGATATGGGTGATTATCTCTTCTGAATCACAGGGCATTTTGGTGAAATCATTGGAGCAGAGTGTGATGTTGGGCTATATTCCTTGGTGCATTTTATTCACGATTTATTCCATTGAAAATCTAGTTTTGCGCTGCAGCGTCTATAATTGAAACGTACGAAGTATCCCCTTCCAAAAAAGCGCCCATCGCCAAAATGTTCACTATATTGTCCTTTGCTGTGAGGAGCCGTTTATGCTACAACGAGTCCGCAATGGATGTCATGGATGAAATGGACGGAATGAATGCACAACGGACAAAAATTCAAGCATTAAATGTCGCGTCTGCCCTTTTCCTAACAGGTGATCAAAATTTAACTTTTGAAATGACCTCGGCGGCGATATCAAGATAAAAAATATTGCGGCCCAAAGTTATGTGATATTTTGTTGCACATTTTATAACGCTCTTTCCCATTTGTTTCCACAAATCGACTGACATATTCGTTGATTGATTTTAATTCATATCTAAGTACTTGATATTTTTTACTGTGTGACCTTTGCAATATTCTCATGAACATACAGCAATGAAAACAATTATTTGTCCCTGGGGAAAGTATATATTGATAACATTTCGTGAAACAGCATGTAGCACTCGGTAATGTTCGAAAAATTATTATTAACATTTTTTCTAAACATTAATTTTCGTAGTTTTATGTTGACTAATTTCTGAAGAAAAATGGAGGAAAAATGTAACTGAGAATTTCAAGTGGAAAAATTATGTTAGAAAAGTGTTACACGCGGATAGGAAAAATTGAAAAGTGGGCCTAGAACTTGGATCAATGCATAGTGAGTAAGTTAAACGAAAATTCATCCTGCGGGGTGAAATTCAATTTATGTCCTGCCTGTCTGTTCGCCCCCACGAGGACACCCCAGAAATATTTGACATCTTCTGGTCACATTTGTCAGATTTTTTCCCCCTTTAACATTACGTTATATTAAAGAATTCACCTGTCAAGGTTATTCTAACGTCTGCTGTCTCTTTGTCTACGCGTGCCTTAATTTCTGCTTGCATTTGAATCTTTCCACTTGCTGCGTACGTTTCCATGAAAATGAAATTTCACTCTGCTCACCGGAAAATATTTCTTTAATTCTCTGTCAGTTATGCTGCAACGTTTTCGCACATTCTGCGAAGTAGCCACGACGCTTTGATTTGGGTATGTTTTATGAAAATGGTTTTTTTGGAAGGAATTTGGGTGGCGGGGTGTCACATTGGAGCTTAGCACATTTCAAAGTTAATGCGCTATCTCGAAATTGCCGCTTCCGAATGATTTTTTCTAGAATGACATGTAGAGCGGTTCAAAAAGTAGATGTCTTAATACTAAACAAAAACAGAACTCAAATCGGAACGATGGGAGCGCCACACGGTGGTTATTCCGGGAACTTTTTGATCAAGGTATTAGTATTCACGCAGTATTTCCACCCCATAAACATGAAATGTATTGAAGGCTATTTAACTTTGGATCAGGTTAATTATCATATCATGATCGGATAAGTTATCGTATGAATGCATATTTAATATCACTTCTAATGAATAATGTCCTTTAGGTGAACTCTATTTTGTGCAGTGTTAACAAAAAGTATTGATAAATAAATCAAGGGAACACACGTTTGTTTTAATTCTTCTTAATAAATATATTTTCAGTAAGTAAAATCAAAAAGAAGTGAAAAATACTCACCAAGCATATAAACCCATTTAATGATTTTTCTCATACTCTGCCAAAAAAGACCCGAAATCACCCTTTACTATTAAGTGGAGAGTAACGTTTGGCATTGTGTCCTGATACATCTGGTAATCGAACAGCTACGGGTGTTATTTGACCAGTGTTTAGTAGCACGTAAACGGCAATCCCTTACGTTTGAACTATAGTCTCACGTTTAGCACCCGAGTATTATTTACAACAGAAAAAATTATCAACTTGCAACTTAAGCATCATTAGAATAAGAGTACATTTAGTTAATTATAGCAAAGTTAAGCTGTGTTCTCTCATTAATATGAGTAATTAGAAATAATCCATCATATCCGCATGAGCAATCGTAATCAAGATAATAACTGAGCGCCGGATGGTTTAATTTTACGACATTGATAGTAGTAAATCAGCCTATTTTCCCTGTCTTCGTGGATTTCATTTTCTTTAAGTGTTGGTTTCACATCAATTATGCATTACTGTAACTGATATTTCTAAGTCAATCTTATTTCAGCCGTCGAATCTATATTTTCTCTTTTTCCAAATAGTTAGATCTTGACCATAAACACGGATTCGTCAATTTGAAAGCGCGGTCTCCCTCTAAGCTCATTCTTTCTCGGCAAAACAAAGGAGTCTGCGAGGAATCAAATGTTTTTTATCCTCCAGAGAAAACGATAAAAGACACATTTTCCCCTGCGGTTCGCGAAAAAATGAATGTCGGTCAAGTCTAAAGGAAATCGCGGTCGCTCAGGAAAGCAATAAGGACCTGAAGCGATAAAGGCTTGTTTCTTGGGAAGAGGTGCTCCGACCGTTTGGGACGCGCTGGAGTCGTAAGGAAATTCGGAGATGGCGAAGTTTGAAACGAGGAAAAAATAAAAGCAAGGAACCACGGGTTGCCACCGTAAATTCCCCCTACCCCTTGGTGACCCCTTGTAGAGGATCGCTTTGTGACAGAAAGGAAACAAAATATTACCGACGAGCGAGAAAGATTTCATCCATCCTGGAAAGGAAAGGATAGTAATAACAAAAAAAGGTAGAACCCATCACCCAAATGGCGTTCTCGCCTCCCTCCTCCCTCCTACGTCATGGTTCCGAAAACTCCTGCGGGTATGACGTCATTCGCGAGCAGAATGGTAGGAGGTGGGTGTGCAGTGGCAGGTTAGGCGGACAGGAGGCGCCATGGAGTCGCCGTCGTCCCCAACGCGCATGCGCGTTTGCGTCACGAATTATCCGAAATTCCGGGCCAAAATATATCCCCAATGTCATCCTATCCCGTCACCTCATCCTCCTCCTCTCTTTTTCTCTCACAATTTCTCCTTCTCCCTTTCTCTCTCTCTCTCACCTTAACCTATTTGAAAAGTAAGTATCTTCCTTATTTTTTTTTGCCACCGCCTACACCCACATCCCTGCAGGACTGCTAAGCACACCTCATCTCCCAGTCCTCACATTCCGTCCCCTTCCCATTCATTCACTGACCCCATGTGTGCCCTTTTCTTTGGAAAGTCTCATCTCCGTTCAGAAAAATAGGCAGTCATTTAATGTTCACCCCTCATTCTCACTTGATATAATTGTAAGTCGTTTACTTAATCTAATTCTCCTCAGTAACCCAAATTCCCAAATTCTATTTTGGGAGATTGAAGGATCTTCGGTATTCTACGGTCCTCGTATTAATCTTATGTGGAGACTCTTCGTTACGCTGGTAAGTTCCCATAGCCTTACCGAAGGGAAGCGAGCTTGTCTTTTTTTTCGGCCTTCAGTCTCCCTAGTTCGAGTTCAGACTGAAGCAGGTCCACATTAACGTATGTCGTTGTTTCGGAAATTTGAAAACGACTTCCTGAATCGTCTTTCGAAAATACGAAGTCTGTTCAAAAAGTATTACGACTTTTTTGTTTTTTTTTTCAAAAATTATTTATTTATTCATGAATATCTATTTTGTCTCCTTCAAAGTAATCCCAATTCGATATTATACACTCGTGCCAACGTTTTTGCAAATCCTCAAAGCACTTTAAAATAATAATTTTTTGTGATCTTGTTCAGCTCCTCCTTCAATACAGTCTTTATCTCGTCAATCGTAGCGTAGCGTCGTCCTTTAATGGGCCCCTTCAGCTTCGGGAACAAGAAAAAGTCACTGGGGCCAGATCTGGGGAATACGGTGGCTGCGGCGTCATTGGTGTGTTATCTTTGGCCAAACATTCGCGCACAAGTAACGATGTGTGAGCAGGGGTGTTGTCATGGTGCAAAAGCCAATTTTTGTTCTTCCACAAATCCGGGCGTTTGTGAAGGATTGCTTCGCGCAAATTGAGCATAACTTGCAGGTAATATTCCTTATTTACCGGTCTACCCTGTAAAAAGAATTCTTGATGCACCACGCCCCTGTAATCGAAGAGAACTGTAAGTAAAATTTTCACATTCGACCGAACTTGGCGCGCTTTTTTCGGTTTTGGCTCGTGCTGCAGCTTCCATTGGCATGATTGAGTTTCCCCGTCATAACCATAAAACCATTATTCGTCACCAGTTATGACCCTCTATAGCAATTTTGGATCGTCGCGGACAAGGTCCAACACCTCATTAGTAATGTTAATGCGTTGCTGTTTTTGGTCGAGATTGTGCAATTTTGGTACGAATTTCGCGGCGACCCGTTTCATACCCAAATCATAGATAAAAATCGAATGGCACGAGCCAATCGACATTTTCAGATCCTAAGCAACTTCTCTAATTGTGATTCGACGATTGGCCAATCCTATTTTCTTCACGTCATCAATGTTTTTGTCCGTTGTTGACGTGCTCGGGCGTCCGGCACGCTCTTCGTCGTTCACATCTTCTCGGCCCCATGAGGACATTTTGTACCATCGATAAACGTTGCTTCGGTCCAAGGTAGCTTCTCCATATGCCACGTCAATATTCGGAATGCGTCCGCGCGCTTGATTTCGTTTTTCACACAAAATTTGATACATTCTTTGATCAATTTTTGGGAACAGGCAAACATCGAAAACATATCATAACACGTCCGAGAAAAACAGCTGTCAACAATTAACTGAACATTCAAAATGGCCGAACTTTTCGGCATAAGTGATAGACATAAGTACCAAGATAACGCCACCAAAAAATCTAAAATCAAATACGAGGGTGGTCTGAAAAGTTTCCGACCTGACAAAGTTATAAGACATTTTTTTCTGAAATTTTCTTCTATTTTCTGACATTTTCTGAGGTCGGAAACTTTTCAGGCCACCCTCGTATACTAACCCCTTAAAATTCAAAATTCGCAATACTTTTTGAATAGACCTCTTACATATTTCACGTGTTGCATTTATTTTGCGGACTGCGTTGTTAACTTTTAACTAATAAGGTAACTTAGCATGAAAATCCACGAAGCTAGTCACTTACATTATAGATTGCCGATGACGACGACATTTTCGATGGTATTATAAGGTTCTTGAAGCGCGGTGTTAATCACCAGGTTAGTATACTAACTTCCAAAATGCCGATCGTGGCTCGCTGGTTGAAGCCGATTGGAAGGCATACAATAGAGAGAGCCTTATAGAAGCATGTGGGGTATCGATTTTCATGGAACTCTGCCGGTGTTTTATTCAAGTTGGGTGCTCCTTAATCGCTATTTTGGTAACACCACGTATGAGGCATTACAGAAAGTTAGTGGCCTCGGTGGCGGCGGGGTAATGTCCTCGTCTGCCTATCCATGGGTCACGGGTTCGATTCCCGCCTGGATTGGTTTTCCTCCACATAGGACTTGGATGTTTGTAATGGTTTACATTGTTATGACTGTTAATATTCCGATGTAAAGGCCAAAGAGTGCTGTTTTCGGACTAAGATTAAATAAATAAAAGCTTTCAAACACATCCAGAGAGTTTATCATAGGCCTCAGATGTAAGAATAGGCCATCTTTCTATTGGAGATTAAAATTCATTTAAAATGTTCAGTGTAAGTTTACTTGCTCCTTACACAATACGTATTTTAATGGCTTCATTAAGCGCAAATCTATTAAATCTACTAAATCCTCACACGAATTTGAAATCGTGCACATTTTATTTCACTTTTCTTCCATTGTTTAAAAAGTGAGTTGTCTGGTGTGCAATATATTTTACAGTGTTGATGCAGTCTTGGGAAGCGAAAGTATGGTCACAAAATTAATGTATCTTTTCCGAAAGATTGTGGCCGACGCAATGTACAACTAAGAAACACTAATGGGCATTCATTGATCACCACCGAGAAATCATGGTCAGTTCTTTGATTGCGATGAAATACAAAGCACAAAAATGAATTCTTGGAAGGAATTCATAGAAAATATATTATTACATAAAAAGGAACCGACGTGTTTTAAGAAACTAATAAAAGTCAATGACCTCGGAATCATTCTTTGCTTCGACCTTTCATGTCCACGGTACTGTGGGGCATATTGGTGGTTTTTAGGGGCACGGAAAGTTTATGTAACAAATTTATTATTTCATATTTTCTGGGCGATTCCTCTGGTCACTTCCAGCGTCACACAAGATAAGTTATATCTTTGTAATCATACCATTCTGAGCCATTGGAGAATACTGAGGGAAAGGAATTGGTCGGGTCACCATTATGTTGGAAAATCACACTTCTTTGAATAATATATATTAAAAATGAAGTAATAACACTCTTCTGTTTAACTACCGTTAGATTTTGCTCTTCGTTTTTGGGTTGCATTTAGAAGTGGGCAAGTTGATTCATTCTCATCGGAGTAAGTGTTAATCAAGGAATGAGGTGAACATCTAGTTTTCCAAAAATACGTTACAAAGATAAGTTAAGTGCTTTAGATCTTCGTGGGAATAGGATGAGAAATCCTTCATTCAGGAAGAGTGCATGACCGATGTAAACTTCAAGCAAGACTTGAAGATTGTATTTATGGCATGGACGGAGTTATTAAAGCTCTACCCTGCAGATTACACCATCCGGATGAATCGAAGAAGCATAAGTGCCTTCGCTGAAATGTTTCACTGTCAGTTCTTCCCTCGCAAAAAGCATTTTTTTCATTTTATATTCTTTTCACTGACGCAATACGCATACTCGCAATTGTATAATTCGAGACAAGTTCGTTGATTTCCGGCCACTATCTCATCTTTCGTGATGGCTTATTGGACTACATGTAGATGGATAAAAATTAAACCAAAGAAACAATTTTTCTGCTTGATGTACATTTATACAGTAGTAACTTTAAAATCCAAGCCCAATCGTAATTCAAAATGTCACCCCTCTCGTGTAACTAATGACTATCCATTACAACTAATCGTTTACCCGCCTTTTACCAACAATGGACGGTCTGTTTAGATTCAATGGTGTGATTTTTATTTTCGTATTCATTCCAATTGCAACTCTAAGTCATCGGTTGTATTGCAAATTTGCGCGTTTAATAATGCATAACGGAGGTAATTGTTCTCCGCAAGGCCCCTTGTTGCATGCGAGCCGCCGGGTAATAGTGAGAAGCCAGCTAGGTTTTAACATGCTGATTATGCAATGTTCGTTAGGTTTAAGTAGTCTCGTGCGAAATGTAAATGAAAAGAATAATTGGGGTGCATTAAAAACAAGGGATATAGTCATGACTGTTCCATTGCCCGGAAACAGTTATTCGGTAGTATTAGAAAAAATCCATTGAATCATAAAATTCCTCTTTGTTATTATCCGCCAATCGGATTCACGTGGCTTAGTCATCAACATTTTGAGAGAAGCATAAATATACGAAGTATGATCGTACAAATTTGGAGTTGAAACCGTTACGCTCGATATAATCTGCCCAGGTCATTTCGTGACAAAGTGTGTTAATACGGTTGTCTTTCAATGTGTCATTATTAGCTGTCTTTCCGGATTTTCTAGAAATTTAGATATTTTTTTTACTTTGAGGTGATTGATAAAGGTCGTGTTACGGAATATATTTGGTATGTTCAGAGAGTAGGAAGGGACGCTCAATGGACGTTAATTGGAGATAAGTGAGTTTCAAGCTTAAGGCAAGCATAACCATACAATGGATGTTGCTGAGACTTAGTTATCCTTATTCATCAGATATATCACGGTGTCTATAGGCTCTGTCACTAACCTTGTCATCAGAATCCTCTCACTGTATTGCCAGCACGATTTGACTCTTCTTGTCCACTCCTTCATGAATATGATACCCACTCCTGCAATTCCGTACGTCTCTTGAGTATATCACCCAGTATTCGTCCCTTCAGAAGTCGTCGTCCCCGGCCCACTTAATCTCGCTTACTCATAGGATGTCAATTCCCAATCTGTCCATCTCCATAATAGGATTTTCCAACTTCCCGCACACTCCCAATGTTCTCACGTTCCATATCCCTATCCTGCAATTGTCTACCCTGACTGATTTTCCCCTCCCGGTAGCCCCCAACCGAAGATCCAATTGGGGTACATCAGATATAAAAGACCATTTAAGGGCAAATCAAATACTCAGAGGCGTAAAAAATGACCATGTGGCTTAGCGATCAGCTGCCTATGTGACCGATTCACATCAAGGCCGAATGTTTTTCCAAATATTTCATCTAATATTATCGCTGAAAGATTAAGTTTTAGTCAATTTATTTTCCTGAATATTTCACATTCTAGATACATGACCCTTGATTTTTATAGGCATGAGGACATGGCAAGTGAGTATCGGGAGAGCGCCTGGCTACTAAACGGTGAGCACGCATTCGATTCTTAGAACGCATCTGGGCACCCTCAGCTTCACCTGAGCTGTGTGATTTTTCGGATATCAGATAATACAGGCGGCACCGGGAAAAGGACTGCTTTCCCCAGCTGAATAAATGATTTCATATTCCGTGATAGGGTATAGTAATAGGTAAACTCTACCTTCATCTGTAAAACCAACCTTTGGTTTGATTCAAGAGATTATAGAAATATGAATGTATTTTAATTCGGAGTGAGAGACAATGGCAACTTCTCTGCCTTTCTTGCTTTGATATTACAGCCCAAAACCCATCACCGTGACTAGCCAGGGTAATGGGTTCGGGGGACGAATCAAATTTTGACTTTTCTTGATACTTTGTTGGTTTCGTCCTATCGACCACGTTTCACATGTGCAGAAAAATAAAACTCCATATACTCGTGCATGTTTTTCTGAGCAGTTTGTCTAGATTCGTGCCGTCGTTTTTAGCCGTCAGTTATTGTTTCTACAAAGCCTTCGGAGCCATCCCTGTTATGATATATTGCCTCTTCTATAGCTAGTTATCCTGCTGCCTAAATAACGAATTTCTTCAACTTTTTATAGTATGTTAATCCCTTGCTGAAAAATATCAAGCCTAATAAATCCTCCTGGCCCAATGAAATTCCCGCTCGTATATTTAAGGATCTAGCTTCGAAAATTGCGCCGTGTCTAGAAATAATATTTGAGGAGTCGCTGGTATATCACAAGCTTCCCAGATATTTGGAAAACAGCTAACGTAACTTCAATATTTAAAAACGGAAACAAGGAGGAACAGAGTAATTACAGACCCATTTCCCTCGAATCCATTTCGTACAAGTTTATGGAATATCCGTATATTTGCTAGTTCGATCGTGAGACACCTCGATAATCAGGATTTTTTAAAGAGAAATCAGCTCGATTTCCGAAAAGGTAGATCCTGCAAGACACACTTTGCGCTTTTTGTCCATTATATTATTATTTCGGGAGAGAGCAAGGTTCAAGAAAACCGGATTTTTCTAAATTTTAAGAAAGCCTTAGACAAAGTACATAATAGTAATCTACTCGCCAAGCTAGAAGTATAGATAAAAATATCTGGGTTTGGATTAAAGACTTTTTGAATGGTCGCGTAAAAAAGAGGAGTGATAGATGGAGTTAGCTGAAATTAAGTGAAAGTTACTTCAGGTGTTCCCACCGGGAAAGAATCATCGGGCCTCTTTTATTTCTATTATACGTTAACGACATTAACTATGTAGTCACTAGTAACATACGTTTATTTGGCGACGATGCATTGGTTTACCGTGATATCCGTAATCCTGAGGATACAGCAGCTCCAGATCAGATGAGATCACTTTAATGCTATTAAACGCTCGTGCGATACTTGACAATTAGAATTAAACTTAAAAAAGTATGTAGCTATGAATTTAAAAAAATTAAAATTTTAACATTAATTAAACATTAATTTAACATTAGTTAAAAAATTTTACATTAATTTTAACATTAGTTAAAAATTAACATTAATTGAATGAGTACTTGGTAAATGTGATGAAAAGGTCGAAGAGAAATGTCATCTTTCGTTGGTTAGGCCTCATTTAGAATATGCTGCAAGTAAATGGGATCCTCACGGAGTTGGATTAATTGCCGAATTGGATCGCGTGCAGCGCAGAAGAGCTAGATTTGTAAAACGTTGTTATAATAAACTTAGTAACTTATCTAAAATATTAGAGCAGATAGGCCGGGAATCTCTCACCGAGCGAATGTTAAATTGTAGATTGAAGCTCATGTATAAATTGGAAATGAGTCTCTTTAGCAGTGATGCTGAAAATGTATTATTACCCCAATAGTTCTACCACAATCGGTCAAGATCATGTCGATTAAAATAAGAGAAATTAAGTGTAGAACAAATATATTTATGATTTCATTTTTTCCATGAACAAGAAGGGGTCATAATAACATTATCCGACTGCGGTTTTATCATATTCGGGTAAAAATTAGTCTAGTGTGTATTGCCACACACTCTAGTGGTGGCTTTGCAGGGTACATATATAAATAAAAAATAAATTAACACAACCCCCAATTTAATTGCATTTCGGTGCGAATTAATAAAAAAGTACTTGAGTGTAATAAATGATGTCGGACCACTTTTTTGAGATAATGAGGGCCTAAAAAAATATCATTCAAGGAAACTTCTCAATTTTAAACTTGTTTTTTATCTATTCCTCGAACGTTGTTTATAAATAAAATACTGCATTATTAAAAGAAATATACGCAATTCAATTTGTACTCCCCCCCGCATTGCTGCATTAAGGTGAAACTTGTGAAGGTTTGCCAGAATAAATATTAATGACGATTAAAGTTGACTTTTGTGGAATATATGAAGCATATATTTAGTTGAGATAGGGTTAGCAATGAGTAAATCATGACGTAATGTGAGTTTGATTCCCCGTTTGTCGACAAGCATGAATGAAATGCACTAAACTACTATGGTCTCTTTGATAGAGAACAAATGAATTTCCAATCACTAGTTAGATGATTAGACATCACTAATTGGTTGTTAGCAATAGGGTGTACGTAGAAATTCATGATTTAATGTGGACAAAGAAACTCTAGAGATATAATTCCGAGGAATAAAAAAGCATGGATGAATGGGATGCAAGTATGCAAGGATAGATTACTATGGTAGAGATTTTTAAAGAGAATTTTCTCGTTGAATATTTGGGCTTTTATGAATATGCCTGGCCGAAAGGGCAGGCACATTCATAAAAGTGCATACATATTCGACAAATTACTACACTCACGCGGCACTATTCCAAGCATCACATGAATATTTTTAAATTATGGAATTCCTACGATAAGCTTATTTAAGGGAAAGACAAGTGTCCATGAGAGGCATATTTAACTAACCTTGATGAATATTAAATATTTGTTACCTTTTGAAAGCCCACCAGTTTAGTTAATTAAATTATCTTGATAATTTAACTTACTTCGTGTATGGTGCACTGATGCGCTTTTACGTCTTAATTTGATTCTATACCGTAATGGTCTCGTGGTATGATCTAATTTAACTTGGCCTCAAGTATCGGAATAATTTACACATGCCGGCCTGATGGTTGAAATTATCTTGATGAAAACTAACATAACGTGATTGTGCGTATTAATCACATTTGAAAATTATTATCAATTAGTTAACTTAAGCAGAACTTTCCAACGCTATTGAATCAATCAGTCAATTCTTTTCCCTGATATAATACTCTCCGCACCTCTTCGTGTTTGCTGATTAAACTCATTATCTTATGAAATAAACTTATTAAGCAATGGCTTTACCAACCGAATGTCAGTTTAAAGGAATCTGATTTATCAAAATCTTTCTATTTGATATTAGTAATATCAAAACTCTGCAATGCGAACAGTGGATATTTTTCTGGGTTCGATGAAGGTAATGCTACGCCCCAATAAGAGGGTCCTGCGGAAAAAGTTAAGGCTGTACTTGTACTGTACAATACATTTTTGTTTGACGGATTTGGTTCATCATTTTTCATTAGAAAATAGTCTTTTACTATCATCTACCTGTATGTTGGATTTTCCCCTCTCTCTAGTCATCACCCAGGGATCCGACTTGGTTTTGCCTCTTTAATTTTTCACCAGGAGGGATGCACTCACGTCATATTTTTTAGCACAAGACTGCTGCATCTTCTGGGGAGACTGATGTGGTTGTTTCCCTTTGAATCCCACGTTGCAGTACTGTGCGGGATTCGGTAAATTCTGCGTACCCTTTCACAGCTACAGCAGTAGATGTCGGCACAATCTTCTCGATCTACGTCATAATTTAAACTCTTCCTGTCTTCGCCTTCTGGTGACTTTGCTGTCACTCGCCATATTTTGAAACGTGGTTTTGCCGGGCCGCGATTTTTCGCATGATCTCGTTTCAGAAAAGTGAGAAAATTATTTTTCATAAAACCTGAAAAACTTTTGCCTTCATCGGATTTAGAATCGGACCTTCGACTTTGTGGCCAAACCTTAATTAAAATCAATGTACTTTTTCGCAAAATTCTACCACTAATTATCTGCCGAGATTTCAGTGTTCATACGTCATTCTCAACGTGTTCTGTGCAGATAAGTTTGAAGCTGGTTCATCATGACCTCCAGCAAAAAAAGTAGGGAGATTGGGCTGCTAGGGCAAACCGTAGTGGATGAAGATGGGGAGAATATAATCAGAACTGGGAGATTGCTCGCTTGCGTTCTTAGCTAGAGGCAGGGCACGGTTCGCGATGGGGAATATTCTTCCTATTCTTGTCTAATTTGACTTGATTGAACTAGTCTCAAGTAGACCTTGTCTTCTTCCTTTGTTGGCTTTTCTCTCTTCCCGGGCTTTGATGTTTTGCCATCTCTTAAGAGCAGCAGCGAGTTTAAGCTATTTCAAGGTTTTTTAGTACTTCTTAATGCCTTTCTATTGTTAATTCGCAAAATCGTTGTTTTAATTTAATTATGGAATATCTTGCGTGATAAAGCTTACCATTGTTGGAATTCTCTCGTTGCTGTCGCAGCTTCAGCAGTGCAAAGTGATTTAATCATTGCTGACTACTCTCCAAAGGAAATGTAAAATCCTCTTTTGCTGATAAAGGTCACTCATCAGGAGTTGGTTTAGGTACGTCAGCATCAGTAAATTTCTTCTCCCGAGTGAAGAATGCTTTTGATTTGGTCTTTTTTTACTTCTCTCGTTGAAAACTCTTTTGATTCAAAATGGCTTTCCAGCCGCCTATCATCTTCCTCAGTCGAATTAGTTCTGATCTAGAAACTCAGCTTTTTGTTCTCTCTTCCTGCCAGCATTATTAGTCAAGTGAGTGCGCGTAATGCCTGATTATTCTAAATTGTTCTCCTATGTCTGCTATCTTCTTTGTAATAAGGGAAAGCAAACAAGTCATTCTGGTCCCCACTGGCTTTACTCCATTTGTATAAATGTTCGTAATTTTTTAACAGGCTAAGGTTTCTATGCAGCGTGATTTAGTCATAGAGATTATTTAGTCTGCCATGCCTTAATTTCAGTAAATCTTTCAAATTAAACTCCTATTTAGATTCGTGTAATTTTTTCATGTCCTGCCGGCGTGTTCATGCTACAGTATTTTTCATTTATTTTCCAATGGCAAATTTCATCTGATATTAATTCAACCACTTTTTACCTTATTATTAAAATAGAATCCCAATAATCACATTCCCTATCTCATTGGTATTTTTAACATTCTTCAAAATGTCAGCATGCAATTCTGTAGGCCAAATTAAAATTTCTTTGTGATAATCACTATTACAGTTATTGCATGATCAAATAAAATACATATGTTCTTGGCCACGGAATATTTGACTACGCAACATTTTCTGCTTTGTCGTAGAGTTTCTTTGTTAAAAAATTATTGAATCTATAATATTTGTTATGACTAATGTCTCCTGCGATTATCGCATGTTGGTAAATAATTTCTATGTCTATTAATTAAAAAAGATCTATGTAAGCTATTGCTTTCTCTCTTTATATTTCCTTCTCTCCAGTTTCCTGTTGCTGCTTTTTCTACTACGATGTTCATATTAACATCTCTGTTCGACTGGTCCCTTACCATTCTCGACCTTTAGAAGCTCATATACATTAATTGATGCACAGACGATTCTACTGTCTTCAGACTTTTCATATACTAGTGATTGTTTTATATTTTCAATTGTAGCGATTTTCTTAATACTTTGTCTCTAACAAATTGCGATCACTCTTGAATTCTTAACTGAGGTAGCTTCTGGATTTTTTTATTTTTTATTTCACCATTTCTCTTTCACCTAAATCTAATATGCATGATTGCCGTATTGTTTTGTCTCCTGGCTTTCTCTTGGCCGCAGAATTGAATCAGTGTCTCTCCAACCTTTTTCGCTCATCAAGTCCATATTTTTCTACTTCAACCTCCTATTAGTCCTACTACGACAACCGAAATCTTCCATTTCAATTTTTCAATCACTTTTTAATTTTCTAGTCCCGCTGTTACATCATAGTCGTCTGACATATTTTCTCCTTTATAGTCCGGAGTAAATATCACATTTGTTAAGAACACCCAGGCATGCTGTAAACTCGCCCTCTTCCACTCCTAACCCTTGGGTGGACCCAGATGTCCGCCCAACCGGCTTTTCAATTAGCTTAAGTATAAATAGTACTTATAAGCATAATTTGTCTACATATGTTCTATCCTAGCCCTAATTATCCTCTTATTGTACTGGAAAAAGCTCTTCACTCTTGTTTCGGTCCCCTTACTAAGCATTATTCTCTGCACTTGCACTATGCAGTTATATTCCCAAGCATATAGCTTCCAGTTTTGGAATGTAATTTCTCAAGAGTGCGAAATGAGACTGAATTGCAATCTCAAAACTTGGCGTAGTGTTTTAATAGATGAAGGTAACTCTCTGAGATACTACTAGTGTGAATCGTTGTAATACAAGAATTTTTTCTTGTTTTTTAATTCTGTGTAAGAGTTGCTCATTTGAGTTTCGAGTAGTAGAAACTTATGCCATTCTTCATTTTGAGGAATTTTAACATGCAATGATCCAATCATTCCATATGATCTACAGAAAGTATTTTCAATTGACAATATTTTTATGGATACTTCCCATTTTTAAGATACAAGTGTCAGTTAAACACCTTAAACGCACACACAGCGTATAGGCGCGTAGGATTGAGTATGAGCTTTCCATCCAATTTTAGAATTTTTAAGTGTTAATGTAAAGCAGCCTCTGCTTTATGGCCTTTATCACCTGCCACCCAGCTGGTGATAAACTCCATTGTAGTTATTAAAATATTGTTTGTATGTGATGTGGATGGCATTTTGTATGTGATGTAGAAGTGACATTGTATGTAACAATATTTTGTCTCCTATCTGTTTTTCTAGTGCGTGTATGTATGCATTTTTCGATGTGAGAGTGATCATTGACCAAACTTGACCGTTGCTACCAGGAGAATTGCCTCACTGCAACGTAATTCTTAAATAAATAAATAAATTTTTTAATTGGAACATTCACTATTTAGACAATAATTCTCGCATCGTATATGCATTCTCATGCCAGATAATGATTCAATAAATATACCAATATACTTTTATGCCGGCATGAAATTGGCGCTAGACCAGGGATATCTCTTCACCACTCTTTTTCCTTGGTCGATTTGCGTGTCCTTATCCCTTATACATATTTTTATTAAGCAGTTTTGTACATTTTGTAATGTTGAATCAGCGCCTATTAGTCAATACAAACCAATGATGATGAGTTGAAAATTGAATAGAAAATAAGAAGGAGCCGATCGATTTCAATGTTTTAATGTGGTCTGATTCTGACATTAAAATAGCCTTCGACTTGAATGCGAAATGCGAAAATCTAAAGTTTGCGGCGATTGAGAAGGAGGAAATAAGACAAATGGTGGAAGGAAGATAGGGGCGAAGGCTGCTCTTGACAGAGATTGCCAAGAAGTCGTAAAGTTTAAGGTTTAACTGATCGGATTTTAAAAAAATTCTTTTCACCCTAAACTTTTTCAACCCTAAAATTCTTATTCACACAGAATTTTCAGCAGCGCTTGGAATATATAACTAATCCGACTCTCACTTCCATCTGGGTTCAAACCACCGCATCTTAGGTCTGAGATTTCAGTTGATCAGTCTACGCAGCAGTGTGAAATGTATCTGAGTCCTGCCGTAATATCTAACGTTAGGACAATGGTTATTGAGCATTTTTACATATATCCATTTATACGCTCATATAAACAGTTAAAGCTCGAAAAAGTACCTGATGATGATATACTACCTTGATCAAAAGGTTCCCGGAATAACCACCGTGTGGCGCTCCCATCGTTCCGATTTGAGTTCTGTTTTTTTTGTTAAATTGGTACATCTGTGGTTGATATTCCCTTTAAATCTTAGTGTCATAACTTGACATTTGCAAAAGTTACGTAGCCAAGAGTACATCTATCTCTGTGTGTGTTGGCGATTTTTTACAATTGCAGAAATGGATTTAAATTTGCAACAACGAACTTGTATTAAATTTTGCGTAAAAAACGGATTTAGTGGCGCACGGACGTTGGAAATGTTGGAAAAGTGTTTCGGCAACGATTCTCTAAAAAAAACGGTCGTTTACCAGTGGCACGACGGTTCAGAAGTGGTCGTGAGTCAATCGAAGATGATGAACGCAGTGGTAGACCATCGACATCGAAAGTCGGTGAAAAAATTGATAAAGTAAAAGAAATGTTGGTCAATAACCGCAAATTAACCATCAGAGAAATAGCGGAGGACTTGAACATTGCCTATGGATCCGCCCAAGACATTGTGGTTAATGATTTGGGTTTCCGTCGTGTAGCAGAAAAGTTGGTGCCAAAAGACCTCAATTTCATGCAAAAAAGAGACCGTGTTGACGTCGCAAAAGACATGATTTGCGAGGCTGAATCCGATCCCACATTCATCAAAAGGATCATTACTGGAGACGAGACGTGGGTTTATGAGTACGACACGCAATCCAGACATCAGGCAAGTGAATGGCGTTCACTAAATGAGCCGAGACCAAAAAAACCACGTCGTTTTCAGTCAAAAAAGAAGGCAATGCTGACGGTTTTCATGGATTACAACGGTGTAGTGCATCATGAATTTTTGCCAGAAGGCCAGACAGTAAACAAAGAGTATTATTTGGGCGTTATGAGACGTTTGCGTGAAGCAATTCGCCGAAAGAGACCAGAAATGTGGGCAGAAAACTCGTGGATTTTGCACCATGATAACGCACCGTCGCACAGTGCTATCATTATTCGTAATTTTTTGACGAAAAATGCAACAAATACCATCCAACAGCCACCGAATTCACCTGATTTGGCTCCCTGTGACTTCTTTCTGTTCAATCGAGTTAAAAAACCATTACGGGGAACGCGTTTTAGCAGCCGAGAGGAAGTAATGGAAAAATCGCAGGAAGCACTGATGGACATACCGAAAACCGAATATAAAAAATGTTTCGAGGATTGGATCAAGCGCTGGCATAAGTGTGTTGCAGTCGATGGGGATTACTTTGAAGGGGACAATATAGATTTAGATGAATAAACTTGTATTTTTAATTTTCTGAATAAATTCCGGGAAATTTTTGATCAAGGTAGTAATACATTGAAACTTGGGTTGTAAAATTAAAAAATTAAGTGGAATTAACATGCCTGTTTTTTTCCTTCCGTGAGGTAAAAAGAGCTTCTTCTTTAATGAAACGAGACTTGTGCTGCCATCGGATCACGAGTAAGCGACGTTGTGTTGACCGCTTGGGTATGAGTGGAATATAGTGCCATCTAGGGACTTTGTCCTTTGGTCGAGGTCCTCAAATTTGAAGTTCCGTCGAGCTTTCTGCTGCGCCTTGTGATGGTTTACCTCGTTCTGTTACAGTACCTTGATTCGTTGAGGCTACGTATCGCTAGTAGGAGACATTCGGAAACATCTGATCGGTGGCATTTGGGATTAGTTTCAGTATTTTATTTTTCTTCCGGGAGCCACATAACGTACCGGGGTGAAAAACAACTTATATGCTATTGAGATGTGTTGACACCAAATATCTAGTCTATCCAATCATTCCCTTTCTCTTGACCGAATACCAAACAAAGTTATAACATTATGAATTATTATTTATTTTGGAATGTATTTGAATGTTTTACTTGATAATTTTGAAATGACCGGTATCAATATATTCCAGGTTGTTTTATTAAGTTCACGTGTAAAACGACTATTTAATTTTTTCAGTTTTTAATCTCTTTATATTATTTTATCCGAGCGGTCTCATACAAAAACGAAGAAGTGCACCACGAAGAGTTACGAAGCATTATTTTTTAAGTTATCACACTTTGAGGAAAGATAGATGTAGTCTAAACGGCGACAGTTCAACAAAGAGTGATCATCAATTTTTCTCTAATATCTGCATGTACAAGTCATCCCGTATTTCGTCGCAAAGTCGGGTGGCGGGGGTTGATAGAGCACCAGCTGTTAATGTGTAAATATGATCTCACACATGATTATATGATTGAACATATACGTACACGTCGCCACACGTGCATGCCCGCGTACACTTGTTTACATGCCCACCTTTATTTTGCACAATTTTTGTGTCCGAGAGTAGCTTTAAAATTTAGCTTTTTGAATTAAAAACGTAGGCTTTTTTATGCAATAATTTATGCAAAACAGTTCCAATAATAATAATCGAGAGGAATATATCACTGGTAGACATCACGGTTTAAAAATGTTCAGTATTGAAAAAGAAACCAGATTGCGGGGTACATAGAGTAGCAAAAAATCGTATGACTTTCTTCCAAGTGATCTCTAGCGTAGGCACGGGCACCTCCTTAAGAAGGTGCTATCTGCTGACAAAATGTTTCATTTAACAATGTCTTCACTGTCATTACGAGCTTTAAATATCCAGTTTATTCCTTAATTTTTTTTTGTTTTCTTCATGGCTGAATAGATTCCCATCCCAGTTTTTATGAAAAGTCTTAACTTTTTCTTATCGAGTTAAAATATCAGCACATATACTATTAGTATTCTACCCGTTAAGGTACCTTTTGGATGGACACAGATAATTCAACGATGCAAGCTAAATCTAGTTTATCTCTGTTGAATTCCATCAAACTTAATTTGCGACTTCTCTGTTAAGCCATAAATAGTTTGTAGGGTAGTATTCCATCCGGTTAATTCGTGATGGCATCTCTCTTTAGCGTCTATTTGTATGACATTTACCTATTGCCCGTCTCACGGGTCCAGATTTCTTTGAAGTACCAAGCTGTCATAAAGTTACAACTCCCACGCCAGAGTGCACTCAAGTTATTCCTCGCGTGAAGCCATGCCGAGAACCGGAATATCTTATGAGAAACCAACTTCTTCCGAGAGTCAAAACAGTCCTCCTTCGGCTTGAACGGGCGGTAAACTAGTCACCGTACTAATAGGATATCCTCCGCGACTCGAGATTCAAAATGCCTTAGGATCTCCTAAAATCTTAAGACGATTTCCACACACAGAGCTCTGTTTACGATCATGATTTCGGTTTAAGCTCCTTCATCTTCCATCCGCCAGCCTTCTCGTTTCCCTTGGCATTATTTTATAGGCGCTCATCGCCAGACCACCTTCCCTCATCTCGAATAACCCACTACGTCGCCCGCCGGCGCCTGCGGCCACCCGCGGACCACAATCCCTTGGGCCTTGAGTGATCTCAGCTGCCCGGCCACACCGCCTTCCCTCGCACCCCATCACTTGATATCTCGATCTTAATCCTTGGCACCCTCTTCTCAGTCAGCATCCTACCCCCGTCCATCCCCTTCTCCCATCATCTCCCCATCCACCGCGAGAGGACACTTTCTGGCTCCAGCTCGTCATGCCCAAATGGACCTGGTGACGCTTCATCCCTCCCCGACTTCAACTCCCTCCCATTCCCATGTCCATTCATCCCCTTCCTTTTCCGCTTGGGTTTGTGTTTTCATGGAATGGCGCGCAGGGGGTGAGTTCGTCGAGTCGAGGGTACGTGACCGTGCATGACCGTGAATGGGAATTTTTTCCCCCAGGTGCCTCCGGGGCGCGGTGATAACTTTTTTGCCCTTGTGGAATCTTTTGTTTTCCCCAGCGAAACCCGTCCACATTCAAGGGGACAGGATTTTTTTTCGAAGAAGAAATTACGTGTATGCGAATTAAAGCCGTATATTTTAGCAGATTAATTTCCGAAATTTTATTCTCTGCTTCAGTATTGCCTAATGCTTCTTTCGAATAGCGACTAATCGATGTTGAGAAAAAATCCTAAAACTAATTTTCAATCACAATAAAATACTTATCCGGGATAAATAATAAATTCAAAGTAAAACAATACAAAGAGCGGTTTTAGAAAATAAAACTAACATTGTTTTGAGATGTCTTCGTTGAAACAGCAACAAGTGATATCCTTTAAAATATAGTTGAACCACCAAGATAGTTCTAAGAATATTTAGGAAAGGAATAAGTTCCAATGCGCAGTACAAATTTGATAATATATTTCACGTGAATTAGTTGGTTCTTATTTAATTCCAACGAAAATATCAATAGATTTCCTTTTGTTTTACAGTGTGAGTTCTTCATTGGCCTTTTTGTTTATTGATAGGTCATCGCGAAAATATAAAAACATTAATTTAATATAACAGATGTAGGCATATAATTGTGATTGCATTTTAATTTTATGCTGACACTTTAATCATGGACGTAAAAAAATCGTGAGGGATTTCGATCGTTATTGGTATATGTGTGGACTTCAGCAGAGAGCTGAGAAAATAAGATAAACAGGTGATAAATTGCTTTAAATGAAATTTCATAACAAGTTGACTACACCTTAAGCTATGAAATGAGGAGCTTGCTTTTTAAATGTGACTTTTAAATTGCACGAGTAAAAGCTTAATGACAAGGAAACTGTGGTTTCAATTTGTTCCAATTTTGTGGAGAAATATAATTGTTGCGTGAAAACTTAAATAACCAAAGATTGGATGATGTTCTGTACCTCTGTCATCACAAATTCGACTCGTGGCCCTAGTATCAATTTCATTTGGTTAATATTTGATGGGATGATAACGGCTTCAAAAAGCCCCCCCCCCCCCATATCACTCTGATCCCTCAGTTCTATATCCTTTCAAATACATTTATAAACCCTATAATCCCGGCCGATACCTTGTTTCTTCCAGCACTTTCCGAATAGAGCACATTTTAATTTTTGCAGACTTTCACCTTTAACACCCCTAACAATGCTAACCCTAATACATGAAAGGCATCACCATTTCCTAGATAGACTCAATTTAATTTCTCCTCCCTAAATTTTAGGCATAAATTTAGCCATAATTAATGTGACATCGCTTTGCACTTCAATCCACAGGGGATGGGGATTCACTTTGATCCTACCCTTCCTCGGTAATTTCCTTCCCAAACACCCCCTGGAGCAGATTTCTTTTCAAAACTCTCTTAGGTTATCCTCAGGAATAGATTTTTCACGTCAGCAATAGTCGCAATCTTCAGATAAAGTTTTTTGCCGTGAGACGTATGTTCAGTCCCTGTAATGCCAACCTCGACATCGCTCTCCTCGAACAAAATTTTCTCTCCCACCACCCAATTAAAATCTTACTCTGGTTGAGATATATACGTAGAGGGTAATTTTCTAAATTATCAACACGTTTACTTTCATTTATATCCACATTTTCTCCGTTTACAACAAAATCCTCACCTTTTTTAAACTAACAAATGAACAGCAGTATTTTCACTTCCATGATTTCCATCCTCTGAATTCTAAAAGGTGGTTCCCCTATCCTCTCTCCGTATCATAATTCTGATTCCAGAAAAAAATCCTTTACATACTTCATGCCTCTCTACTTCGACGTGGATACCCCGACTTCCTCCTATGCAAAAAATGTTAATACTCATGCATCCCCAAAACCTGCTACAATGCTCTTTCCGTTTGCAAAGCCTACAGAATCTTTGCATATACAATCCTAGTATGAAGTCTCTCAAAATTATCTTAAGATATTTTCTCCCAAGCCTTTCCAAGAACTAAACCATGTCCAACCTGCAGCCCTAATGTTCATCTGTGGGATTTAAGCATCCCACGAATCTCTATGGTAATCTTTAGGCCACCAGGCCCCTTGCTAAATTCTCAACAATTCCCAAAATCCCTCCAATACCTTACAAGCGCGCCAGATGCAAAACCTACCCCACACTCGTTGCGCATTCCATTTCCCAGCAAGTACCTCTTTGAATTTCTCTCGCCCCTCTAGGCTTTTTCCTGCACCTCAAGCAACGTGTTATATAACCTTGAATGCAAACTCTGTCCGGCTATCAATATTGGCCAATGCACCTGACTCCTCAAATTAAGAATAAATAACCGCCGAGTTTCCTCTAATACCTCCTCCCTTACCATTCCCCAGGCACGCTACGGCTGGTGAAATCTGCTTCAAGAAATTTTGAAATGAATCCATCGTTTCCTTCCTCCCTTCCATTGCCACGCCAATTGAATTAAATACATTATCACCAAAAGTCATCGGTCAATTTTAATCCTTCCCACCTCTTAGATTAAATGGCGCCGATTTGCAACATTCCCTTCCCGCTTCCTCACCAACTCTTCATCTTCTAATCCTCTCTCCCCTCTTCTTACCAACCCCCCCCCCTCCATCCTCTTCTGCCCTTTCGCCCCCTCTTATCTATCTCTCTTCCCCTTAAAGTCCCCAGCTCTCCTTCCTTATTTCTCACTGATGAAGTTTACTGGGGCCAGTGAAAATTATATAAGGGTGATTACCGTTTTTATTTTGTGTGTCACATATTTGTCATGAAGGAAACTTATAAAATTTGAACTGGAAATTTTTTAGGAGCATTGAATTAAAATTTTTAGGAGTAGCAAGGTAGTTGATCTTTTTCAAGAGACAGGGAGATCCTCTTTCATATTAAAGCAATACTTAATTTCTTCATAGGCAAATGACTCGCTTTAGTTTGTTATATTAGAACATATCAACGGATTTTCGGCCAATTTATAAAACTTCTTGGATGAGTAGTTCGATAAATCGAGGATTGATTTAAAGATTCTTAGAGAATCACTCTCAAGTACCTTGTCTTATGAACCGATGCCTTGACTTCCTATCGAAATAACTTCTACATGTATATACTTGTGGCTACTTAGGAAAAAATTCATTTTAGACAGGTCATGTCATTTCCATGCCATTTAGATTATGCGAAGTATCTATATTAATACGAACAGAAAAATATGTAGCTCATCGCGCGGTTCAGAAGTGGTTTATTTAAAAATATTTCTCAACTTCTATTTACCTCTAATAATAGAATGAGCGTGAATTCAAATTATTCTTCAGATTTCATTCAGTAGATTAAGTGTTGGTTTTCCAAAAGTTTAATTATTATTAATTTAAAGACAGATAAAAAATCAAAATTCCCCAAATATATATTTATATAGGGATATATTTATTTTACATTATGTTTAAAGTTATTTTATATTCTACGTAAGCTATACAAGCATTGATTTCCCTGCATACTAAATTCCGCTTGCCTATCATAATCCCCCGCATGCAGCACGTTGGTTCTGTTTAAGAGTTTCCATTTTTGGAAAAGATTTCAAGGTAATCTTTATTAATTCCGATAGTTGTATTGCATCGGTGCTTGGCTATTTTGACATACTAAGCTTCTTTATTCTGTGGCTCCTGCATTGGTAATACCACTCCCAAACGAAGTACATAATACAAATGCATAAGTGCAGTTATGTTTTGCATTGCCCATAAGAAGGAATGCCTCTTTTTTTGGCAACTCCTCTCCCTTAATACAATAACAAGGTATGACGGTTTGCGGTATGGAATCATGCTTTCATTAAACCACCTTTTAGTGTATCAGTATGAAATAAAATTATAAATAGACGAACTGTACACTGTATCACACATATTGTATTTATAAGTACTGCAATCATGTTATTAATGGTAGTCAGAGTAACTTTATATTGAACAACTCTAACGTAGAGGATGGATCTTTAGTCCTGACGTCCTTCTTTAGGAAATTCGAGGCTTCATCCCTTAGACCAGGAATAACATACTGCGTTGGTGATATGCGCCGTATTTAAAGCAGGTGCTCCGCGTGGACATTTCATAATCCTACTGTCATTGCCAGTCGTGAATTTTTATTTCAGTTACTCTTTTCTGACGTCCATTTATTTCTCCCGGCGTCCTTTCTCCTTTTGTAGCACCACTATTATTCCTTATTCTCTGAAGTTGCACTGATACTTTTGTCAACATCTTCGTTATCGTCACTCAGCAGATCCGACACCTACGCCTCCTCTTCTTTTCCACATCTTTTTGTTAACACTCCGGCATTCTCTCTCTCTCTCTCTCTCTCGAACACACACGAATCCGCTCTTCGGTTATGCCTTCGTGAAAGCCCCTCTGTAATTTCCAGCCTGTTTCCCTCCTCTCTTTTAATGCCGCCGGGCGAGGTGCCCGACCCCCTTTTCCGTTTCCAGGCCTCCCTTTCGCCCTCCTTCCTCGGCCTCACTTCCCAAGCGGGCATGCACGTGCCGGAATCATGGCGCTTCTCTTTTTCGCTTTCGGTAGTTCCCCGAAAGAGCTGTATTTTCATTCTCTTCCTCCTCACACGCTAAAACATATACGCTAGTCCTGAAATTACAACGCGCGTGCAAGCTCGGAAAATGCTGCGGTAATAACGCTCCTCCGGATACTGTGTTAACATGTTTGCTAAAATATTATGAAAAAAATTTATAAATTTTGTGCAGGCTTCTTGTCTGCAAACCCCCGAATCTATTCGTTTCGATATTATTCATATTAAAATTAGATATTCGGCCGTATACCAGTAGCCCAAGTATGTTCACCATTTCCTTCAATCTAGTGTAGTTCTTCATTCTGGCTTTCGGAGACTGATTGCTGCTAACGTCCGGGAAATCGTTGATCAATTCCAGTATGCAACGTGTATGACTCTTAGTTATAACATAGGCAAATATAAACTTTCACGTCACATTAAAATGTACCTATTCATTAGTATTTTATATCCAAATACCCCATTTGTTTAGGTTAATTTGATGTGGACAGAAATAATAGCAAGCGAAAATATAATTCCAATGTTTTATTGCGTATTCTTCACGTTTTTTCAGATGTCAGCAAGGTGCAAATATCGAATGATCTTTTAGAGATCAGGTGGCTGCATCGTTTTCTTCAAGCAGGCCTGATTCTTCAGCCTGGCTCTCGGAGATTGATTGCTATCAATATTGTGAATATTGTCTTTAATTTTCACTTTGCTACTATATGAACTTTCTCGTCGAGTTGCTATGATTAAGAGTACCTGTTCACATGTTTTTTACGCCCCAATATTCCATCTCTTTTGATATACCCGGATCAAACAGCAAGAATTTAAAACGGAAGACTGGAAGGTGCCTCTTCCAGATTTCATACATTCTCCACCAGTTCTCTGCTAGATTTTATCATCAAATATAATGTCTGATATGGGATCTGATATGGGATCTATTAAGATGGGGTCCTGGCGTCATTCACGAAAATGCTCTATAGTTCTTGAATTTATCAATATAATATTTTTTGTTTTATTATGACTAAAGCATAATTTCCGATAAATAATAATAATGCCGTTAATTAAGTTAACGGGATTTAATCTGCGCTTTCA
This sequence comes from Hetaerina americana, assembly GCF_022747635.1. Taxonomy (NCBI): domain Eukaryota; kingdom Metazoa; phylum Arthropoda; class Insecta; order Odonata; family Calopterygidae; genus Hetaerina; species Hetaerina americana. Next base: position 9,618,766 of record NW_027286514.1, on the reverse strand, counting down.
TTTTCGTTTTACCGCTTTTCTCAGAATTATCTTTCTCTTGCAAGGAATTATGAGAACTTTCCGCCAGTATATTGATATTTATGTTTCAACTATCAATTAGCCAATTAGTTAATGTCGATAAATTCTTAATTGACTTCTTTAACGCGTACAGAAAAAGAGAGATAATTTTTTTAAAAGGTTTTTAAAAATTCAGTTTAATGTATTATAAAAACGTCCATTGCTTACTAAATTTAGGTTTTTAATGGATAATGAGTCTTCTTAACAATGTAAAAATATTTGCCATAGTTATGCAATGACACGGTGGAATTTTTTTCTGCCTTTTCTATGGGCACCGTGTTGTGAAATTTCTATGGGCAGCGGCACTACCGCGCCTCGTTGCTCACATAAAAGCGTACTCTTACATATTTAATACACTTTTCATGACAGCTCAAAAACATTCTGCTGGTGGCAGTCTTTACGTGAGAAGGAAAAAATATAGGTTCTCGCCTACGAAGGCGGGAGAAAGTTCCATTCTTTACCTCTTTATTTTTACCTTCTATCTTGCCGCAGTCGGCGTGTGAAAGTGGCCTTGGTTATGTATCTTTGGTCCATTGGAAAAAACAAAACTGTTTTAGTGTGATGAAGAAACGTTGCTAACACATCCAGTAATTCAGATAAAATTTCTGTCAGTGAAGCACTCGGTAAATATTTAGGATAAAGAGTAACAATGTGTAAATGTATCTACTGTTTCTCTTCGTTTCCTCTGAAATATACGAATTCCTAATCTAAAAGGGGAATACAAATTACATGTTCTAAATATAAAGGAAATGGAATTTTAATGGGCCTTTGAACATCAAAAAATATCAGAAGAGGATATATGGACTCAAAATTCGACTCCGGTTCCTTGTTGTCCTTATTAGTAGCTTTTCCTGAACGATAGATATTGCAATTTTTACTTGTTTTAGAAGGGAATCAACTAGTCTCCACATGTTCAATAAATTCATCGCGGACCAAAATAACCCAACACTCAACCTCCACTCTCTTAAAATATGTTTTTAGGTCGATTTAAATATGATAAGCACCCAAAACACTATTTTTTTATCTTTGTGAAAGCAGCACTTCATTATTTATGGAATAGATTCAAAAAAAGTAAATTCTATATCGCATTACAATAGTTGCTTCTAAAAGTAGATAAACATGAGTAAATTCGTTTTTTCAGGAATTGTGAGATTATGCTGGAACAAATTTAAATAATATAAAATATGACGGAGAAGAATGGAGAGCTGCAGTAATAGAGAGGAATAGAGGGCCTTTCTCTTTTCATCAGTGTTTCAATCTTAGGGTTGAAACACTGCTGAAGCATAGAACAAAAGTAAATAACTTATCATTAGTAAGTAATATACCGTATAAGATAGGGTGTTGGTGGACACAGACTTCACAAAGATGCATTTCTCTTCCTGTCCTAATAAAACACAACTTGACACCCGACATTACAAATAAGCCCTTCAATTCCCCATACTTCCCTCCTCCCTTCATCCCGACCAGCATGTCTAACCCTTCCTCGTTTGCCTGACGTTATCCTCTCTATCTCAGCCTTTAACAGTCCATATCCATACAACAATTTCAGAGCGTAAATATCGTTCACCTTGGCCGGGATGCGGAAATTTTTACCCTCGGAAACTGTTGCATTGAGATGCACATTAACGAATGACTGCGTTAACAGTTACTGTTGCGGAATCTCCCGCAGTTTCTTTGGAATTAGTCCATATCCAATGAAAGCGCTCTGTATTCTTCCTTCTTGCCTCCTTTGTATTTCCTCGAACAGTTTCCTATCCCCGTCTACAATGTAAAACTGCGTGGGAACCGTTCTAAATAACTGCCAGGCTGCATCTCTTTGAAAAAATGTTTTGAAAGGAATCAGATTTATCGAAAATGAAAAGGTAATTATGTGTCGCTGATAAATAATTATCAGTCGCCTCTTAAGATTTCCCAAATTTGTACATCGGGCTCTTTTCATCCATGTGTATTTCATAAACCAAACTAATTCTGATAGGCATCCCATTCAGTAGACAGAATAAGTAGAAGAATAATTTTAACTGTCCGGAATCTTTTGATTACTTTTATACTCATATCTTTTTTATTTAACGAATTGAAAAACTACCTATGCGGAAAGTATATTACATTAAAAATCATAGAGCATTTCAAATGGAGTCTGAATTTATGTATTTGTATTGGAAATAAATACTTCCTCGGTCACTGCATGTCATGAGTTATTAGCGTTATTTTGGAAAAGGGATGCACTGCCACCAAAAAAGGAAGTATTACATGAGACGAAGCGGTCTTGCTACTATTACGCGTGATGTGATTGCTTCGCTGTTATCTCAGGTTTTCGAAGTTCACCTCACAAAAGTTTTCATTTATCAAAATATTTATACGGAAAAGCCAACCAAAACATTGAATCCGAAGGCTAGTTTGTCAGGTGAGAGTAGAGCTCACCCAATACTTAACCCACCGACGTGTAAAATTCACCCAGGGTGGGTATCCCCTGTGGTTTCCCGGGGAGAACCCGGACCCGTTCTGGAGCCTGAGTCGGAACTCTTGGGTAAATCTGCTGGGGCCAGGAGGCGTCACCCGGAATCCAACCTTGACCCACTGGTCAGTGCCCTGCTCATTGGAATACCATGCCTTCTTTATAGTGAAGCGTACAATTTAATTAATAGCAATTAAGGATCATGCACTCGAAGAGTGTTACACTATTATTTAATGCTTTAAAGTGGCAAGCACAATAGGGCCTCTTAGGTTTTGACAAGGCCCAACAGAAATTTTAAGTTGAAGAAATCAACTTAAGAGTCACCAGCCGTGGCAATGAACAATCGTTCCCGTCACGCTCTTTCGATTCCTCCTCGAATTTCTCGGAGTCGAACATATTTAGTCACGGAAGGTGATGAGGGAAGCGAAAACCTTAACCGTTGAATTAGAGAGCTAAAATCATTTTATTGTGAGAAAAAAGAAGGGCAACTGCCGGCAAGTAATGGTGGAATCATGGAATCTTTAACTGCGTACACATGAGTTGAGTAGTGTGGGTCCATTTATAGTTTTAAAGTATTGAGCCCAATTCATTGTACTTATTGAGATAATTGAATTCCTCAAGTTATGCTATTACATTCTGAAAAATGTCACATTAGAATCACTGGGATAATTACTCTTGATTATGATATCCCAGAAATAACTATTCTCAATCAATGAAATTTATTTACTGGGCATTTTTCGGGACTAAGTTTTCCGAATGACCTTTTTCCAGGGCCTATTTTTTCCCAAAGCGTTTTTCCCGAACCCGTTTTTACCGGATCCCAAATGAGCAGTTTCCCGAATGAATAATTTCCATAATTCACCTCGGCATTCATCACAGTAATGGAATCGATATCGAATTGCTCACAATGGAAATCACAAAACAAATATCAGCGAAGGATGGCTTAATAGATTTCGTCTTGTGGAAGGGACATCGTCCTGATTGATACTCCGATTTTAACAGAATTCCAGAAACAGGATGAAACGGAAATTGTACTCGCAGATGTGATTAGGAAGAAAAGTGAAAGCAAAATTTAAAAAATGGTTAGATACTGAAAGAAATTCCCAGAGAAAAATGCGCTGTAGTACGAATATTACGTATACGATGAGAAAGGCCTCAATTACTTCCTTGAAATAGCACCCAATGATGTTTTATGGCCGTATTCTCTTTTGTATCATGCTATAGATTTTTTTAAATGACACACTTCCTCTTTGGGAGAATTACCTTTCGAGAAAACGGATTAGCGATGTGCGTTTTCATCCATACGGAAAAAAGTTCAATAAAATGAGTAGGTTTGGAAAAATTTCCGGAGATGGAAAATTATATTAATAAAGCTAATACTAGCAACAAACTTATCCAAAATCAACACAATAATAAAATTTGAGCTTAATATATTTTCAATATTAAGAAGTTATATTTTAACCATAACGTCAAATGCCTATGTGAGTATAAAGATAATTTGTACACTTGTCATAAACCTATTTTGCCTGGAAATCTCTCCAAATTGTTGCAGGCTGTTACTATCTCTAACCAAATTTAGGGCAGCTCATGAGTTTCATGTGTTTACACGCACCATTAGGAAATTTAAAGTTGTAAGAAATGAATTTTTAATAGATGGCAATTAAAACTTTCATTGAACATTTTATGCTTGAAGAGAACCACAACGTTGTGGTATTAGATATACCAAGGAATAGACTACCAAAAGTTTCCAAAGAAACTGCGGGAGATGCCGCAACAGTAACTTTTAACGGAGTCATCCGCTAATGTGCATTTCAATGCAACAATTTCAGAGCGTAAAAATCATTCGCCTTGACTGGGACTCGAACCCAGATCCCTCAATATCTCCTCGGACGCCTCGGTAGCTTAAGTGGCTAAAGCACTCGACCGGATATTGAGGGATCTGGGTTCGAGTCCCAGTCAAGGCGAATGATTTTTACGCTCTGAAATTGTTGCATTGGGATACCAAAAGTTTATTTGTATTCCATCTCTTTAGTACGTATCACATGGCAGAATTATTGAATGATAATGTAAACTCCCTAAGTCACAGGGGCCAGAGATGTTTTTGACCACCCAAGGTTTCTCTCTGTCAACTCATCTCAGTGCAATACAATGTCTATGTGGCTGCCGATACGAACCGATAGTGCTATGCATGACCATAACCATTTCACAGGTTACGTATTATAATGGTTTTTCCGGTTATTTACTTGCCTTTTTTACACTTAAGAGTAATTATAAGACCAAATTTTTTATATAACACGCATTTTCGGATTGGTAAACATCAGAGCAAAAACCCATTTGCATGCAGACTACATCTCTGAAGCCTTCCCACACTGGCTTAAGTGAAGCTTATTCATGGACGTCAGGAACCCGCTAACTGATATACTCAAAATTTCGTAAGAAACCTCGGATTTTAGATGATAAATTCTTCAGTGAATTAGTAATATTCGGTCATGTTCATTATATTCAGTAATAAAAAGCGATTTTTAACCCTGCACGACCCCATTATTTAATTCTGATATTAAATACCACTGCCTAAAAATTACAAAACAATATTTCCACAGGCCCGTATTGTAATCGCCTGTGACTCCTACCTCTATTCAAGTCCCTTTTTATGGAAAAAGCATTGTTTCTATTTTGGGTAGAAAGTGTCTCGTTCCATTTGAATTTCTCAAATAGTCGCTGGAAACAGATACACGATGATTTCATGTTCTCACAGTACCCCACTTTCATCATAGCATTTCTCCCTTTTTTCATCCTATTTACAACGGTGAGTCATTAAACCGACCGCAATGCACCAGTTCAAGTTCATGCGACACCGACTGAGGTGAGAGTTATTCAATGAGCACATGCAATGAGGGCAAGGCAGTTTCCTCGGGGTGCGTGGGCTGCAACGTCCCGCCACAAGAGCTGGGGGTTGCGATCGGCCTTGATTACCTCTAGAGCCCCCTAGAGAAGAGCAGATGCAGCATAAATAAATAAAGGAATGCGAGGCTATGAGGGACGCCGCGAACGTGCGAGCAGGCAGTCACGCTTGGTTCATCCATCCGAAATTTGGGAAATGCGTGTCGTTTTCAGCATCGTTGCAGTAATCCTTAGCGGATGATCAGGGTGTTTGTGCTTACTAACAGAGTAGGAAGTGTGGCTTAGTTATATCTTATTTATGATCTTAATGGTATCTTATTGCTCTTTTTGCTATCATCATGCAGAAAAATGTTGAAAATGTGCACCCGGTCCTTCTGTTCTGAACGCAGTAGTCGTTGCTACTTTGACAAGCATTAAAAAAGGTATTTTTAAGGAATTTTGGACTATTAATAAATATTACGTTGGTGACTTAATGCTGGCTTTAGAGCAAGAAATAGTTAGGCAACTTTGGCAGATTAGCGCAGATGGTAGAAGATGGGAAAACACGAGAACACATTTGTGTCCACAATTGGAAAGCATCTGCCAATGAATTGTATAAAAATGGCGTCATTCCGTGCGAAACGATAAAATAGAATGGATATGTGGTATTTAAAGGAGCGATAACTGAGTGAGAAATCGAAGAACATTAAAGATACACCTGCTAATGGTTATCACTATCTCTAATTCTGAATTTGAACAATTATACGACTTGCCCCACTCTTTTAAGAAATGAATTAAGTGAGAAATTTAATGGTCTCGGTTATTGTCTCTGTTTTTCGATTTTAGCTTCAAAATTAACACGAGTAAAAATTCCTACCGATTGTACTTATTAATCGAACGGAAGAATGCCTATATTATTCACCAGGTACGGTCTGCTCTAAGATATCAGTCTCGGATTTATATCACATGATAGTGTGATGAGTACAGCAACCATTGAATTTTATATGCATGTTCACTCTTTCTTCATGTACATTCTTATACATATTACTTCGAAATTTAAAGACCAAAATATACCAGATATTAATGAAATTGTTGCCAGAAAGTATCTTTAAAAAGAAACTAGTCACAATTATCCCTTGAATTAAAAAAATCAGATGATATCTTTAATTCTGAAAGTATTCAACTGAATAATTCAGCAATTCCGACGTTCCATATTCACCTGCTGCATATATCCCCGCCATTTGCTAGCGATTATGAACCACGGTGAATTTTCTGTTTAAACGCGCTCAGCGTAGATGACGTAGCAGATGCGATTGGAACACTAGTTGTTCTAAATTGGTAAAATCTCTGCAAAAAAGACCGCCCCCGATTCTATTCGTTCAGTAATTTCTGTGAATGGAATAGGATTTTGAGAAAATTTCACCGTCGCCAATATTGGTCGTTAATCAGCTTTATGTCCCAATAATTACATCTGCGCTTGTGCATTGAATAAGGTGATGATATTCTGCGGCTTTGTTTTTTAATCTTCGGCAATAAACTACCAATACAGATAATGTTTCCTTGATATTACGGTTTTTTGAATTTTTAGTGGGGATAGGCTTCTTATTAATATTGAATCACTTAAAATATTCCGCCCGATGATATCTGATTCGTGCTAAAGGAACTATTGCTAGCACTGAACCTCACTTCATTTAAAGCTACATAAGTTGGTAAAGAAACTTTCGATACCCACTAATTTACCTACACGCTGACCTACACTTTAATCTAATAAAGCCCTGCAGTGCTCGAATATCCTACCCGCTACACATCTGGCGGCCTCCGGCGTGTAGTGCACACCAGAACGGTTAAGGGGGTTCCTATGACATTGGATCGCCGGCTGAAAGTCGACGAAGGACGCCCCGATATCTCTGCAGAAAGCACGCAACCTCTGATTGATGCCTTCCAATCGGCTCCAAACCAGAGGTCCACGATGAATTCTCGGGACAGGGCTGCAGATCGAGAGCGTGACATCAACCCACTCGAAACCACCCACCCGCTTCACTTCTGAGTTCAATTCCCTGAAGGAATTCAGAATCTCTTCAGATCAGGCGCTGGCTCTTCAAGCCGTCAGGTGCTGGCTCACACCTTCATGGTCTGACCTCACCTACAATGGGGCCATCACACGTACTGCTGCCTATCACTAGAATCCCCACTTTCTGACTCCTTCTGGGTGGTACTCTCACAGGGGCGGAGGTAGGAGCTGCAGATACCGCTGAGCTATCCTCCGATAGCAGATGATACCTGTTGGGGACGGGGATGAGGTATGCCTTCGCATTTCCCCTCCCTCGCCGCAGCGTTAACTTTCCCCCGCTACTGCGCGAGACGACCTTCCAATCCTCCGGTTTCCGGAATGCCACCTCTCCCCCATCAAAGGATCGGACACCGGGCGGCCTCTCGATCACTCCGCTGCATGTTGCATTCGTCACGAATCCGTGCGGCCCTATTGGCGCGGCGAGTTTTTGTAACTCCACCCAGAGTCAGGCCCTCCCGCGGGAGAGGAACCTTCCCGTCAACCTTATACCGAAGCTCAGTCACGATACCCTCCAACGCAGCGATACGGGCTCTTAGAGACACGCACTTACTTTAAATGAAATTAATTTTCGTTTTTTTCCTCATAAGTATATCGATGCTAAGCATTAAATTTTGATTTTTATGGCATGGTGATTTGGGAATGTTGATGATGATTGATTTGTAGTTCAAATCACTACACAGGGGATTTAATATCCAAGTACTCAATCCTTTGAAACTTTTTAATTTCAAGCTCTATTGCATTATTCCTAATATTTTATTTCTTGCATAACCTAATTTGTCGTCAAATATTCCTTTAAATCTTTTAAATGCATGTTTTGGATAAGCTAATAACTACTTGTCGATTGCTATCAATTTCGTTATATACACTCAGTTTACATGACTATGTTTAATCTATATTTCATGATGGAGATTAAATATTATAAAGAATTGTCAGATAAACGGTTTTCCCACTGGTACCCATATCATGTACGGTACTCAACCCTGAAAAGAAAATGGACTCAATACCTAGTTTCCAAGTGTTTTCACCCCCGTTTAACGAACGCGTTTCCGCCATTGACTTATTTTCATTTATCCGTGAGCTATTAATTGGCTACATTTTCAGAGAAAACCCTAAATTTTTTCACGGACTATCTCTATCTTAGGGAAAGGAACTTACACTTCCTATCCTACTCTTTAATTTCACAAGCATTAAAAACCAAAATAAGTTTCGAGAGCAGAAATTTTGCTGGTAAGCGCATATATTATTTTTTAATTAATTAGATAATTTTGAGTGGAGTGAATGTCATTTATTCAAATGGAGCATTGATAAATAATATTGAATTACTGAATATAACTCTTTCATTTGTTCATGGCAATCTAGCGCCCTCTGAAAAGTCATACAAACCGATGTCATATAAGGGTTCGGAGTAGTATAAGGAAAACCATTTAATTTAGTGTTTTTTCGATTTAAATTTCGTAATTTCGATTCAACAGGGTTGACCTTTATGTCAAATCAGCTAAATTATATCATCATTAAAGTTTGTTAACTGCATTATTATAAAAATAAAAATTATACACCTTGATAAAATGTTATTTTACAGTTTATCGAGCAATTAATGTGTGTCGCTCAACGGCTTGGGCTTCTGGTTCATTAATAAATTTAGATATTGATATGTAATAATTTCATATGCCAAAAACATCGAAATATTCTTAAAAATCACATGAGACCAAACATTTCCCTGATTAATTTGTTTTTCTTTTGTAATTCTATGTAGAACAATTTCAGAGTATTAGCTTATCCCATTTCATACTTACAGGTATTGTATATTTTTATCCAGGTGTTCCAAAACAGTTTAAAGTGTTTGGAGATACTAAAAATTAGCTGATTCTCATCGTATTCAGAATTTGAATAATAATCCTATTTAGTTGTACTTTTTTAATCCATAATATTCGCGATTAGTTTTTAAACGTCTTCAGGGTTCATAACCTATTACATTCCTTAAAGCCTGCCGACATTTTAATTTGTTGGTGCAGAAAATTTTAATTTTTTTTTAATTTGTGTAGGTTCTATGCTTTGGTGGTCCCAGAAATTAATAATAGCGAAAAATGCAGGCAAGGTAACGAAGCGAGGGCCGTCATTAGTCATAATATTCTGCGTGCACGTGTGTATGATGTGCTCCAATGTTCAGGAATTAGAATTTTTTTAATGTCACAAAAGCAGGAGATGTTCATCATCAGCAGGAAAACATCAAACAAATGACTGATTTGAAGAGTGGAAATTTAAGATTTTAAAAACAGTTTTTCTTCAAATCAAACAGCATTACGTTATTCTAACAGTTACTTAAATGAAAGAATATTTATCCTCAATATGCTTGACAAAATTCGAGGTGATTTCCAGTTTTGGAAACATTTTTTGACAACTAATGCATTTGTGAAAGAACGAAAAATATTATTTAAACATTTAGCTGCTTTATGCTTTCTTAGTGCTATTTTTAAAACATCGCAAACAAATATTCCACATTTTATATGTATAGAGCCCGTGTATTTCAATGACCTTTTCAAGTTGAACTCAATTATTTCATAAATATGTATTGAGGTCAAGCCGTCAAGTGCTGATTTGCACTTTTCTTTCAAAATTTATAATTCATTTTTTCAGAGATTAAATTATTCCCATTTTTATAAAACTCAGGAGCAGCATTCGAAAGGCTAAAAGAAAGATGATAAATGGAAGAATGCTACATTGCCGATGCAAGTTACTTAGTCCCGTCCGAGCGACAGGAAAAATGTATGCTGATACCATTAGGCCCCTTGGATATACATTGCTTCATCGTGATCGATTACCTCTATTTCTTTTTTTGTTTTTTAATGGATTATCGAGAAGACTGCCGCAATCCCGCATTCAGATCAATGTGACGAACCATTACAATACGCAGTGACTGAGCTTAAACGCTTAGAAGTGGACTTGGAACTACAGGCGAAATTTTCCGAGATATCGTTCCTAGCCAGAACACATTTATCATTGTTCTTGTTTAGGTTCCTATTTATCGAATTCCTCTCGAATTTATTCCATTTCTCTTCCAAATACAGAGGATTAGCGAAATTTCTTTACGTGACAAATGATGGGAGTTACAAGAGAGAGAAATCAAGAGAGATTGGGGCTAGAGAGAATCAGTACCACGCCTCAGCGACGATGGAAGAAGTCACCAAATTCGTACTGCTAGAGAAAACTATGCTTACTCTCCAGTATTATCGATAACTTTTTAAAAATCGCAGTTAAGGCTTCGATTTAGTGTCAATTGCTAAAATTTAACCCACTTTTAGACATCACGCTATGAAAAAATTAGTTGATCAGTATATTAAATTTACTCATTATTTATTATTTCATAAATTCATACATCGCTTATGAATTTGGACTGACAGTAGTTTATTATTTGGAGGAGGATAAACTTTAAGGAGGAGAGAGAAATCATTTCCCATTTTACGAGTGCAACTCATAAAGAAGAAAAAACGGTGGCGTAAAGTCTTGCCAACATTAATTATGTAAGTTTTCGAGAGGTAAAAAATGTTTTCAATTTACAGATGCAAAATATCCGTGTTATACATTTCCATTTTTCACCCTTGGGAGGGGTATTTCTGTGATTGTATTTTGCATGATGTCAGCAGACAATGTATCCTACCCGTAGACTTTCTCATTTCCTCTACCTTTCATTATTAAAGATATCCTCAACATCATAAATGCAGGCAAGGGAATGAAATTATGGTTATTTAAGTTTTGCAAAATATTCTTAAATGAATGCAAATAATAGAGTCATTTTAGCATTTTAGGGATAACAATATTAAGCAAAGGATTAGGAAGGTGTGGCGAAGTTGTGACTGAATATTTCCTCGATGACCTACGGGTGTGATTAGATCGGTCCTGATGAAAAATAGTCAGGCGTGATTAGTCTTCGTGATCCTAGAATTTATAACTTTGACTGGGCAAATGAATCCTCAAAAATGAATTTCTGCTCCGGCTTCGAGTGGACATCTTGAATTCAATATATAAAATTATTTTTCCATATTTTCTTTGTTTTCATCCTGTTTTTAGTATAATATTGGTTTGGATCCATAGTACATATGCAAATTTTATCGAGTCACATCCTGCTGGGCAGCGTTCAACGCCATATCTAAGTCCCGTCGAGCTATGTGTTTGTTGTTAATTTCTTTTGGACGGCATCCGGCATCTCCGCAATCCTGATAAACCTACCTTGGATTCTTATGATTTACCAGTGATCAATAGAGAATAAAATAAACGGTCTTCTTTTAATTTCTGACATAAACATGTCACTTTGTTCCGTTTGAGTTTTGTTTTTGGAGCAGGTGATAAATCATTCGTTTCACCCGGCATCGCGGTAGGAAGGATAAAATATTTTTGGCACTCACATCCTAAACTAAACTTTATTATCCAGATGATTTTAGAATATTTATGATTGCATGCTCTACCATTCAAATAATGGGAAGAAGTTACCCACAGACTTCCTCTAATTCACAAAATATTTATTGCGTGTTGTTCCCCTGTGACGTCTCTCTCCTCCTCTCTCCCTCCCCCCCTCCCCCGTCGAGTTTTATATATTGTTTGCCTTACCCATCAATTTATATTGTATAATGCTAAAATTTAACTAAAGAGAAAAATTATAAATTTGTTGCATGTTGTTTCATGCTTTATGATTTTGTGACAGATGCATGTCGTTGAGTACCAACTGTTACACAAAAGGGATAGTGGTGTTTAGTGAAGCGCAATAGGCTGTAAGGCTGTGAAGGTAGCAGTCAGCGTTCGTTTTGCCACTCAGCAATGAACCTAATGAGGCAAAATGGCTGAAGCTTTTGCGGTTTGGTCATTTAATAAATTGGAGTGACGTGGCGTGCTGGCTTATCGCCACGTGATGAGAACATGGCGTCACCCGGAAAAAAGGCCGAAATTACTTCGCGTCCATTGATTTCCGAAGGATATGGTTAAAAAGTTGTTTCAACAAGCTGTACCATTTTTTCAATGAAGGTTAATTTAGGTCAATCCATTTTAATTGAATCATAGCAATATAGGCATAATCAACCACCAATCGGAAATTTTAGCCATATCTTTTTGGAAAAAAGCAAGCACCTACTAAGTAATGGGCACAGTTTGACTACGAAAACTAAACTATCTATGCAAGGCCTAAACTTTTGTTCTCGTGCAAATTTAATCCAAATTTGTTGACTTCTTTTTGGGTCATTAATTTGATTTGATGTGTGTTATGAATTACTATGTATGTTTCTAAATCAAAATCTGTTACAGAATGGTCATCGAAGTTAAAAAGTTCTCCTGTAATAGGAACAATAATTCTTAAAAACCTTCGGCCTCAGCACGAGGCTTGTATTAAAGCCGCGAATTCCACCCCTCCCGGTTCCTCCTCTCCTCACATGTTGCTCTCTCATTCGCTTTCCAGCCATCCGCGGCTCTTTCTCTGTTGCCCGCTGAACCCGCGGTGTCTTATCGGAATCACTCTATCTTCAGGCATTTCACTACTTTATGTCCGTTGATCCTTTTATCGAATGATTGAGACATAGATATCTCTCCCTGAGAGAAATACACAAAAGAACGCAATTGAATCCGAGAGTAATCCATCCACTTTCCGGCCCGTTCCTGGAACGGGTTCCGTTGAGCAGTCTCGCGTAGGGGTTTCTTAGTTAATGTTACAGAATGAATTCTCGTGACCAAACCCAAATGGGACCGGATCCAAAGAGCAATCACCACTCTCCCTATTTGCATCCAAAAGTGGTGCATGCTTCTCTATTTTTTCTCATCGATGTGTTGCGTTGATTTAGGATTCTTCTCTCATCCCAATTTTCTTTACTTTCGCCAACGCACGCTGACGATGCATAGATCAAACCCTCCTTCTTTGAACGCCACTTATTGGAACAACATCTCTGACAACACCCGGCATTACCTGCATCCCATGCTCGGTCCCATTGGTCTCCCACAGGTGATGTCCCTGTCGATGTTACATCGGCTGAAATCTTCCGCAAAGCTATTGCCTTTTTTTTAATTATGCTTCCGAATGTAAATTAACTCATGCCGGTTGTCAAGGCACTCGTCCTGTGTCCCAGTCTGGCGGAGGATTAGGGTTGAATTCGACCATTCGCAGTAGTTTCACAGGGAGGTATCCCTTTGAAGCTCGTATTTACGACCGGCAGAAGTTGGTGACCGAGTGGTTTTCCTCAAGCACGCATCCAGTCTCATTGGCGGATCCGTTTGTCCGTTCGCCCTTTTATTTTTCAGAGCCGCTTGCACTCCTCTCCTCCTTTCACTTCAGCCTCTCCTTCGTAAATGAAACACATGCCACCGTGACCCCTCCCTAACCTTTCAGTGGGCCACATAAGTCTTTCCCAAAGGCCTCTCGCACACGCCTCCCCATTTCCCATCCCTCCCTGATGCTGTTTTATTCCATCTGTCGCGTTTCGAAATGTAGTAGACCTTCCCATACGCTGAGACGGATGGTCGTGATCCTGAAATTTCCCCCTCGTTATTCTGTCCCTCGTCCATCTAATGGTGTGCTGTTTTTGGTTTCTGCCAGCAATTCAATGATGTCTTTTCATCGCGAACGCATCAGAAGTTTCCGGAAGGAATCCAGCTGTTGATGAGTTCGCACGCCACGTCGAAGTGCAGATGCCTCTCCACAAGGCTTTCCAAAATGCTGCCCCTATCTTCTACCTCGTGGTGTGTAAAATCTTTGCTTACAGCGGTTTATCCATATCCAACTGAGTGTCATAATGGCGAGGCGTGCAGTGAATGTATTTGCATTACTGTTCGATTTTTCGTTGCATTCCTACGGTCAGTCCTGAAAACATGCAACTATCGCGTAGCTTACGATTGAAAAATTTTAAATTTGATTTTTTAATATCAGGTTTCATTTGTTACGTCCAAAAATTCAGATGCACATATCAGGATTTGATTAAATTCACCACGAATCTCACCCCCAAAAGTTTTCGGCTACCTCTCGGTGATTAGACCAACACTCCTTGTCATGTACTAGTTTTTAATTGATGGAAAATGCTTGGACAAGGGATATTTTTCTCAGTTTTGACTAGCCCCGCAACAGCCTATATTTTGATTGAATGGCCACGTTTTCATCTCCCCTCCAACCTAAGCTATCAATAACGTCGATCCGAAATGGAGTATTTGTAAATCATCCTCTAAACTTCGATAGACCATTTGATAGCTTTTATTTATTTTCCCCATTCCTCTATCTAAATAGCACTTCACAAAGACATTAAAAAAAACATGCCTATCCCAGAGTCACGTGAAGCTTATGCAAACATATGGTTCATTTATCACCGAATAAATGAGCACATTTTCAGTGTTGAAATATGGAAACATTGTGTAAATCAGGCTTATTTCAAATGACAAAGTTCCTCTGAATGGTATCAAATCCATTAGAAAACTCCCAGCTCGTTTATTTTACATGTTTTTTTGTCTCCTTTTTTCTTCTTTTTCGCTCATATTTTTGGAGCATATTTTTACTATAGAATCCGAATTCACTTGCAATTTTCCCGTTTGGAATCGGAGAGCCATGCTTATGGGCAAAGCATTGGAAAGAAATTTAAGTTAATCTCTTAATGACGAAAACATTGGGCCATTTGATAATCCCTCTGTAATGATTTCGAAAACCAAATTAAATGCCTAATTAGGCATGCTTACTTCAATTATTGCAAAGTTAAATAGATCATCTCTTTTCTCCAGGTTTTATCTCTACTCAATTCTTTTCAATTTTTTTCCTTCCTCTCAGCACTTTGGCTCACGAAAACGTGAAAATTGGTATTTTTCTCTTGCAGCCTACGGCATTCGACCCAGTTCCAATTTAATTGTATTCCGCTAGCATTATCCTCGTAATTAGTTGGGTACAGCGCTATTTGATCTCTGACCTTTTACGCAAAATTAGTATAACGGTGTAATAATAAAACTCTTCTCTTTATTCTATGTCATTGAGTTCTCTCCCCGTTTACCCCATCCCTCCTGATATAATTCATTGTGTTCCGAAGTTCCAGAACACTTTTTTGCGTACTGCCTTTCATCCTCAAATTCCTTCGAGGTCAAGAAATTAAGCCTTGCTTCAATTCCTCAGTAATTAAGCTCAATGCTGATTATGAGAAGTGAAGTCGGGTGGCTAAATGGATTTGCTCCGAGACCTTTTTATTTCTGTAACTTAGCAGCTATAAAAACGAGGAATCATGGCTAATATCAATACGTAGCGATCTGTGACAACCTATCTTCTTTCGAAAATTTCTCTTCTGAACTGACATTAATAATGTATGTTTTGCGTGCGAGAATTTTAACCGCGCGTAGACCCAGATATTCTGATGCATACCATCAGAGCTAGAAGGGTTGAATGTACTAAAATTTTAATTAAACTAAATGAACGGTATATAATAGTAGATTGAATTTTCAAAACTTAGGATTCATCACTTATATCTTACAGCACTTTCTCCGGATTTCCTCCCGTTTATAATAATTATTACAAATGTAAAGTTAATAGCTTTTTAATCTGGGCTCAAATACGTGAGGTTTTAGAGATTGAAAAGTTTTCATGCAGTCCTTCATGAATCATGGAAATTGAAAGAGACGGCTGCGGGCACACCCGGCGCCCTCGCGACCTCCACCCCTCCTTTGTTGCCTGGCCTGCCTCATTGGATGGATGCGTTAAGCTAAGAATAGGGGGGAGAACTTAAACCTTAGCTGGAAGAAATGGCGGTGGGGGTAACCCTAGCCACACCCAGTACACCCACACAACTCCGCTCAGAGGTTGATTCACTGGCATGACAACCGTTGATAAACCAATGCTTTGCTTAAGAAAATGTATATGGAAAAAGGCTCGATTGTGTTCTAATCTCTTTTGTTCAAGCTACATGGTCTTTTAGCGTTCCACATCATATATTTATAATTGGTGCTGCCGCAGTACAATGTTAATGCTTATTGCTTGCTGAATTTTAAAAATTATTCGGGCAAAACTTACAACTCAAATTATTCCTCTACGTTTACTGACTCTGCATATAATTTCCTGCTTAAGTAGCTCGCTGCTTTTATCCTCACGTTTGCAGTCTTCCGTATTTTATAGCATGAGCATCCAAAATGTTCACTTCCTTTTTTTAACTATTATTTAACAGTTGACCAGCAGGCAAAATTTTAACAAATGTTATATTTTTAGTATACATTTTGATGCGATTTCACTAGGAAACTTATATTATTTGGGAATGGAGTGTTCTCATGTAGAACACCTCACAAGTATGATGAAAGGGAAACTGCAGGTTTTCGAAACTAACATAATGGGGTTTTGGCCTAATTGAGTATTGATGTACTTTTAATGGTCGTGGGTAAAAATATAAAGATCAAATTCTGGAATTAAGCAAAACCAAACAGAGATCGTGATTTAAACGTCCAAGGCAATAATATTTACCCAAGGAATTTTGTTTAACCAAGAATATAAATTGAAACCATCTTAAAAGAGCAGACCCACCCCTATTAAGAGTGTTCCTTTACCGCTGGGTTGGATTCAAGGTCAGTAGTCATTTCTTAAAGAATGTATGAAAGATATTTAACGTCTATATTTTTGGGTTTTTCATTTTATAGCATAGACATGTTAGCAGTATTCCATTTGTTTTCCTTACGTAGCTAAGGAAATAGATGACCATATTTCGGAATGAAAGATTGTGGCTGAATATTTGTCGTGACACTACTTGCACATGTTTTTGCTGTTGCATTTCTTTTGTGTAATAAAAATATGGCTTGAGCATTGGTTTGCGAAATGCATGTACTTTATATCTCATTCAAAAATGATCAGCCACTCCCTCATTAGCCTAAGATGTTCAAATGTATGAACCTAAGATATCCGATTCTTTAAGACGAAAATCTCATTTTGGAAAATCCTCAAGAGTCATGAAACCTGGATAGGGCTACATTGCAGAAAGCTGAAATCATCGAAATTAGAGTGAATATGTGCGTATTTGGTGGTGTTTAGGATAATATGGTCGTACTAATAAGAGAAACTGAGTAATAATGGAAGTATTTTCAAATATAGTGGAATTGATACTAGGTTAGTTGAGACTTTCATATGGAATTATTTTATGATTAAGGAATTCGTCTTTGGGGAAATAGAATGTTGAGTATTAGGAGTCTTTTGCATTGTTCTGGCAGTGAAGAATGTAGAAAATAAGGGTGGGTATGGAGATTTAGGCGGAGAAATATGTTTTATACAGTTGGGAATGCAAGGAGGTAATGTGAAGAGGTTCGAATAGAGTTGAGTGGAGGAGCCAGTCTCAATTGCTTGAAAAATTCTAATGGACAATGGATTAGCTGTATAATGCGGAGGAGGTTTGGGAAGGGTGGAATAAGAAGAATTTTAGGCGTCACAGAGAAGAATAGAAAAATTCAACATGGAGATAGTGTAGCTAATGTTCTCAACTTGGGAGATAATGTTTTAGAGACCTCTGAAGTTGTAAACATATTGTTTTCAGAGACAAACAGAAGCTAACCGGTTTAACTACTGCCAAAAATAAACCCTTAGCGCTCACTAGTGTCAGGCAGCGATCAGAGCGGAAGCGAAGCACGAATGCTAACTAAATATTACTGTCTTTGTAGCGCGCTGCCATTCCATAAGTTATGGTACACGCTCTTTCGCCTCGACCAGAAGTAAGCTTGGCACAGTTCACTCTTCCGTTGCGCGCGCCGACTCTTGTTATAGCAAGACGCGAAATCGATTACCCACCTACCACGGTCTCATCTCCTTTGAGGCTGACCTGATGCTCGGGATGGAGGGAGGGACTGAGGGCAGTGGTACGTATTATCTCTCCACAGTGTCGCCGATATTGCGCAGTCTGTTTGAAAAAGGACTGATATTTGCTTTAAGCCTTAAACCGCCTCCTGTGGTTTCCTTATGGATGATGCGTGACGCGTGTGGTCGTCTAAGGATTACCTCCGAGATCATTCTGCCTCCAGCCTTTCGCAATTGAGACCGCAAACGCGTATTCTTACCGATTTAATTGCCCAACTATACGTTCACCGCTATCTTATCTCCGCGTGCACGACACTTTATAAGGAATATTCTCTTATGCGACTGCTCTTTTGACTGACAGGGATGATCAATCAAAGTACCAACTAAATTTCCGTCCTAGGCTTCTTTTAAGTGTCGTGTGGTTTAACAGTATCGTCTAAGTGAAAGTGTAATTAGAGCCATATTCAATTTGGGAACGTTAATCTGCTGGCTTCTCATCTGTTGTGTTAGAAGAATCTCTCACCGTAAGTAACCTTAAATCAATATTCATCGACATAATTCGGAATTGACTGGAGTATATTCCCACCGCAGAAACCTACAACTGTGATCAAGCCGTTAGTGGGTCATTGGTTTTCCGCTAAATTCACTGACATGACTATAAGAGCTGATATGTATAATCGGTAGACAATAATTTATGATGAAATTCTTGTACCCAGGCACAAGTGCGCACAGAAAGAAGAAACTGTCTTAAATGGTGGAAGTCTTAGTCGAACTAATGCCATAATTTAAAAAGATTATTCATTCGTCGATTTCGTCCCAAAAAATGACTGTTCACCCCGTAAAATCCAAAACAATAGTGTTATTTTTAACGCAGGTCTAACTGAACTCGTGAGGTTGTAATTGCTTGCTCGGGATATTGCGCGATGCGTTTTATTGAATGGTTTAACTGACCGGACACCGCTGGCATAATTAACCACAATAAGACGAACGGCCCAGTTTTCATTTGTTCAGTGTATTAATTTCTCCCGATTTCTCGACCTTCACAATTTGAGATCCTATTTGACCCACCATTTGGGCTGTTCGGAACGAAATTCTTTTACCTACAAGCGATGAAATTTCCCCATTTTTATGCAGTAAATTATCGAAATACGGGGATCGAGATGGTGCGGGGGCTAACGTACTGGCTTCCCACCCTGAGGGCGCGGGTTCAAATCCCGGCGGTGTTGAATATTTTTCAGAGGTATCTCGATCCCTACTTGAGGTGCTTTGTGGAGGGCACTTTGAGTGAGTACGCCGTCCGTCGGATGGGACGTTAAACTGCGGACCCCTTGGCGCCTTTCGTAAAGAGCAGGCTAATGCCGACGCCGGGATTCTCTCCACCCTTCATCCTTTCCTATCCATCCCCTATGGCGCAAATGACCTTAGCTGTCGGTCGCCTCCCCTTAAAACTACTACTATCGAAATACAAAGTGCTCCTTTCTCTGAATAAACAAATGCTTTTCGGAAATTGCTTTTCTTCAAATTTCAGGCAGTCGATTAACTGGCGAATACTTCGTACCATAATCAGATTCTAAACAAGGCAAATTTCGCGTAACATTCCAGTGGTAATTGACAATATAGGTTTAATTAATGATATTGTGGACATTACTAAGTTTGAAAATGTTTTAACTTTCACTATCACTAAGGGCAAATGTTAAAACTGGTTAATTTTCAGTGACAATCTCATCGAATCTGTCATTAAAAGCGCTTTTCAAAGGCAAAGTTAAAAGTCATGAAGCATGGCTGCGTACGAGAAAGCTATGCCGTCGAAGAAAGCTACCCACATCACGTACAAAATGCCGTCCACATCACATACAAACAATATTTTCACAACTACAATGAAGTTTATTACCCAGTGGCTGCTTTACATTTCAACTTAAAACTTCTAAAATTGGATGGAAAGGGCTCAAACAAACCTCCAGGCAGCTGGTTCCAATCAATTATAGTTCTATTTAAAAAAGAGTTTTTTTTCTTATTTGTTTTTTGAGTCCTTATTTTTATTTTGAGGCTATGGTCGTTTTTTCCCTTAGTTAATTCGTCAGTTCGTGTCGCATAAAATAATATTAATAATAGAGTATATTTTCGAGTGGCATGATGGTCCTGGACTTCCGCGTAAACCGGCGAGGTGTAAGTTATGATCCTCGTCACTGACAAGACCAAAATATCCTTCTTCTTAAAATCCTCCTCCTCCCAAAATAACGTTGTAAGTCAACGGTTACGTGACGTCGGTGTTTGGAGGGTGAGGAAAGCAGCTATCCACTTTGTTATGCCAATTTAGTATAATGGCGAAATGTGTTTCCTCCTGCTACATGGCATGTATTATATTGAATGTAAAAAGTCTTTAGTTCAAAAAGCCTCTTCTTTACTTCGCATTTCATATTTCTTTTCCTGTTTAAAAACCTGAATTGAATTTATTTGTTTATTACTTACTTAGTAGTACTGTTTATTCCTTACTTTACTTAGCATACATTTAAATAGATTAAGTAAAAATTTGTAAGTTAATCCTATCATGTGGTTAGTTCACAATGAAGGTCCTGAGATGGTGATACGAGTACGATTCTATTGGAAAACTTACTTGTACGTACGTACGTTCTCATCGCAGAACATTAAAACCGCCGTTAACATTCATGGTGGCGATTACCGAAAATAGTACATTATAAATAAAGACAGCGTAGTTGTGCCATTAAAGAAATAATTTTTTTTGAACGATCTTAAGTTGAATATAGGTAATATGTTAATAAATATAATCTTTATTTGTTTACTCTAATGACGGTTTTGTGTCTTATATATTATTATTTGCGTCAAAATGTATAAAAAGGTGGATATCTTGTTAAACCTTAGAATAAATGGGAGCAAACGTTAGTTGACGCGATTACATGTGGCGGTGGGAAGCTCAGTATATGACTAAACTTAAACAGCCCATTCCTTCATGTCGGTCCGAAGCCTCAAGCATCAACCTCTTCGCCTTCACGTTGTGGAGTATTTTATAGACAAAGAACAAAACCTGTAATTAACGACACAAGTTGGATCCTACGAGTATTCTAATGGTGCTTTGAGGTGACTTAGACCGATATTTTGGCTCATTTTGCATGAGCAAAATATTTTTTTTCTATTTTCAACTTTTTCTATTGCGATATCATCAGTGAAGAGCGGAATAAGATCAGATCGATTTCATATGAAACTCGCATGAAATACTTCAATTAATTACATGAAACTCCTATTTCTAATGCCATACTAGTACCATAAACCTTATATGCAACACACTCTTTCCATTTCGAAGCTACTAAGGTCTCGCATCAAATTCAGACGGCTTACATTTCTTAAATGCAGACATAAATCATTATTTCTAAGCCCGATTCTATGAGTCATTCAGTCTTCCATTTCAATTAAAGCACAACTTCTGAATATTGCAATTTACTGTTAAATATGATGATAAATGTTTTAAATTGTTTGGATAAAATCCACTGAAGGCTATAATTATTTCGATGAAAAACCTCTTGTCGTCCCATTCAAATTAAGCAAATATACCCAAACTGGAATGAATTCCATTAGATCTAGTAAAAAATTTAATTGTTTTTCATAATGTAGGCACAATATCAAATAACATCTCACATATATAACACTACCATTCGTCCTCATTAATCAAATATACCTTAAAATCTCCTCTGCTATTGGACTCGATTCTTGCACATATTCGAAGGATCGGCTCGTTGTTTAAGTTTAGGACCATAGAATTTTTTTTAGTACCTTAGAATTTCACATTATTACGAGATAAAGATTTGACAGCGATGAAGAACTTAAAGAAGGAGTGACCCTGTATCTCAATGAGCTGGCGGCGAAGGACTATGCAGCAGGAATACAGAAACTTGTCACACGTTATGACAAATGCCTTAATTTGCTTGGAGATTATGTTGAGAAGTAGTTTAAAGTATCCTCTTTCAAATAAAATTTTTTATGTTTGTTAACATTTACTTTTGTCTTTTTATTTCACGAACGGGTACTACTTTCCGGATGACCCTCGTATTTCAACCTATGATTATAGCATCAAAACCTGCCGTTTTTCCTTGCGTGCCTTTCTTCAATATTGTATAGCCATGATTTTCATGTTATCAATTAATCTGACTTTCTTTTCTCGAATATACAGAAAAGCTAAAACGAATTGCATATTGAAATTAACTCTACTTGTAATTCCCCCCTGGCCACTTATCATTTTACTTACCGAAAGCAAAGTTCGAATTTATGTGACATTCAGTAACCTCATTATGACTCCTAATCCAACAATAATCAATTTATTCATAAAATTAAAAAAGTAGTTTGAAATTTGGTTTTATATTTCGTGGTGCTTAAATAGAAATATAATTTTAATGAATAATTTAGGCATTACGAGTATTAATCAATATTTTAGAAGTCTCAATTTCCTATGGGTTTAAATAATTAACCTTTTCTGATTTTTCCTGTTTTCCATTGATAACTTCTCGCATTAGATATGGCAACTAAATTTTCTTGTGTTTTATTTACAAATACGCTGCATGGGTGAGATTCCCGAGGTATTTCAGTGCTATCTTTAGAGCCTGTATCCATTGTGCAATTTTTAGGCCGCAAAACTGTTGTAGTTTTTTCTTTTGAATCCACTGCTAACGGTAGTCATACATGAAATTGCTAACAGTACAGAGACACTGACCCGGCTGGCTTCTGTCTTTTTATCCCTCCATCCTTTTTAGGGAATCAGACCGCGAGCATATGTAAATGACTCCACTTCTGCAAGCCGATCTAAAATTAAATCGCGGGAAAAAACGGACGAGAGGTTGAGAGCTATCCTTTCCGAAGAAGATCCACCGTTATAAGGGGAAAGGGGGGGGAGGCGTTAAGCATGTAGAGATATGCGAAAAGGCAGTGCAAGAAGAGAAAGAGAATGGGTTGACCGTGAAACGGCTCGTAGTCTCTCGAAGCGCGTTACTTTTTGGCGCCGTTCCAAGCCATGCGCGAGTGAGCCCACGCCTCCCAGCAGTCTGCCGACTCGCTACTCCCCTGCACTTCCCCTCCATCTCCTTCCATTTCCTTCCCCCCCCCCCCGCCTTCCTGAATTTCCCATTCTTTAAGTTGTCTCTATGGCAAACTGACTACCTCCTCTCCCCCCTCCGCTGCTTCCTGGTTTCCCCTCACTCTACTCCGCATACACTCCAGTTATGCCCGCACAAAGGCTTACCACCAACCTATCCGTTTTTTCATGGACTACCCAGGCTAGTCTCGCCTCCGATCAGCCTCCATTTTGCCGAAGGGCAGAGTCGGGTAAATCCTCCCCTCCCCGCCCTCCGACCCCTCCTCATTCAACCGAAATTCTGGCTTGAGGGATCGCGCCTGGATGAGCAAGTAAAATAACTGCTCAGTGACGCTCACAACTAATGAATGGTCGTGCCTACTTAAAAGAAGTCGTTTTCCGGATAAAATCGTGTGTAATTCATTTCTCGGCATTGTTTCCGGGTGTGTCTTTCCTCCTATCAGTGGCATTTCATTTCCTCAGCGTGAATCCTCATTTCCGTGAAAAGAATTTCCGCCCAACGAAAGCGGGACTGCAGTTATAGCCAATCGTCACACAGACCGGAAGACAATGTTTTTCTTTAAAGGAAAATATCCCCTATTTCAGCTTCCTCTCTGCTTTCTCCAAGTTTAATCGCTGGCGTCTGCTAAATATTGAGGTTACGTCAATCTTCCGTCATCGTAATTCAGTTACATGTGGGTGGAGCGGAGAAAAAACTAAAATCAAGAAGTAGTAAGTCAAATTTGCTCGTTATCGCTCTTGATGTTTAATATGTAAGCTCAGAGAGCATCTAATAAGACCGTGGAAAAGATCAAGTTATGCAGAAAAAATGTCACGCTGCGATTAGCGGACGACATAAATTACTTGCAATTGAGAAAATCAGGCAAGGCTATTATCTTGTAAGGAGAAGGGGTTAAAAAAATACTACCATAATATAGGCAAGAGTATAGCTTCAGTACGCATAATTAGTTAAGATTTAGATTCGTCACACAGGAACAAAGGGAAGAGCATTATTTTAACCAAGAGCAAGATCATCTGCGATGCAAGAAGCTAGAGGAAGTATTGAAAGCAAAATAGGAGTTATTAAGAAGGCTTTTTATCAGTATAATTAACTAATAACGGCAAATAGTAATAACGTAGATATGAGGGAGTGACCCATTGAAAACTTAGGAGTTGGAGTTTGGTTTTCTCCTGATGATAAAAATGGAGGAGAAATAAATAAGATAATAGAAGTATGGTGCTACTGACGATAAATGAAGAAAATAAATTGAAAGAGGTCAAATGAATTAATTGGAATAGTTGGTTGAGAGAGAAACCTATGGAGGGAACTTAACAAAAAAGGGAGGGAAACTATGTTGATTACAGAATTGAACGAAAAGTGTAGGGGAAGAATTACAGTGAAAATGTTCTGTTGAATTACGAAATGCAACTAATGGAAGAGCTCATTAGAATACATGATGGACTGAAGACATTTAAAGGAAACGTATCTCGGAGAGCTCTTACAAACCTATCCTCAAGGAAGTAGTTATTATGATAAAAATATTACAACGATACACGTTGTCCTACCTGCTTTGAATTATTGTGCCGTACCTGCAGATAGCATTTGTATCATTGCAAAGTGAATTTGATTTTTTGAAGGTTTTAAGCATTTTTATTTGCGTAAAGAAAAACAAAGCATGGAAAGAAGGTAAAATTATTTAAATTCATTGCAGTTATTTTTCAGAGAGTAGAATAATGAAGGTTCATGAGGTGTATGTAGGAATTTCCTCAGAGAAGTCTTAGTATCCATGGAAAAAGTGTGATAAGTAAGAGTGCATTATTCAGAATATGATTAGATCACATTGTCCACCTACGAATAGCTTAGCTATGTAAAGTAGGAGAAGGGCAACTACATTTAAAGAAAAAGAAGCAAGAGCAATATGTATATGAAACATTACCAAGGTAAGATAAATAAGTTATTTTCTTAGCAAGCAGTCGCGAACTTAAACTAAGTTCTGTGGTTCCGGGAGATTTCCGTACGTTTGGCTTTTACTGAAGTCATCGGCGAACTTTGTTTCGAAGTTTTAGTGAGAGAGTTCCAGAATTCAATTCATGTACCTTGGAATGCATTTCGAAAAGTGATAACGTCGTGTGTTGAATAATGGAAAAGTCAGAATTCGATGGAGTGAAATGTATTGTGTTTAAGGGTTTTACGACATTTACTTTAGACCTACTTTACATTAGTGCCCAAGAAATTTACAGAGAATAATTTGGATTTCCACTGTCATCCAGGTATATCAAAAATACCAAAATAAAACATAAATGAAACATAAATATTTTATTTGAAGCTTCATGATAATACATTAAAGAAGTATATTTCTCGATTTGTGAGCTTTTATTCAAAATATTTGAAGGCTATGAGCGTCGTTTCCGTTCTACGAGAACTAATTATAAATCTGGAACATTATTTCAAATGAGGACGGAGTTTTGAGTTCCATTCATATGAGAAGTTTTGCCACAATAATTCTGTCAAAACGAACTCCTCTCTGATTTATTCCCCGCCAAACTAACATATCTGATAATTACCAAATCATCGTTTGATTGATTTTGAAGAAAAAAAATAACAAACATTATATTTCATACTAGTATGAAGATTAAAGGATTTTCTTCTAGATCAACCCAATATCACCCCAAGATGAATAGCACTATCAATTGTTTCAATAGTAATGTTGAATTCATATGGTGTAGGTTTACATTGTTTAATCTCCGTATAACATGTATTTAAAAAGTTTTAATTTCTGATATTTTTAAGGTTGGCCAAAAATGATTCAAAAAATTTTATTGGGTCTAAAATAATGAGCTGGAGTTCCTAAACATTTGCCCATGGCATGAAAGCCAATTTAGTGATTCCTCCTTGGCATATGACAGTTTCTGTGCCGAAACTTAACAGGATGCTGATTTGTCTCGTCCATGCATGTAAACGTTCATGAGTAATAAATATATAATATGCATACATAAGATAAATGATACGTAAAAGTCATCCACACTCAGGACCACCACGTTGCCATTGTAATTATTTTGATTGCGCGAATAATTTCTTCCGAGGCTTCATTTCTCCTTGCCGTGAAACGCATTTTATGAATCTCATTTGCGATTGTTTCAAGGAAAATAATTTTTTGCACTTGACCTCAAAAAACTAATGCTTAACTGGGCAAAGTTACGAGATTATTAGAGAAGTTAAAGGTGGAAATATGCCTAATTACTCTTTCTATATTATTATGTACTGTGTCATCGCTCATTATTTTTTCATTGAGTTACGATAAATTTGAAATTATTGCAAAATTTATTTATCCAGTGAAATCGACTTATTTTACAATCAAATTTTCACGCGGAAAGATATTTTTTTGAAACCTACGCACCCGCCGAATATAGGTCGTCCCATGTGCCCCTGTCGAATTTCTGGGGGGAAGTGTCCCACATTTCCCCGTAAAAAGTTGGCAACTCTATCCACTGTCCGGCTCCCTACCCCTTCCTCGTCCGCTTACTCCTTCTCTCCCTCCACTGCTTGTGCTCATCCCGCCCTCACTGAAATCGGAAGGGGTGATGGTACAGTGCTCGTTCCCCCCTCCTTCAACTCGCCGGCTCGTCGTTAATCCGCCGCCTACTTCCTTCTTCCCATCCCCATTCACCTCCTCTGCTCTTTCCGACGCAATTCTCATCTCTCTCAAAAAATATAAAAAACACTACTCCGCCATTCTCTTCCCTTTGACCCATATATACCACACTATCTTTCGCTGGAGAGGTTTAGGGCGCCCACATGCCCTCTAACCCCGACACATAAAATCCAGTTGTTTACAAAAATGGCTTTCATGAAGTTTTTTATCCATCTGTCATGGAGACTGTGCGTTCACATAAGTGTATGTGTGTGTATGTATGTATATATATACATGCATGTATGTATACATATATGTATGTATATATATATATATATATATATATATATATATATATATATATATACATATATATGCACACAATTGTATGTATGTGCTCCGCGAGTGTACAGCGCATCTGCATGTAGTGCATACAGATGCGCTTACGTGTAAGAGTAGGGGAATAGTTGAATCGATTGCTTTGGTTGGGGTTGCGTATAAATTTATGTCCGCCGCCACCGCCGTTGTGAAGCGCCCTCTTGTCATCATTGGATTTTGAGATTGATCCAGGCGTGGGAAACCGTTAGACCCACGAAGATCCCGGAGATGGAGCCCGGGGGGAAAATCAATTTGAGCGCCACGGGGTTGAAATACAGAAGGGTTGTTTCCTCGGAAACTTTATCAGGACGGAGACGAACCGGAATCTCTTCGCCGGATCCACAGTTCTTATTTATCCGGGGCCTTCGGGCACTTGGAGTACTGGATTCGTCCTGCTTCCTATCGTTATTTTGTCCGTCTTTCTTCTCTCGTGTTCCTAAAACGTTTGGAGGAACGAAGGTGTTAAACTTTCGGACCACTACAGGGACACGTTGGAAATGAAGAGAGGAGAAATCGTGGCAGAAAATTCCCAGCTGGCTCTACTTTGGATTCCTACGAACTTCTAATATAAAATTGGACGATGAGAAATTATCCAAATTTCGGCTATCATGACGCCCAATTATTCGGGCTGAACGAGCTCCCTATTTTCCCCTCAAAATTCCCTCTACGCAGGTATTTTGTTTCCGTCCAGTTTTTATCATTGGGATGAGAATCATTAAGAGAGTAACCCATGCCTCAGATTTGCCCGTGAAATGTGGAAATGGAGCCAATTCAATTAAAATTAATTAAATCTCACGTCATGGGATCAACATTATCACAAACTCCACCTCATATTTCCAGTCATCAATCTCCTGTTTGGGCTGTCAGTGATTAATTGTTGGCATACTTTCTCTTAGCAATATGGTGCCGCAACATTCTAAACTAAAGCATTTCAGGAGAATACCTAGATTTTTTATTATGGTACTCAGTGTTGATACGGGGGCATAGAGCCTTGTCAAGAAACAAGTCTTCATTGAGTCCTGCATTTTTAAATGTCCGTACTGAATATAGATGGGAGCATAACTTCTCGAACCAATCCAAAACATGCCTCGTAGTTCTTACTTATGGGTATTCTATGATTGGGAAACTGTTGCGTTAAATTAATGGGTGCGTAATCTTAAGAAATAATTAAGTTTATTTATTGCATTCAATGTATTCAGGATATCATAAAAATATATGTCCATTAGATTGATTTTTGGAACTCGGATATTTTGGTGATGGATATTTTGGAACTCCAAAATCTATATATATAAAGAAGAGTGTTTGTTTGTATGTATGTAATTTGTTTACTTTTTTGCTGTCATAGAAACAGCATTTTTCCAACTATGCCAGCAGGATACTTTTGCAAGAACACTATTGTATTCAGAATTGCCGAGATATTATACGTGGAATACATCAAGGAAAGTCTTTTGTAGAAGAAAAATGGGCAACTTTGATCTGAGAATAATATTTATTCATGTGACGCATTGGGCCGAGTCTACACAGTCCATCCTAACAACGCCGAATGTTATTTTTTAAGAATGCTTCTACATACCATTAGAGGACCTCGCTCATTTGCAGAATTAAGAACGGTAAACGGAGAAATATGTGAGACATTCAGAGAAGCTTGCCAGAATTTAGGGTTGCTAGAAGGAGATCAACACTGGGATGACTCATTGCGAGAGGCCAGTTTGATTTCTCTTCCAGGACAAATCCGAATTTTGTTTGCCATCATAATAACCTCCTGTAATCCATCTAACCCAAAAACATTATGGGAAAAATATAAAGAATCAATGAGTGAGGATATACTGGCTAAAGTTCGAGGTGAAAATCCTACATTGGATATTACGTTTAACTCCGACATTTTTAATAAAACTTTGATTATTTTGGAGGAAAAGTGTATCACCATGGTTAACAAGACTTTAGTGGAACTCGGTCTTTTTGCACCTGTACAAGATCAACAGGGTGTATTTTATCCAGATTATATACGTGAAACTAGCTACAATGTCTTAGACTTAGAAGCATACATCGCGGATAAAAAGCCACTTCTTAATGAAGATCAGAAATTCGCGTACGAAACAATAATGGATCAAGTAGATAAACAAGAAGGAGGTATCATTTTTCTTGATGCTGCTGGTGGCACGGGAAAAACATTTTTAATTAATCTAGTTCTCGCTGAAATCAGGGTTCATGGAGAAATTGCTCTAACCGTTGCATCTTCAGGTATTGCAGCGACATTAATGGAAGGAGGAAGAACAGCCCACTCTGCCCTTAAGTTGCCACTTAATATTTCCCGTCAAGAAAATCCCACATGTCATATAAATAAAACAAGCGGCCAGGCACAAGTTCTTATAGAATGTAAATTGATAGTATGGGATGAGTGTACGATGGCTCATAAAAAATCTCTTGAGGCCCTCAACGCAACACTTCAAGATCTTAGAGGAAACTGCAGTTTAATGGGAGGAGCTCTGGTACTCCTGTGTGGAGACTTCCATCAAACTCTGCCTGTCATTCCAAAATCGACTCCAGCCGATGAAATTTATGCCTGTTTAAAACATTCTGTTCTATGGAATCATGTCCAAGAAATTAGCCTTAAACAAAACATGCGAATCCTCTTAAGAGATGGGAATGCTCAAAATTTTGCAAATAAACTTTTGGAGATTGGAGAAGATAGATTAGTTATTGAAGCATCTGGTATGATAAAATTGTCATCAGATTTATGTGTATCGGTGAAAACTGTCCGCGATATGATACAAGCAGTCTATCCCAACGTTAATCAAAATTATAAAAATTTAGAATGGTTGCGAGAAAGAGCCATTCTTGCTCCTAAGAACGATGATGTTAATGAAATTAACAAGGAGATACTAGCCATGCTGCCAGGAGACGTGATTGAATATAAATCGGTTGATACCGTAGTGGATGCTGACGAAGCCGTCAATTATCCAACGGAATTCCTAAATTCACTTGATCCAGCTGGATTGGCACAACATCGCCTTATACTTAAAGTAGGATCTCCAATCATTTTATTGCGAAATTTAGATCCACCAAAACTCTGCAATGGGACACGATTGTGTGTGACAAAATTAATGAAAAATATAATCCAGGCAGTCATTTTAACTGGAAAAGGTGAAATAATTTTTATTCCACGGATACCTCTAATCCCAACTGATCTTCCCTTCAACTTTAAAAGATTACAGTTTCCAGTCCGGGTAGCTTTTTCAATTACCATTAATAAATCACAGGGACAGTCTTTAAAGTTTTGTGGTGTTGATCTAAGATCGCCATGTTTTAGCCACGGGCAACTTTATGTTGCTTGCTCCAGAGTAGGTTCGCCTAAAAATTTATATATTCTTTCTCCTGGATACGAAACAAAAAATGTAGTTTATAAACAGGTGTTAAATAAAAAAGATTCTTAAATTTGTATGAAGTAGTGTATTATTGTACTTTATCATTTGTTGTTTTTATTTATGTAGTATATTTATATTACTGTTTCTCCCTAACCCGTGCAAAGCCGGGTATTCAGCTAGTATATAATATGGATGACGTTTTCTAGGGTCTTCCACCGGGTCAGGGGTGCCCCTCGAAGACTCGAGAAAACTTCATCAAGCAAATAAGCACCAGATCTAACTGCACAATATCAACTTGGAATTATCGGATTCCCAAATCATGTATAAGTTACAATTTTCATTAGTTTATACTATCACGTTTTTAAGTTTTAACATTTCGTTTTTTCAATTCGATCATGAATCTGACGGAACTCTGAATCCTTTTTTTGCAATGTGTTAAGTTTTTACGGTAGTTCAGCACCGTGCCCCTTTCGCAAGGATTTTAGAATGGGCAGTAGGCTTCAAGGACTCAGTGATGAGGCAAAAGGTAAATCATTCGTCAAGGCCGCGAGGTCAAAAATTTAGTGAATTGCTGCGCTTTTTGGAGCGCAGCCGTACGCCCCCACCTCAAAAGTGGTGTCAGCATTTTCCCACTTCTGAGGTGGACGGAACTGACTTGCGTAAATGATTCCGGAAAATTAGGCACTTTGAACTTACTTCCCCGTTGCCTCTTTTTATGCACCCTCAGTGAACCCAAAGGTTATTTCGAGGAAGTGTGAGAAATTTCTTGTTTCGCCCCGTCTTAAGGAATTGGACGACTCTCGGTTTGAGTTTCTCTCCATCTATTTGCTAATCTCCATTCCTAAGTAACTAAAAACTCCACGTCTGAAGCACTTTGCCTTTGGTCATTAATCTTAGGTCGGACTTGTTTATCATTTCGAAGAACGTCTAACTTTTTACCCGAATTTTCTAAGGTGTTGGATAATCTCACTGTCAAATTTAAATCTTTTACCTATAAGTTGTTCAGTAAGTTTGACGCGAATGCTATCAAATTGGACGTATTGAAACTCGTTTCCCCAACATTGACGAAAGAAGATGGAACTTATCGTGAAATTGTTTAAGCTTTCGGCCTTCTTCGAGGCCATCTTCAAGTAAGACTGAAATTTGCTGGGGAGTTGTAAGGGGTCTGGGCGGGGTAGGGGATGTGAGGGACAGGGAGGGAAAAAAGGATTCTGGGAGGGAAATTAAAGATGGCGGTTAAGGGTGGGAATTTTGAAAGATCGGAAAGCTAATATATACGCGGATTCTCGAGTTCTCACCTCTATATCGGTGGCTGGATCGGGTAGGGATTCTAGGATGCTAAGAACGGAACACTGGTCGAATGAAAGGTTGTGGGAATTTGCGTGTGAAGGGATAGGAAGAGAAGAGAGTGAGGCATAATCGCCGGAGTACCAGTGATTTTTCATTCGAATGGATAAGGGGGTAATGCATTCGCCTGTGTAAAATGAAGTGCATTGTTTGCATGACAAAAGATAAATAATGTTTTCTGAGAGGCAATTAGCGTGGGAACGAGCTGAGGGGGCAATGAGGGGACATTGGGAGAGGGAAGGAGATCTAATAAGTAGACAAGTTTTACACCGGGGGCGGTTGCAAATAGGGGAAATATTAGGAAATTTGTGGCGGGGGTGGGGCGCCAAAGGGTTGGTGGATCTCAGAAGGTTTTTGAGATTGGCGGGTCGTCTGTATGCGAGAGATGGGCATTGGCGTAAGGAGAATGAGGTCGTGTCATTGTTGTGTAAATTAGGAAACAGTTCTTTTAGAAAGGTTTTCAGTCTGTGTGATCCGGGGAAATAGGTGGTGCAAAGGTTGAGTCCTGCGTCAGATGTGGGCTTGTTTTTATGTTGTGTGTGTGGTCGGGTGGAGCGGTGGATTTTATTTTGTAGGAGCTTTTCTGGGTATTAGTGGCTTTGATGTGTACTGAAGTGGTGAATTTGTTGTTTTGAGGTGAG
The DNA here is from genome assembly GCF_022747635.1 of Hetaerina americana. Taxonomy (NCBI): domain Eukaryota; kingdom Metazoa; phylum Arthropoda; class Insecta; order Odonata; family Calopterygidae; genus Hetaerina; species Hetaerina americana. The sequence goes on along the minus strand of NW_027286514.1, from coordinate 9,586,107 downwards.
ATGTCTGTGTCAAGAAAGGGGATGGTGGAGTTTGAAATGGAAGAGGTGAATATAACAGTGAAAGATGAATTTAAGGCGGATGAAAAATTATTGAGAGACTCAGAGCTATGTGTCCAGAGAATAAAAATGCCGTCTATATAGCGGACCCAGAAAAGAGGTTGGAAGGATTGCTGTGACAGGAAAGTTTCTCCGAGATGTTGCGCCAAATGACAACTTGATCACGGAGCTTAGCAAGGTTACGTTCTAGAGCTTCCACAAACCAATACTCCGCACTCCACAAAGGCTGGCAGTCAACTGCCACCGGCCTCCAGCCTTGCCTGAGACTCCTCACCCTCGAACTCAGCCGGAGAAACCCCCGCCAGTCCGTCCATTTGGAAAAAAAAAAATAATTCATACTACTTTTGGGACAGACCTTGCATGTACATATGCGCCATTGTATTCATTGGTATATACCTTAAATTCATATATATTGGCCTCCACTTCATCCATTGCTTATGTTTGGTAGTATATTTGTAGTCCCTCCCCGGACTACAACCTTGACGTGGTGGAAGGGCTTGTGCGTTCCGATGACCCCTAGAGCTGTACTGGCGGGAGTAATAAAAATTGCTCCTGGTAGGGTCACCCATGCCAGATAGGTCGAAGGTTAGGAGCCAGACGAAAGGTGGTCCACGCAGCGTCTGTTCCTCAGTGAGGCGGCTGCAATGGCGTCTGACCCCAGTGGGGCGGCCAGTAAGTGATGGTGTCACGTTAAAAACACTATTGAGGAAGGCAACGGGAAACCACCTCAATTATCATTCCCAAGAACAAGGTGATGGACAATAGAGATATTTTGAGTCCTGGCAACCACGGGGCTCGGCCCAATCGGCCGTGTGTCGTGCCCGGCAGCGGGGGAGGCAAGGCTTCCGCGGTCGTCATCCCACGAAACCCTTGCAAGGGAAAACCAGCAGCAGCAGGACAGAAGACGCAGGAGAAGAAAACCAAATTAGTTAGAATAGGAACGTGGAATGTTAGGACAATGATGAGGACAGGGAAATTGGAGAATGTTAAGCGAGAGATGGAAAGGGGAAATATAGATATTTTAGGTCTATGCGAGGTGAGATGGAAAGATAGCGGGGATTACTGGAGTGATAAGTATAGAATAATATACAGCGGTGGGGACGAGAGCCAACGAGGGGTTGCCATAGTATTAAATGAAGAGGTAGGAAGAAGCGTAGTCAACATAGAGCAGGTAACGGATAGAATACTACTAGTGGAGATAAAAGCAGAACCGACGAACTTAGTTATTATCCAGGTATACATGCCACCGAGCAACCATAAGGAAGAAGAGGTCGATAGGATATACGATCAGTTAGAGGACATGATTGCATGTGTTCCTGCAGGGAAACATTTGATAGTGATGGGGGATTGGAATGCGACAGTAGACGAAGGAAGAGATGGTGATGAGGTGGGGGACTACGGTTTAGGCACGAGGAATGACCGCGGGGAGAAAGCAGTTGAGTTCTGCAGGAGACAGGGGTTAGTTATCACCAACACTTGGTTCAGACACCACAAAAGACGCAGGTATACATGGAAAATGCCAGGTGACTCGGGAAGATATCAGCTAGATTATATCCTGGTTAGACACAGGTTTAGGAACAGTGTGATAAATTCCCACAGCTTCCCGGGAGCGGATGCGGACTCAGACCACAATTTAGTTGTTATGAAATGTAGCGTACGTTTTAAAAAGATAAGGCAGGGGCGGCGAGTTAGAAAATGGAATGTAGAAGCATTAAATGGGTTGAAAAGAAAGGAATACAAACAGGCGGTAGAGAAAATCATGGAGGACGGTAAAGAGCTAAGTACTATTGAAGAAAAATGAGAATGTATCAAAAAAGGGTTGTCTAAAGCGGCAAAAGACACTATTGGAACCGTTAACGCTAAAAGGACTCGTAAACCATGGATCACGGATGAGATGATTACAAAAATGGATGAGCGGCGAAAATGGAAGAATATAAATACAGAATTAGGCAAAATGAATTACAAAGAATTGAACAATAAATTGAGGCGGGCAACAAATAAAGCAAAGGAAGCATGGTGGAAGACGCAGTGCGAGAATATGGAAAGTCTGCAGAGGAAGGGGGAAATCGGTGCGCTTTACAGCATAGTTAAATCTTTATCGGGAAGTAAGAAAGGGAGATCAACGATAGCAGTTAGAGATAAGGCCGGTAAGGTAATAGTTGACGCAGGAAAGATCCAAGAGAGATGGAAGGAATATGTAGAAGAACTGTATAGTAAAGAGCTTAGACCAACAAAGTTAGACATTGAAAAGGAACATGACGTAGAGGAAGATAGCTTAGGTCCAGGCATACTAGACAATGAGATAGAAAGGGCATTAAGGGAGATGAAACTAAATAAGGCCGTGGGGGTGGATAACATTCCCGTGGAACTTTTGAAATGCTTGGGAAAATGTGGGAGGAAGAGGCTATATGGGCTGATCCGTAGTATTTATGAGAAGGGAATCTGGCCGGAAGACTTTGTGAGATCAGTTTTAGTTCCGATTCCGAAAAAGGTAAAGGCCACGTCATGTGAGGACTATAGGACAATTAGTTTGATATCCCACGCAGCTAAGGTTGTTCTCAGGATCATAAACAAAAGGATAGAGAGTAGGGCAAATGATTACTTAGGGGATGATCAGTTTGGGTTTAGGAAGGGGAGAGGTACGCGTGATGCCATTTCAGTAATGAGATTATTAATCGAGAGGAATATAGAACACAACCAGGAGGTATTTGCCTGTTTCGTAGATTTCGAAAAAGCGTTTGATAGAGTAAATTGGGAAAAACTAATGCGTATATTGCAGAAAATAGGAATACATTTGGAGGGATAGGAGGCTAATCCGCAACCTGTACATGTCTCAGACTGCTCAGGTGAGGGTGGGAAACGGGGAGTCAGGAGGGGCAGTGTTAGGAAGGGGTGTAAGGCAGGGTTGCCCATTATCACCGTTGCTGTTCAACCTGTACGCAGAAGAAATGATCAAAGAGGCATGGGAAGAACTCGAGGTAGGAATGAAAGTGGGCGGGGAATTCGTAAAATCAGTTAGGTTTGCTGATGACCAAGCTTTAGTTTGTCAGTCAGCCAAGGGGCTGCAGGCATTGCTGAGTGAATTGGAAATTCAGTGCGACAGGTATGGGATGAGAATCAATATTAATAAAACAAAGGTTATGCGATTTTCCAGAAAGAAAAAGGCCAAGCTTAGCATTAAAATAGGAGGGCAAAAACTAGAGCAGGTAGAACAGTTTACGTATCTCGGTAGTGTTTTGGACCAACACGGTCACAGTAGTAGGGACGTAAGGAGAAGAATTGCGCTAGGCAAAGAGGCTTTCACAAGGAGGAGGGAGTTGATGACAGGGACTTTGAGTAAGGATGTTAAGAAAAGACTCGTAAAAACTTTGATATGGAGCGTAGCTATGTACGGAGCGGAAACGTGGTCATTGAAGCAGGAGGATAGACGTAGATTGGAGGCTTTTGAAATGTGGGTGTGGAGAAGAATGGAGAAGGTGAAATGGACAGAGAAGAAAACAAATGAGGAAGTACTTGGTATGGTGGGCGAAGAGAGGGGTTTGTTGGGAGCAATCCTATGGAGGCAGGATAAGTGGATGAAGGGGGTGTTGACCGGCAGTGGGATGTTGAAGACTGTGATAGAGGGTAGAATGTTGGGCAAAAGAAGAAAGGGAAGGAACAGGATAGGGTTGTTGGACGGGATGAAGGGAGGAAGGAAGTACTCAGAGATGAAGAGGGACCTGATATAGAGTAGGATGATTGATTTTGTGTTTTGTTGGGAGTGATAAGGTGTTTGTTTGGTAGTTGTGTCAGTCCAAAAACCTACCTTAACCGGTAGATTGCTTAAAAAAAAATATTTGTAGTAATTGAATGAAAACTGATGAAGATACTCCGAGCTTAACCTTCACCTCGGTCAAAATATGTTGTAACATTGAATTGTTTAATTGTGAATGAAATGAAATGGCATTGAATTTAAAACAGCCAGCTGTCCTGGTCAAACCTTTTGCATACTCCTGGAAAGGAATATAAAGAATGCTGAATCACAGAAGATCTTTAGAAATCGCTTCAAATTAATTTCCACAAATATACCTACGAGAGAAAATCGTCTTCACAATCGTCCGGTCGTTCACATTTCCTTATTTGCTCCCATGGAACATTGTGCCTATCAAATTCTTGGTAGCTGAAGGATGTATTCATGCATACTAAGAAAAGGATCTGCGCAGTTTAAATGATTCAGTAGACAATTCTTCAGGTTCTGTTCTGTGTATCGAAGCGATGGATTGCCAGTCGTAAATTTTGTGTTTCGGAGCATCAATGTGTTACGAATCGACCGAATACACTCTAGTAGACGTTCTTACCGAGACCCTCCACCCCGTGTGACCCCTACCGCCTCGTGGGTCCTTATTTACCCCACCCCGCTCTTCTTTCACTCCGAGCAGATGTTGAGTCTTGTCCAGTGGAATTTGGACGCCTTCTTCAGCACATTGTGCGTCATCAGCCCGAGTTGGCTCGTAGAGGCTCTCCAGTGTATGGCGCTTACCTTATAATCTCAACATTTCTCCATTCTTTACTGCGCTGAGAACTTCCATCTCTTGCTTCTTTTAATCCGTAGTTGGTCTTTAACTTGTCAATTTCTCTCCCTCTATGATCATTAGCAAAATATTCTGCGTTTAGTTATGTTTATTTTGTGCCCTTCATCTCGAAAGTATGTATATTTCATTTAGTACCCTCTTCATTTTCATTCGTAACGTGGTTGATCCATATTGTTTTCAGCATTTCTGCTGAGCGCCAAAAGCTTATCCTGCCACATCTTCTTATCTTTGCGGCTATCAGCCATGTCCCAGAGCTAAAGTAAAGTACAATACATAAATAATTTAATACCAATTTCAAATAAACTGCGGGAAAGTTCATTACTGTACCTTTACCTTACCTTTACCGTTACTTACCGGTGTACACACAAATGCGACAATATCACTGAATTAAAAAAAAATCTTTCGCCTCGACCGGGGTTCCGGTCAAGGTGAATGATAGTTGCCCCCTGCATTCTCGAAATTTTAGCACCAAACCACAGAATTGAATGCATTTTGTAATTATTTATTTGCAAGCTAAACTGGGATTAAATTTAATAATAAACTGAGGGAGCACTTTTTTCTTGGTGTAATCGGCACAATACTCGTAAAACAGCCTAGGATGTAGTAAGGATCATGGTGCGACTCCAGACAGGGCATAGTTGAAGAACGAATGTGCCATGCTTGATATTTAAAGTTTTTTTAAATATCAAAAGCCAGTAAGTCGACAAAATCTCCACGATATAAATTATTCCTCTCATTCTTTCAGAGTTGCTCCCACAACCACTTTGCTTTTAGTTGTATGTAAAATACCAATGAAAGAACAAAATTTCCTCCGCTACTTTATCTGCTGAGTACTAAAGAAGTTTTTCTTGCACACTTAATCATTCTGATTCTGTTCTTTTTTCTGGTTGCATCTTGAGATATTTTTTATTACTGATAAGTTACAACAGCCTTGATATGGGTTAAACAAAAATCCAGTCAATTATGCAGTGTATCTAAAAAATGTAATCCTTTCTAAACAAAATGAGTGGGTGTATTTTTTTTGATGATTTATTTTCATTTACCACTACCCTTAGAGCGCCTCATAACCCCATGCTCTTCAGTTGGGGGTAACTCTTCGCCATTGCCCGTAAATCGAGCGCTGCCTCTCCCCCTTCTTTGAATAGAGCTCTCCATCATGCCCCTTCCTTCCTCCATTCCCCGGCCCTCCCCAGGCTGCTCTTACGCCAATACAGAATGAAATGGGTCAAAGCGGAGCGGAATGAGGGACATGAAATATTAATCGTGGGAAGCTCCCGCATCTCAGCGACTATTCAAAAGATATTTGTACCTTATGAACATTTCTATTAATTTACGATAAATGTTTTTTCTGCCTTATCCCCAATCCCAAAACGATCCACCCATCGCCCCTCTCTGCCTGTGTTAATAAAAGCTAGCCTTTCATCAATTCGTGAACATGCTGCGAATTTAGTTTTTTAATGGATCGATCTCAGTCATATTTTAAATATTTCCTTCGGTGAAATATCCTGTACAAACATAACTTTGTTCTTCTCCTCCATTATGAAACAATAATGAAAGCGTTAGCACTTTTATTTCCATTTTGAAGGATGGTAGCAACCCGGGTCTGAATTTACGAAGTCATATTAAAGGTGACGGTAATGTTTGAAATTTAAAGGAGTCAGTGAAAGTAACAATTTTGGCCATAAAAAAGTCATTTAATTTTCAATTTCTACTGAATTTTAGTATCTTAAATTAAATCCCCCTCTGATGCGAATTTGTTAGCTAAAGATGAAGACAAAAGATTTTATTTTCAATGTTTCTTCAAGGATTGATTAACCATAAGGTTGGAGGTTTTATTTGCTTGTAGTAAAATGATATCTTATCCAACTTTTTCCTAATTTGATATTAAAGTAGTACTTTTGAAAGTATTATTCCTTAGGTAATTTGTCTTTTGTGACATGCAGTGATCAATTAACTTCACTCAAATAGATCCTGGCAACTGAGAGCTAAGACGGTGCATCATTGGTGAATTATTTTCAAGGAGTATTCTTCGACTACCTACTTCTCTTTGGTTGAGGATAAAAGTGTTTATTTTTATAAAACCTTCGAGGAAATGTTTCGCCGTGGAATAAAGTAGCTGCATGTTAAACAAGGAAATGAATATTCATTTGATTAAATTTGAATAAAACAGTGATTTTTCGTCGTGGAAATACCAACAACCTGCCTACAATACATGTAGGAATATTCCATGAAATTGAAATGCCTTTCTGGTTTTAAAATACATTTAACTTACAACTAGATATTTTCAGAGTCTCGGCCATTACATTTGACCCCAAATTAGTAGACTGGTTCAAAAAGGAGATATTCAAACGATTTGATTTATTTATTAAGGTAACGGAGCACAAACATAATATTTTGACGGAGAGACATATTTCATTGCGAGAACCTAGTACCATGCATGAAAAATGTGCTTCATATCGAATTTAAAATTTTTTTTTCCCTCACAGCTATGTGTTAGTTGCTAGTATATTGAGTTTAGTGCACGGGAAGAGAGCAAGGTACTAATTTTTGACAAAAGTTTTAAGACTGTTTTACCGATATGGGTTGGTAAAGTACGCTGAAAAATATTTTTAATTGGACCAATGTTGCATTGTAAAGGCAACAGACTTTTGCGATGAATTATGATAACCGTTTCTCTTCACCACGAAGTGAGATGAATTTATTAATATTAGCGATTGAGCATCAAAATAAATTTAATTATTTAACCAAATGGAACTTTGATTGCCTATCCTTACCTGATCTACATATTTTATTCTATTCCTTTAAATAGTAATAGATAGGTAAATTGTGTCGCTTTCTATAGAACAAATGTTTGCAATACCCTCTAGTTCATAACTTCTCAAACGGAGAATATAACGGTAAATTGGTTGAACAATAGATAGCTTTCTTTTTATGACCCAGTTTTTATTAATATCCTTGGTGGAAGGGAATAAAAATCCCGGGCTGTAAATACATAGGACAGTACATATGTGCTGATTGTTTAAAATGCACCTCTTATGTTAGACATGCGAGCTAAAGGTGTTTAGTCAGAAAAGATGAAGATCCATTGCTCAAGGCCAAGTATTCTTACATAAAATATAAGATACTAGAAAATGTTTCATAATCAACCTTATTAAATGATCTATTTTTATTCATCATAAAGTATCACCTTTAGTCGTTGCTGATAGTGAAGTGGCGCTATCCAATGCTATCCTAATTTGATATTGAGATGTACGTTGAAAGAGCCCCTATTTTTTCCGAGAGAACTTTCTGTAATGCTATTGGCAGCACGAATGCACGATCGTTCGCGCACCATTGTGGTACTCTAAGCAACGCAGATTATGCTGTGTTATTCTCTCTTGAACCTCGTTTACAATGCCGTGCTTCCTCTGGCATTTGCGCCGTTGTTAATCGCGAGTGTCCTGAATGCGTTATTTTGATGGAGCTGGATTACAGTATTAGTAGTTCAGTCAAACTTGATTGAAGTACTCGCTTTATTTTATCCTCTAATGGACAAATAGCCAAATAGACATAAGGAAATAAATTATGCGTTGATAGAGATTTTTCCAATGTTAGAGGCAAACGGTTGAACAACGTAACTTTTGTGGAAAATATGCGAATAAATATTTTGACGGGTCGGAATTATGGGGAGAGTATTTTGCAGCTCTTCAATGAAACACGAATAATGTCGTTTACCTGCGCTTAAGTGGAAAAAATAATTGTTTAATGAGTAGAAGTTGAAATGTGATTTTCCCCTCTGGGAAAAGATAAAGCCTCATCCCAAAAAACGGAGAATTCACCGTGAAACCCGCGGAAAAATGAGTAAAATCAAAAAATTCCGCCGGAGTATTGTGGGCTAGGCAACTTGTTTTAGATGGTTGAATTTTCACGCTATGAAAAAGTCTTAGACTATACGACTTCTCATTTTAGAAGTTTTCAGGTTTACTTTGTGGTGTTGCAATTTCGGTGGCTTCTTTCCACCAAAACTCACTTTTCAGTTGTGCCCAAAACTTGAGCCGATAACCGCCTTGCGGTGTTTGTTTGGTGCAAGTTTTAGACTTCACCTCAGTCACTACGTAGCAATGCGGTTTTCTTTGAAATGGCTTAATTAATGCTCTTCCTTTTGCCCCTTTGACCCTCCCAGGACTTTACAAAGAGTGTTTTGATGTTTCACAAATGCTTGAGGATAGAGATAAAAACTACCTCTCGAGCACGCAGTTGTACGAGCATCAGTGCTCGGTCTTTTAAATTTTGACTACTATGGTTTACAGTCAACGAAGTGAGAACTCTGAAAGAGCAATTCCTTTTCCACCAACGGTCTTCCGGATTTTGAATTGGAGCATGCAAGGGGTGCATGTTTGCAAAGCCGTACGATTTCCCCACTCACTTCTAAACTCTTATTTAAAAGTATTTAGTGTGTTACAATATGTATAACATTCCATCAATTTATTTCTGAATTGTCTTTTCATACCAATCCATCGCATTAGACTTTTACGTGAAATACTGGCGTAACCCAATGAATAAAAGTTTGTCTCATAAGCATTCCAGTTTTTGTCGACTCATGCTTATACAAGTAATGGTTAATTGACTTCCCAATTTCACCTGCAAGGACTGGATTAAATGTGACAGCGACTTTTTTTTAAACCTGTGACGCGGTATTTAATTTATAGATAAATTTTCCCCGATACCGCGAGACAAGGGAGGCCGTGACTCTACTTGTTTTGAGGGCGCCAGGCTAGCCGCATGGCTAGCCGCAGAGTCACGCCGCTGGCTGTCACCTGGCCCATCACACTCCTCGTCCCAGGGGAGGGCTCGCTCACCTTTGATGTGCCCCGGGGTGGGCAGCGGCTCTTCAGCTGAAATCACGAGGGACGCAAGGAGGCGCATAAAAATGGACTCCGACGAGTAAACTTCATAAGAACTATTTATTATCACAAGAAAAGGTGTGGGCGCTCCCAAGCAAACATGACGCGCGGTGCCGACGCCTGCTGGGCCACGATGTTGGATGGCCGCTCGGCGGCAGCCGAAGATGGCCGCCTCGCTGTCGACTGCTGGGTCCCGATGTTCCGGTCGGGGCCTGCGGGGGGCCCACACGGCGAGGTCGGTTGCGGGCACGCGCACCCCCGGTGTTCGCAGGCTGTCGGTGACTCGACGATGATAGCACACGACCTTCTCTCTCGGACATCTCACAACGAACTCTCCTTACCACGTGTTGGCCGGCACTCTCCGCGCGCGGCGCGCTCCGCTCCTCCTTTTTTCTTACATACATTGTCGGCGCCAACAGATAGCGCCCCGCCGTTCTACGGCTCGCGAGAGAGGCGCGCGTATTCGAACTGGGCAAGTGACGCTGCGCCAAGCACAACGTCACATACCCCCTCCCTAAGCCGGACACTCGTCCGAGTGGACCGCTTACAAACGAGCCTGCAACTTAAACCTATGAACACAATATAATAACAACAATTTCACAGATTTCTACCAGTAGTTCACTCAGTTTTGAGATTCTGTCTTCAGCTATTGGATAGAAAATGGATAGCACAACTTTTTCTAATTTTAACCACATTCTCTATGAACATCAAGTAATACATTTGGTATTAACAAACTTTTGGCATGAATCTTTCATACGTTCCAAGGGAATTTCTCACAAAATTTCAACAAAAGCATCACTCGCTCAGATAATTCACTCTATAAAAGGCAGTACGTCCTCCGCTCAAACACATCACACCTCGTTTGCAAACTTTCATTCACCACAATTCAAGGGCTATGTGCCATAACAACAATAATGTCCGACAGAGATTTTCACATCATTGAAAAATAAATCGCTCACTTTGACACACAGACAAGATAACATGAGGCAAACACACAATGCTGACCTATTACATAATACCAAAATTCATAAGGAACTTTTTTTGAGAGTGTGCTCCGTGGGCTTGGCGCTCGGAGGACTCACCACTTTGACGAGTGGATCTTGGTGCTATATATCTTTTCAAGTCACCAATATCTACTTTCGCGTTTTGCTTATTGGAACGCGTTTCTACTATATAGACTGTTGGAGACAGTTTTTTTTAGTATCGCGATTGGTCCTTCAAATTTAGGGGCTAGCTTGGCTGAAAACCTATCAATCCCACTGGACAGATGGTGGGTCCTACGCATTACTAGGTCTCCTACATTAAATTCGATGTTTCTTCTACCCTTATTATACGCTCGCGCCTGTTTTTCCTGAGCTCTCTCTATGTTCTCGGTTACTAGATCTCGTAATAAGCCTAACCTATCGGCCCTCTTTTTCCACGCTTGTGGATCCAATCTGCTCTCTATGCCTTCCCCCTTCTCAAGCTCGCGCCGCAAACTCTTCACTGGCAGTGGATGCCTTCCGAAGTTCAAGTAGGCTGGCGAGATCTTCGTCGAGGCCTGCTTCGCGGTGTTGACTGCATGCCTTATTTCGGGTAAATGCTGATCCCAGTCTCTATGGTCTTTTTCTACAAACATCGCGATGGCCGTCTTCAGCGTTCGATTGGATCTTTCCACTGGGTTTGCCTGAGCATGGTATGGAGGCGTTGTTGTATGCGTTATTCCATACTCTGCCAATGCTTCTCTTACGCATTTGTTATCAAACTCTCTTCCATTATCTGTCAAGAGATACTCCGGCGTTCCCCAGCGAAATAGGACAAGCTCCTCAAGTGCTTTAACCACGTTGGCCCCTGTAGCAGCCCTGACCGCCTTTAGCTCCACCCATCTTGAAAATAAGTCCTGAAAGATTATTAAGTACTTGTTCTTGGCTTTGCTAAGCGGAAACTCCATGAGATCTGCTGCTACGATGCTCCATGGTCTCTCTACCGTTCTTTTACCCAATAGTCCCTGAGGCGCTTGCTGCGACGTTTTGAACTGTTGACAGTCCTGACATTGCCTCACAAAGTTGTGAATGTCGTGATAGGCCCCTCTCCAATAGTAATCTCGTACGACTCGATCGAAGGTCTTTTCCACTCCGAGGTGGCCCGATGAAGGTTCACAATGGGCATCCCTTATGACCCGCTCTCGACATTCTTTTGGAAGCACGAGTTTCCAGCCCTCTTCACAATCAGCGATTGGATCGAGCAGCTCATCGTACTTGTAACGATACAAGTGGCCCGCTTCGACCTTCCAATTTTTATACCTCTCCGGATATTTGCTGACTTCCTCGACTCTGCGTTGGTAGTCATCATCCTTTACTTCCGTAATTTCAGCGATCTTCTCTTCGCCAGAAAGTTGCTCGTACATACGAGATAGTGCATCAGGCAAATCATGGATTTTACCTCGACGATGCACCACCTCGGAGTCCCACTGCTGCAACTCCAGCGCCCACCTCGCGAGCCTACCCGTAGGTTCCTTGAGATTTCGTAGGTATTGGAGTGCGGAGTGGTCTGTGATCACGAGGAACTTGTAGCCCTCTAAATCAGGCCTTAGTTTTTTTATGGCCCATAGAATAGCTAATAACTCTCTCTCTGTCGTCGTATAGTTTTTCTCAGCTGATGTGAGAACTCGGCTGACATAAACGATTGGATGTTCTCCGTCCTCATTCACTTGAGAAAGAACACCTCCAATTGCTTCACTACTCGCATCAGTTTGTACGATGAAGGGTTTAGAGAAGTCCGGCCTTGCCAAGACCGGGGCTTCTGTAATGGCCCTTTTGTATGTCTCAAACGCTTTCTGCTGTTCCTCTGTCCATTCCCACTCTTGACCTTTGTGCAATAACTTGACCAATGGAAGCTTGATTTCCGAATCGTTCTTTATGAACCGAGCGTACCATCCAATCATACCAAGACATCGTCTTAGTTGTTTGAGGTTAGATGGTGCTGGATAATTCACGACTGGAGCTATCTTTTCCGGATCTGGTCTAAGTCCCTCTGCGTCTAACAGATATCCAAGATATGCAGCCCTGGTACAACAAAACTCGCTCTTCTCCTTATTGAATACTAGCCCTGCCGTCACACTCGCTAAACTCACTCTAGGCGTGGACTCCACGCCGACTCCCCCTCCCTGAACCGGACACAGCCTATCAGGTTTGTCCTCAATGGTTACAGGGTATGTCACACTCTCACTCGACTCATTCCTGCCCGTCCCTTTGTTGGAACACAACCGATCCAGAGTGAACAGTACTTGAGGCAATTTCTCATAATCGCTCTCCTGTTCTGATTTCCGGCCCGCGTGAAGCGACTGGGCAGAATCTACATTCCACGCATGTCTCGGCGGGCTTTGTGGCACCGACGAGATGCTCTGAGGCCTCTCACTCATTCTCTCACTCTCTGCTTGCTTTGGCGGCTGGAGACAGGCTGGCCTGTTCGATCCTACCAAAGACTTGACCCTTTCGCTTTCTCCCGACCTAACGGATTGGCAGAGCGGAGCTGACTCCGTCGACCAATGCGCCTTCTGTCCCATATGCGGTTGATTTGGTGGGCGGAGACGGGCTGACCCGCTCGGCTCGGCGAAATCAACGGCTGGACAGCAAATATCAGCTTTGCAGTGGAGGTCGGCCGTCCGTCTCGACTGCTCAGCTGGAGAGCTTTTCCTGATAGCTCCATTGCATTGGCCAGATAGATAGAGGTTGGCTGTCCACCTCGATCTGTAGATTTCTTCATCCTTGATCTTTGCCAACGCCTCAGATGGGTGGTGGATGTTGGCTGTCCAACTCGACCTAGGAGCAGATGTTTCATCTGGCCCATCTGAGTTTATCTCCCTTCCTTTCCCTATACAATCCTTTATTCCACTATTTACATCTCCCTTGATCGAATTTGGTTCGCAGAATTTGGCTGTCCAACTCGGCTTTTCCAAAATCGAATCACCATTTCCTAACCTAATCGACTTATTCCTATGATTACCTAGATCTAATTCAGCCGTTTCGTGTTCGACGGATTGGTTTGCGGGGAAGCCGCTTGGGCTAGGCGACTCCCCGCTTGTCCGTTTTCCTGCCGAGTAAACAGGTGTTTGCAATTAGGGCAATTAATTGCCAATAAGCCGACCTTGCCGCAAAGTTGGCACTTATCTTGTGTCCTTCCAGGTCGACTGGGGCAATTGACACTGATATGCCCTCTTGCGCCACAGCTGAAACACTGGACTCTCGGGCACGCATTTGCCCTATGTCCCGACTCTCCGCAGGAATAACAAGCTCCGTCAAAGCCCGGTCCCTGGTCTCTCGCCTGTGAAGGCCTAGACAACGTAGGTCTCGTTATGGCCCGGTTGTCCCATCGGCCATTGTAACCTGCCCCAGAGGAGCTGGGCGTGACCTCTCTCGGAGAGGACGGCTCGCCATTTTTCCCCATAGTGGGCGGTATTCTCCCTCCCCCATCCGTGATGGACTTTTTCTTGACCTCATTGGGTTGAAGTTCGTTAACAATGCTGGTCTTCTTATTCATTTCCTCCACATTGCTCCCCAGGGCCCCTACTTTCGCTAGTTTTCTTGATCCTTGCTCTTCTCCTTTCCTCACATAAGCGCCAGTCGTGATTAGCGACTCGCTAGCTGGCATAGGATCATGATAACGAGCATTGATTGCCATTCTTCTTTCATACTTATGACCACAATCCATCAGTTCATCCAACGTCTTAAGGCGTCGATCCTTTATCTCATTTCGATATTCTGGAAGTAGATTGCTCAATGCGACCTTGAGCAGTTTCCTCTCTGACAACGGTTTCTTCAAATATTTAGAAAGATGTTGTAAATTTCCTATAAATTCTGCTATCTTCTCCTTCCTCCCTTGGGTTCTATTGGTAATTTCCCTCATCACTTGCTCTTCGTCCCACTCTTCGACGAATCTCTGTTTAAATCGCCGTTGAAAGTCATTCCAGTCTTTGATGTACTCCTCCGTGGCCGCATACCAGTTGTAAGCGGTATCTCGAAGAGTAAACGGCAAAACCTTCAAGATATCGCTATCCGAGGCATTAGTGCTGGCTCTGATGTTTCCCAACTTCTGGAGGTACTCTCTTGCCTTTGAATTGCCGTCTCCTCGAAATTCAAGCTTCCAACTCTGGAACGCCTTTATGCATCTTTGCGAGATCTCAGCTGAGCGTGACGAGCTCGTACGATGTCTCTTGGATTTAGATGCCAATTTTCTCGGAGCACTGGCCCTTCCTAACTCAGAGCTGATGCTCTGTCTATGTCCATCGTCCCCTGATGCATCGTCCGAGTCATCACTGCTGTCAGTAGATAACGACCCGCTCGTTACCTCCGACTCTGAAGAAGATGACGAAGTGGATGTTATTTCCCTCCGATACTTTTTCCTGGAACCCTTTCTCAAGTTCACTTCCTTATCGTTCTTCTCACTGCCCAATTTTTGTAAAATTCGGCTAAGTCCATCCGTTAGGTTGTTGATCATCTCGTTCTGCTGTTGCAATTGACTCCGCAACTCCTTTATTTCCTCAGAGTTGCGGTCGCTCTGTACTGGTATCTCTTTCTGATTTAATTTCGCTTCCGAAGGCAGAATGCGCAGTTTTTCCTTTTCTCTGGTCAAATCTGACGCTTCTTTCCTTTCCCCCAGCGGCGGAAAATCATATGAGTCCATCAGCGGCAGTTTGGGCTGAGGGCCTCCCGCTGCGTTTGCTGTAATGGTCCGAATGGGGTTCAGTTCCTCATTAATTTCTCCGTTGCTTGCGGCAACTTTCTCCGTCTCGATGTGCTTCTTTTTATGCCCCTTACTGCATGCTCCTTTCGTTTTCCGCCCTGCCTCTAGGTCTTCGTCCCAGTTTAAGGCGTATAAAGCTCCTGAGAGGGTTACATCGTCAGGCTGCACATCTTCGTCCAATTCTTTGACCATGGTGTCCCTAACCGTGGTTGTGCCAAAAGAAGCTTAGCCCGCAATAATCGCTCTTTGCGCACTAAGAGTGGCCCTACCAAGGAGTGTCCTTTACTTGACAACTCATTTTCCACCTCTTCTTCACTTATTTGCTTAATTATTTCAAATTCTGCCTTTACCGCTGAATGCCGTAGCAGTGCCCTCATATCTCTCTGATATCTCGCCAAAAATCCAGTGTCACCCTCCATTGTAAATTAGGAAGAAGAAAATTCTTAACCTATTGAATAATTAAAGGATTTGCCCCACCTAACCTAAAATACGCTTACTGAGAATATTTAATCCTAATCTAAAGATATTTCCCTGTTCTACAGTTATTATAACAAATAGGGTAGAATAAATCAGAATTCTATATTAAAAGCATAACCTAACCTCAAAATTCAAAAATTACAAACTCCACTTCCTCTTTTCAAAGGATCCTCTGCCACTCTGGGGATACGTGGCCACGCACGGAGCTCCCCTCACGCCAATAATAGTAGTTAATCTTCGAAACCGATCGTCCCTCCGCAACTTAACTGGAAACAAGTCGCCTCGGGAATGTTCACAGCTTTCATCCCACCCTCAACGCCAAGCAACCACTCAAAGCAACCGCACAAACCACATTCAAGTACAAAAGATTGAGTAGAAATTATAATCTCTTATTTACTGCTTCCCTCACAAAGAATTTTAAATTTTTTTATTTCATGAAAATGTATAGCGAAAAAAAAAGGACTAGTTTATAAATCAAATAGAAAAATTGTATACCGCTCGTGAAAGAGCTGTATGTAATAACTGGCGCTCGCGCGATGTTAATCACGCATCGTTCCCGCTCACACACACGCTCTGCACACCATGCCGGTATCACTCCGCTCGCTCTCCTTCACACCATTGTTGCCTCGTCAAGGCCGACGCGACGCCATTTTACACTCGCGCCGCATGCGCACTCTCGAAATATAATTGTCACTTTTCTCGCACAACAATAGAAAGGCTGCCCCACGTTGGGCGCCATTTGTGACGCGGTATTTAATTTATAGATAAATTTTCCCCGATACCGCGAGACAAGGGAGGCCGTGACTCTACTTGTTTTGAGGGCGCCAGGCTAGCCGCATGGCTAGCCGCAGAGTCACGCCGCTGGCTGTCACCTGGCCCATCACACTCCTCGTCCCAGGGGAGGGCTCGCTCACCTTTGATGTGCCCCGGGGTGGGCAGCGGCTCTTCAGCTGAAATCACGAGGGACGCAAGGAGGCGCATAAAAATGGACTCCGACGAGTAAACTTCATAAGAACTATTTATTATCACAAGAAAAGGTGTGGGCGCTCCCAAGCAAACATGACGCGCGGTGCCGACGCCTGCTGGGCCACGATGTTGGGTGGCCGCTCGGCGGCAGCCGAAGATGGCCGCCTCGCTGTCGACTGCTGGGTCCCGATGTTCCGGTCGGGGCCTGCGGGGGGCCCACACGGCGAGGTCGGTTGCGGGCACGCGCACCCCCGGTGTTCGCAGGCTGTCGGTGACTCGACGATGATAGCACACGACCTTCTCTCTCGGACATCTCACAACGAACTCTCCTTACCACGTGTTGGCCGGCACTCTCCGCGCGCGGCGCGCTCCGCTCCTCCTTTTTTCTTACATACATTGTCGGCGCCAACAGATAGCGCCCCGCCGTTCTACGGCTCGCGAGAGAGGCGCGCGTATTCGAACTGGGCAAGTGACGCTGCGCCAAGCACAACGTCACAAACCATAATAAAAGCGTAGAGCCCAGGAACTTCTGCTATTTAATTAAATATTTAGGTGGAATCAGTGTTTTTTTTCATTTTAAATAATATTTCTGCAATCAGATGAGATAAACTGGGACTTAATTTTTCGAAATTCATTCTTCAGCCAGTATAGCTTAACAGCAGTAACGCCTTCGTCTCATAAGTGTGCCATTGACTTAGGAAACAAGCGAAAAGGAGTGTCTATCTCCGAATGGTGCGCGGGGAAACATCAAGAAATCTCCCATGACTATTCAAATTTACATATCTTAAGTCGTGTGCTTTGCTCGAGCATGGTGACTATTTTATGACGCTCTAAATCTTTTCACGACTGCACACTTGCTCCCGAGTGATGGTAGTGGTGAACTAGTTTACGCCTTTGCTTTGTTATGATTCAATTGCTACTCTTGTTTCTGCACCATAAATTGGTATCGTTGCCATACATACATTCAACTGAATATCTCAAAGTAACTTCTCCTTAGCAGGAATGCAACGGCTTCAATTTCTCATTAGATGGATGCGTAGTTAAGGACGGTCCGTCGTTTCGCCTTTTTGTTACCACGATTGGCAAATGGAACATAACTAAGGAGGTATTACAAAGACAGCAATTAGGATTGTGTTCTGGTAATGACAATATCTCCATAAACAGCTTTTATTCCCAACATGTAGCACGTAAGCTTGGCCTTGAAATGCTTGGGGGGGGGGGGGCTCAATTAATTCATCCGTCCCCATGACTGAAAGCAAGCGATAATTAAATTTTGCACTCATGACGCACGAAGCTCGTCATTTTCGAGAATTTTCGCCTCATTTCCATGGGATTGAAAACAAAAAAGGACGTTTGTCGAAAATGGTGAATGGCATCATTTTTATCCATACACATTATCATTCAGGCGCTTAAATTTCCCTACGGAAGAAAAAAATGGCCTTCGCATTTCCTTTCAACATGCCTAGAAGCCTATTTAGTTAATTAGGAAGAACAGCGTCATCTCATCTCAAAACTTGCAAGCAACTCGTTCAAGGAAATTTCTTTTATTTTCGTTTTTTATATAGAAGAAGATGAAGGCGGAAGAACTTATATTTTTTGGGCCCATCTTCTGCAGTCTTGCTGGTTTAGGCTGGATGATGCACGTACATAGGTATGTGAATCTTACCTTCAACTGAGAAAAAATAATTGATTTTATCAAAATTGCATTTTTCTCTCCTGAAGTTGAAGTTGTTTTAGATTTTATTTAGATATTTTTTATATTTTCCGTTATACTCTTGGCGCTACATAGCCCTTGACGGCACGTAAAGTTTTGAAGTCTTATTCGCATACATATCAAAGTTTAGGGGATAAGTTTCGAAGCTACTCCCCATCTCCTTCGCCCTGATCCCCGTGAACGCTTGAAATGAGGCATTTGATCAGTTTTGCCTGTTTATGGGTGTTTTCTTGCTTTTGATGACTCTTGGAGTATAGCATTTACTCACGGGTCTTTTCTGAAATGTTATTCTCCGTTCTCAACCTTGTTCTTACAAGAGTTCTGCTAAGGGACCAAGAATCCGTACCCATGCTAGGTAAGGGAGAACCTAAGGTTAAAGAGCAAGAGCACGATAATGTTTAGGTACAACCACCGTGGCTGTGACTGCACTTGCACAGTTGAACACGCAGGGTTAGAGCGAAGGATTTCCTCTATGGAATGATCAAAGATAGATACGACAATAGATTACTACCAGAGGAAAGAACAAAGCAGAAGGAAGCAGCAACAGATAAAGGCGCTGAGCATAGAACAGTAAACCTGATATCTCACGCATAGAAAATATTTATCCTGATAATTATCCGAAGAATGGAAAGAAAGAAAAGAAGCCTCAAGGAAAACCGATTCGGATTCACTAAAATCCGATGAACAAGAGAGACGATACTCAGCTCAAGAGTACCGGAAGAAAAAATGACACTTACCCATAAGCGATCGGCATTCGTAGACTTGGATAATGCCTTCGTCAATTTCGAATGGAACAAGTTGTTCGACATACTGTAAGAGCTTCGAATGGACCATAATGACAGAAGAAAAATATGTCACCAATACAAGAATCTGGCGAAAACCACGCAAATGGAAAATGGTAGAAAATAGGAACTAAAATAAACAAAGGAGTGAGACAAGAATGCAACCTCCCGCCAGCACTATCAAATGTCTATCTTGAGGGTGCAACAAAAGAAGCACCAGAATTGGGCATTAAGGTGTCAAGGTGAATGGCAAAAGAATTATGCTCTGGTTAGCAGATGATACTGGAAGGGTAGCGTAGACGCGAGAGAACCTGCAGGTAACTCTGAATTCTATCTACCAAGTTCTTTGGGAAAATAATTTGAGCATCAACAGGAAGAAAACTAAAATCCTTACGTCTGTGGAAAACAGAAGCTGAAGACAGAAAGCACAATCCGACTTGGAAACATGGTGCTGAAGGAGAATGCTGATGATTAGGTGGACAGAAAAACTCTTAGAATAACCATACTTCCTGATGAAGATGCAGAAGACTTTCAAATAAGCCGGTTGAATTTGAGTAAATGCCAGTAATCATGGCCGGCTTGTTTGAATAAACATGGTAGGAATCAAGTTATTATTTTGAAAAGCAAAATCCCTTATGAATCTTGTCAAGACAGTATTGCCAATACTTTGGCTTAATAGCATGTGAAAGAGTGACGCATTGATATCTTCAATAGAAAGCGGTCTTTAACTCATTCTACTTCCCAACCTAAAACCATCGTTTAGCGTATTTATGTTAATTCGCGTTTTCCTATGAACTAATCACCACTCAACGATCCGCCACAGCTCGGCAATCCGCCTAGCACATACTGCTCATTGGGTCACAGGCAACTAGCGCCGCTAGTGGGCGGGGCTATAGTCCGCGTCATGGCCGCCAGATTGTACCAGTTCACGTAATTATTAGGCAGACCACGTATATGGTAACGTATTTTTCAATGACATTAGGAGAAACATTTTTATCCAATTTCAACTCTATTTCGGAAAATTACTTTTTTTCAACAGATTCAGGCGAGATGTGGTGGAAGTTCGTCATTGTGAGAAACAAATTATCACTTTTCCACAGATTTCTGTGTAAAAGTGCTAATTCGTTTCTCATATTTACTTATTTATTTTTAAAAAGGAAAATTTAGCCTAGTTGGGATTTCTTGGTCTCGAGTAATCTCAGAAGGAAGGATCTCAGAGAGTTGTGCTCCGAAAAATAAAGTGCTTGATTCCTAAACCCCTTTATCGTCAGAAGTTCCTACTAGCATGATATCTATCCGTTTACTAAAAACAATGAAGGTTAGAAATTGACGATAAGTAAAGAGCTTGGATGAGATTGGAAAGAAGGAATCCATAAATCATTTTTCTTGCCCGAATTTAGTTAAGGGATTTCTTGTTAGGGCCGAAGGGTTAAGGGGGGAGGTTTTTCAAAGAGAAGGCACGAAAATAGCAGTACTGCATTTTATTCCCTTCGAATCACCGGAAGTTATCTCCATTCATTGAACTCTGACCTTTGGAAGCCTCTCTCGCTCCCCTTCAATTCCAATTTGACCTTACTCTTTGACTGTTTTTGCTCCTCCCGCTCTCGAGTGTTGTTTCCCGTAGGGTGGTCTCGTTTGATGAAATGCTTCCTCTCCCGCCGTGTTTACGCCTACCACGTCCACTGTCGCCGTACACTCTGGATGTGCTTGTGGCACTTCTCTGTTGAAACTCTCAGGAGTATGTTTCGAAATTTCGGCCCTTTGCTTTTTTTTAATATCACTAGTGGACCTCCTCCTTTTAAAGGTTCCTATTTCATTGGGATACATTTAAGTTATCCATTATTTATGAGAGAGAGTATTATAGTTAATTCGCAAGGTTTTTAGTGATTGGAGATGTCTCTGGAAAACAGCAATGCGTATTTACGTGAATTTAAATAGAATAAAAGTTAAAAATGTGATAAGGCAAATTCGCTAATTGCATTTTCATTGAAAAATGTGCGGAAATAATTTCATTTTATTCTGATTTCAGTTTTCGACCTCTTTCTACTGAAAATGCTTTACAATCTGAGGAGAAGCTTTGCTCTTCATTGTTTTTTTTCAAATATTTAATGCGATGATGACTCGTGATTTATAACTCTAAAATCTTTCATTTTTGATTCATTATGAGCATGTAAAGCTGACTGCACTAGAATTACATAGACTAAAGATTGTCTTCAATAGAAAATGTATCTTGATTGTTTTGCAAGCAGATTTTTAATTTTAGTTAGAGTATAATTTATCAATAGTAAATTATCGTCGGGCTCCATAATTTTGTAGCTAACGCAGTTTTTCTCTTGTCGTAAAGTTTTTCTCTTGTCGTAAAATTATTATAATTTTTTTAAGGGTACCATATATGTAATTGGTGGTCTAAGAAATTTCATTTCATGTGGAAACAAGTGGGCAAGAATCGAACGTCACGACCAGGCAGACTTGCACATAATTATTCTTTTTCATTGGCCTATTTTCAGAAAAGTTAATTTACGAGCATTTTATAAATCCCTACCCATCTTCAAAGGGTAAAAATTGTTTATGTGTAAAACTAATGGCTATTACATAAATTACTTTATTTATAGAGACTTGAATTTATGGTGTATGGAATTTTATGCGTAGCCATTAATAGGTGACCAGTCAGAGCCAACACAGGACGACGCAATTTTGCGTAGCGCTATTTCCCATTCCTCAATTTTCCGTTCCCTCTCCCGCATTGTGTTAATTGCTCACGACGCCTTTTGTTTATTTGTCTTATTAAGTTTACTTTTCGGCGCATTCTTTCTTCTGCGGCGTCTTCCTGCTTGTCTACTACCATCCTTAACTGCTGCGTATACTATTTGAATCGCTCCATCCCACTCATAATTACATGCGGTTCCATTAAATCTTACCTTCCCTCTCCAGTGTACTTAAACGTATGGCAAGCGACAAACTGAGGTCTCGGGATCCCGACGGGCGCAAGAGCGGGAGCCGCTGGGATCTAAACTAAAATAAGGCCTCGCCCCCCACCTCCCCCACTATCCAGGGCCTCATTTTAATTCCCAAATGGTTCGACGAAATGCGCTGCTGTCTTCCGAGTAACAGGTAGGGCTGGTTGGCGAAAGAGTTGCATGGATGGAGGTACCGTCTTTCACTTCTCCCGGGCGAGGCACCGTTCTTATCTCTCATCGTGAGAGAATGGAAAGCCCTCCGATATGAATTACACGTCCCCCCAGGCGGAATGTTGCATGAATCCGTTGACCTGGACAGATCGCAACTAGATGACATGTCGTTTGTTATCCAAATTTTTTTGCAAGCACGGATACAAATGCACTTTTGATGATAACAATATGGTCTGTCTAATCTTCTAAAACAATGAAGACCGAAAACCATTTCAAGTTAATAAGCAAAGAGTCATAACTTTCAGCTCCTAAATAATCCTTCGGAATGGTAATATCCCACGTTCTGGCGTGACTTATATCTCGAGGATATGATGCGATGGTTTTCAACTGAAGGACAAGTCACCGGATTACCCTAATTACATTTACCGGAGATCGCGTTCACCTCTTCATCTACATCTACATCTACATAATACCCCGCAAGCCGCCGCAAGGGCGTGTGGCGGGGGGTGTTTGGTCACCAACCGTAAAAGGAAAAATACCACATGCAAAAAAACAACACGGAAAATCACACCCACAGCAGCGCACACACTCATGCAAAAATCCCTTCATCCAATACTCATGCAAACACATATACCGCAAAACAACTAAAAAACTGCAC
Source organism: Hetaerina americana (assembly GCF_022747635.1). NCBI lineage: Eukaryota > Metazoa > Arthropoda > Insecta > Odonata > Calopterygidae > Hetaerina > Hetaerina americana. Next base: position 9,563,150 of record NW_027286514.1, on the reverse strand, counting down.
CCCATGATGCAGCACCATCATGAAGCCATCCTACAACACGGAACCTAGGACACAACAAGCAAGAAATTGAAACATCACTACCACATGAAAATGCACCACAAAACACTCTACCCCCAAAGAGTCTGTAAAGGGAATGGAATGCGACCCAACATTGCAGGTAGCAGGAATTTCCCCCCGCGGAGAGGGACGAGGGATTGAAAGGGAGACTTAAAAACAGATGAACGGAACACGAATGAGGTCATTCGGAAAGAATGGGTTATTATAGCAAAACACATAAGGTTAGTGGAAGAGCATGCATTTAAATACACTAATTATTTTTTAGACGCTGAGGGTGACAAGTGGAATTTTTGCTATCTATAACCCTGCAGTTGCTATCCCGTATTGTCCGTGGGAAGAAGGAGTCCTTGAGTCGGCTAGTTCTGGCATCTATTTCCCGAATTTTATATGCATGATCCAAGCGACCAATGTATGTAGGAGTACGAATAATTTGCGAGACCTCGGTGCTGAAACATGCGGATCTAAATTTATTTAATAATTTCAATCTTGCATTGAATCGTCTTTCAGCCAATGATTCCCACCCCAAATCCATGAGCATTTCGGTGACGCTTTGCGCTTTATCGTAGGAATTTTTTTACAAAACGGGCTGCCCGGCGTTGAACCTTCTCAATTTCCCGAATGAGACCTTTTTCACTCGGATCCCACACGCTGCATGCGTATTCTAAATGAGGCCTTACAAGAGCGTGGTAACAACGTTCCTTGACCTTCGAGTCACTTTTTCCGACAATGCGTCTAATGAATCCCAATTTTTTATATGCTTGACCACAGACTTTACGTATGTCAGTCCCCCAAGTTAAGTCTTTTGTGAATGTGACACCTAGATATTTTACCGTATCAACTACTGCTAGGTCACCTCCAGCTAATTTGTAAGCACATCCCGTTGATCTTTTAAAGAAATTTACCACTGAACATTTATTATAATTTAGAGTCAATCCCCAGTTAGAACACCATTTAGTAATGCAATCTAAATCCTGCTCTAGAATAAAACGATCCTCATCCCCAGATATCTCCCGATAGATCACCTTGTCATCCGCGAACATCCTAATTTTACTTTTCACTTCGCGGTTCAAATCGTTTACAAAAATCAAGAAAAGCAACGGCCCGATCACACTTCCCTGAGGTACCCCCGACGTGACTCGAACGCTGTCGGAACTAGCGCCATCAAGGACTACCCTCTGTTCCCGCTCTGAAAGAAAATCTTTAACCCAACTTATGGCGCCCTTGTTTATACCCGCGACCTTTAATTTATGAATGAGTTTACCATGTGGGACCTTATCAAATGCCTTTTGAAAATCTAAGAAGATGGCATCCACTTGCCTACCTCTCTCACCAGATTAAAGTAAATCATGTGTAAATAATCCTAATTGGGTTTCGCAGGAGCGGGTTTTCCTGAATCCGTGTTGATTGTCACTTAAAAAGTTAATATTGTCTAGGTGTCTCATTATTGAACTGACAATTATGTGCTCTAAGATTTTGCAGCAGATAGAAGTGAGAGATATAGGTCTGTAATTACTGGGATCCTCCCTGTCACCACTTTTAAAAATAGGCGTTATTTGCGCGGTTTTCCAAATCTTAGGTACTTTGAACTCTGTGAGGGATTTGTTAAATATAAATTCAAGGTACGGGGCAATGTTTGGAGCTAAATGTTTTATCACCCTAGCTGGTATATTTTCGGGACCCGGGGATTTGTTGGGTTTAATCTCATTAAGCAATTTTAGAATTCCTTGTTGGTCCACTGTTATTTTTTCCATGGGTGGAATATGTATTGTTTCTTGGAGATATGCGGTGGCAACATCATTCGAGAAAACGCTTTGGAAGAATGAATTTAGGATGTTAGCTTTACCCTCGCTGTCTGTATGAATTATATTGCTACAATCCCTTAAGCAAGCCACGGTTTGTTTACTCCCATTTACTTCCCTAACATATGACCAGAAAGCTTTGGGGTCAGTGTCCAAGTGCTCGCAAAGTACTTTGCGTTTAAAGTCCAGTAAAGCGCTACGTAATTGTGTTTTGGTTTCAATTTTAGAGGATCTATATGTGTCCCATAATTGTTTATTCTCAGGGGATGATGTGTTCACGCCTGCCCTCTTTACCCTAGAGTGTAGCATTCTCTGCTTTCGAAGGGCTTTTCTAACGTCTTTATTGTACCACCTGGGGTCGCGATTTGCTTTAACGTATTTTATAGGTATGAAATCTACGATTCCTTTTTGCATGATATTGACAAATTCTGTCCAAGTTTCTTCCACGTTGACATGACTTAAGCGGGTTTTGAACTCGGGTAGTGAAGAGTTTAATTGATTGGCAAAAGATTCAAAGTCTGCTTTATGGTAATTATAAATTTTTCTTTTTGGTTTAACAATCTTTTTTATTTCTATGTCCAAGTGGACATTAATTGCTTTATGGTCACTCAAGCCCTCATCAGTTGATACACTAATAATACGTTCAGGCGTGTTTGTAAGAAATAGATCCAATATGTTCTTTCCACGGGTGGGCATGCGTACTGCTTGATGGAGGGAGTTTCTTTGAACCAATTTTATCATGGAATTGCAAGATTCGCGATCGCGGGTCCCAGATTTAACGATATTGTTGTCCCAATCTATACCAGGGAGGTTAAAGTCGCCACCAATTATGTTTATGCTGTTGTTATATTTACGTGTAAAATTGTAAATTTGATCGTTGAGGGTGTGAAGTGTTTTCAAATCTGAGTCAGGAGGTCTGTAGAAAGAGCATAAATTTATGTTGGGTTGATTGGTCCGTATTAAGGTGCACCAAACACTTTCTATGTTATTATTTTCAAATGAAACTTGCCTGCTTTCAAAATGACTTTTAACTGCCACGAAAACCCCTCCTCCGGGTCTTGTATCTCTATCGTGTCGGTAAACTTTGAAATCTATTGGGAAAATTTCTTGGTCATTAATGTCATTGCACAGCCAACTCTCTGTGCGTAATACTATATCAGCGGAATGAGTTTGGATTATGTGTTCTAGATCCGCTGATTTGTTCTTGAGGCTTCTGCAATTTATAACAAGTATAGTTAAATTATTTTGATGTTGAATAACGTCCTTATTTGTGCCTGACTGTAATTTAGGACGCCTTTGTGGGGAAGTGCGTGTCACATGTCTTTCTAAATCAATGCCAGTGTTGTCGGTGACTTTTATACGAGGGTCATCCGGAAAGTAGTACCCGTTCGTGAAATAAAAGGACAAAAGTAAATATTAACAAACATAAAAAATTTTATTTGAAAGAGGATACTTTAAACTACTTCTCAACATAATCTCCAAGCAAATTAAGGCATTTGTCATAACGTGTGACAAGTTTCTGTATTCCTGCTGCATAGTCCTTCGCCGCCAGCTCATTGAGATACGCGAGGGACCCATCTTGCACAAAGTTTTGCATAATGCAGATGGTGTTTAACAATTTCATGAACAATTGTTCGAGAAACATTGGGAAAATGCTCACAGATGTCATCAATTGTGACGCGCCGATCGTTCCTCACGAATTCGTCAACTGAGCTCACCAGTTGGTCTGTAATGACAGACGGTCTCTCCGAACGCTCATCGTCGTGTGTGTTCCCCCTCCCCATGTTGAAGTTGCAACACCACCGCCGAACAGACGACTCGTCCATTACATTGTCTCCATACACCTCCTTTAATTGGCGATGAATATCACATGGGCGAACGTTTCTTGCATTGAGGAATTTAATCACTGCCCTCACTTCACAACTGGCGGCGTTCTCAATTTTTTTAAACATTGTAAACAATCACAGAAACAACACAGGCAATGCTAGCGTCACGTAACTTGGCTCAGAGAAGGCAGACAAGCCACTGAAGCTATCTGACCTCGTCCAGCGGCTACTCGCGTCGTCAGCACTTCATGCGGCACGAACGGGTACTACTTTCCGGATGACCCTCGTATGTTTATTAATAATATTATACGCTCTATCCCCAGATGTTATTGACCCACTAAGTGACCTGCCCTCTATCCTAAAAAAGGCCTACAGTGGTCGAAAAAAAGGCTCTTCACCATCTATTTAGCCAAATTGTTAAAATTCTGCACACATTCATCAAATAAATTAATTTAAATTATTGCTCTTTTAGCATTGACCCTATAAATTATATTTTTTTACATTTGACCCTTGCATACCATAGGGATATTTTGCTCTGCAAAGAATAGGAACGGATGTCCTAGAACCTCGAGGAGAGAGGTATTTTTGCGCTCTTTGGCTTTAAAACCAAATAAAAATAAAATTTCTGCTCTGAACTACATTTTCTTTTAGTTACTTCATTTACTTCAGTTACTTAAGTTTAATTTATTTAATTTCATAGTTTTTTTATTTACATCATTAAAGACGTACCATCTATTATGTTACCAAAACATCCTGTATTGCGCTTTGCCAGTTTCTCCATTCCTTCTCAATTTCCATGCATTCAACTCTACTTCCACACATCGATTTCATTCGCGGTCAACCTCTTCGGAACACACAACGATCCCTTCCCTTATTTCTTGATCAAAATAGTGAATCTCAGAATATGTTCAGCTAGCTTTCACCGTCTACTATCGTGTGTTTTCTATATATTTCCCGGCCAACTCTTCAAACGATCTCTTATGAAGTCATACTCTGTAATTTTACCCTTGTATATAGTATGTCATTGTTCTGTGACGCCACGTATTCACAGCTGATTTCAATCTTCCTCTATCGTCCTTCCGCTCTCATCCTCCGATAAAAAAACTCCATGATTTCACGATACTTGCATGAGTTAATCATATGAATCCAAAAAAATATTTTAGGGCAGGAGCTTATGGTGCACTTTTTACCGTTTTTAGGGACCCAACGGGTGAAATGTGTTATTATTTAAACTGCCCATATGCAATAGTTTCTTATATGAAATCTCCAGAGATATGGATATCGTAAGTGCTTATTGAAGCTAATATAATTATTTATATCACCCTAAAATGTTCATAAATGTTTTATATATTACTCACCCAAAAATCATGGAATATTACATAAAAGGTGCCGTGAGGAGTGGAATGATGTTGAGGTTTCTTTGTGAGAAATGTAATAATGAGAACACTAACGATAAAATCTGTTCCGATGTCTATCTAGTAATTTTGGAGAGCATGTGAGGGATCTCAAGACCTTCGGTCCTCGCCCACATTCTTTTAAATTGTTTTAAAATCCATTCCCAAGTCCTGTTGATACCTGAAATGTACGTTGAAAGGGGTGACGAGAGTCAGGTGACAGGTTTTAACTGTGGAAAATTGCAACGAAGTTTTTATTATTATTGTGACGAGAGTCGATGGCCTGAACCAAAGGTGGAAGTGTTACAGTCGCTATACGAGTATATTACCTATTGTTTTGTCTGAAGGCTTCAGCCACTAATAAGTTCCTAATAAATTCATTAAATGCTGCGTTCATTTTTTAAAGGAAATAATATCATCATAGTAATATTTTTCACATTTATACGTCAGAATATCTCTTAATAATATCAATAAATTTATCTATGGGTGGACTGCGGTTCGAGACTCAGGCCGTGTACATTTGAAGATTTGGAAGCATCCCAATTTTTTTTCCTACTTTGCATATATGTAAAACAGAAGCCGAAAGGCCCGGCACCCCATGAAAAGAATTTATTCATGAGATTAGGGGATTAAAATCCATAGGTATATAATAAACGCACATTGTGCAGCCTATCTTGCTGCTAAAATACCCTATAGGATAGTTTTAAAAAATGCAATAGAAGGTACCCAATGTTTTCGTCAGATCCACATTTGTGTACCCTATGTATAACAACACTATCAGAAAATCTTTTAAACATTTGCCATTCGTGGAAATATAAATAATTGCAAAATATTTATTATATGATCATACATCTAAGGGGACAGGTCATACACATACCTGTTTATAAATTTAATAAAATAAGTATGTAAAACTCCTCCATTCGCAAATATATTTTCTTACTCAGTGTATGAACTTAATGATGTGTATATGTTGGGTAATATTTGTACTTGATGGTTCGCTGCCCTTTCTTTGAAAGGATGAAAAAGGTTACGGATATGATAATCTATTAGATGATCGACTTGATCATCTGGGGTATTTAACCATACGAATAGGATAGCGTTAAGATTCCAGGATGTAAATCGTTTTATAATAGAAATAGGCCTCGTGGCTGATAATTTTAAGCGGAATCAGCAAAGGTCTTCATTCTAGTATGTGTCTAAATCGTTCCATTACCCTGGATCCGATGTAAATGTTTTGCACATTTCTATCCATACGATTGAAAGCTTTTATTGCAAATTTACGTCTCCACTCAATATTTCATGTGCTTTTGGGGGAACCCTTTTCTACCTTTATGGTACTAGATACTCCATGACCTATAAACCTATGCTATGGTTTCCATTCCATCAATGAGACTACCCGGGTAAAATGCTCAATGTGATACGGCCGCTGATGTGAAAATGCGTGCATGTTCAGTTCAATTCTAGCCTTGGTCTGTTGCAGGATAGTGTTTTTCTTTTATTTCGGCAAAGGACTGGGCATTCGGTGCTAAAAGCAACGTATGCTTTTTCTTTCTCTCTGAGGCAACTCTTTTTTTAATCTAGTTAGTCGGCCAAGGTCAGAGGATTGTGTCTCTAAAGTAAGCTGAATAGAATCTATGCCAGCGATTGAGTAGATTAGGGCTGGTACCTTTACTATTTGGGTGGCTTGAGTGATACTGAAACCAGGGGTTTTTCTAATTTTATATCAATTGAAGTTAAAAAATAAGATATTCGCTCCATTTATCGGGTAAAACTCAAAAACATCCCCCAAACTCTTACCCAACAATCAATATCTTTTACTGTAATTCATCTCTCAGCCAAAAACGTAAAAACCAATTGCTTTGCATAGATTTTACCTATTTTTATAAGAGACCTACCGGAAAATAACTCCCTTTGGTATCGCTGGCATTAAAGTTGTCATTTTCTTCATTCTAAATGATGAAATCTGAGGAATTTTATGTGTGTGTGTATATATACAAAAAAATGTAAAATAATGAGCTGGAGTTTCTAAACATTTGCCCATGCCATGAAAGCCAATTTTGTGATTCCTCCTTGGCGTCTCGTGCTTCTTCATCTCACTGAAGAAACAGCTAAGGAAGTATAATATTAAAGGTTTAATTTGTAGTTAAAACACATCACATATTATTATTCGTGAGTTACAGAAATTGCAAGGACATTGCACTAAAATGACATGTCAAAAATCGATAGTTTGGACTAATAATGGTAATCTAGGAATTAATTACTGTGCTGAATTTCCACGACTTTATCACTATGGTTATTTGTTTCTGTTGAGTGCGTTGCAAAGTCATAGAGAGAGATTAAATAAAAAAAATGATAAGTATAAGAAGGCTTGGTTGAACATACAAGTTTGGAGGGTATGAAGTAGAAGATCTGGAAGAATGTACGTATTTGAGCACTGTTTCTGCCGATAATGGGATATTATGCGCATCGAAATGGTTGTATAAACATCAGGAGAATTGCCCTAGGGCTTAACTTTAAGGAGCTCTCATCATGGAGGAAAAGAAAACATCAGATAATAACTATACTTATATGTAGTATGGCGTTTCACCGTTACGAAACCAAATATTTTAGGAAGAATGGTGATTGCACTTAGTAGTACTTGAAATATCGGCATCGTGAAGATGGATAAAATAATATGAATGGGAGAAGCCTCGTGAAAAAGTGAAAGAAGAGAAGAGAGATTGGTGATAGAATGTTAGAGGAAAGCCTAAAATAAATAATGTTAGACGAGAATAGATTGTAAATAAATTGACAGTTTAAATGGAAGGAGTTTGAAGGTATATTTTGCTGAATAATTAACGAGTGTAAGTAAAAATGAATTACTGCTGTGCAAGTATTTTAATAAATACAAGATGTATAGAAGACAAATGCGTCAGGAAATAATGTTCCAAGTCTACCTGAAATCTTCCTAAAAGCGGTAGGCTGTTAAAAATATTTATTTTTCAGATGTGGAAGTGATAAAATGAATTTTTATTTCTGTCAATCGCCTAATATGTCAAAGGAGTTTGGGATTGGTTATTCACGGAGTGCCCGCTATCATTTATTTACGGCTTTGTGAGACCTTGATGCTATTGTAAGAATTGGCGAACTGACTTACAGTTTTACGATTAAAGCAATTCCAACAAAGGTCCATTCATCCTGAGTCATCAGCTAACTAGAATCGAAGGAACCCCAAGATTAAGGGCAAAGCGAATTATGTATACAAGAGAGTGGAGTTGAAATGCAAAGGTGGTCTAAGTAATATTCTCACAGTTTGACCAGGGGTGTAAAATACTTGATGAGCAAGGGTCTGAAACATGGTCTCGCATATTCGGGGCCTCATTTTGCGGTTCGTGTGTGTGCGGTCGATGATTAATGCGGCGTAGAGCTCAAACGCTGAGGTCATAATCCTTACCTGTAATAAGAGCCAAATGTTATGGGCATTTCTATTGTAACTAGGTTAATTCTAAGGGTCTGAGTCCGCACTATATCCATTTTTATCCCTCATGGAAATGGTTAATTTGCTGATAGAATTTCACTGGAAAGGGGTCTCTAATTTGAAGAATCCCTTTAAGTATCCCTACTCCCCTAAGGGTAGATGTTAATTATTTACAAATTTTGGTTTCATTTTCATGAAATAATTGCAGTATACTTATATATTTTGTGATTAAATTAACTGCTTATGTGAGATAAATAATACGTAAGTAAATGAAATAAATGAAAAATAGTTAGAAAAAGATAAATAGAATTTAATTAAAGTGAAGTATTAATACGGCCCACTTTTAATTATGGACTCTGTGTCCCCTTTTATCTAAGTTACGGAATTAGACATGGGAGACAAAAATATATGCATGAAATCGAAATAATTCTGTCAGAAAAAAACTCCTGGAGTAACGTAATCAATTTCATTATACTCCTTTACTTTCCGAAAGAGTAATTACCACGCATCTATTTCTGACGCTCCGAGAACTTAACATTTAAATCTTTCAACATTCAAGCTAATGATCTCCACTTTCACCGATGAAAATAAAGCCTACTGTCGTATAGTTCCTTTCAAAGAAACTGCGACCCGTAGAGGGAAACTCTGCAAAAGTTACTCGGCAAACGCCCTCCCATGCGTTCAAACACTGGCTTCAACCCCGCGGGCTTCGGGGCCGCTCCGTACGCACGACTACAATTACCTCGTTACAAAGTATGCACGGTAATCCCGTCTGAACGTTTTGTTCCTTTTAACCCCTCAGAAATTGCCAGCAGAGGATGAAGCGCTCGGTATCTCAACTGGATAAAGCACTCGGGATCCGGAGTAGGCTAATGATTTTTCCACTTTTTCCACAATATCTTGAATTTATGTTTGAATTCTTCCGAAATTTATCGAGACCTGAACTATATTTTAGCATGTTCATGACAATTTTGTATCAACTGTGAAATCGTGTGCATACCAGTAATTTCTGAAAAGTTGGAATCCCATCTCAATAACTTCACAAGATTTACATGGATTATTGAAAAAAACAGTTTTATTACCCCCGGTGCCATGAATACTACGTGGATCCAGAGCCAATTGATCGGCGGTCAAAAGATCAAATAATTAGCACAAATAAAGAAACTCACATATTAAGCAATTAGTGTTTCAAGTATTAATTTTGCTAGCCATTATTTTGATAATCTAATATTGGATCACTGTTGATTTGGGTGGCAAGCAATCAGGAAATGACTGTAGATCAAGCTTTGATCATCTTCATCTCCTGATTGAATTGGACCTTGGGAATGACTTCACCAAAACATCAATTCCTGGGGCTAGATTACTTCCTGATTTGACAACTGTCAGTGCTGCGAGCGAAATTCATCCGTAATCCGGTATCAAATAGCCAATTTGACGGTCATCAAAACGTCCATCAAATCAAGAATCAATATATAGGAATAAGGAAATAACTATAAGGCATAAATTCCTGTTGAATGATTGTCTAACTCATGCGGGTTGATGGAATATAGCCTCAAATCTACGAATTAGTATTTTATGCATTCGGATATAATTTAAAATAATATTTGAAGAAAATTTATTTTTAATGATATCCGATACGGGGGTTGCTATTTATATCTTGAGCTTTGACAACACTAAGTGCTTAAGGCGCTATTTTACTTTTCCATCTGAAAGTTTGACCCTTTTAACGCTAACTTTTTTCTGAATATTTTGTCGTTTGATCATAACTGCGTTTTTTTCTACGACTTGAAAATTTTGTCACAGCGAAAAAATGGAGTTAATTCGTGAACACTTTCGTGCGATGATTTTTTTACGACTTTCGACGTGGATCAACAGGACAGGAGTGCATCGATCTTACCTACTTTCTTACATACTTACTTTCACTTTTAGCGATGAAGTCCCATCCTTTGCCGCTGTGAAACTCTGGTATAACGAATTCCATCATGGCTGCCGTTCGCTCAGCGATAAAAGTCGTGAAGGTCGTCCAAAATCAGTTGTTGTGCCAGAAAACATTGATGCTGTGCAAGAACTTGTAAAGAAAGATTAGGAAAAGTTGAGTTATCGTGAGATTGAAGCATCCTTGGGGATTATTATGACGAGCATCTATAAGATTTTGCATGGACGTTTAGCTGTGAAAATATTTTGTTCGTGTTGCATCCCGCATTATTTGACAAAAGCTCAAAAAGATGCTCGTGTCAATTAGTGCGAAGAAATGCTCAACAAATACAATCGCGATGCATCAAAAGCTGTGTATAACATTTACCCAGGTGACGAATGTTGGATCTATTCGTATGAGCCCGAAACAAAACAGCAATCCACTGCATGGGTCTTCCAAGACGAGCCAAATCCGACAAAAGCGAATCGTGCACGCAGCACATCGAAGCCAATGATCGCCTGTTTTTTCGGAATAACTGGACATTTTGCAACCGAATCGTTAGACCAACGTAGAACCGTGAATTCTGAATGGCACGTACACAAGAATTTGTTTGCCCGAAGTGCTTGGTGAACTACGGAAAAAGAAGTGGCAACGAAGGATCATTCTTCATCATGACAATTCAAGCTCTCACAGATCGGCTTAAACAATTGCCTATTTGACTGATCAAAACATCAAAATGATGGGTCATCCTCCGTACAGCCCTGATTTAGCATCAAATGACTTATTTTCATTCCCGCTAATAAAAAAAATTGCGTGGCCAACGTTTTTCGGCGCCTGAAGACGCCGTTGATACATTCCAAAACCATGATTTGAAGGTACCTCAATCGGAATGGAAAAATTGTTACGAAAATTAGTTCGAGCGCATGAAAAAATGTATTGATTATCATGGAGATTACTTCGAAAAACGATAAAGTCATATTCAACAATAAAAAACTGTCTTTTCATTATTAGGCTGAAAATATAAATAGCAACCTTCTAATAATCTTGATGACCTTGAAACTATATGTTTCAGAATGGAAATCGGTGTGTTTGTTTAGACCGCTGACTGGTATGGTAAAATGTTATGCTATATTTCCAGGAATTATATCGAAAAGATGCTGGCATGGTATAATTCAAAAGGTTCATATTTTCGATGCTCGGTGTTTTACCAATGAGAGTAATTTAGATCGAATGCCAAAATGAGGAGGATAATTTTCAAATAGGGTAAGTAAAGAAAATATCTTCACTCAAAAATCAGAGAAGTTGCCGTAGTAGTTCTAATGCTTCTGACTTCTGTATTTTACGGGTAAATTCGTTAAGATCCAATAATTGTCACGGGTTATCAATGCGACGATTAGTCGTCAGCAACTCTTTTAAACTAGCCTGTCACCGACCAAATCCCATCATTTCAGCCGCAACCTTCTCATTGTTCACTGACTTCTCCCTGTTACTTCCTTTACGTATAATTCATCATCTGCAGGTTTCCTACGATTACGACCTTTAGCTAGAGATTGCGGGTCTGAACTTGTTCAAACAATCCCCTTTTTCTTGGGCGTTCTATGGGGTTTTCTCTTCATCCACTCTTTGAAGTATCTCTTTGTTACCCTTTTTATCTATTTTATTTTCAGCATTCTTCCGTAGCACCAAATTTCCATTGCCAATCCGTATCTTCTTTTCTATGCTGCTCCCATCATTCAAGTCTCACATCCGTTGAAAAGGAGACTCCATGTGTTTTTTGCTTTCAACGTATTTATTTGCGGTTAGAGGTTGTTTCTTCTAAAAGGAAGGCTTCCTATTAAATTATATTCCACTTGCTAAGCATCAAAGATAGACTGTGACATTTAATTCTTGCCGGTAAATGGAAATAGTCAGTATCAATGTATGATTGAATTATTTTTCGCAAATTACAACCGTACGGATTTTTTTTCATTACTAAAACAATATGAATTTTGTTTTAATTTTATTCGCTTTTATGTTAGCAATTATACATTTTATATGCTTCCCTCCTCTGCATCCTGGCTGATCATTACTATTGAAAATAATTTAGCAAGGGGCATGCCCCTTTCATTACGGACGACTACGTCATTAAATTTGAACCGGGTTGCGATCGCACATGCTCATAAATTTCCGATTCCGCCAGCCAGAAATACAAACGTTCCTGAAATTAATATTGTTGAAGAGGAAAGTGAGCAATTGGGTGTTAATTAATTTTAGATCTCACCATGTAAACACAATTTTTGGTGGAGTCGCTATTTTGGAAATTCTGCAGTCTTTTTACTTCAAAAGGAGGCGGAACTTTCATCAAGTCTTGAGTCTCCCAAGACAGACCATCTACTTGCCTTGAGTGTTTCCCTGAATTATTCACTCGTAAAGGAAACATTTTTAATAATGAAGCACTTTCCCGACGAAAAATTAAAATGAACATCCGACGAGAATAAGAACGCGTAATTTATTTAGACTCGTATTCGTTTTGGCTTCCTCTCTCATGATTTCTATTTTATTTCTTTTTTCCCATTTGATACACGGTCATTTATAGAAATAAAACGGTAAATATTAAGAATTATATTAAAGAAGTCAATGAATCTTTGTAATTTTTCACCGATTAAACTCGATGGGGAGTGAATCGCTTTTAATAATGTATCTGCCAAACACAGCAATTTTCCACGTACAGGGTGCGTTCTAAAAGTAATGCAATTATATATCCCGCGCCGCTTTTATCGGTCGGAGTGGAATCAATTAACTTGGAGTAGGTGGGGGGACGCTTAAAATTGCGGTTGAACCGGTCTCAGTGCTCTCCAAGGTAAAAAAGCGGCAGGACATCAGTCATTGTAAATTTCTGCGCACCCACCGTGTTACGAAAGATCAACCGAGCGGAAATTTCAAGTGAACTTTTGCAACTTATTTAAAATGAACCTGATTATTTGGACTACTTCATCACTGGTGATGAAACCTGGGTTTTTTAATACCACCCAGAAACAAACCTCCAAGGCTCTGAGTGGCCCACCGACCAGTCCTCCAAGCCCAAAAAAGCGAAAGCAAAGCAAAGGATGAGCAAATCAAAAGTGAAAACAATGCTCATTGTCTTTTTCGACAGTAAAGGAGTGATCCACTAGGAGTTTGTTCCTCTAGGACAGACAGTTAACGCTGGCTACTACGTTGATGTGCTGGAAAGGCTCCGCAAAACGATCATCAGGATGAAAAAAGACATCTCCGCCACCTGGCAACACCATCATGACAACACGCCTTTGCCACAACGCGCTACGAATCCGCGAGTTCCTGGCCAAACACCAGGTGCCAGCGATGCCCCCCCCTATAGTTCTGACGTCGCCCCAGGAGACTTCTTTTTTTTCCCTTGAATTAAGGCATCCGTGAAAGGAACCCGTTTTTCATCCATAGAAGAGATCCAATCAGCATTGACGAAGACCTTGCGAGAGGTCCCCGAAGACGCCTTCTAAGGTGCATACCGTTCATGGCAGAGTCACTGGAAAAAATGCGTTGAGGCCCAAGGACAGTAATTAGAAGAATTTTGAGTGATTTTGCAAATCTGCTCAATAAATAACTTTTAAAACAATTGCTGTATTACTTTTGGTACGCACCCAGTATACCAGGTCTGTTCAAAAAGTATCGCGAATTTTGAATTTCAACGGGTTACTTGATTTTCAATTTTTTTGTGGCATCATGTTGGTACGTATGTCTCTCCCTTATACCGAAAAGTTCGGCATTTTGAATGCTCAGTTAATTATTGACAGCTGTTTTGCTTGGACGTGTTTCGGCTTATCTTCGATCTTTGCCTGTTCCAAAAAATAGATCAAAGAATCTGTATCAAATTTTGTGTGAAAAACGAAATTAAGTGCCCAGACACATTCCGAATGTTGACTGTGGCATATGGAGAAGCTATATTGGACCGAAGCAACGTTTATCGGTGGTACAAAATGTTCTCAGAGGGCCGAGAAGATGTGAAGGACGAAGAGCGTGCCGGACGCCAGTGCACGTCAACGACAGACGAAAACTTTGATGAAGTGAAGCGTTGGCCAATCGTCGAATCACCGTTAGATAAGTTGCTGAGGACCTAAACATATCGATTGGCTCGTGCCATTCAATTTTTACAAATGATTTGGGCATGGCACGGGTCGCCGCGAAATTCGTACCAAAAATTGCTTAATTTCGACTACTTTTTTTACTGATTTTTACAGAATATAATAGCTCAATTTAATAGAATCACTTTCAATTCAATGTCAAAAGATTTTAAAAAATAATGGAAGAATGTGCACTTATCTTCAGAAACGACGGTGATACCAGAATTATAATTAGTCGTAAAGTTGAATGAATGGAATAGTAAAGTTTTAATATTGGCGCACGTATTCCTGAACAGATAATATTCATAGATCCATGTCTTTTATATTGAATACGGCACAGTTCAGTGACATATTTTTGAAAAAGATGTCGCTGAATATCACGAATGCCCTTAATGAAAAAATATGTCACGACTCACGCGAAGAATTATGTGACTATAGGAAAGGAAGGAAAATATATCTTTAGGATCGCCGAACATAGTAATTTCCATGCGGTGTAAATAACTGTTTCAACCCAAAAAGCACTCTATCATCAGATTAGCCTTAAAGATGCTTTTTAGAATTCTTAAAGCATACTTTAGTATAACAGCACAGGGAAAAAAGAGTTCAGAAAAAAATTACCTCTGAAAGATTACGTCTACTCTTAAAAGAGTACTTCTGGTCCCCCTTGGTCGGGAGGGAATTGGGAAAATGTCTTGTCCACACGGTAAACTGAATAAATTGTAAAGTAAATAGTACATATTCGTGAATTTATTAATGAAAAACTTGCATTTAACGCATACCGTTGTGGTGTTCCAACGAATTTCATTCCATGTACATATTTCACAAATTCATATGTAGATACTTAAATCCTAAATAACGAATTAGTTAATGCATTGCCTATAAGTGTCAAATTTTAATAGAACTGAACCAATTACAGAAGATAATGCGACAAAACATACAGATGGAAAGGAAAAAAGGGTGGAAGTATGACAGAAATCCCCAAAACGGCGTACTTTGCATGAAACTACTGAATATAAGGCTTTTTGAAATTTCCATATTCTGAGAGAGAACAGAGGATAAAATATCTCTTTCTACCTTTAATTTTTCATTTCATTTTGTCATCTGACTTTGTGATGAGTGTGATAATTCTTATTCCATCATTCATTTCACTATTCATTTCATATATCCTGCAATTCTAATTATCATGACTTCTTCAGTAAGCATACTCTTATATTCACTAAGCATAGTATAATTTTCTAAATAGAAACTGTAATTGACTTTTTTAAAAGATTAACAATATGTAGAGCAATAATCTGTATTCAGTATTTTTTTAAATATAATTCAAGTACGAATTTCGAATACTTTAACATTGTTGTCCTATTTATTGGGCAGTGTATGGATTGTACATAAAACCCTATAACGCTGTTTGATAAAACTGGCCACAAACATTAGTTATATACGAACTATTATTGGTGTCAAACATTAGAAAAATCGGCTGGAAGAAAGGCGCTAGTCTTAAGAAAACTCTTTACTTTGCAGCACCTAAAACACTAAGTATGCGTTATATTCTTCGGCACACTGGTCCAATTCGCGGAGTTAATTGTAACATTGGTAGTGACCACCTTCTAGGTTTTCTGATGGTAGTGTGGTTGCAACTCGTGCTAGTTCTTCCTTTTCCGCGTTTCCATAGAGCAGTAATCCACGATTTTCCATTTCTCTTCTGGTTGATATATTGTTTGACATGTTCTAGAGACACAAAAAACTATCTAACTTTTTTTTCCTTTTTAGTTTGCCTTCGACTCATATGACTGCATAGTTTTTCAATTTCCCAGTAAGCAACAAATGCTGACGCAAGGCAATCGGTACCTCATTCAACGAAAGAAGCTGTGGAAATTTCTTTTCCACATTCCAATCACTTGAAAATGCTACCCATTTATATCTGATTCACAACTTCATTTCGTGCGATATTTCTGATTTCTTCGGCACACTTTCTTCTATTTTTTCTTCGGGATTCTAGACGTTACCGATTCTGTTCTAGGAATATCGTTATGGCTCAGGCATGTAATCCATCGTTTCAAAGTGGAAAGTAGTACACGATTCCTCTAGACAAACCACGACGTTCGTGGATTGTCTAGAGGAATCGATGATTAGATATGTAACGATGTTGTTCGTTACATATCTCCTGAATGTTTTTAACAGAGACTAGGGGAGACATGAAAGAGAACTAGACGGTACGCAAAAATGCAAGAGATTAATAATTTGGGCTAATTAAGCCTAAGGTACAACCTGATCTGTTACGACCCTCCTAACTGTTAATGGGTCGTGAGTCTTTAAAGAATTTTTAAACCATAACCTTTAAAATTGCTAAGTTTTACAGTAATCTTAACTAATATTTTCCACGGAATTTTTTACTACGGAACATCAGCATTTCTAATTTAAATGGTTAGGCTTTTATTGAATGAAAATTAGTATTATTAACTGTTGGCTATGATAAAGGAAACATTACTGGCAAGTTTATTGATTCCCAGAATTTCTTCGGGCATGTCAGAAGTAATGAAATATCACGCGATGACCTTAATATATCACCTTTTGCTCCTACCTAATCGGTTGGAATAACTTTTATAATTTGATAATTATTCTGAAGAATCTCCTTTGTCATGAAATTTTGTAACCGCAATTTACGGCTGTCAATCTTCGCAGTTAATTATGTAGTGCCTTTGGGTGTGGACTTTACAAAGCATTGAGGATTATCAGTCAAAGAAAATAAACAAAATTCTACCGTATTTTTAATGAGTGAAGGATGGATCTGAATGAAGATAGGTGTAAAGAAAATAAAAAAATATCCGGAACGAATGAAGGAAAGGACTTGCAAATAAATGAAATATCAAATGAACTGTTATAAAATAGCGTAATAAAAAAGAAGGAAATTAACAGACAATTTAAATGAAGCAATTTCTGGTCAGGCACTTGTTAACTAAAGCCATGGAAACTACAGTGTACTGATATAATCTTCAAACGCGTAAATACTGCGTACTGTTGACTTATATTATTTATGATATGATAATTATATCAAAGGAATGTATTTACCTTCTTGATTTTTCTTATGGAAGAACGTCATAATAGCCTAACAAGAGTATTCGAGAAGTCTCGTTTGGAAAAATACGTACACTATTAGAGATTTAATCAAGGGAATTTGCGTTAAGGATTAAAGAGAAATTTCCCGAAGGTTTTCAAACGAGCTGGCCGTTTAAGGATCTCGAAATGGTTTAAAAAAATGAGGTTGCTGGGGAAATTCGATAAAGTATGAAAGTGTAATGGTGGATGATGAAAGTGTACACACCACATTGGGAGATGTTTAAGGGCGTTGTTGACAAGAAAAAGGTTAAGGGGGTATATCGAGGGTAAGAAAAACATTTTTGGGAAAGGGGAGGTAAGGAGTTTGGAGGAATGATTTAGTATAAAGAAAACGAGCAGTTTACCTGGTAGTCCGGGACATATTATTATTATTGTTAATGATCCATCTTAAATTCATCTTTAACTAGAGAACTACATTTAACAAAATGCGGAATTGACCAAAGCATATACAAGTATTTATTTCCTATAAATGTTTTCCTAATATTATTGAAAAAATTTGTTCATTGAAAGGAAAATAGGAACATCAATAAACAAGCCAACTGGAAAACCTGTTCAAGAATTAATTGGAATTTTTCATGGCATTGACTTGATCCTCATAGTCGTTTTCCCTCTTGACGCGAGCGTAAAATTTGGCACTGTGGGCTACGGTAATTGCCTTTAGTGTAGAAGGATGATCACAGATGGAGTAAGTGTCAACGCATTGGCCGCCAATGCTCCATGCTTCCGCTGGGAGGGATTTCAAATGCATAAACATGGTTTTGGAATGTTTTAGAAGCAAAAATCTCAACCACCGTCATCAAACTCTGATGAAAACCCAATAGTTTTGAGATAATAATTTGATTGCCCTACTGATAATTTTGAGAATTGAAAATTATGAGTGAAACATGAGCGATGTGATTCAAATCAAAAGGGGATCGAGATGGTGCGGGGGCTAACGTACTGGCTTCCCACCCTGAGGGCGCGGGTTCAAATCCCGGCGGTGTTGAATATTTTTCAGAGGTATCTCGATCCCTACTTGAGGTGCTTTGTGGAGGGCACTTTGAGTGAGTACGCCGTCCGTCGGATGGGACGTTAAGCCGCGGACCCCTTGGCGCCTTTCGTAAAGAGTAGGCTAATGCCGACGCCGGGTTTCTCTCCACCCTTCATCCTTTCCTGTCCTTCCCCTATGGCGCAAATGACCTTAGCTGTCGGTCGCCTCCCCTCAAAACTACTACTACTACTTCAAATCAAGTTAAATGTATCTGAATCGATTTCACTTAGGAAGTCTAACGTCAAGGCCGTCGTCAGGTAATCCTCGTTGGCAAACATTCAAGCCTTGATTACGCTTGACGTTTGCAACTATAAATATTAAAGCTTATGAATGAATATTTAAATATTTATTGCTTATTTGTCTTTGACGTTATAAAGTGCGTTTATTATCAGATCCTTGAATTATCTTAATGAGAATGAATTATTTTTGATTGAAGATAGAAATAATTAATCTTTGTTTAAGCATCTGAGATGAAAAATAGCTCACTATTAATACCCACGTCTATGAAAACACGCTGAGTAGAGAACAGATCTTGAAACTGTGGAATTGTTGAGGCCTTAGATTTGGAATTCCTGCCAGTTGGCCCAGTTTTTAACACTCGGGTAGGATTCTAATAATTGTTCTGCTTTGTATTTGGTAAATATTAATCCATTTAGACAGTCGAATAGCTAACTGTTAAAAGCTAATACGGTAATGTTTGATTATTGTTTGACAAATTTACCATCAACTTTTTAACATAATAATTGTAACACTCTTTTCGACGCTACTCGATGGAATTTCCGTATTGTATAGACAAAAGGAACAGCAATTACACATTGAATCATGGAATTTCACGCATGGATCTTGGAATTTTCTACATTATTTGAGGAATTGCTGTGTTTATTTTGTCTATACAATCACATAAGTGTATTTCATCGTTGTCGTATAAATCTTTAGTAAAACTTGCCACATGTTTTAATTATTAAGACGAAAGGGGATCCATGGGGACCATAATAATTATTTCAGATTGGCACCATCCTGAGCCTTGAGAGAACAAGGAGACTTCAAGCTTAAATCATGTACTTCACTAATATTTTGCGGTGCGTAGACTTGATCGTTGAGGCAAGAGGATGAACTTAGATAAATGGAAAACCTTTTTGAATTGTTCATATGGAGAAGAATGGTGAAAATAAAATGGATGAAAACTAAAGTAATCGAGAAAATTATAGGGATAGTAGGAGAGGAGAGATGATCGTCATAATAAATTCAAAGAAGTCAGGAAAAATGAATGCAGGTCATAATTAATGTAAATGGAATGATGACGACGGTGATAGAAGGATGAACGCGGGGTAGACGAGGTAGAGTCAGGAAAAGAATACGAATGATGGACGTAATGCCGCAAGGTGGGAAGTACGCGGATTTAGTTGATTGCAATGGAGGTTTAAGGTCATTTATTTAATGATGTGTAAGGTGGGACTTGGAAACGTAGCATAGTAAGCGAGGAATTGAATCCATAATAAGCCCACCGAGACCTGTAGGTAACTCTACATAAAAATAAAATTGCCGGATAATCCAGTCGGTGAGCACTCATAAACCCCTTGGTTCACTACGAGCTCATTTTGCGCATACCACAGAGCTTATGGACAAAGACAAACAATCGATAACGAGAACAATCTGGTTAGGTGAATACGTCCACGCTCTTCGAATCTTTCGCTTGCCTGCGTTGGTATGGCCAGCGTCAGTTTGACCGGCAAGGGGGAAGTCACTCTACCATGCTTCCTTGGTACCCCTCGCGATTTATATTTTTAAATGCCCGGCTCCCCCTCACTCTGCATGCCCCTTGCACCACGCCCGAACAGGCGTTCTTCTTGCGTGGCGACCCGTGTCCTCCGGAGGGACGGTCTGGTTCCTACGGGGGGAAGAGATTCCATGGAAGAATTTTGGCGATTCCCGCGTGATTGAGGATTGCAGGACGAGATTTATTTCCCGTGGCACATCCCTTGCGTTTCCAATTTTTTCAGTTTCGCTAAATGTCTACAGCTAATAATCTATTAAGCACGTTTTGATTTTAATGTGAGTCTCGTGTTTTCTATTCGGTCAATGCAGCGAAATTAAACCATTTTTTCTTCACGTATTAATTATAATTCCTTTTTTAATTAAATTACTTGAATATCATTTGCACTTTTTAAGCCCTTTTCATTATGTTCAAGTGGCTTAATCGGTTTTTGAATTGCCTTCATCAATGGCTGTATGACAAGTGAAAAATTAGAATATCAGTATGCGCAACTTTTTCATTCATTCATTTGTCTGATTGATTTAGATTATGAATGAATCTTAACATTGCCTTACTTACTTAAAAAAATATTTTTAATTCCACAACCCTGGACGAAAAAGTGAATTCCACGAAAAGGTAGTATTTTTGTTTCGTGTTTTGAGAGGAAATAATGATTTCTCTTCTCCATATTTTGAGGCTTCCACTTATCCATAGCCATTCGTACCGACAATTTTAGAATACGACAGCTGAAACCTTAAGGAAAGGGTAAACATATTTAAATACTCTTTAGCTTTCTCTAAAATAATTATATTTTCTTTTTCTACAAAATTTAAGAACATTTGTATGTATATTGAATATGTTTTGTTTATTAGCCATTTCTTCTGGGAAAATTTAGAAGTTTATTTTGGTCATATGTATGCGTTGGTGGTTGATAGAAGAAAAAAATTTCAAAATTAATTAAAGGTGAAATTTAATAGTCAAAATTTGCCTCCACCAATTAACCAAAATCCTTCATCATGATAATTCCTCGTCAAAATTATATATTTTTTGCAATCGTTCGAAAAATATCCTTCCAAACCCTTTTCAGCCGTGCAGATACCGTTGAGATATCAAACTAGTGACGCAAATTAACACTTACATGTCCATAATGAAAGGTAAACTAGCCCAGTGTTCCACAGTTAAAATATTGAAGTTATTTGAGATACATTTTATGCTCGATTCCATAATATATAACAGTCCTATTCTTTTTTTCACTACTAGGATAGTGGTGAAATTTTACGATCTTATTCCAATAAGCGTAACTCATTTGTTAAATACTTCCATTTGTGGCTGACTGTCGTCATTGCTGTAGATCTCGCTCCTCAATCATTTCGCCACACTATGAGTGGCGTGAACTTCTTTGCCTCTTTGAATGCAGTGGCAACTTTGTTTAAGGCAATGAGCGAGTGCATTAGGTCTGATGAGACCGTACACTTATTTTATCATCCTGGTTCTACATAGCAACTCTTTTTATCTTATTCTAGGAATCAAAGTCAGAGAACATGATGTGATTGATACATGACTGTGCATAAGTTCAGAAAACTCATATTTTTGTTCGCAGTGCGCTCTCAGTCTAAGGTGACGATGGCCTAAAAACCAGGGAAAATAGCTAAAATTCATAGAATCTCGCCTACTACTATGAAATTTGTAGAAAGATTAAGTGGGTCTATTTTATTTTAAAAGCTTTTAATTATAAATTTAAATAATCAATTTGATGTGATATTTTTATTTATCATACTCGTGCTTAACATTTTGAAGATTTAATTTCTGGATTTGTTTTCAATTTACTTTTGAGTACTGTTCGAGATTCTTCAGGACAAAGCATACAAATAATTCTTATTAAATGGTCTTCTTTTATACATTTGATGTATTAACAATGCTTATAGTTTATAATCACGAAGCATCAATAAACACCAGGTTTCGGCCTTGGGAAGCTGGAATTCTCAAACGTTAGTCCAAAAATATAAACCATTTCAGCAATATACGTGTTCTTTTAAATCCGTTAGGGATAGAGCAAGTCGCAAAAGCCTCTATTCATTGAATTTTCGACTACTAAACAAATAAGCTGTGCGGTGATAGAAATGCGGGGAAACTTTTGGGTATCCCTCGATGTTTGCGCGTGATATTGCGATGGGTGGAACGGACGCTTCATCCATGCCTCACTCACGTATAACGTACGGGTGCGGGAAACCAGTGACGGCATAAATTTGAATTTCAACGGTACACATTTGTAGTCGAAGGGAAGGGATTCTGGATAAAAATAATTTTACTCAGAAATGCTTTATACGATATGGCCGTGACCCTGTTTGGAATTGTCGATGGAAAACTGGCTCAAGAAAGAAAACAGCGAACGGCACTGGAGATCAGGAGTGGGGCTGCAGGAAGCGACAAAGGGGAAAACTGGCCGGAGCATAGTGTGTCTCACTCGGAGTGACACCATCTGCAAAGGTGCGCATCCATTCGAGGGCTGTTTGGCTTATTCAACCGGTTAAGATGATAACACAGCTAAAACCAAAGCCTCATTAGCACTCATCTATAATTGGTGTTCAGGGTTACTCTGGGACGATAAATTTTTCCAAGGATCGGAAGGAAATGAGATTTCGTCTTGCGATTTCTTCCTGCGACAATGTTCTTCCGAGGAATGAGAGAGGAAATGAGATTCCCACCACTTCCTTTGCATGCGAGCAGATTAATTAATGAGATATATATCAGGTGCTTAAGCTTAAACAGTGTCGGATTCAGGGGTGACATTCGAAAACAGTGAAGGATTCGGTATTGGTAAATGTGTTCAGGCAAGGCAAAGGAAATTGATTCAATTTGATAGTCCAGTTGAGGATTGAGTGTGGAAGCGGCAAAAATTAGCACATGAAATTGGTTTTTCCGCTATCCAACAATTTAAGAATATATTTTTCAAACTTTACCAGAGACGGCGGGGAAGTCTATAGGACAGAGAATCATAATATTGCCCAGGGGGTCCCAGGTTCAAATTCCAGGTGTGATGCCCAGCGGTGGTCAGCCCCGTTTTTAATCATGCGATGCGATTTTCTGGATAACTGAAATCAGTCATATAAACGAGTAAGGAGATAGATCAATCATCAAGGGAGATGAAATCAAATAAGACCGTGGGGCCAGAAAACATTCCTACGGAACTTCTAAAAATTTAGGAAAATATCGGAGGAAGAGTCTACATATATGGACTGTTTCGTAGTATCTATGAGGAAGGAATCTGGCCGGAAGACATTGTGAGATCAGTTTTAGTTCCTATTCCGAAAAGGTAAAGGCTACATCATGTGAGGACTACAGGACAATAAGTTTGATTTCCCACGCAGCTAAAGTTGTTCGCAGGATCATCAACAAAAGGATAGAGAGTAGGGCAAATGATTACTTAAGGGATGATCAGTTTGGGCTTAGGAAGGGGAGAGGCACGCGTGATGCCATTGCAGTAATGAGATTATTAATCGAAAGGAATATAGAAATCTTTTGTGATTAATTAGGACTTGTGTGCCACCTGACATTGTCTATCTGCACATATAAATTTTAATAATAAATAATAATAAATTAATAAAACAAACGTTATGCGATTTTCCAGAAAGAAAAAGGCTAAGCTAAACATTAAAATAGGAGGGCAAAAACTAGAGCAGGTAGAACAGTTTACGTATCTCGGTAGTGTTTTGGACCAACACGGTCAAAGTAGTAGGGACGTAAGGAGAAGAATTGCGCTAGGCGAAGAGGTTTTCACAAGGAGGAGGGAGTTGATGAGAGGAACGTTGAGTAAGGATATTAAGAAAAACTCGTAAAAACTGTGATATGGAGCCTAGCTATGTACGGCGCGGAAACGTGGTCATTGAAGCAGGAGGATAGACGTAGATTGGAGGCTTTTGAAATATGGGTGTGGATAAAAATGGAGAAGGCGAAATAGACAGAGAAGAAAACAAATGAGGAAGTACTTGGTATGGTGGGCGAAGAGAGGGGTTCGTTGGGAGAAATCCTTTGGAGGCAGGAAAAATGAAGGGCGTATTGATCGGCGGTGTTATGTTGAAGACTAATAGAGGGGAGAGGATTAGGCAAACGAGAAAAGGGCAGGAACAGGATAGGGATGTTGGACGGGATGATGGGGGAGGAAGGAAGTACAGAGAGATAAGGAGAGACTTGATGTAGAGTAGGTTGCTGGATTGTGTTTTGTTAGCAGTCACAAAATATTTATTTGTTTGGTCGTTGTGTCCATCCAAAACCTAACTATATCGGTAGATTACTAAATAAAAATAAGTGTAAGGGCCATTTCTTTCTTGTGCCAATTTCCCTCATCATGCTACATTGAGATGAATTCTAAAACCCTCACATAAAAACATTAAAACCAACAGTTTTATGACAGTAGATGTCCATCCGTTTGGGGTAACCCGTTCAAAGACATTAAAGTGACCAAAGAAAGAGTATTTAATTCGGCCTGCTATGGTTTATAGATGTTCATTCTTCAGAATAATTTTACTCTGTGAACGATTATATTAAAAATATTCCTCTTGATTGTTATTTCCTATTTATTATGATGTCCTATTGTTTCTTTGTACTTTTTAGCAGCACATCAATCCAACCATCGGTGGGTTGGCGGGTAAAATTTCTCGTAGCTGTACGTCAACAGAAGGATAATTTCACTCCACTACTATTGTTCATACTCTTCAAGACAAGTTTTGTGCAAAATAAAATTTAAACGACGAAAATAAGTATTGAATATGTTATAAATGTATATCGGCCTGCTTTTTCAATTTCGTTCAAGTTCGAAGGTCATCTAGCGACGCAAGCATTTTGAATAGATATTGACGTCTGAGTTACGGAAAGCGTATGGAAGTGTCACAGAGCTGTGCGCCCCGTGAAGTAGGTAAAAAAAAGCTTATCTCCCTTCTTTTTGGACATTTTCATTTCCTGTACATGGTAAGGACTGGCGCAATTGACACAAGAAAGCAGGCGGGAGGCTTATCGAAAAATTAATTGGATTACACGGGATAAAGGGAGGAAATGCGATATGAGCGAAAAGTAATTGCGAGTAAGACAGGCTTGTCCTACATGGCCGGTAGTTTTTCATCTTATGCGATGAATTTTAATGCAAAGGGAGGAATAGGTGTTGATTCAGCTATTTAGTTTTGTAAATGATAACATAGCGAGTCAACATATTTCATTCTCTGATTGCTGCCTTAGAAGATTCCTAAGTCGTAAGAGGTGTAATGAAGAATTAAATGTCTGAGAAAGTTCATTGATAATGATTAGCATTGGATTGATAGCGCAGAACTCTAAAGCGAAATAACATGTAAAGTAGGTTTTAGGTAAACCATTCTTTTTTAATCAAGGTGTTCTTAGTCTGTATGATCGTGTTTTAGTATGCTATACGCCATTTGTTTTCATCCAGGAAAGTTTTCTCTTGTTAGATTCTTTTAGGCATTTCTTGTTTTGTTTACTTCTTCCAGGTATTTCCTGGTCTTCCTCTCTTCCCCCTTTCAGCCGGGTTTCATTCACAAATTTCTTTAAGGGAGCTTCTCTTCTATCATGTGTCCGTACCATTTAAGTTGTTTGTCTTCTACTGTGTCTGTCAGTGCTACTTCTATACCTATTACCTCTCTAATGTTATCGTCAGTTATTCGATCTTTCGATGCCAATCTACGATATCTTCTCCAACGTGCCCTAACGTGATTTATAACAAATTTTTGGAGTGAACCGTAAATCGAGGTTTAAATTGAAGTATGTACATTTTCGTGCAACTTTCATTCCATATAAAAACGATTAGGAAGCATTGAAATATTTGCAAGTGACACTTATTTTATGGAAAACAATAGCCAAAAGAATATTAAAATTTCATTTTATTCGCTCTTCATTTATCAAACCTTACTATGGTTGGAAATTTAAAGTTTTAACTGCATATGAAAATCCGCAACGACTTTTTTCATTTATCCCATATCTATTCTAGAAGCTGATAGGAGAAGATATTATTAGCATAACTACGGAGCACTTGGCTAAATATGAGTGCATGTCAAAGACGCACACCCTGGTATCATATAAGAACAGCCGGATATGATATAGAAAGAGACATTTGCATAGAGAAGAATATATACGATTCTCCCTGGACTTCCGATTTTATCTATTCAGACACACTTCTTTCACTTGCGCCTATTTTTCGATTGAAGGAAGTAAATGAACACACCAAAATTATTCTTTTAAGACAAAGTCCATGAGATTGTTTGATTTTTACATATTAAATAAATTTAACGGTCGATACTGGATTTCGTTCCTTCAGCATATTCCACTCCTTTTTTTTCGGCAATGGGGTTTCAAATTATTGATATCGATGAAGGTTTCTTTTTATGAAACAATTTTTATTTCGTTTAATTTTGGCTAAATTTACGTTCCGTTATGGTGAACGAAGGCTTAAAACACATGGAGCGAACGACTTTGACTTAATTTCCATTCCTGAAATTTCATTCCTGAACGCTCTCCACGCATCTGCTACGTTCATCATTAAGCGGATATCCCATTTCAATCAACCTACCGTATTTTTTACCATATATTCTAATTAATGCTATCCTTTATTCCCAAGGCCTTAACCTTTAACTATGCAATGGTACATAATCAAGTAATTAGTGCATTCATTTTTGAATATTCTCTGTTTACATCGTGAATAAAAGTGCTCTTTTATGGAAGAAGGAATAGTTTTTTTCACTCTCTTTTTTGCATTGTCAGAAAACGGCTTTAGTAATGATGTTTATTAATGAATATAATGCCCTAAATTTAATTTAAAAATATGATTTTTTTGACTGCCCACATTAGTATTATAACTCTATATATGAATGTTTCCATAGTCATAGATAAACATGTTTAAAAACGAATATGCAAGTCCTTAAAAATCTCGTAGTAATTTCATTAACTTTCATTTAAAGCATTTCAACGCTGTAAAGATTGAATTTATGTATGGAGGGAGTGTTTGAATGGCCACTAAGTTCCAGCATTAAAATTTAGTCATGAATTCAATGCTCATTTTTATTTAAAAAGTGGCCTCGGGAAAAAGTACCTAATTAATATACCGAAATGATAATAGCCCTGCTCTAAATGAAAATACGATATGTTAGCAGATGTTTTGTTTACCACCTCACTAAATTTAATTTGTGCCAAATAACGGAGTGTACAATGATTTACGCATTAATTATGCATTATTTTGTATAATTTTTCAACTTAATTTACAATTCATACTAAATTTGCTTAAACTAGAAACAAATCTGGGTTGAAATCCACCGAAGAAGTCAAAATTAAATCTAGGTTTCAACATTCATCGGTGTAAAACGTTATTTTAAAATTAATATAAAATTAATTGCGCATTGTTTTTCTCAAATTACATTGTTTCATACGTTATCGTGTGGCATTTTATAAGAAATATAGTTGAAAACTTCAATAAAAATAGTATTTCCTAGCATTCATTTCTCCTCAAAATTCTCTAGAACGCTATCGGGAATACCGTCATGATAACTGCCGCAGTTCTCACGGATAACCTCATGTGTACGTATTGACCGATTTTTAAGCATGTATTCGTGGCAAATCCTGTATTGTAGGAGCGAGGCGAGCGCTTGCCTCACTTGTCAAAACCAAAGTTAGCCTCAAAACCAATTACTTTGACTCACAACAAATTCTATAGTGCCATAAGCTGTGCTCACTCCTTCTGGTACGTTCTTTGCATGCAGCGCCCTCAATTCCTCCTTCTGTTTTCCGTATATTTCTCAGTTCCCCTCCAATGTACGAGTATTCTTCCTCAGATTACCTGTCCGTTTAAATTCCAGCATCAAAGTCCCACACCATGATTCAAATATATACAAGATCTGCCCCAAAATCAATTGGACTGAGTCGATTAAAAAATATTTATCGCCATTATTAATACATTCACTCAAAGGTTTTCGAAGTAGCACCCTAGTGCGTCCGCACAACTCTGCCCGAGCTGGTTTTCCACACCGCGTGCGCCTTCTGGAAGATGGCGCCCAGAATGCTTCGAAGTTCCCTCGCCACGGCCTGTAGAAAGGTTTCCGCCAAGGCGTGGTGTTCTTCCAGTACGGATTTGAGGCGGGGTAAAGAAAGAGCTAAGGCTTGTCTAAAAAATTTAGATCCTCACTCACATGGTCTAGAAGCTCTTGGTGGATCCGCGTGCGAGTTTCCTTTTGTTCGTTCGAGAGCGCTCGAAGCACCTACTTCATACACATATTTCTCATGCCCATTTCTCCGGTCATAAGCCGATGCACATCATTTATAGGGATGCCAAGTTCATCAGAAACTATGCGAACACTTGATATGTGATCCTTGTCCAACAAAGCCTCCACTCTTGCAAGATTTTCGCCACTTTTTTTGATCGAATGACGTCCTGAACGTTCGGCGTCTTCAGCATTGTCTCTAACCTCCCGGAACAACATATGTTCCACTCAAAAACACCCGATCTACCCATGGTTGTATCACCATAAGCTGCCGTGAGCATGTCATGGGCCTCTTTTCCCGTTTTGCCCAGTTTTAACGCAAAATTTGATGTCGTAGAGCTGTTCCAATGACCAGTTCATGACGGAGCGCAACGAGGTCACGTTATAGAGGTTTGGCAATCGAAAAATCTGCTCTCCGCAAAGGCTGGAAGCCAATTGCCACCGACGTCCAGCCTTTCCAGAGACTCCTATCCCTCGAACCAAGCCAGAGAAACCGTCCGTCGCCCGTTCATCCGTCTATCCGGGAAAGAAATAAATTATACTACTTTTGGGACAAACATTGTACTTTTATTTTTCTCTAGCCTTTTTTCCAATGGCTCATCTCTCTGGTTGAGATCATACCATTATACACATGAATGTTTTCAAGCAATGCTTCCTTGTTTTAACGTTATCTTGTTTTGTCATAGTATATACCCCTTCATCATGGATATTCATGTAACTTGGACCATTCTGCCTTTGTTGGTCCGTCCAGTTGCTTCTATTCTATACTTTGCTTCATATGAGGTAGGCATGTAAAATTCACCTCAAATGTGAAAATACCCCGCAACTTTCAGATCCTCTCTTCTTAGTAAAGGCGTTAATACCGAATTAATGAAGGGTTTTCTATGAAGCGTAGCCATGAAACATTCCGTTAAGATCCAAAAGAGTGGATATTTTCGAGGGAAATATAAAAACAAGGAAAAAGCTATTTGATTTAGTATTATGATGCAGATCTTGAAGGTCAATATTAAAAGAAGAGTATGAGGTAAGCTAGATGTGGATGGACAAAAATAAGCCTAGTAGGAAGCATGAAAGGGTGTGAGGGAGTTGTGTAGCTGAAATACAATCCTACGTAAGTGAAATATGTTTTAAAGCTCTTTAGAAGACCACAAAGTTGTGCTATAGTCTAATGGTTCTATTAGATGTCTGCCTTAAAAAGGTAGATTTCCTAATATGAAGCGTAGATTTCTCCGGAGGATCGTTTCTTTGAGTAATTTTTCTTTGATTTTATCATCGATCATGAGTTTTGTTCCATTTTAGGTGTCACTTTAGGCACAAAGACCTGCATTTCAAGGTTTGGGTTTGTGAGAACATTTGAATTTTCCATGGTATTGACTAGACCCTCGGTTCTGAGATCGTTTTTGCTCCTGACGCAAGCGTAAAATTTGGCACTAGGAACTGCGGCAAATGCCCTTAGTGTCCACAAATATCCACAGATGGCGGGAGCGTTACTCCTTTGGCTTCTGGATCTTTTATCTTCCGCCAAGAGGAATATCAAATTCGAGTCCTATATTGAAGATTGTTTTAGGAATAACTCAAAACATATATTTTCTCATCCAATCGAAGACAAATATGTGCTTAGAGCTACATTTTTTGTGTACTTTGAGTAATATTGATAATTTCGTTCTTAATTGTAATATCCAAGTCTCAAATACAAAAGTAATTGTATTATATCTCCCATGAGCCATATTGATTTGAACACTCCATCAAACAAGAAATCTCTTAGACCAACATACCCAGACGTAAACTAATCCTTCACAAGCCCAAAACAATGGTCTTTAAGTATCTAAACCATCAATCAATTCTCAGCTTTATCATACAAAGCTTTAGTTCTCTTATCAAAATGCCGCCATTAGAAGCGCGTCTGTTAAGAAATGATGAATTGGGTAAAGAAAGGCGAGCCGAACGACGGCTTATAGTCATAAATTTATGGCTTGTTTATCCTAAATGTTATACAACGCCTATTCACTTCCCATCAAATATTGCAGTGGAACAATGAATGCAACCACTTGGTTAGAGAAGCACAGCTATTAGATTTTTTACACCTTAGATATCTAAGAAATGTCTAGAAATTTCCATTTTTAGGAAATGGTGGCGATTTGTAACCGGTAGTCGAGCCCGCGGCTTTTGGTTGCGTAAGCCGGTGATCTTTTGTAATACTAATTCCCCGTTACGTTCTTAAATAGTCGGTCTTCTTTGGAATTGTTTCACGTACATTTCGACTGGTAATAATTACGATCAATGATTTCAATCTACTGCTAAGATAAGTCCTAAACGTTACCTAATCTTTTCACTGATTTCAAAATCAAATCTGGAGTTTGACTAGAGAGAACCCCTTGTTACAACACATGCACAAATGGATGGTGAAAATAATTACCTGGAAAGGTTAAAGAAGTTCTGGCTGGCAAAGGGTGTTTTTGTTCGAACAATCGTGCGAAGTGGTTCCAAGAAGGCAACGTTTTTCTTTAAATAGATTTCTCAAGCATTCTTTCTCAAGCTCTCTTCGTTTTTTAATCAGAAAACGAAGACCTATCCGTCGATAAAACCTGAGCTCGATAATAGTCCAATCCATCAAAATCCTCGCCAGGGCAATGAGGGACAACGGAACGATGGAAATTTAAAGAGCATATATTTGAGTCATTTTTTTAAGTTTTTGGAGTTTAACTTTGAGTATTTGTGCAATGTATCATGAGTATCAGTTTAGAAATAACAGAAGTTTATTATTAAGTGTGGGTATCTCAACATGCGATGCTCAATGTGATCGCTGTTGAGACTACACTTGTTAAACCTTTATTCCGATACTATTATTTACTTTCACGATTATTAACTACTTCTTTGAATATGTTATTGTATTTTAAATTATAATCTTTACAATATTTATTATTTTGGGTGAGCATTTTTCAATGACACGAATACATCTATTCATTTTTTTAAAACTACCAATTTAAACTTAAAAAGGGGTTGGAAAATAGTTTTGATTTTCAAATTTGATTAAAAGCACAAATTGAGTAAAAACATGATTCTCAATTAAATTTTTCGATTCAATGAAATATATTTACTCGCATTTTCATGAATGCCCTTAATTTAACGCTAAAGCATACTTTCTTAAATTGAGGTTTTAAAAATATATTATTTTTCTTCTTTGAAATTTAGATATTAACGATTGAATACACTTATTTTCCAGATTTTATCTTGTCAATATCTTTATTATTTTTACTCTGACCGTTTCGTAACTTTTCGCGGTTGTCTAGTTTAAGGCATTTCCGAGTGGAAGGATAGAGGAAATCGCCTCTTTAATTAGTGAGGTAAAGATTTAAAATATTTTGACGATGATATTTTTTCACATTTAAATATTTAGCGTTATTTTAGAATAAATTTTTCCAATATTTATTTAAGATAAATTAGTGTGTTTAAAATTTCTGGAAATCCTGACTTAAACTAACAATTTTCTGAGTAATTTATCTACAAATTCAACAAACTTTAAAAAATAAAATTCGTTGGAAAACAGGGTTTTCAAAATTTATTAAAATGAAACATTAGTTTAGAGTACGATGAAACGTTACCGTTATACCAAAAACTATGTAATTAATATTAAACTAATGTATGAGCCGACACTTTTATTTAATATCTTGGTGATTAAGCTGGTTAATCATTTGATGGCTATTCGGTTGCCCATTAGGCAGAATGAACAAACTCTTAGGCTGATTTTCTGTACCGATTGCCACATGATTTCCGAGAGCTCGAAATTAAATAAGTTTCTTTTTATGAGTTGTTAGAATCACGAACCCTCTCGATTCTCATTTGGCTTAAAGCCGGGACACTACCTTCCGCACTCGAAATCCAATTGTCCATACCCTGTAACTTGGAGTGTGTTTTCGGAAATTTCATTTAAAAATCCTTCTTCGATTAGTGTGTCCATGTAAACTTAAATATAAACGAGATACCGTGGGTATGCTAGTGGAACCCTCTTACAAAACTCACCACCGAGGGGAAACCACAAAAAAGAGACTATTTGGTTCTCTTCCGGGATTTCCATTGTAATTAAGCAAAGATCCAACTTTCCAGCTCGTCAGGTGGCTTATAGAGTGCGCCCAAAACAAGAAACACACACATAGACATTTAAGTAAATAATGTTAATAGATAAACCGGTTTTTGTTGGTAGAGCGTTTTTCAACACTTTTCCGAGATAAATTCGCAGATGAATGGAAAACTTATCAAAATAAAATGTTATCCATCAAATTATTTTCATTTCAGTTTCTATTAAGTGTGATAAAATATCGGCCAACTTTCACTGGCATGTTTTGGTAAGATTCGCATTTAAGTTATCTGTTAGTTATGCTGGTGAGCATCTATAACTTCCTGGTTCGATATGAACTCGTTTAGAGATAAAAAGCCTTATGCCCGAAGGCTTGAACAGTGTATACAGGCATTCGGTGTTGAAAACAATCTCGTATATGAATACGCCATCGATCTTCCACTTGTATGCAAAGGTATGTATGGTCAACGTATTTGACCGCTTAGCAAGATGGGAGGAAGTCACTCTTCCGTGCTTCCTCGGTAACCCTCGTGATTTATATTTTTAAATGGTTTGAATTCCCCTTCCCACCACTCGAATGCACAGCGCTTGAGCACTGTTTTTCGTGCGTGGCGACCCGTGTCCGCTGAAGACCGTGGCGAGTCCTCGCCCCGGCGAAGTCGGCATGATTTCGTAAATGAACTCGAGAGAACGCAATTTTCTCGCGACTCAGAATTCCGTCGCATATACTCTAGCAGGAACAATACATGCATGTAAAATTTCCCCAAAAACAGCCCTAAGGACATTCTTAAAACATCATATTTAAGTTTTTGGCATAAAAAACTAGTCGCGCTTGGTGCAATTTTTGGGAATCTATCTGGAATCAAAACTATTAAAAAATTCAAACTCTTTCACTTTGATGTTCTAGAGGCTTTCTTAGAGGAGCAAAATGTTGACAAGAATTTCCGTACCTACCATGCCACAAGGCCATCGTAGGTGTAACCATCCATGAGTTTAAAGCTAAAGTTTTGAACACATAGACCCTTTGAAGCATTCAAAGAACTGCGAGAAATTCCTTGATGGTTATTTATATCCTTACACTTCCTGTAAGCCGGCACAAGGACGTGTGGCTGCGGGTACTAGCCATTCTACTACTTTCCACATACGTACACATGGCACCCGGCGATCCGGCAAGCACTTAAATGGAGTTATCCGCTGATGTGCACTGATGGACATTCGAGAATTTCAAAATACATCCCGATAAATGCGAATAACTGTTACATTCTTAAATTCATGGTGTCTCAACAAGAAATTTAAAGTTCGTTTATCTTAGTTCCATATACATCCTATTCTATTTCATGCTTGTGCGTTCAATGGTCAGTTATTATGAAATTGAGTTAAAAAAATTTCAAATTAGGCAGGGCTAGGTTAAAATTATGTAGAAAACCTTCCTCGGTTTATGAAAACAAATTTAAAGATTTTAAATGAAAAGTATTCTTAGATGTGAGGCGAGTAATTTTTGTAAATATCATCTTGATAACTAGCCTAATAATTAACATAAAATGAGGTGAATGCATTGTTTTGGGGTGTGAGAAACCGAAATAGCTCTGACTCCACTCCCGGAAACATAATCGCGGAAGTAATATCCACTCACTAAAAGAGTCGTTGCATTACGTTTTTCAGATAAATAGAGTAGTATACAAGTATTAGACTACTGCTCACGTTGAGAGCTAATGTGAAAGTTTGAGATGACATTGATTTAAAAAGTTCCTCAGCTCCTCATATTTTTCAGTTTCAACGATTTTAATGTTTTGGAGGCGAATATGTATTAACACCGTATTCTGGTGCGAAAAATCGATTCAGCTGCATGTTGTCCTTTGAAAAAACAGATTAATGGAGAATGTCAGGAAATAAATAATAGAATCATTTAGTTTTCATTTTTTAATTAAACAAATAGATGAGCTCTTACGTTTAGCTGCTGTCCTTAGAATTATGGCGAAAGTTATAAATAAAGATCATGAAATGAGTGATTTTGTTCTTACTTTCTGATCCTAGTGGACCTTAATTATGAATTTATTGATATAAAATTTTGTTTCAAATGTTCTTACTCTGATACAAACAAAATAAAATTTATAGTTCGTCTTGGTTTTGATAGAGGTTTTCAACGTGTGTTCAATTCGGGTTTGCATTATTACCATAGTTTATTCTGAGTTATCATTATTCTCTTCGAACAGAACAGAATACGATATTTAATCATTTTTGGCCAATAAATTTAACAGTAAGGTCCCGTTTAACCACCAAAGCTCGGTCTTCCAGCTACTGGAACCTAATTATATTAAGTACATAAGTTTATACTGAAGCTGTGAAACAATTTCTTAGAAAGTTTCGTGTTTTGAGAGGGACGAATGTATCAGCTTTCAATGCTCTCCGATCCCCCCTCAGCCCCCTTTAGCTAACATGTAGCTACTCTAAATGAATTTTCCGAGTGCATTTCTCTCATTCTATAATTTTCTTACCGATATGTGCCAAATTTATTTTCTCCAATTTGTAACATATGCAATCGATCTTCATTAATTGGGACCTTTATTTTATTCGAGAAACCTTTCTTTGAGAAGTCATAACATAACAAATTCTGGTATGAATAATCAGTAAAAAATTTCTCTACGAGTAAACAAACAGGCTAAGATGGAGATATGTTTTTGAAGATCATGTTTAGAATGATACGTTAACTAGTGTATTTCCTTCCCACGCCACAGTCCCGAGTTT
The DNA here is from genome assembly GCF_022747635.1 of Hetaerina americana. Classification (NCBI taxonomy): domain Eukaryota; kingdom Metazoa; phylum Arthropoda; class Insecta; order Odonata; family Calopterygidae; genus Hetaerina; species Hetaerina americana. Next base: position 9,527,618 of record NW_027286514.1, on the reverse strand, counting down.
AATATATTTCGATTTCACTTAGGTGTGTTTTTTGCACCTTCACTTATTGCACTAATTTCAATACAATCATTATAATTAACCAATCTTTCACGCCGCTTATTTCTTATTACAGTTACTGAAACACATCTCTTAAAAGTAATAACATCTAGTCATGATTCAAGTATGCTGCAATACGTTTCACACTTCCCTTGGTTGTAAAGAAGGCAACAGAAAATAGTTTTGCGGCTGAACGGGTGGGATAAAATGGAAACTTAAAAATGCGAACAGTTGGAATCATTCTTCTTATGAAACCTTGGAACGTTTTAACGGAATGTTTCTGTTCATAATGCATTTTGCATGGCGAAAATTAAAAGCTAACGGTCCCAGTGTAAACTTGTGCACTTTAATGAATGATATGTGTGCAATTGATACAGTAGGAAAAGTACGAGCACCCATTATTACATTTGTGACTTTTGCTGAAAAAAGAATGCAATACCTTTTGCTAAGAGAGTTTAATGACCACTTGGAGTCATGGGGCCAACGTTAAAAGTTAATATTCACATCACATGAATAGTATCTTACGAATATTTGCGATTGATGAACACCAAGTAAAATGGAATCCATTAATGTAACGCATCTACCCTGGTAATACTACGACATGTCGTAGATACTAAGAAACAAAATAGAATAATAATGAACACGTCCACAATAAACACTTTATTTTCTCTATTTACTGGTTTGAAATAAAAATGCCTCAATTGTCGGATTTACCACCTCCTTGAATGTGCCTCGAGGAGTGATTCCATTTTGGGATAGTGAGAAAAACGTTAATCTTTCCACCCGACTCTGATCTATCGGAAATATTCATAACACAGTCCCCCAGGACTTGACCGCGTCGTACAATATTGGTTTAAGTAAAAGATGGATTTGATATAATAGGTCCCTGAATTTCAAAACACATTAAATTTGCAGGCAATTAAATACATATATCCTTTTATATTTTCTCAAGGATTTCAGCGTATAAAATTAAGCCGCTTCGTATAATCAATTTAACAGAACATCATTAAATTGTATACTCGAGATTTAACTTGACTTAATTTCTATGAGTTGCGAAGCCTGAAGTTAATTTGTGCAAAAATCATCAATTAACTCAAACAAAATGATCTCGGTGCCCAGCACTCATTTATTTAGATTATTGAAAGAAGCTGATCACTGTGAAATATACCACGTAGCTTTTTTATATTTTCGTTTTATAAGCTTGTTTTGGCATTTTCGGTTTCCCACAAGTTTAACTTGATCATGATAGTGGCATTTCAATGTTGCCACTTACAGTAATTTGTATCTTACGAATTTTAAGGAAAACATTCACAGAACCTTTTAATCTTTACTTCATTTTTGCTAAGTGCTCTTTCGTTTCTAATCCCAGAGGAATTTTACTTTTCTTTGTTAAGGAGTTTCTGGGTAAAAAGAACACGAACAACTTTGATTTCAGAGATTTCAAAACTACTAAAAGACTTTTCTTTGCTTCCTTTCCTTCTCACCTCTCAAGGCAGGTAAAAAGAGCTACTTGATCATTTCGTAGCGAAAACGTTTGAGCAACATAGAGTAGCGAGAACAATCCTTTATTCGATTTTGAAATCGTTTCACAGAAGGCTTTCACTCTCATTTCTCCGTAGCGTCTCCAGGAAAAATTATGAAAAAGAGCTGGAATAAATTAAGGCATTTCTTTAATTAAAATCTCTTCGCGCCAATGAAATGGAAGAACTCCTTTCCCACTGCTTGGACAAAGGTGAATCAGCTGAAGTTTCATCCATTGTTCAAGATGATTTAATTCCTTCCTTTCATTCATTGTATTGATAAATCACCTTGTCGCTAGGCCCTCGGTATGATAGAATTGTTTTTAACACATGGTGATGATTTCGGCTTATAACCGGCCGCATGATTAATGAGTGCAATTTTTAAACGCCCATTTTTATAATAACGGGAGTTATAAATACAAAAATGTCTTATAGTACCTTCATTTTGTCTCAGTTTATGCTGGTCACATCTTTGGTTACATATTTATTTTTAGTTGATTGTATGAAGCAATTAATGTTTAATGAATACAGAGTAGAAATAAAGTAGCAATAGTATAAATAAAGTAATAAAAATATAAAACATACAAGAAATTGTCTTGTCTGCGTAGAGAAAGTTTGGTAGATTACTGAATGCACAAAATAAATGCGAACATGCAAAATCATGTGACACCTTACAATGCGATTATAAAGTATCGAATGCAAAATTACAATCAGTGTATTTTTCACCAATAATAGCGATTGAATTTAAAACGTTTGTCCTTTTAATATTTTACTTGGGTCGATTTTCACCTCAATCTAATCAGTTTGCCAGAATTTAATGAAAAATGAATGAATGAATGAAAAATACCACAAAATAAAACTATCTGTCGCACTGATAAGTATTTTTTGAGTAATCGTATTTATCAATTCCAATTCCATGTATGCAGTTGACTCACGCATTAAATATTGGAACGGTCAGGAACCGTCAGGAAACGATCAAAACGTAATCAGGGGTTTTCAAAAAAATGTATCTTCTTTGAGATATCGAATTATAATTTTTCATGCCCAGTATTTCCCTCCGCGTGTATGGTCAGAGTAAAAATGTTTCATCGTAAATTGATTTGAAATCGTCATAAAATTTTTACATTGTGTCATTTAGGTTCTAGGTTTTTCTTGCATGCTTAGACGAAATCAAACCGGCAACTTAGAATTGGCCTGCCGACTCCCAACATCCTGTATCCCCATGGATCTTACATCCCTTTCCGAATCTTCGCAGTTTTTACTGCAACTCTAAAATCATGAGTAAATTGCCGTTTGGTTGGTCTTGCAGAGTATCGATTAGTCCTTCACAATCATTTCAAAATTTCGGGAAATTCAAATGGGCGCAAATAATTCCCATTTATGGCACGATGACTCCTCTCGTAAGCAAAGGTGGTTCCTGAGTCGATTTTAATTTTAGGGCAGCTTGTCGAATGGTATGAATGTATTTGCGATTAGTCACTGTCAACTGCAATCGTCATTTTAGCACACGATTGGTGTCCTATTGATTAAATTAATCTCCGCCGTCCTTTTGAATTGGGATAGGTTAAGCGGTCTACTTTTGTTTGCCGGCACGGTGGCAATTTTTAAAATGATATTACGGCCTTGGAAAAAGAAACGAGCACAAACAATTTCAATCCATTACGCCTATTATTCAAATTTCCCACTGCTAAAGATGAACGATTCGAAAAATTGAGACGGAAGTTGATGAGATCATCGTAAGCCACCCACGTTATCATTCTTGCGCATTTTTTCTCCATCCCTCTCACTCAGCATCAATCCACAGCCTATCGTTTATTTTAGTTTGACCTGGCCTGTTCCAGGTTGGAATTTTATTCTCAGAGCTTATCCAACTCCAAACAAGCCTACCTCACTCAGTTCACGTACTCGTTTCGCTTTAAGAGAGATTTATCTCTAAATACGGAGGTCGTTACTGCACCAATTTTCTACGCCGAATGGCTCATTTCCATTTCGGTCTGGTCCAGGTAGTCAGGCTTGTACGTGAAAAAATGTTACGATGAGATGGTTAATGTGCGGGGTTTTTTGGATGAATTAGGATGGAAACCCCTTCATACGCTAAGAGAGCGACCCAGGCAATGAATGCTTTCATAAAAGTACAGGGCACTCGAGTTTACTCATTACGCTAAGGTAATTATTAAGACCCTATTGTGTGTCAGAATATATGGCTACCACGTTAATATAAAAGGAATATATTGCCTAACCATTTGATATAAATTTTCCTTCCTCCCCCAAACCATTCGTTATCACAAAAATACTAAATTTAAACACCCCGTATTTTAAATAGAAAAATTTGGTCATTGGTCATTTCAATTAAGAAAATTGCAGCACAAAATTCATAATTACCTTCCACGGTTTTTCTTCTTACACACCCTGCTACAAGTCATATGATTGCTGGCATGGTATGATGAACTTGTAAATGGGTATCATTATGACTTTTTCGTGGCAAAACTGATGCAATTAAGGGTTAAGATTATTGATTGTAAGTAAGGGTTTGGCCTATTTGATTGTGATTTTTTAAATGCTCTATCCAGGTATTATTTGTGTCACTAAAGGTGCCTTAAAAATCGAAATTAAATATAATATTTTCTTCTGAAACATGCTACTTCTGCTGATTCGCACTCCTTACGGAATATGCACTAATCTCGTTAGTAAGCTTCGCATCCCGTTTGAAACTTGTGACTCAGCCATCAGCATGCCTCCAAACATGTCTTCCCATGTCAAAATTCACGCTAATTAATGCGATTTCAATGGCAAACAGTATATTTGGGTATTATGAAACGTTCGTGTCTCACCTTGCTTAAGGAAAGTATCATCGTCCTTGATTTTGTTTAAGATTCTCGTTACATGTTTACAGTCATCAATCAAATCTTATAGCATACATGCACAGGTATGTCGTTCTCGGGACATAGGTAAGAAAGAATTATATCGATCCATTTTATAAAATAAAACAGTTTCTGTTGGTTGGTTCGGTTGACTTGGTGGAAAATCTTCATATTGAAATTAAAAATAAGCAACTTGGCTTTTTCGCATAGAATTTTTTTTTTCAAATTTACGTCCTAGGTTTCGTTATGGCATAACATTGTCTGACGATGACGATGTTATACATCATCGTACATTATATATATATATATATATATATATATATATATATATATATATATATATATATATATATACACATACACACGGTGGTATAGACGATGTTATACCATAACGAAACCTAGGTCGTAAATTTAAAACATTTTCTGTGTGGAAAACCCAAGTTGTTTATTTTCATTTTTGATCAATTTTATTTTCCAAAATGTTCGCACATGCTATCGCTCTGATAATAGTTATAGGTTAGTACGATTAATGCAATAATTGGTAATTTTAACTGGCACCTTGGTTTTTCTTAACCACTTCAGTTAACTCCTCTTCAGTTAAGAGACAAAGGAACAGTCGAAATAGTGGGTTTCCTAGGGCAATCCGGCTCCGAAGAGAGCGAAGACGGTGAAATCGGCAGACAAGGTGATGGCCAGGGTTTTTTGGGATGCACGCGCAATCATCTACAGCAAAAGGGGCGAATGATAAAAAGAAATTATTACGCGTCATTATTGCATCGGTTGAACAAAGAAATAAAAAAATTCCACATTTGGCAAACAAAAAATATCTTTTCCATTAATACAATCAACAGCTGCGCATCTGCGCAGTTTCGATGGCGAAAATAATTGAGTTAAAGTTCGCATTATTACATCCACCAGGTTTGGCCCCGATTGATTTTTTTTATTTCCAAAAATATGACTGGGTGCAAAATGATTCCAGAGGGGCTTCGCTAACACAGATGCCCCTTTTGACGAACTTCCGAATACTACTTTTAAGACGGCTTAAAAATGTTGGATAACCGTTGGGAAAAGTGTATGGAGCTATTTGTGTTAGCTAACTTGTTTTTTCTATATTTTCCTTGGAACTTATTGAACGATCCACGTAATTTAGCAAGATAAGAAGTAGGTTATTACTTAAGATAATCCGACTGCACGCAATATATTGAAAACTATTGACATAATTTTAATATTCTTCCAGCAGCTTCATGCTCGAAGCAGAATAGAAATGCATTAATTCGACGGCATCTCTTCGAAAATAGATATAGATATTTAAATATCATATTATTAAATGCCTTCCATTAATAAGGGAATGAATTACCCATGAAATTACAATCTTAATTTTCATTTTCTAACATTTTCTGTCACGCTTTCTGGTGTAAATCAGTGCTATTGTCTTGAGAATAATTGATTGCCATTGTCGTGTCGTGCTGCTGCAGTATGCAGTCTGTATTTTGTGGCTTCCGGGCCCGCTCGAAGGCATAGATGGCAGTTGCGCAATGATGCAGTGAATTTAAGCTGGAGAAAAGTGGGGCGAAATTGCAGCACTCGTCGGTTAAACTAATAACACTGTGCGACTTTGGTGGGAACTTAATGAGGGCTGAGTTTCATGAATGAAGGTAAATGAGGGAAAACGGTGGAAAAACCTTTAAAAAATGAGGTATGACTCGGACACTTGGATCTCTTTTCTTCATATCCCAAAGTATTTTTGTTTCTTTGAGCAAGTTGTCTCACATGCTTGCGTGTGGATTTTTACAGGCACCAAACGAGATAAGTGAATATTTTTGTCCGATTTTAGTGAATTTTAATGTAAATATGAAAAATTATTAGGCTATACACCTGTCACTGTAATTATGCCAAGCATGCCTCAAAATGTACGCGCTTTCCTACTTCATGAATGCCCCTATAAAGTTTGAATCAAAATCTCGTAGTGTATTCACTGCATTTCAATATGTGTTCGTCAAAACGAAACTGAAATTCTTTCGATTTTCTTCCCTCATCATCGGAATCAACTGTTTTCATAAATGCAGTAATTATCCCTTTAGATGAAATAAAATGACGTACGTAGTTCGATAAACGGGTCTTTAAAAAAATACTTAAAGGAAAAATTCCGAGGGTCATACTTTGTGGTAAAGGTGGCCACAGAAGGAGGTGATCCACCTCCAAGATATCACATCAACCATAAATAGACGAACGTTTTTTGTCCAATAGACAGGTATCTTGTCCAAAAATTATACTTCGCTGTTCATTTTTTTATGGTGATACCAGATACAATTTCAGCATACCATGATAAATGTTGACTTTGATTGTGGTTCTAAAATCCACTCCATTTTCGAACGGATTTACCTCTCGGTGCAAAAAAAATGTCTTGCTCTCCAACAAAATATTTTCCAAAATTAAGCAGGGATATCGAAATATAGAGTACATTTATATATTATAGTTTATATTTTGTTGAATTTTAACTCGACTTGATCAAAATTTTCTGCATCAATAAATCTTATTTTTTGATGAACTTCGATTGATGAACTCGATTCACAATACAATTTCAGCAAATCTTTGGTGAAAATAAGGAATTTCATAATTTAAGTTTTGTCTGGTTTTCATAGCACATATTTCACGTGACCTATTCGTTTCGTGCTATCAGGGCTAGCTTGAAACAAAAAGCTGAATCAAATTTTTTGCTATTCAAATATATTCAGTTGTCACCATGATTCAGCACTCTTTGAATGACAGTGAAAATCTTTTAAGGCTGAAGAAATAGATGCCAGGAGTAACTCGTTGGTAAATTAGTTTTAACTGGGTTGATAAATACTCCCTCTTATTAGTTAGAATATTACTGCAAAAGCACTGAAAACATTATTTTGTTCAATGTTGTGCAATTTTATTAAGTGACAGTTCTGGGAAAATAAATTACACCAATTGCGTTTTTCCCATGTTGCCAAATAAGTATTAGCGCTTTTTAAAAATACTTTATAGGGGGCCCATGTGTTTTCGGTGAGAAATTAATCTAAACGTTTGCTAGTCCATTGGCATTAATAGAAAAGCTAGTGAATATAATTCACACTAAATTTTCAATCATGCTATATTATAAGTTACTTTTTTGAAGTAGGAGTTGTAGACTTGATGCATTAGAATTTTTTGTAAATTTTCATGCTCTCAGTTCCTTCGGAATGTTTTTTTTATTTGTTTAGTCTCATGAATTATTGTTATACGGCAAGTTATATTCGATTATTCTTATTGGCAAATTAATGTGAAGAAACTTAACATATAGCTACGACTTTTCTCCCATTTGTTCATCCCCAATATACTCATGTAAATAAAATACCTTCGCCTACGAAGGCGCTCCCGAGTACCTTGCTATTTAGCGCCTTGATTAGAACTTACCGAGGTCGATTTTCCGAGCATCGATCGATCTTAAGAAGAGCTCGCGACGGAATACCAGCTTATGCAGCAAATTTCACCCTTTTCTGCATGCATACTGCTCTTGACCTTGGGCGAAGTGACCATTCGTTGTCGAGTAAATGGCCGAGAGGAGCTCTATGATAGCCTTTCAAGACACCGAATTCCCATGGCTATGATCCTTTGTTCTCTTACTCTTTCGTGCCTTAAAAGAGTTTAGAGCGCCGGCATTTATCATATAATCGATATTTGAGACAAATGTGAGTCGGCATTAATTAATGTATATTGATATGGTGTGCCTGTAATTAATTTGCTCGAAAAAATTATCACCAATTTTATTTGACTTCTTTTATTTTTGGGCTCCAATTAAATAAGTGAAAAACGTCCTCCCTCGTCAATGGCGTGTAAAATGTGTAGTAGATTTAGCATGTCTTATGCTTGTTGTTGGAACATTAGCTAGGTATAAAATAATCCCATCAAGCAAAATCCTTATTTTTATTAACTTATTTCAGCAAAATGTATCAGTCACAAATGCTTGGACATTTTACTGCACCGTTATCTCAAAACCTTCTCGGTGGCAACAAAGGGACTCAATTTCTTACGGCACCCAATTTCCATGTCTTCCGGCCGCAGTGTGCAGGTACGCCCACTGTGAAGCACAACCGTCCGTGCGACCCACTCCTTTCAAAGAAACCACCACTCCCTACTTGTGACCCGAGAACGGTCGTAAATTTCACCTCCTTTGGATCTACCACTTATCCTGCACGAAGGCTGGCAAGCAGAAATTGGTCTTGCGTCCGCTTCATTATATTGCGTAATGACGATCCCCGCAGTAGATACTTATGGTATATTCGCTTATTTAATCACATTCCAAATAGCTTTGAACGGGGGCGAAAAAAATGGTTCCCCTAAAAAATCAAAAAGTAGCATGGCTCAAATCAATTGTCTCTAGAAAATGTTTTATCTCTAAAACCCATCCCTTAGCCACTGATATTTTTACGAATGAGTATGAGTAACGTTCATTTAAAATTTCAATATTCAATTACTTATTGTTACGAAAAACGGCTGCTAATTGACTAAATCTGGAACTTTCGATTCATATCTTGTCAACATTATTTAACCATCTGGAAATTAAATATAGGATTCCTCCCTATACTCCTTCCTGCTTAAAATGTAAGAAATGCTGATCTCATTTTTGTTTATAATTTCTGTCATTTTTTACTAGGAAGTGATTTTATAAATATTGTCATCATATTGACAAAAGATTCTGAAACTTATTTTTTCTTGTTCGTTTGAACTTGCTGCAGAGTAGCAACAAGCAAGACAAAGGAAAAATATGTGGATATCTAATTTCATTCTTCAGATACCTCAGATTTATTGGTTTACTGGCTTAAGGTCGCGAGAGGAGCTAGGCTAATTACCTCTCAAGCTCCGAGCGTGTCACGGTCGCTTCATGAATAAAGTCCGCACACTAATGGCATCACTCATTGTTGATGAGGCCGCTGATGAGGCGAGGCTTGGACGTTGTTCCACCGCAGTCTTAGGAACTGTAGGCCATATCTAAAAAGTGCTTTCCTGCAAAGTTCTTCTTATTTTTAAATATAATTTAAGTGACACGGTTGTCGTAACTAAGTAAGGTGAATAGGTTATACATTTTCCAATAAGGTGTTGTCTTGGCGTCGTAGAAAGCTGTGATTACATCTACAATTCCTAGTCGAAGCGTTTCATTCATGCAATGGTGGGGTCGAGATTTATCGGAACCTACTGAAAGGCAGAAGTTCTCTCTGTCACTCTCTCTTTGAATTTTCTACCGACAAATCCTTACACGCGCGTGAAAAGTTCACTCCTCTAATTTGGTAACTGTGATGCCTTAAAGAAATCATTACTATCCTTGGAATCGAATCCAAGTCATCAGAATTGAACATAAGTCCCTCCCAGAAGTAAAATAAAACCATGAAAAACGTGTGTTTGTGACTTTTCCTAGAGTGATAAATACCTTCGGATTGCACCTACATTTTTTAGTTCCGAAGTTGCTCCCTCGTGCTTTCCTTCATAAAATAAACATTAAGTTTTACATCGCTTCTAGTTTATCTTTAAAGAATTCCGTTTATTACGAGGGTCATCCGGAAAGTAGTACCCGTTCGTGAAATAAAGACACAAAAGTAAATATTAACAAACATAAAAAATTTTATTTGAAAGAGGATACTTTAAACTACTTCTCAACATAATCTCCAAGCAAATTAAGGCATTTGTCATAACGTGTGACAAGTTTCTGTATTCCTGCTGCATAGTCCTTCGCCGCCAGCTCATTGAGATACGCGAGGGACCCATCTTGCACAAATTTTTGCATAATGCAGATGGTGTTTAACAATTTCATGAACAATTGTTCGAGAAACATTGGGAAAATGCTCACAGATGTCATCAATTGTGACGCGCCGATCGTTCCTCACGAATTCGTCAACTGAGCTCACCAGTTGGTCTGTAATGACAGACGGTCTCTCCGAACGCTCATCGTCGTGTGTGTTCCCCCTCCCCATGTTGAAGTTGCGACACCACCGCCGAACAGACGACTCGTCCATTACATTGTCTCCATACACCTCCTTTAATTGGCGATGAATATCACATGGGCGAACGTTTCTTGCATTGAGGAATTTAATCACTGCCCTCACTTCACAACTGGCGGCGTTCTCAATTTTTTTAAACATTGTAAACAATCACAGAAACAACACAGGCAATGCTAGCGTCACGCAACTTGGCTCAGAGAAGGCAGACAAGCCACTGAAGCTATCTGACCTCGTCCAGCGGCTACTCGCGTCGTCAGCACTTCATGCGGCACGAACGGGTACTACTTTCCGGATGACCCTCGTATTTTCTGAGACAATATTTTTCTTAATACTATTCCCTTTAATGAACATGTCTATTTAAAGTAATATTGATGCACTGCGTTAATGCATCGTCGACCCTGAAAATTGAGAATATATGATGTCGAAACGCTTGAAACAAAACCGCGAAAATTTCACATCACTGTGGAACTGTGTCACTCAGACTTTGGTAGTTATCTGGGCACTGGATGTGGAACTTACTCGTTACTCAAGAATTATTCTGCTTCCAAGATACGAACCCTGGTGTTTGGCTGCAGAGCAAGCTTTCGCATTTCATCTTCTTGAATGAGTTGATTAGTGTGATTTTTGTCGCTTATTTTCCATTTTCACGAAATTTAATTTATTCGTCTGATAAACCTTGCACAATTGATTTCCATGATTATAGACCCACGTTTGGATACTTACGAATATATATAGTATAATTTTACTTGAAAACATTACGTAGTCTACTCCTATTTGCCAACCATCAGACGCGTGCTGATAGCCTCTGGATTTTTATTGGCGAGATCTTGGCCCGAAATATTTTGAAATTAAACTAATTTTAGCATTCGGTGCACAAGAGAAGTATATTTCCAATACAGATGAACATTCGGGATTTGATTGCAAAAACGTGGGCGCGAACACAATATTCGTGACTTTTTTCCAGCAGGCACGGGAACGGTCACGATGACTTAGAGCCCCATAGATGCAAATGCAATTTTAGAAATTATTAAGTAATTTTCCTGGTACTATACTGATCAGTGGTCACGAAAACGCGTTAGTTTAAAACTATTCATGCTCTTTTCTCTGCAGCAACTGATTATTCTTAATAATAATGTTGCTAGTTTAAGTTGTGGCCAAAAGTTCATTCACCATTAATTTATAAATCATCATCAGGGATACAACACATGGGACACATCGTAAACAGTGATCGACATGAAAACATATTGACTTGATCAAGATTTTACTAAATCCTCAACAATCAAATTTTGTTATTTAAATGAGTGGCCAGTAACAAAATCGAGCTGTAATAAAATATATCCTCTGTGTATCCCCCTAGCTGATCCATTGCAGCACAAAAATGTTCGAGTCGGGCTTGAAACAGATAGAACCCTTGTTGTTATTTAAATGAGTGGCCAGTAACAAAATCGAGCTGTAATAAAATATATCCTCTGTGTATCCCCCTAGCTGATCCATTGCAGCACAAAAATGTTCGAGTCGGGCTTGAAACAGATAGAACCCTTGTTGTTATTTAAATGAGTGGCCAGTAACAAAATCGAGCTGTAATAAAATATATCCTCTGTGTATCCCCCTAGCTGATCCATTGCAGCACAAAAATGTTCGAGTCGGGCTTGAAACAGATAGAACCCTTAGTGTCTGAATTCGCATTCAGAGGTTGTTTATTTCGGCAGTTAAGATGCGCTTGATAACAGCTTATGATCACGCTTCCCATTCATATGCGAGTGGCGGTCAGTGCCAAACGAAATCGTCGAGATCGCGTGCACACGATGCAGTACTTTCGGAACCTCGTCTTCAGTTATCCGCGTTGATATATGTCCCCTTGACGTCTTCCCAAGGGCCATGTGGCGGCAATAGCCTCCTATTGTCGCGAAGGGCGGTCCAATTGGTGACGAATCCGCCGTCGCGCGCTCCTCGAAGCAATCAATCAAGACCGCGCAAGATCGTCACGTGTTCACGTAGCTGCAGTGATTGAAAGTGGCGCTGGCAGTCCTTACACGGCGGAATGCTAGTCCTCTCCTCGTAGTCTGAGCATGCGCAGACGCGGCTTATTGATCACGGCCCGACTTTCCATTTCAGGCCTGGGGCTCCGTGCGTATGGCTACCGCCATCGGGAGGCGACGGGACGGGGGAAATTAGGAATTCCTCCCACGCGTGGAAGTGTAAGTGCTGAGAACGGGGTCACATCTAACCATTTTTCCACCAAACCCCCCATCTCCTTAGAAATTCACCCCCTCCACTTTCGCCACTTCCCTGTGCATTTCATTCGGCGATTGCTCCCCATATTTTCCCGCTCCCTCCTATCAGCGTGTGCCTCTCCCGGCTCGTTTCGACGGGGCTGCCTTCCATCATAGGGTGCTCAGCTCTCCAAACCCGCTCGATGAGGGAAAATACCGTGGTTCATCCGGCGAATGATGCCGTGGATAGTTTCGGCCGTGCTATCGTCCTCCCGTCGCGACCAAAAGAGGATAAAAAAAATGGAGAGCGAGCAACCGAAATGAAAAGGCTGCCCCGTTCGTTAATGACCATTTTGGACAGGGCATGAATCCGAGACAGGATGTAGCCTAGCTCTTTTCTCCTCTCTCCCTCCCCCTCCCGCCCGCCCGACTTGGGTGCGGCGAACTGCTGCAGGGAGTTATAACCAACAATCGGGGGCGGAGGCTCACAGCCTCTCCGGCCATGTGGAAAGGCGACTAGGGAAAAATGCGAGGGAGAGGCCCACCGGCGGGGGCGTGTGGGAGATTGTTCTCGCCCCGTGCGTACGAAGTCAGGTAGGGGGGTGAAGTGAGGGGGGACTAGATTTTTCACTTCCCTGCCGCAGAGCAGACTGGTCTGGCGCTCGCTGCAATACCCAGATTCCCCCTCGTCGTAGTGTGCTGCGGTGCTGCTCCGGGTTTGTCTTTACCGATCTACTTCTAACAGGTGCGTTGTGTCGTTCTAGTTCGATCCATTCGGCGACTTTAAATTGCGCATTGTGTTTGGCTGTGTCGGAGGTGCTAAAATTTATTCTTCCTCACCCCCTCTCTCGCATCCTTTGGATTGATCAGTGAGCTCTAGCCTCGCGCTTTCTTCGGAGTAATGGCTTCACCATACAGGAGCAGTGTGTATATACAGTATTTTCATGTTATATTACGGGCCATGTGTATCCCAAATTTTTCAATACAGTTGTGAGCGACTGTTTTTGATGAGTGTGAATGTATATGTGCGTGAGTATATATATTGTGTGTGTGTATATAATATACATATATATATATATATATATATATATATATATATATATATATATATATATATATATATATATATATATATATATATATATATATGTATATGTATATGTATATATATATATATATATATATATATATATATATATATATATATATATACATACACACACACACACACACACACAGACATTCATATGTACCTTTCATGCAAGGATAACACCATTAACTTCTGAAGATGAACTTGACCCTTGGGTGTTAATGAGTTCATCATGAAGAAACCCCTTCACAGATCCAACCGATTTATGCATATTTTTCTTATTTTATTTTCATAGTATTTCCTGCGATTATATTTCACAGTGGAATTTGTGTGGAATTTCTTTTGCTTCATTCTTAATTGTATTAAGTTAAATTCTCTATTATTTTTTCTTAAACTGAAAAAATTCATTGTGAAACCATCACTTTAAATTTTCCCTCAAATTACTAATATGCACATAAATATTAATTATCAAAATATATTTTACATGGGTCAGCTAATATCAATTAGTCCAGATGATGTTTAAAGTTCATACATGCTAGAATATCATTCATAAAAAAATATTCAAAACGTTTCTCTCAACGAATTCATCATACTCTTAGTCATTCATTTGCTTGAACTATTGGAATATGTGAACCATTCTTAGCAACATATTTAACTGGTATTTCATTGTTTCTCAAGGATTCTTGAAACAAATGAAGTAGTCACTACTTTCCAATATCCTGAGAATCATCCAAGTGGGACCATAATATACTGAGTTACTTATCGAATCATTTTCCTAGCAAAACACCCGACCACCTAAACTTCATCCTTATATCTGACAGAGTAACAATGGAATTTGCTGTGGATTGCCCCAGTCTTGACCTTTGATCATCTCCCTCTCACAGATGGTTTCTAGAGCCCAGAGCTCTAAGTCGCCAGCAGCATCCACTGTGGGATGAGGACCAAACCTGATAGTTGGACGTCCCTACCCCCTCCACCCCCACCACCCCCCGCGCTTAGTCTCTCATCACAACATAGCCAGCACTCAACCTTTCGACGCAAAGGATCCAAATTACGCCTTGATCTCTACAACTTTGATGGTCCTAAAGCAGATGATTGCCCATATGTTCTGACAAGTCCTCGATCATTAGAGGCTTGCCGTAGAACTGGATTGAAGGCAAGTAAAGTTCATATATAAAATCTATCATTTATACATGTATGTTTTCTCATACCTATCATACTGATGGGCACTTACAATAGTCTCCTTATATTTCCTTATGTGCTATAATATCAGTACCTCCTATTTTTCCTGCTTTTCTTTTAATTTAATATATTCATTTCAATGGAAATTATTCTTTTATTGCCAATTTTCTACTGACATACCTACACTTTATGAGAGGATGAGCATTATCAGCATATCTTGTAGAGAGAATTGTATATGAATACAGTTTGTATGCAAAGGATATTTCACTCTTGATCAGCTGTTGTTGCAGTCCACTTTCAATTATCAATACAGTATCTTTAAGTGATATTCTAAACTATAGTTAATTTAAGGGCTTAGAATAATGGAATGTTAGCAGATAATCAATGAACGCCTTAAGGTTAAATTAAGAAACAAGGTGTGAAATTTGAATCAAACATTATTTTTATGCATTTCAATTGGTGGAGTTAGGAAATGCAGGTGTCTTCTTTAGTTGATGCATTTCTATAGGAACCAAGCCTCCTTGCTTTTACATTGCAAACACATTGCATATGAAAGGAATTGGAGTTTATTTTTTACCTTCATGCCTACCAAGAGTTACCTAATGAATAAATATATTATTAGGTTCTATTCTAATTTTTCAAAATAATTTAAAATTTTATTGATTAGCTTCTTTCCCTGTATGAACCAAAGTTTAAATTTCAAGGTTTTGCAGAAGTACCAAAGGTAAGATATAAATAATAAATATTTTAAGCAATATGTTCATTTACTCTATGAAATCGATCCATATAAATAACTTTAATTTCAAACAGCCATTTCAACATTGAACCTTTTTTAACCTCGAAGACCTTTTTACCCGTTTCTCACCCATTTTGTTATTGGGTAGGCATGTAATTCTTTTAACATTTATATAGTTTCCAAGAATTAGAAACAGCTTTAGGTTGAATAGGTACATATTTTTTTCTATATTTTAAGCTCTTAGAAATTGCCGTGTAGATTTTAGTTCAGAAATAGATGCCTACCTTTCTTTATGCATGGTGATCCATGCTGTGGTTTCTGGATGGAATTCTTGAGATCATTCTAATTTTCAACCATTGAAGTCATTCAAATTTTATGATAATAGCAAATTGTATTCAGAGTTTATGTATACTGCAAATCAAGGTTAATGACTCGATTGAATAAGTTATTTCAAAATACCTAGATGTCGTGAAAATTGAATTGATATTGGTTACCATTTGGTTACTTAATAGATATTTTAACACTACCTTTCAAAACTGGAGCTTTGAATGTGTTTTACTGTGTGGTATTACGGTAGTTGCATTAGTGTGCAGCTGTTAAAGGCAAGAGTGGTGTAGGTATCTGAAGCTTAGCATTGGTGTCATGATATTTTTTGATTCATAAAAAACTGATGCAACATGTTGCATTATATATATATATATATATATATATATATATATATATATATAATGTATATATATATATATATATATATAATGTATATATATATATATATATATATATATATAATGTATATATATATATATATATATATATATATATATATATATATAATGTATATATATATATATATATATATATATATATATATATATATATATATATATATATATAATGTATATATATATATATATATAATTTCCTTTGGTCTGTAGTCAGATTTACAACCATGATGAGCAAGGTTGACTAGGGATTATTTTAGATTCTATGGTTATTGTTATTTTGAATTTTCAAAATCTCATTTGCACACCTTTCAGGTAATACTTTAAAAATTAGGGACTAATTTATTGATAAGTTTATCCTTCTTGAGGTATTTAATGCATACCTTTATTGTGTAGGTAGGTGCCCAACTATATGTCAGGGTGACTCATTATGTGAAATAAAATTGTAATGGGGAACAAGTAACTGAAGAATCATTTCATGCAGTCAGTCAGAATACATTGCACTCTCTTGATATTTTTTTAAATGGTGATAAAAATCGGTGCAGAAAACTAAGGTGTATAGTTGCCTTCTTTTTCAAAGTTTATTCACAATAGTAGAAATAACCAAGAAGGATCAATTTCACAAATAATGAAAATTCTCCCTAAGGAGTATGATTAAGAAAGTTTTCAAGTTTTATGGGGGTTTGATCATTGGTAAATGCAAAGAATATGGATCATCTAGGTTCATCAACATTATTTTCTTTTGCATCAGTCCATTGTTCATTTATAACTTTTGAGGCTACCTAGCTTGAATTTTCCATGGGTCATCTCTTTTTTGTAATAATATGCTTATTTTACAAATATTTCAATACAAATGCAGAGAATATTGTCCATCAGTATATAGACCAATTATTAGTTATTATTGGTATTATTAAAAGGATTGAAGGCATATTGATGGTTCAGATTTGCATTCTCAGTTTTCTATCTGAATGTAAGCTGTTGTCTGCCTCTAGCCTATCCATACTTTGAAAACATTCCACCAATAAAAAGTCACCTTTCCTAAACATTAGTATTTATCTTCAGAATAGAAAGTTTACCCACTAGTTTCTTTCCATGTATTTTTGTTTTTTGTTTTCTTTGCGTACCTATATCCCTGCTAATCATGATAGGATTTCTGGTATTCCATTCATGTAGCCAATCCAGTCAGGGTGACCAGAATGCCAGAAATATTCCCCTTTATATTATGAGTTCTTTGGAATATAAATAAAACTGTAATTATCAATGCATTTGCTTAATTATGATAAATATGAATGTGAGTATGCTTTTAGGAAAAGCCAAAATATCACAATATTTTACCAATATTCGATAACAATGGTGAAATAGACTAGGAGCATACTGGAATGAAAGGAAACTATAAAACTAAGATGCTATTCTAAATTAATTTCCATGCATCCAATCAAGTAATTACATGTTTTGGCCCTAAATATGGCAAATTTAAATTATAGCTTTAACTAAGACTTCCTACTCCAATGAAATTAATGTCAAAAGCCAGCATTTCTCAGTGATATTCATAGAGTTGGACTTTGGAGGTTTAATGGGGAGGAGAGACAACTGCCCACGCTTATCTATGCAACTTCTGAGAAATAAATGGTTCCTAATGGGTTCTTTCAGAGCTTTCAATGCCTGAAATGGGTCATAATGATGTAATAATAATAAGATTACCTCTAAATTCTCTGTTAATTTATGCATAAAAATTGGTTTTTATTCTCCATACTTTCAGTTAACCTAGGGAAAATATTATGGAAGTGTGGTGCCAAATTTTATGTTTCAACTATGTTTTTGCTTTATTTGGTTGGTCAATTTTTCATATTGCATATTCCGGTAATGTTATCAACCTTTCACCTTACAAAAACATATTTGTATTTTTTTTAAATACCTAAATGGTTATACTTTTACTATTGTTTTACATTTATCTCTCTTGATTATATTTATGCTGAAATTAAAGATAATTTGTAACTAGACACATCTGATAGTGGTTGTAGATAATCTCAAACATATGGATACAAATTTCTCTTTGATTTGGTTCCTTTAAAAATATATTAATATTTGCGCAAAAAGTTAAAAATATTAAAGAGTAAAATGTTGCTGACAAGGGTAACCAGTACTAAAGTCTTTGAAGAATGTCTGGATCACTATTTCATTGATTGTTGAAATTGAGGTTAGAGAAATAATCGTGTTAACCTCAAATCACACATTCTTCCTACCCTTCATATTAACTATTGATTGGTGATTTACTCTATTCATTTATTCTTCCACTTCTTTTAAAGCACCACAGTTTAGTTGGCATTGGTTATCTGTTTTCTGCTACCTTCAAGTAATTACTAAACTCTGCACCAAGTAAAATGCCTTATTTTCCTGGGCTGGTCTACCCCCTATATTTGTCTAGCTTTTTCTTTCTATTAATTTTACATCAAGTCAATTGTTTGTCATTCTGGAAAACAACATGGAGAGCAAATACTAGTTTGATGTATTCAGAGATTTAATTTGGATATGACCCCATGTTATTTGAGAAATCATACAATTTTTTTCTTTTATGAATGATCTGACTTTATCTATCAACATTCTCCGACTCATTACAGGTGTTCATGCAATAGTCATATTAATCCTGACTTCTTCCCCTGAAAAAGATTATTGCTTCCATTATAAGTTAGGACAGAAAGTGCTGGGTAGCCTGTAACTTTCTTTGTGCCTCATATTGTTGTCCTCGGAAACAACATGGGGGAAAAATCCTAGCTTGATATGTTTAAAGATATCATTTGGATTTGAGCTTAGAAGCTCCCAGTCTGTATCAACGTACTCTACCCACAGAACTAGTTCACCATATCCTTACCCACATGCCTATACAGAATCTAGGATTTAATGATGATAGCATTCAGTAAAGCTTGAACAAATGTAGTTATGTTATTAGTATTGCATATTGTTTAGGATATTTATTTAGGATGCCGTGAATATTTCTGGCTAACTCTATAATTCCAAATTTTAATTCTTTTCCATTGGAATTAGCATAAAAATATTAAAATTAACTCACAAATATGAGAAATAATGTTTATAATGATCTTGAAATTCACATGAGCACTTATGGAGGTTTTTCTTTTATTTTATTTTATTGAATAGGACAATATTCATGTGCAATCATGGACTTGAAACATACCCAATTTATGATCTTTTCAACTATAAATAAAACAGTATTACTTATGATATTCTTCAATTTATTCTCTTTTTTTCTATAAATGTTCATGAAATATTATTTTAAGCATCTAAATTCCTTTATTTAAGGGAATGCATATGCTATTTTGTAGTTTTTCATCTTTCCACTGCAGGAAAGAAAATTTCTCAAGAGTGATTCATCATAAAAATGACTTAAGATTATTAAATATTTTAATATTTAATACAGAATTTGAATACCTGTTCCTCTACTTATACTGGCTTTTGGTATTTCCATTTCATTTAATACAAATTCATCCTTTTTTCAACATTGTGAATGTAGCACATTTTCTATTTGTGATTCAGAATGCAATGGCTATAATGTCATACTTACTTTCTGTTAATCATTTAAAATTAATTTTTGTCATGTGCACTCATTCCCTGCCATCTTATTTTTCATTGCCATATTTTTTCTTGTTGAAAATATTTGTTTAAATGGAGCTGAATTTCCCTTTTTCAAAATATTTTTGTGAATTGTATTTTTGATTGATTAAAAGTGATGCCTTGAACCCTTTTTTTAGGAAATATTTTTCTAATTTGTGGGCATCAGTCTGTTTTTGGTATGTACTGCAAGGTGAACATTTCTTTGTCTTACTATAGCCAAAATAACTATCTTTAATAATTATTTTATGATTTTTTCAATTCTGCACTATTGCTTATGAATGTTTGCTGGTTTAAGATTATACAATTTTGTTTCTTATTTTAATATGCACGCATGCACCTGCTCTTGGATGGCTCGCATAATGATACTCATCAACAATGAAGTGTAAGGAACTGCTTTGGGAGCTTTTCTAGTGATAGTCAAGCTTCTTAATGAACTAATAGACATTTTGCATGAGAAATAAATGAAAGATAGAGTGTATTAAAAGCATATGTAATGATGTTAACTATAAAGGAAATTTTTCTGTTACATAATTATTAAGTGCTAATGGAAATTTTGATTTAAACTTTTAAGCTTTTATTTCAAATACTCTCATCCCATTTTCACTAAATATCTGTTTAAACATGTTCAACCAACCCTGCTTATTTATAATAAGCAGGGTTGCTTATTTTTAATAAGATTCAGTTATTTTTTTAAAATGTAGAATAATTTTTAATTGCATATGTATGAAAATTGATATATTTTTGTACTAATCATTCACCACAAATCAGACTTTGAACAGAAAATTAAATGCGTGTAGCATAAAAGGTTCTTACTTTCATAATTTTATGCCAGTTTAAATGTCTTATTCTCACTTAAACAGCAGGAGTTCCAAGTAAACTTCACTGTGACTTCACAATACTATTTGAACTTGCATTGTATTGACACTTATACCACTTTCCTGTTTTATAATATATTAAAATGTGGTAATTTGATGTTGATGGTAATTTACAAATGCATTAAATCATTAAATAACTATCACCACAATCATCAAGTTTTATAAGGTATGAAATACATCGAGACACTTTGTAATTTTTTGTTTAGTATTTCATACAATTGAATACTATTTACTGGCTATTTTCATCACAATATTCAAAATTCGACCCTGAAATATTTGGTGAAACATTCATATTATTAAAGTAGGAAATTAAATATGTATTGTCATGATAGCTAATATCTAAATTCACGTGATATGTACGGATAATTCATTTTTCAAATTAAGTAATTATTATTGAAATATTTTGGGTGTCACAGATTAATCTATAAATAGTAGAATTTATCATAATGGGATTGTCTATGTGAAGGGTGTGCATATATGTAGAATATATAAATTTATTTTTGCTTCATTTACCTTTAATATTCTCCTAGGACCTTGATTCTCACATAGAAATTCCAGATTTGGTTTCAGTAAATAGTTTTGATATATCATTGAAATATACTCCAGTATCTCCTGCAAGTGTGCAAAATGAAAACATTTTAATAGGCAATGTCTTTAAGGTCTGCCAGACCTTAGATTGAAAAAGAACTATGTTAAGTAGGCCTCACTCCACTAAGTGGCCAGTGTGTGTAATTTTTCATGGAGAACTTGTAAATTTTAAGGAAATACAAAGGCATGGCAGCACTTAAAACATGGTCATTTTTTCATTGTATTTTTCAGTCCAGTTTAGAAACTATGTAGGATTTTATGAATAAATTAAAAACAGTAGGTATGGTAGTCAAGTGATTAGAGTGCTGGGCTACTGACTGGAGAACCCGGGTTCAATTCCCAGTGATGCCTTAGGGCACTCTCAACCCTTGAACCTGTGATTTTTCTTGTGACAAATCTTCCTGGGAAACCACTGGCAGCTCAGGGAAAGGAACTGGTCCCCTTATCCTGATGTGTGAATTTAACCTGTCATTAGTATGAATATGAGGTGAACTTTACTTTAACCTATTAAATCAACCTTTGGTTTGATTGCGGTGCTAGTGTTCACATTAGAAACAACAGGTTCTGAAAATGCATATGGATATGACCGCCCACACAATGTTTATGGCTTGGATACATGTCACAAGTGCCAATATATCTTATAAATCTGATTTATGACCTTTAAATTTAATACAGTTAAAATAATAGTTTACTGGTATATATCCATAAGATATAATTGAAAAATAGAAAGAAACTTGTAAATATTAAATTGTGCTGGTTTTTACAGTTATACATTCAAACATCAAAACTACTTAATAAACATAACTGAATTTAACTTAATATCTAATGCAATTTACCTTATGTGTCACATTCTCTGTAACCAAATGATTTCAGGAGTTTCAGGATTAAATAACAAAAATGAATCAATGCTGTGGCCCCAGTAACCCTAGCCAAAAACTGAATATATTTTCAATGAATGAAAAGGATTTACTCAAATGGAAGTGACATTTGAAGCAAAAACACGAATAGAATGAAACAGTGAACTCTCAACCTGTTTTTCAGTGAAATAGCCAAAATCATTTAAACAAGTCATTTAATTAAGCAAAAAAGGAAATATCAGCAATGACGTACTTATCCTGCTGAAATTTGACCAATTTTGGGTTAAAATAAACATTTCGACTTTTCCAGTCAGGTGTAGATAAATCAGTTGTTGTTGAAAAGTAAAATCAGTGAAATTTCATTGTATCAAATTCGATTTCCTAACTCAATGTGAAGTTTGATAATCAGATTTAAAAAGTTACAAGGAACATCACCAGATATGTTCACAGTGTGGAAAAAGTGGTCAAGGAATATGAGCTTTGGTAACTGTGCAAATTATTTACTCAAAACATAGATAGAAATGTTACAATATACATCAATTTCTCGACTGTATTGCTATAAAAATGAGCTTAAAAGTTTTAAAAGTTCTGGCAAAGGTAAATACCATTCTCACTCTTCTAGGAGATAGGTACTACTGCTAATAATTGAACTTTATTAGAAAATTAATATAAATTTATTTTTTACCCAACTAAAAATTATCATCAAAAGGAAAATATGCAGGTATTCAGGTCCACAATAAATAAGACATCGCAGTAATTGATGCCACTTCTACATCGTTTTGAAATCCACATCGTAGTGATATAAAGTGACTGTTGTCATGTTCAAATGATATACTACATCATAGTGTTCCATAATAACCATAAAAATAGTTTTGAATATTTTTTCAGGGTAGCTCAATCCTCAGGAAAATATTTATGATTTAAATGGAAAATTACCTAATCATTCAAAAAATGTATTCTTAAAAACAAAGTATTTAGCAAGTTTTTTAAATCCATTATGTATCCATTTTACTGCCAATTGATTTTTTCTGTGATGAATGAAAAGGAGCAGGAACCTGCACGTTTTATGCTCTGACACTTTACAAAGCAGTACCTTAAGAGGGTATTAATATGGTGATACGTAAGTAACGTGATTTCCTTTTTATGTCAATTGATATTCCTCGTCACCAAAAAGTTCTCTTTAAGCACAAGCACCATTAGTGTGCATGCTTACTATGAGTGATGTGCGGAAAGGCAATTAAAATATCTCTTTTACTTAGACCTTTTATACATAAAATTTGAAAATAAATCTAACCGCTCAATTTTATTAAAAACAACTAGTTTCATCAAATTGTTGACAACAAAATTTTTTATTATATATTTTACAGGCCAATGAAAATAATTCAATTATTTACCTTTAGAGAAAAATATCATCACCATTATACCGAATTTATCAAAAGCCATTTTTTTACCAGTCAAGCTGTAGTAAGTTATTTTTAAAGAATAACTAAATGTCATAAATTCATCTTCGTGTACTCAGCTATTTCCACATAACCTGTACAAATTAGCATCACCATTTCCCTGCTGTTACAAGATCATATTATTATTAAATTTTGGAAGTTGGGTTGTAACTGAAATATTGTTTAGAGGTTATAGTTTCCTCTCTAAAAGTATGCAATGACACATGTTTGATGCCCTATTTCTTCCCTAGGAAAAAGGTATTACTCACCATTATACTTTATTAGCAATACACAAAATTTCTCATTGTTAAATTATACTTCAGGTTCAAAATACCATTACCGGGCTACCTATCTAAATTTTTGTCGAAGCAACATTATGTTGGTTATTTCCACTTCAACATTAAAATTAAGTTCGTTGGTAGTGAATATTTAAGGTATCATTGTCAATAAACATGATGGAATTTCAGAACAGACAAATGTGTCTCAATACCCCGTAAAATTTAAAATTTTATCAAATATTTAATAACTATCTTGGGTTCCTAAGACCTGAGCTATTCATCTTTCAACCAGTATGTAGAGAAAATAATTTTAAAATCTAGATATTTTTCAACATTCTGATTCATTTTTCCAAAAAATTTTTTGAAGTTTCATTAGTTTTTTAGGAACCATTCATAATTCCATCTGACATTCCATGATGGTAAATAGTATCACTATCATTCCATTATCATGATTTAGAATGTATAACCAATGAAAAATATCATTAGCAAGTCACATGTGACATTGTTAAAATAAGAAATTTACCAATGCTTATGATGAACAAGGATATTTGGCTTACTGATCCAAGGAACATACAAAATGCCCATATTGATACCAAATGTCTTCTTAGGCTTGGGATGGATTGAAGAGAACTAGTATTTCACTGTGATGTTTTTGAAGGAAAATGTACTTAAACCATTGCTAATGAAAGAAAACCTATGGCCTAAGTGTCCTTTAAGTGTATGCACCCTATCAGGCAGAGCAGTTACAATATGTCATCTTTGATCCAGGGATTTGCATTCTCTACCATATATACATTTAATTTCATGACACTTATGTGGTCAGTCTGATTAAGATATTCATCAGGCTCAATTTCAGTCTGTGGTTACTCCATCTTGTCTCAAAACCTTGTATAAAAATAGGTTTAGCTTCACTCTCAAATATAAATACTCACTTAACATAAATAATGTGAAACTCTCTAACTATTATTTGGCAAAGACCATATTTACAAAATACCCAAATTGCAGGAAGACTTCAACTAAAAATTACCATTTGTTGGAGGATATCTAGCAAGTTAAAACTTTTGTCTCTTAGTCTGAATACAGTCTTATGGTCTATCAAAGGCAACATGGAACAATCCATATTGCTCCTTAAAATATAAGTGCGTATTAGAATAGCTGATCTCTTAAAATCCATGTAATATTTCTGGGCCTATTTATTGTGATACATTTTTTGTTCCAGTAAGCCAAACTTTTGCGATTTGATCCTGATGACATTTTTGTTTGGCATTCTTTCTCATTATTACCAGCTGATCTCATAAAATAATTTCATCTTTCATCTTAAGCCACCATTATATTTTCATATTGAATTATTCTTTTGAATGAGTTACACATTTCTTTTCAATCCTAAATTATGCATTCAGAGATTAACATATTATCTTTGTAGCACCTATTCAAGCATTTTTAATTTAAGTCAAAAATTTAAGTTTTAAATTTGCCTTTGCCTCAAAATAATCTGACTTTTTTTGCTCAAATACAATAAGCCATACATCACAGCAAAATAATATTTGTTATCATTAGCTTTTAAGCTCATGAATGGATTTTTTACCAGAAAATGTCCTTTAAATGTGTCTCTGCTTTTGCACACAAAGGTTTATCAAAGTAAAACATTCCAATGGTGTCATCACAATAAGTTCTTCTTTGATAAATGTGCCAAATTTGAAATCCACCAGGTATTCACTCCCCTCATTAAAGGAAAGCTCATGTTTGAAACACTGGAGTGATTGGCATCCTTTTTTAATTTTACACCCAGTAATCCATGGCTAAATACTGATAATCATTATTACTAATATGAATATATAAATATATAAATATATAAATAAAACTTGGTTGGAACTTGGATTCATTAAAATTTTTGGTTTAACCTTATGTGTGGATTATATGCTGTGATATATGGTAACAAAGTATACCTATATGAAATGCCTTTATGAAATGTAGTTAAGTGTAGTATTCTAAAATAATTAACTAACTTTTATTAAATGACTACCTATTCTTCAAAAATAGGAACTTATGCAAACTTTTAAAAGCATGTTCATCAGTTTTAGAATTAGAATGCTTATCGCTTCATCATTACCTTGATTCATGAAATAATTATCGTAATAAAAGTAAATTAATTTCTTTGGTCGATAAATGGTAAAAAGGAAATTAAAATGAACCATATTGGGTCATGAAACCATGAAATTCAATGTTCTTTAAACCTATAAATTTTCATTCAATTAACACTGTATGTGAGACATTGAAAATGTTGTATCTACTTAATGAGATTATAATTTATAGATGACTATTTTAATATCATGAATAATATAATGTTGAAAGGGTTTCCTTTATTTTTTATAATGCTTTCATTAATGACAGAAATACCGATTTATTCATAGCAATGAGCAAAGATTAATTATGCCTGATCACATGCTATATTATTTTACTATAATAAATAAGAGACATATTTCTATTTGGCAATGGAATTAACTGGCACTAGCACTGTATATTGCATAATGAAAGTGGTGAAAATTAATTATTTCATATTTTCATGACTATGTTTTATGCCTATGGTATACTTAATTCCATTCAATAAATCCTGCCAATTAGGTGATGACATGTTGATTATTATTATTTTTGGTTATTTTACTGAGCCAATTCCTTCTTAAATTCAGCATATTTGACTTTACTTTGATTCATGACTTTATCATTAAAAATATATTTTTACTATATGTCACTTGCAAATATGCACAGTACAAAATGTTACATGTCAATATCACCCAGAAGCACAAATATTGTGTTTGACCAAAACTTTTGATTGCTAGTTGGTCTTGTTCTGATCATTTATTATCAAAATTGTAATCAAAATTCCTAATTGCTTCATTTCCTCTCCTCAACATTCCTCATATGACTGTCCTTCACATGCATATCCATCCAGCCTGTTGACTTGCTTCCCACAACAATTGCTCAGCTTGAGCGTGAGTTGATTGGAGTCACACCAGAACAACTTTTTAAAATATTTGTGGAACGAGAAAGGTTTAGATTAGGTGAGTAATCAATGGTAATGATCTTTGATTCATTCTCAGATTATTCCATTCTAGAGTACCAATAACCACTGAATATCATTTCATTAAAGGTCTAAACATGTTCATCATGACCAGTCTTGAAATCATACAAAAATGCATAGACCAAGTCAAGAATTAAGTTAGCCAAAGTCACCATGAGTACAGGTGCCTTCATTTTTCTCTGCTTACTGCAATGAGCACCCAGAGCATCCTCCTAGGCTTCACTGAATAACTATACTATTCACAGCAGATCCCATATTTTCATGAGCATGCTGACTGAGATGGTTAGCTAAGTCACAGGAGCATGTCGCATGGATCAATCCCCTCCAAAAACTCATTTCATACCAAAATAAACTGGTCAGAGATCTCAAACTTAGGAATGCAAACATTGATGCTTGAGCAAGATGTGTCTATGGTTAAGACACTTTCTAAAAATGCATCATTAATCCCATTTTACAAATTTAAATCTGGCCTCCAGGTCTAATATAGATATTTTATTCTGTGAGTAAAGGTTAAATATTCATAATTTTGTTTATTTACACATTCTAGCTCCTCTTGGCATGTAATTCACCAATGTTCAGCATTCAGAAGCGTACAAGTATGGCTGTACCCTATCCTGTTCCTGCCTCAAGCCCTCCCAAGTGAATGTGTTCCTGTGCCTTTCTTCTAAAATTGTTTTGTTTATTTTCTGCCTTCATTTAATCCTCATTTCTTTCCTCCTTTCCATTGCAAGGGAACACATACAGTTAAACCTATGTATTTTAAGGGTAGTATTTGATTCCTGCCTACAATTAATCTCATAAAAAGTTTTGAACAAGTCATATATCATTATACAGGTGAATTTTATGATTACAAATTTCTTATGTCCTTAAAAATCTGTATTTAAAGTGAAAGATTGTAAGTACACTTGATTTTTCCATTCAGAAATAACCTCAGATTTGCTAAATGTTTTATTACTGAGCAAAGACAGTAGTCATGAACAGAATATTTGTGATAACTACTGATGAAGGGCTGCCATAAAGTAGTGTTTAAAGGAATTATTCCAGGAATTATGTGCTTGATGATTTTAACTTTTATTGACTCCAAAAAATGCAAAAGTCTGAATGCATGAGAGATGTTCTTTTTCTGAACAATATTCACAATGTAAAACTTTCTTTAAGAACTAAAGTTTCACATGTACAATGCCATAAGCATAGATTTTTCATAACTTGATGATTTTTAAGTGTTAAAAGATGCACACCATTGAAGACCTTGAAGAGAATGTGTTGGGTGGCCTTTATGCTCTCTAAACAAAACATGGCATTCACAGTTAACTTTGATTTCATACTTTCTGGTATGAATAGCATACAAAGTACTTGAAGAATGGTTTTAGCTTACTAGAGAAAATAATTTTAATGCATTATCATCAATAGTAAAGAACAATTTTTGAATCAATGAGGAACATACGATTGTTTCAAATCCTAAATCAATCGAAAGAAAAATTGCTCCATGCTTGAAGAACAATTTGAAACAGACATTTATTCTAACCTTCATGATGAATTCCGTTATTCTATTCATGAGAAATGTCTGGTATTTTTTAATATTTGGTGTATTATTAAATCCAAAATTCTAATATTCATCCAGACATATTTCAGTGAATAATCTCCCTAATAATTATACAAGGGGCATCATCGAAGGAATCAAACATTGAGAGCTTCTAATAAATATGTACAATCCAAAATTCATTTGATTCCTATCTACTGCATAAAATTGAATTCCTATATTTTTAGCAAACCTAGAAAGGTGTCGCTTGGCCAGAGAGGAAATAATAAAATCAAGGGGATCATTTGGCAAAATACCCCTTCGAGAGAACAGCTTTGCCACACACCTAGGAGTACTGGCTCCAGCTTCACACTCTCCGTCCTCATCCATTGAATTATCTGAGAATAGCAAAGAGTTTGCTTCCCGTAAGGAAAAGCTTGACAAAGAAAACAAGGCTCGTACATTAAAAAGTGAGTAATTTTCTTTTTTTTTCATCCCCTACAGCATATTTCATTATTACTGTTCTCCCCTCCTATTTTGACGGGCTATCTTTTCCTTAAATTAGCCAGTGCATATGTTTGTTTGTGATGTATGCTTAATCATTCAGAAAGGCAACACCCATGTAATAGACATAGGCCTAGTTCATTAGTATGAGTACTCTCATGTGCTTGGGATATATAACAAAAACTCTATTTCACTGATATTTCTTTCAATAAGTCAATTCAAGTAAAGCACCTGATCTTAGTTCTACAACTCAAGTTTGAACTTTCCAACAATATGCAAGTACTTGCTGGCCCTGTTGGTTGTGGGTAAAATCCATGCATGCTAACCGAGAGGTTATGGATTTGATTCTATGTTTGAGGCCTTGGGTGTTCGTAATGACCCTTGTAGCTATTTTCATGATTAAAATCTGTTTTCAAAAGCCAAAACTGGCTGTTATCAGATTAGTGTTAAGTAAAAAAATTAGAAGACCCAGCTCAACACTATCATGCTTTGTATCACTATTAATAAAGACTAGCATTTCATTTGATAGCCTGAGTAAAAAGCTTTGCAATTGTTTCAAAGAGTCAATTATTTCAGCAGAAGCAGAATCCACAGAGGAATGCACAAAGGACAAAACTCAGGAAGATCAAGACGTATACTCTGTTTGCACATCAAGGGCAGCCTCAGCCACTCATGACAATGGCCAAACATTCCAGAGGGGGCAGAGTGCTGGGTCTTCATCTTTGAATAGCAGGAGGAAAAAGAGGAGGGGCTCATCTGGAAGTCAGCGAGGAAGCAGTTCCTGCTTAAGGACTCCACCTCCAGCCAAAAAAGTTACCCCAACAAGACCACAGAGCTGCGGAAAGAAAGGCTGTGATTCTAGTGCAAGGTTTCAATCTTTTTCTTACTGAATTTGATGGTTTGAGGCTCTACTTTGTGAAAATTCATGATCACTTAATAAATAAACTTGGTATTTTTTCACCCAAATTTTTTTGCATGAAAATATACCAAGTTTATTTATTCAGTGCTCTTTCTCAATTGGTATTGGTACACATGTTAACATTTATGAACACCCTAGAGTACACATAAATTTAATGGAATATTTTAAATTTGAGATGTTCTACTTTTAAATGTGTGTGAGTTTGTTTTTAGGAACACTAACTCTTATGAATATAAATATCCATAAAAATATATTTTGGAGATAAAATTTTGCTTTTTAGATGCATGATAAATCACGTTTCTCATGTCAGAATGGGCATTAAATAACAGATAAGATACTGAACAAGCAATTTGTTTTTTTTCTTTACACTATATACCTTTGGGGCCATGAAATAACAATGGTGTCTATGCTAATTTATTGGAGCAAGAAGGAGTTTTAGTAGCATTTATGATTGAATTTAATATAGTTAAACAAATATGAAATAAAAACATGCATAACATAATACTTATAGCATTATATTTTTTAATAAAAATCAAACATTTAGTTATATCTAAAAACAATATCTTGTACAATTATGTTAAGGCAAGGATTAGGATTTAATTTTTCAGTCCTACATGTTTATGCCTCATTCTTACATTGCCAATTACCAAAAACAATTATTTTTTTTAGAGTTCAATTTCAATATGAAAAGCATTAAATAATAATTTTAGTTGATGTGAGTATTAAATGATAGAATATTCTGCCAAAGTGGCATGCTTTCTCCTGTACACTGCCTGCTGGGCAAAGCTAAGCTACCACTCTTGTATTACGTTGGTGGAGAAGATGGAGGGGGAGTTACATTGGGAGAGGGAGTGATGAATCAAGGCAAACAAAGAACTGAGTGAAAGAGATTTGGGATGGAGAATGAGTTCAAGGATATAATGTTTTTGACAGAGAAAAGGGAGGTGGAAGAGAGGGAAGAGATGATGGATGGGCTAAAAATGTGAGTTGAGTGGCATTATTACCCTCTTAATGCTCTGGAAAATGCTTCTCCTTGGAAACTAAATGGCTAGTTCTCATTGAGCTAGCATTGTGAATTTGTAAGAAAAACAATCTTTTTCAACTGGCCAGATAATAGATGCTACTAATGCAATGTTTTTCCTATCCTTAACTCATGCAAAATCCTTCAAAAGTTGATAAAGTTTTACATGTTAATAAAGAGAGCAAGTTTGGTGGTTTTTATGTCAAACTTAGGACTCTTACGTTGCTTCCTTATGAGTAACATATAAGATTTTTACTCCTGTGGAGCAAATTTTCTGGCCTCTGAATGTTTGGTCTCAATATTTGCTGTTTTCTTTCTGCAGATTATTTTAATTCACTTTTGTCAAGCAATAGACAACAGAGGAATTTTGGGAACTATAATTAAAAATGAAGCAGGACACCTGGAAGATCATTTTTAAAGCATTTTTTTATGTCCACAAACTGAATATTTCTGCATATTTGTCTGATAGTTTATGCTGGGCTTTTTAGTTTCCATTTATCTACCTTATCCTATCTAGTAGCATTGTATGGATAGATTATATATTTATTACTTATGTTTTATAGCAATGATGACTCTTCTGAGTTCCATTCATGAGTAGTTAGAAAGTAAAATATTCAAATTTAAAACAATTAAACTGTGCAAGTCACACATAGTATCAAAAATACTGAACAATAAGACTGTGTTTGCTATGGGTACCTAAAATTTTCTTAAAGGTTTATGTGCATTTTCATCCTCTACACTTTACATAGTTGGTATGTGTGTAGTTGTGGAGTGTGTGGCAATATGAATGTATGGTAGGCATAGTTAATTCAATTAAAACATTTCATTTCAGATAGATTTGATCAGTATTAAGTGTGTTTGCAAGCATAACAACAACATTGCATAATTAAATTCAGTTCTAAAAAATGTGTTCTTTTAATCTTCAGTGGGTCACGAAGTGGCAGGAGTACAGCAGTGTCAAGAATTGATTTGCATGCTGCTCCCATTGAAGCAAGTATAACAGAAAGCAGTAGCATCAATGCAACAGCCACTTCCCCTTGCTCCTTTGTGAGGTCATCCAGAAATAGTGCAAGAGAGAGGAGGGTTTGTTCACATCAGGACTTAAGCAACTATAACAGTGGCAGCACAGGGAGCCTCACAAGGCGTAAACAAGTTTCCTTCAGGTAAGCATGATATCAAAGGTCTTTCTTTATATACCCTACTGTATATTATTTTGTATATTTATTAACCCTTGAAACTTTCATTCATCTTAAATTTTCCAAACAATATTAAATATATATATTCAGTTTTTGGAAACTAGTTTCCTTAACTATGAAATTGAACTCAGGGAAAATGTTCCAAAGATATATGTTATTATACATGCTAATATATCACATTAATATTTATGCCTGGATGAAGAGAAGCAAAATGTATTGCAATGGTAAATAAAAAGATGTCGGCATGAGAATTTCTCGATTTAAATCTTTTCTGCTCATGCATAGGACCATTCAAATTGAAGCTATGGAAATATGTGTGTTAAAAGCATTTAAATAGGCACAAATAGAATGAGCAAACATATGTGCAAACACTAACTTGAAGATTAATTCCCCCATGATAACCTTACCAATCATTTAACTGGTTCAATTTATTTCTTCATTAGCTCATCATTTTTAGGTTGATTATTTTGTAATGAAGATGAAAATTCAGGTATGGAGATGTACAAAAATATACAATAAGAACCATTAAATGAAATATAAAACATTTATTATTTGAGAGTTCTCAACTTATTGAAGATTACCTACATATCAAACTTATTCACATCAATAAGTTTGTTTTTCTACCAGTGCCAAGATTGCATGCATAAAAGATTTCATTATAAATTGTTTTATCTCTATCCAATTGCTATTTTTTTATTTTGAACCTTTTAATTTATTTTCTATCCAATTTAATTCAGCTATCATTCATATTCATATTCAACGCATGCATCCACACTGATACAAAGTTATCTGACCACCTATTTTATTTGATGTTGTTGCAAGAGTGCCCCAGTCAAATTCTGAAGATTTTCTTTGCTAAGCAGCTTTGAATTGATATCTGAGTTTTTTTCTTACTGAGTTATAAACATGAAGAAATTTTTTATGTTTAGCCATACCTTTAAAATCTAACAGTTTGTTTTAAATTAAAGCTTTCATTGATTGTAGGTGAAGATGTGCTCAGCATTTGAGATAAATGCTGAAAGTGTGTATAACATAGGCCGTATTTATGGCAGGGGGTGTCATGCTAGCCTTGAAGATATTTGGCCTTGGGTGCCTGAACGAGATCGACGTATTCTTCAGTTTATGGCCCTGCGAAGAGAAGATCAACGTGAACGAGAAGAGATGGCACACAGACACCATCTCATGTGGGAAGCAGAGGTGGAGAAGAGAAAACAGGTAAAATATGAGATTGAGTTTTCTCTTTAGATTGTTTAATTAAATTGTAACGGGGCTCAGTAGCCAATTAAGCCGACATCATTACAAAATAAATAAGACAGTACAGTTTAATTAGAAAATCATCAGACTTTTTACAGTAGTGATATCACTTGGGATGAAATTTTTAATTTATTGCAATTCTATTTCTGGAAGAAAAGAATAAAGTTTAAAATGAAAAATGCTGAATAAGTAAATAGGTATATTCAATTAAAAATTAAAGTCCTGGTGACAATTGAGATGTATATTAAGACTAGGTAATTAGTAGGATTGAATAGCGTATTAGCTCTTTCTCACTAGTGAGGATTGAGATAGTAACCTCAGTTCAGAAGTGATTAAAATTTCTCACATATTTCCTAGACTTGCACTTAATAAAAGCTTATGCCATCAAATGTGCTAACTGTGCATATAATTTACAACTGTGAGCAGATATCAGCTGTGTAGTGAGGGCCATATGATGGTAAAATTAAGCTGACATTATTCCACCCTCAAACTTGCAAATCTTGTTCACTGTATCCTAGAAATCTACCCCATGAAATATTTCCTCGCTGACACAGTACAGTAATTTAATTACACTTATGATGCTTTTTAAGGAAGGGTTCTTTAACATTTCATTAATTAAAAGGATGTAATCATAGCATAAATGAACAATCAACGACTATCTCAAGTCAGCAGCATAGTCAATTAGTTAACAGTATTGCTAGGTCAAGACATCCAACTCCATCTATATTAATGCAGGAAATCAGGAGTTCTCAGTGCTATAAAAGGGGTGTGGACTTATGGAGGTTAGGCAGCCACTATACCCTCTTGTCCACTGTGCCTATTTCACTGTGAAAAATTGCCCCAACTTTCCATTTGAATGGCACCAGCATCAAGCACCAATTCTCAAAAGTGCTTTCTTACTCTGAATTATTACTAATGCATGGAATCACTGTTACATCAAAATAAGTTAATTTGGAGTGGTAGGATTTCTATTAAAATTTGTTTGTGCATACCACCTATAGCCAGCTAATTCTCACCAGTTAATAAAATTGTATTATTTTTCCCTGCTACAAAAATGCTCTTAAAATTTCTCATGCCTTTTATTAACTTCAAACAAGCAAAAAGTATTTAACAGCTATCAGAACTGGCGGTAAAGTCTATCAAGTGGATGAGCAAAATATTAGAAGGTAGTGTTATACTGAAGGATGCTTAAAAATGAAGAATATTGGATGAGCATCGAAGATAAAACAGAATGAGTATTTGGTTTGTGATCGGAAATGTATAAATATGAGTTGAGGAAGTCAATTAAGTTGGGAAATATTTGTTGAGTTTCAAAAATGTTTCAAGAGTCATAAAATATCTTCAAAAAGTTAAATGAATTGTCCAAGCTCTACCTATTCACATCAGACTAAACACAGTTACAGCATAAATTTCAGACATTTAATTATTTATAATGTCAATATGTTCTCTTCTAAGATGTCTAATGAGATAACTCTTGAACAGGAATTGGCTGAGGAGGAAAAACGTTGGAAAGAATGGGTTGGGGAGAAGAGAAAGAGGGAATCAGAAGAAAATGCAAAGCGATGGGAAGAAGTTCGTAAGAGCTTAATGGCCAGCCAGCACCAACTCCAAGAGTCCATTGATCTGAGAGAGCAACGATGCCTGAAGGCCAAAGCTGAAATTGAACAAAGAAAGGTAAAATATCATGAAGATGCACATATATACCAATAATGTTAAATTTTCTCTGAAAATAATGACTTATTGCATTAGATTTTAAAACATTCTCCAGTTTTGTTCAAGCATACCTGATTTATGAAATATTATTTGAACTAATTACCCTCATTAAAATAAATCTTTGATGCAGACTTCATGGTCTGCACTATGAGCATGCATGCATGCTTGAATATAATTTAGGCATCCTAATGACACTAGGGTCTAGGGTGGGGATTGAAGAATGATGAGCATCATTAAAACACTTGTAGAAACAGTGGTATAATAATTTTTCCTGCATATTTGTATAAATTTTGTAGTTATATCTCATGCTTACATGCAGAAAATAGAGTTGGAGGACAAAAGTCTTACAGAGGCACGGAAAGCTGCTGTTGCCCAGGCAGCACGCTGCCAAATGGCAGAGGAAGAGATGATGTGGCAACAGCACATTGAAGAGGAACTGCAAGAAAAACTGAAGAGAGCTGAAAGTACTAAGGCCAGCCGCACAGAGGGAGTTAGAAGGGCAAGTTTCCTTAATTTTTTCTCTCCATCATTTGAATAGAAAATTATTACTAGGAATTGGTGTTTAGTCGCATTGATAACTCTTGCCAATTTTTAATTCTGAATTTACTTTATAACAAAGCCACAATTAAATATTTCAACTCAATATGTGAGGTGTGATTAGAGCCAGAGGCCTTAGGATTGTATGCTGAGCTGTTGATAAAATTCTAGAGTTATGATCAAAAGAAAGAATTGGCATTAAGTACTTTTACTTTCTGTATTTGTAAAAATGAATTTTTACAGCCAACTATGTCAGATATGAGTAACTGCTAGGATTGGGTGGGGAGGAGAGGGTTGCTGGGAAAAATTCACAGCCTTGCCATTCACATCCACAAAAAGCACATAAAATTGGAGTAGGGTTTATTGAAGTATAGGGTGTCATGTTGTGTCAATATAGGTGAGGCTGAGAAATATAGCAGTGGTTAGTCAATGTGCCCATCCTGAATCTACTACCACTAGTATATTACCATATGAATAATAATGTCAGTAATACAATTTTATTTCATTCCTGGGTGAAGGATTCAGTGATTCATTTTGGAATGGCTTTTATGTCCTGCCATAACAGCCATTCCAAACAAATAAACTAGATGATTAAATGTGTTCAGTTGCATCAAAGACCATATGCATTCGCTGGTATGTTTTTCATAATTTTCTAATGCTAAAAGATCATCCAAATCCAACTGACTATTGGTTTGTTTGCAACAGAGAGTGGCTAGTGCCAATAGAGCAGAGGAGTTGAGGCATTTGGAGCGATGGAGACAATTGCGTGAGGAAGAGGAAGAGGAGCTTGAGAGGGTACGCATGGAGACTAAGATTCGTGAGGAGAAGGCTGATAATGCATATCGACGAATCAGTCTGGAGAAAGAGCAAATGATTAAAGAGCAAAGGTAAATATGCTTCAATAATACTCAATCAAGTGTTATTGCCTTTTAAATAAGTGCATTGATGTCTTAATGAGATAGACACATAGTTTAAGAATGTCAAGTATTTCTAAGGCATCAAGTTGAAATTAGTGAAATTTGGTCTTTTGGAACCAAACACTGGGCACAAATTGTATTATGAAAATAAACTTATAATATGCCATGCATATTCAAAAAGTGCCTGTTATTAGGTCAGTCAGGCTTACCATTAGTTTTAGTACATATCAGATGGTAAATCAGATAAATTTTTTCCCAAAAAATCAACAACTCAGTAACTCTTCTGGTGATTCCAACCCCTTATCAATTGAAATCATAATTTTATTGAATCTTTTTCCCTCAACACAAAGTACAGAAATGTAGAGTTTCTAGTAGCTTTGTTTGTCAATTTTATTGTTTCTTAATGTGGCTCCTTAGAGAATCAGCAACTTCTTCATATTCTAGCTCGCACACTTTGTTATAGTGAGATTGCATTCCCTACAAAACTGTAAGCTATTCAAAGCCTAAAAATTAAGTACCTTTGACTCAACAGTTATCGAGAAATGTGTATAAAAATTTTTTCGTGAATTATTTTTTTGAAACCAATAAGATCTCATCAGAATTCCCTTATGATTACCAAAGGATTAAGGGTATTTCTTGGTAGGTAGTTGTATTATTAGTGTAGCTTGAAGTAATAATTTGGGAACCATGGCTCTGCAATTCCTTCTAAGGCAAAATGAGCTTTAATGGAATAGGGATACATTAAACTATTATCTTTTCCTTGCTTTTTGACAAAAATGTACTGAATTCATTATTACAAAAATTAATTGCCTCTGATAGAAATTGCCCAATAATATAAATGAAATGCAGATATATAACTCCAAGGAGATGGGAATAAGGATAGAAATTATAATTTCCATTTTCTGTGTTCTCCAAAGATCAGATTTTTGAGAATGTAAAAGAGGATTTTCTTTTTAACAGCACAGCAGAATTGACTTTTTAAGAGACTCTATTAAATGGAAGCTAATGCATGCATTATGCATTACATATTTGCTCTCACAATACTTTATTTGATTTGCAGTATCAAAATTATTTCTTGCTAAATAAAGGAGTAACTTACAGTTAAAGGGTGTATCTATGAAACATTCAGTGCATAGATTGAAAATTAAATTAAGAGCCTGTTGCAAGAGGTATTTATGAAAAGGGTTATTAATTATATAATTATTATGTATTTTGCATAATTGGTGAATATTTTAAACATTCCCACACTCCTTTCCATCATTCTGCTGCCATACAATTATTATTAATGTGCATGGATGTCACTTGTGTCTGAGTTGGCTTAATTCCTTTAAAAAGCCATATCTTTTTACAAATCTAACCTTTCCTTTTCTTGATCTTTGTTTAATTTTCTCAATGTTTCCTCAGCCCTTTCTTAAGGATTATAATCTACTCCATGTTATTCTTTTAAATATGCATAAGGTAAATCATTATGAGAATAGATAATCAAGTTTTTCCTGTTGGATGTTATGAATATTGGATCCAACTATATTAAAATTTAATACAGTTAGCAAGTTCTTACACAAAATTGAGGCTGTTACATACAATGTATATCATTTTACACGTACAATAAAATAGGCAATTGTCACTGTTTCTTTCATCAATCATGAAATTAGATTAAAGCCTTTTGGGAGATACTTTGTCTAATTTTGAACTAGGTTTATCTTATTGGGGTTCTTTTCTTTATTGCTTGAAACATTTTCCACAGCCTGGAAAGAAGCATCAAGGCAGATCGCTGCCGTCAGTTGAACAAGGAGCTTGAAGATGGTCTAGTGGCCTGGAGAACCCAGGTAGTATTATTACAGGAGGCAGCTACAGAGAAAGCAGTGAAAGAAGTCACTCGCAGAAAGGAAGCCAGGCGTCAGCACATAGTGGAGGAACTGAATACACGTCGAGAAAGACATAACATACTCATGAGCAGGTAAGCATGCTAATGTATTATTTCCTTAATGCCCTCATATCCTGACAATATATATTCCCTCTTCAGTGTAATAATGTATTTTGGAAAACTGTGAAAGTTTTATGAGATATGTAATTTGGATTTCTTCAAGCTTTTTCTAAATATTTGTCTCTAAGAGTGGAGCATGATTTCTACATGGCATTGTGCACTTTCAAATTTGTGCATTGTATTTAAATTGGAGTTCATTTTAGATCCAATTTTTTAAACCCTACTTGATTATTTTTCAATAAATAAATGGTCAGGACATGTATACAATATTACACACTTTAGGAACTTTTTGAGTATGTTTTCAATGTGCAGTCCAACTAATTTTCTGGTCAAAATTGCACTGACATAACTAAATTTGAGAACCAGAATTCATTACCTCTATAAATAGTTGATACATTATAATAACTGATATATTATGAATTACTTAAAATATCTAAAAAAATTTAACTAAATTTGATCCATGGAAAAAATAAAATTTGGAACTCTCGAGAACTTTAGCCAATATTTTGCACATTGCAAAGAAATAAAGCAAAATATAATTTTTATAGAAGGAATGAAAAGAGCAGTATATTGACCTTGAACTAGCTAATTTTTAAAAAGATTTTATCATGTCTTAGCTGAAGATTCAAAAACTATATAAATGTCTGCTCCTGATTACTATCACAGTGCATGCACAGGAAAGAGGCGCTAGCTTTTTAACCATCTGGTGTATAGATGTTATGAAATATCTCTAACTCAAATACTGTTCTTGGTGATTAAATGCAAAATAAAGTTTATTTAAAACTTCAGAGGCTCAAGCTGCTTGCATGCACAAACTCACCAAGTTGATGTCACTTTTGTTCAAGCTAATTTTTGTACTCATATAATGCTTCAATTTACATATTTCATTGCAACAATTTCAGAGTGTAAAAATCATTTGCCTTGACTGGGATTCGAACCCAGATCCCTCAATATCCAGTCGAGTGCTTTAGCCACTTAAGCTAACAAGGCGTCCTCTTAAACTCTGAAATTTTGGGGCTTTTAAAGGAACTAGATGTTGTGACGAAATACCGTACATACAACGCCACAGGCATTCGTATTCGTGCGCAACGTGCCACAGTCCAGGAGGTTAAAGCCAACTTTAAACACTTATGGTGTTTATCCTTTGACAAATTCCAAAGAAACTGCGGGAGATGCCGCAACAGTAACTTTTAACGGAGTCATCCGCTAATGTGCATTTCAATGCAACAATTTCAGAGTGTAAAAATCATTCGCCTTGACTGGGATTCGAACCCAGATCCCTCAATATCCGGTTAAGTGCTTTAGCCACTTAAGCTACCGAGGCGCCCTCTTAAACTCTGAAATTTTGGGGCTTTTAAAGGAACTAGATGTTGTGGTATGGTTAACATGTGAGTATTCAGATAACTCGCATTTGGACATCTTACATTTATTTGTAAATGCTGGGAAAGAATTCCCATGTTACTATTGATTGATTTTAAGAAGAAAATATTCCCCCAAGGACAAGAACAGTAGTACCTCCTCTCCCCTAGTATATTCCTTGGGACATTGATGGTTGTGCATTAACTGGCACTTCATCTGTCTTCCTTAAGGATATGTGCGGAGGAGGAGGCAAGAAACAGGTGGGTTCGCGAAAGCATAAAGCGGAAAGAGGAGAGGATGAGGCGTCTGTGTGAGGAGCGAGGGGCTGCTGTTGGGGAAGCAAGGGAGAGGGCTCGGGCGACTGCACTTCTTCGAGACTCCCTGCGTCGGGCCCTGTCTCCAGACACCTTTGACCGAAGGGCAGCAAGGGTCGCCCTTGAGGCACGCATGGACCCCTCTCGCCCTCCAACAGCCAGCCCCACAATGAATCGCTCTCACATTCACTTAGGGTGATGAGTGCAATGGCAATTCAAAATAAAGAGATGTCTTTTACCACTATTTGTTTTTCCATGGCATGACTGAAAGCTAATGATAATAGCAGTGCATCAAAATATTACGGACGTCAGTGCATGGTGGGATGATGTGATAAGGTTTCATTATTTATATGGTGAAATGAATATTTTATAAGATTTTGGTGGATATTTCATGGAAGTGTGCTTTTTGATGCCTCAATGAGAACTGAGTGAGTTAAGTTAAGTTAAATGAAGCTCTTAGCTAATGGAAAATGTTAAATTCTGTAATATAATGGTGTTCCTACTTATATTCTGTGCATTGCATGTCTGGTTTTCAATTGTTTTCCCTAATAACACTGAAATCCTTCATCAAATAATTAAGATCTTGGTGTATCAGCCCTAGAGACATTGGACAAATATGCCACATATATTGGATAATTTTGAGTGTTTGCTTATAGTCCAGTCCAAAAACCCTCAATGGACTTGTTATGAAAAGTCAGCTAGTAAATATTTCAGAATGCTGGGGTAGAATATGCATTAAAAATCAAAGGTGATATAAATATATGTTGTTATTTTTCATGCAGAAACAGAGTTGGAAGAATTACATTTATTTCATTTGTCTCTTTTATTATAGGCCATGAAATATCTCATTAACATGCTCTTATAATGACTACCAAGTTAAAAATTCCAACAATGAGGAGCTTCTGATTTTATGGGCACCTCTTTATGCATCAGAATTAATTGTTGCAGCATCACATAATATCAATAGTTGGTATTCCATCTTTTTTTATTGAGGAGTATATAAGCAATGCACACATCCCAAAAATAATTGAGACTAGCATGTATGTAGTCCTTATCTCTTTCAGTTTAAAATTCCTTTTCGTCTTGTAACTTATATGGGTAATCTGTGATAATTGTATGGCATTAGTGAACGTTGCCCAACTATGAACCTGAAATATCAATCATGTCTTTCTTAGCGAGCTCACTGATTCCACATAGCTATGCACCTCAACAATACATTTAAAATATAATACAGTTCCACTGACTGATGAATGCCATTGTGATATACCAGGTAGCCTGTACTAGTATTGGGAACACGCAATTGAGCAAGAGGCCCTATGATAAAAAGGGATACATGGAACACTGTTTTGAGGTGCCAGCAGTGGATATGCCCTTTTTCCTCAAAAATAGTGGCTACCCTTAAGGCTGATTTAGTATTTGTGGACTTCATTGCACAAAGTCTGAGTTAGAATTTAGCTTTAAATCATTTCTTTTCATTTATTTTTATCTTGTTGCATAACTAAATTTAATCAAGGGGTAAAACATTATTCTACGGTTACATTGAACATGCTAGGTAAATGGAAGGTATTGTTATTTTTCACTGGGATATTATAATATTTATTATTATAATGATCAACTATTTGATCTGCATAGATCACAGCAAAGTTCTGGCATTTTCCCTTGTTTGCATCAAAATAAATGATGTCCATGAAAGTTCACCAAAACCTCCAACCAGTAGCAGAATAAGCCTGTGGAAATAGTTTTCACAGCATAAGAGTGATGTTCCTTGGTAATAGTATTTTTATCGTATAATAGGTTTTTATACTTCTAGAATTGAATATGTATTTGTATTTATTCTAAATCCAGTTTGAATGTGCTATGAAAACCTGTTTATGTAAATTAGTTGAATTTTATAGAGTAGTTTATGATAAAGTTGAATATATAGCAGCTGTGATTTGAGAGTGTTGTTTCTGAAGTGTATTATATGTTCATATATAGTTATCATGAATATGAGGCAGTATACTTATTCCAGTATTCTTGGTATCTATATTGGCCTAAAAGTATTTGTTGATGCATAATCTGAGGTCTTGATTGATGTTGTGTTCACCTTTAGAGAGTGACTTTATTTTCAAGGTTATGTTTATTAGGGTTTTTATTGGAATCCTGATAAAGTGTTAATTATATTTATAGTCTATAGACGATTTCTTTGAAATGTTTGGTAGAGAATATAATTATGAAAAACTACTATTATCTGGTTTCCTCTGAATCATAACCCAGAGAAAACCATGATTTTCAGTTATTAAAACTTATTTGGTATCCGTTATTCAGATTATTTGTGTAGTTTTTGGGAGAATACTATTTATAAGTGTGAATGCTTGGAGTAAATGTAGGGTATGAATCATGAAGTATGTTTTAAATACTGCTTTGTATTATGAATGGGATGAATAAAGTTTTGTGTGGCTAACGATGCGTGACTTAGCATTGTATTGATTATTTTCCAACTAATGCTAGCCTACTACCATATAATATTTATGTATGACTAACAGTTTTCTGTATGTTGCATTATTTATAAAAGTACTTCAGCATCAATGAACCATAATATGAAAACGAGGTTATCAAATTTGCTTATCTGACTTTCATGATAGATAAGTCATCAATTGTGCATAATGCCACAAATACCCACCTGAATAAATTATATTCTAATTGTAAAGGAATCTCTCAAATATTTTTTAAATCTCACATCATTTTATTATGGAAAATAATCTTTTTTAAGTGTTAAATTTTTATTACCAGGATTAATATCTTATTTCGAGCTCCAAAAATTGAGAACTAAATTGCATAATAGCTGTTAATATTATCAAATTCAACTCCATTATGAATTATGCATAGAGCCCAACCTTGTGTTTTTACACAGTGGTCTGGAATGTTATCCAAATTGCTCATTTGTAAATAATTTAAAACTAATGAAAATTTAACTTGTGTACTCACAAAAAAGTTATAATAACTGACAACTCAGGGTGAAAAATGCAAAAAAAATTATGAAATATTATTTCTCAATATGATATGCATTTAATGGTCAGTTAGTCATTGCATCAAATACTAATATTTTTTTGCTTCAGCACACAATAAAATTTTAACATCACACATTTTATAAATCATCTGATGTCTTTTTTTGTGATGCCTCTGGTGGCCTATGTTCTCCTTGGGATCTCGATAAACCTTTGTCTTGACATCAGATTTCCCAGGGGCTGAACCTCATGAGTTGACAAAACAAAATCATGAGTAGAAGCATTTTTTAGCAATACCATCCATGGAACATCATTGTAATGTATAGCTTTAAGGCAGTAAATATTTCTTATATCTCTCCTACTTTTTCTAAGCTAAAAACTGTGTCGGACATGCTTCATAGTTAATTTAAATACTGAAGATAGCGTGAAAAGTTAAACAGTTTAGCCTCTCTATATACAGTATTTTCCCATCGATAACGCGCACCT
Source organism: Hetaerina americana (assembly GCF_022747635.1). NCBI lineage: Eukaryota > Metazoa > Arthropoda > Insecta > Odonata > Calopterygidae > Hetaerina > Hetaerina americana. Next base: position 9,483,806 of record NW_027286514.1, on the reverse strand, counting down.
TATGTATAACGCGCACCCAGAACTTCGTAGTTATCATTAATTTGTACAGATACCGCTTGTCAGGGCTTCATAGTTATCTTGAACGTGTATAGACGCCGTATATCTTTATACATCCATATATATATATATATATATATATATATATATATATATATATATATATATATATATATATATATATATATATATATATATATATATATATATATATATATATATATATATATGCGCGTAAAAATTATATACAGTGTGTAAAAATACGTCTATGTTTTTGATTTTTTAAATTTTCATTACACAACGCGCATCGCCATTTTTTCGATCATCTGAACATTTCCGTATAGATAACGCGCGCATTATCAATGGGAAAATACGGTAATTTAGCTTTGCCAAGTGAGCATCTATTTGTGCGCTCACATTTATTATAACAATGATTATAAATTCAGGGCAATATGATTAATTATTTTGATTTTTACAAGTCGCCGGTACTTGGAAATGCATTTATTGTCCGGCAAATGAACACGGCGCCTTATGAGTATCGAAAGTGAAATGGTTTTCGAAAAATTGGCTCGAGCTTAGTCCTTCATACGCAAAATAAATGCTTAATTTTGGAGAGAGAATTTTGTGATGCGCGTTCTTACGCACATGTCCATCCTTCGGCTTGACAAAAGGTTCCATTTTTACTAGTTCCCTGGGCCACCGAAAGAAACCTGAAAGCGGCATTCAAAAGGTTTCCACTCAAACCCTCTGTTAAGGAGTGAGTGCATTTGGCAATCGTTTCGTGAACACCTGCTCTGCTCTTCCTTCTTGCTGTCACTTCATGCTTCTCGAGTAGCGCATTCCGGACGTCCAAATGCGACTTCCGACTCGATCAATCACTTGTCAGCCCTCTTACATTTCCTTTACCCATTCTCTTCTCCAGGTGTCAATCTTTATCGTCTCCATTCAGGATTTCCATTTGGTCTATCGTCAACCTTCTATGCTGATGAACTTAGCTTCCGGTTCTTTAGCCCACTTAGTTCCTCTCAACCTCACAGCTACAGACCACTGGCATGCGAGAGGTTAGATAAAGACATGGTCAGATACAATAACGGGGTTACTCCATGGTAGCGGATATTTGACTGTTGATATTAGTTCCCATGTGTTTTTTTCTGCATAGACTTTAAGCTAACGTTATGTTTGTCTTTTAGTGAAGTAACTTTATTTTCTTCAACTAATACCGATAACAACGTTATATCAGCTGGTCTTCCTCATCTAGGTTCTATTGTGTAACTGCTGCTATTACAGGCCAAAGTGTTACTCTTTTGTTTAAAGATAAATACAAGTTTACCTATTAGCATAAAAGCGAAGGACATCCAAGCTTATGACATGACTCCAAAATGATAAAAGCGCTTGTTTTGGTGTTTCTTCCACGTAAATATATAATGTCTAGTGGCATTATATATTGCACTGAAAATTAAATCTGAAGGTTTATAATCCGCGTAAAATTATCATCCAATACCCCAATCATTGTCCGCTTAATAACGAGGATTCGATTACCGACGGAGGGAACCCCTTTCAGTCATGTGCACGTATTTATCAATTCTTAGGAGACTTTTAACGTGATCATTATTGCACTATCTTTGGGGTGGGAGGGTACTTAATTGTATCATTCCTGTCAATATTAATGTTATGCTGGGAATATCGTCCGAGCTTCTGCGTCTATGCATGGCGGTGTGTAATATGGGGAGGTGTGAATTTTATTGCGTATTTAGTGTGCAATGCAAGTTTTTTGTCGAAAAGCTAAGAGAACCTTTACTCTCCCTAAATATTTTGTTTCAAAGATACATTACTGAAACGCCTCCAGCAGAGTGGATATACCTATGATTCGCCAAAAAAATTTCCCCCGCGAAATAGTTTCAACGGAGCGTGAAATCACTAGTTGAAAAAATAGGGAAATATTCCCGCAAAAATGTCTCAATCCTCGACATACATGACGCAAGATGATTTCCCAAAACATATGACGTGAAAATGTGTATACAACTTCGGTGTCGGGAGGTATGATGTACGTATGGTGACATCACATTCCTTTTTTTGGAGAGAAAGTATTCTGGGTCGCTCAAATTAATTCTTACTCGGACTTAAGTTGGTTGTTAGTGAGATGAATGGTGGGTGGAGACGAGAGTTCTTCGCCATTCAATGTCGAACACAGCCCACCCTTATGACAACATCAGCGCAACCAGTAACAGCCTTAGAATGGATTCCATGGTCCACCCGGTGCAAGTCGCAAACTAGGCGCCATCCGACCTCGAACTTTGTTATAACCACCACGAGAGAAATGCCAAAATATGTTGAATTTAATTTCCAGTGTACTGGACGCGCAAGCATCATGTTATTTACCAGTTGCGTTTCGAGAATTCTACTTTAAGCCGTGGTCTTTGCCGTAAGTGTTAATCACAAGTAACGTTTCCTTTGATTAAGTTTCTGTTGGGGAGGAGCTCGACATATTAGGTCCTTTATTACTCTTCAGCATAAATAAGCATGCATAAGTGCATGTTAGGAATAAGACGGGTAACGATGGAAAGAAATCTTGCGTTGGCTTAATCTTGTCAATGAATGCTTACAAACGTCGTGAAGTGTTACGAGATTTAATTTTCCGTCCGCCGGTTGGCATACGTTAATACGGATGACTATGAAGTAATCTGCGGACTAAATTTAAATGGGGTCTCAGAACCATCCGATGATCAAACCTAGTTATTTGGAATGGACACTGATTCGCGGTCATTTCAGTGGAATTTCGTAGTCATAATGAGCAAATGATTGGCTCGAGTCCCGCCCCAACTTTCGCCGAAGACTCCGAACTCGACTCTGCCTCGCCGATAATTTATTTCAGTGCTACTTTCAACATTACCATTTTTTACATTCATACAATGTTTTATATTCGCCCTGGAAGGTGGAAATGATTTCATTTTTTAGAATATAAACAATTGGGATTTTACATTATTTAAATGCTGGTATGTTTAACAGTGGTTCTGTTTCTGTCAAGAGTTTTTCGAGGGAGAAGGGGCGTTTACACCCATCTTTATGGAATTCTGTTTCCGTTGCTTTATTCGATGGTAGAATGCGTTGGTCACGTCTGTACACTCAACGGTATCACAGCGGAAAGACCGAAAGTTCGTAGCCTGTAACGGGCATGAATGTCCTCTTTGTCCCAACCAGTTCTTTTGGTCAGATGTTGTGCTATCAACTTAGACGTTCGAGCTCATAAAAAACTCAGCAGTACTAACTGGAGATCGTTTCTTAAACATACAAATCAATTTATACATTCTTGTCATTTTCTCACACTGCTGACTATGGTCTGATCGTCAATGGTTCTTGTTTCTTGCCTAAATAATAATGTTTACGAAATTGAAAGTTTTATTTTTCATACAGGTACCTGTATAAGACAATTTTTCCAGGACTAGTAGCTTTGAAAGACGGGTCGCGGGCCGTTTTTGTTTACGCACGACATTAATTCAGCCTTGTTAGCATCCAGTGAACAATTTCTAATATATATTCTGATTCCTCCCGTCACTTACCCTCATCCTCCCAGCAAAGATTGCCAAAATACCATTTCACTTCCTCGACAGCTTGATTTTAAAGAGCTCAGAAATCGTCCTCCCATATCTCGGTCAGTGCTCTCACGGTTTCGGTGTGTGCAATTCCTCGGACATTAGGGATTACCGCCGTTCTTCAACCCTCTTTTTCTGACCAGCTCCCGCTTACACAACGAAGAAAAACGATCACTCAACGCTAACGGGAGACCGAGCGCGTAGGTAAACGCCCGCCTCGTCGGGCGTTTACCTACACCGAATACTTTTCCCACTGTTCCTACCTCCTGTCTCCAACTATCACTAGAGACGCGTAAATTGTATCCCTCCAAGGACACCATGAGCTGCACCCAGTTTTTCCGACACAGAATGCGTTGGAGATTTCCGCTTTAATAGGATACTGCAGGTACGAACAATTAAGAGTGATTTCTTAAAACCACTTATTCCTTACTGTTCACAAAATAGGAATGTGATTAGTTGTTAATACGATGATTGGTGACCTTCGACCTCCTTTCTACTCTCATTATCATCAGTGGTCATCAACTCTCGTACAACGTATGTTTGGCGCAGAGAACTCTCGTGAATATTAGCCTAATCATGCTTTCGTATATCTCTTTTACATCTGTCATTATTTGTTTATGCATATCATCCGAGTTATTCCTCTGCCGTCCATTTCGTTTCCATTCCCCAAAACTTTCCCCTTTGTACTGCCACAACTGTCTTCAGGCAGCCGCTGCCTGTCCTAATGTGTGTCCGATCAAATTTTCCCTTGAACCTTTCGGTTGTTTACTTCTTTTGACTCCTGTCTACCTTATTTTCGTTGTGCCTACTCCTGTTTACCGTATAGCGTCTTACTCTTCTTCATCCATTCTAAATTAAAATAACTAGTGTAATTAATATGCCTTTGAGCTACTCTTGGATTTGCCATGCATCATTTGATATCTTTCTTTACTTTATTACTCTATTGCGATCTCTTCTTCTATTATTTTCTATACGAGCCCCCTTATTCATCGCTTGGTCTATCTGTTCGATTTATATTAACTTATTTGGGGGTCTAGATTAGTTTTCTGGTCGTATTTTGCGTAATTACTGCGGTAAAAGTGAGATTTTGGCGTCACATAGAGTTTACTGTAGTCGTAGTCTAAGGCATTGTTTCAGCTGGAACTCAGCTTCTTAAATAATGTAATGAGTAGAGGGTATTGTTTTTTAAAGAATTATATCGTCGAAATATCTAGAATTTTTGGATTGCATCGGATTTCTACCGCTTATCCATAAAATGAACAAAAAGTATGTATCTTCTGAGTATAAGCACTCGGCAAACACAGTGTTATACGTTATACGAGGGTCATCCGGAAAGTAGTACCCGTTCGTGAAATAAAGACACAAAAGTAAATATTAACAAACATAAAAAATTTTATTTGAAAGAGGATACTTTAAACTACTTCTCAACATAATCTCCAAGCAAATTAAGGCATTTGTCATAACGTGTGACAAGTTTCTGTATTCCTGCTGCATAGTCCTTCGCCGCCAGCTCATTGAGATACGCGAGGGACCCATCTTGCACAAATTTTTGCATAATGCAGATGGTGTTTAACAATTTCATGAACAATTGTTCGAGAAACATTGGGAAAATGCTCACAGATGTCATCAATTGTGACGCGCCGATCGTTCCTCACGAATTCGTCAACTGAGCTCACCAGTTGGTCTGTAATGACAGACGGTCTCTCCGAACGCTCATCGTCGTGTGTGTTCCCCCTCCCCATGTTGAAGTTGCGACACCACCGCCGAACAGACGACTCGTCCATTACATTGTCTCCATACACCTCCTTTAATTGGCGATGAATATCACATGGGCGAACGTTTCTTGCATTGAGGAATTTAATCACTGCCCTCACTTCACAACTGGCGGCGTTCTCAATTTTTTTAAACATTGTAAACAATCACAGAAACAACACAGGCAATGCTAGCGTCACGCAACTTGGCTCAGAGAAGGCAGACAAGCCACTGAAGCTATTTGACCTCGTCCAGCGGCTACTCGCGTCGTCAGCACTTCATGCGGCACGAACGGGTACTACTTTCCGGATGACCCTCGTATTTCACTTACTCTATCGTCCATCATACATGTACATTCGAGGCTCTTGTTTTCCTATATATCATAAAGATTATGTAACTTTTGATTTCAATTGACCATCGAAATGACGATAACATGGTATTATTTTTCAAATAACTGAATTCTCTTCATTTACATATTTTTATGTTTTTTATCTTTCGGGGAATAGGTCACAAACGTCTGCTACGTTTTTCCAAGATATATGCTTCCAACACGAAGAAATTAGTGCTTTGATCACATCTCAAGATCCAAACGAACGAAGATTCACCTCTCGAAGAATCCAGAGTACAGTTATTCCAGCTCCACATTCTTGGCTTTGCCTCAACGTAATAAGGGAACCTGGAATTTTCTCATTGGTGAGCCACAATTCGAATATATTTGACATAATGCAGTTGCTAAAGTTTCACGATATGTTTTGGCTAAATGTGACGAATGGGAGAATTTGTCGGAGTCCCTATTTCGAAAAATTTTAAATAAATCCTAATATTTATTAATTTAATGGCGAATGAGGGTATTAAGTTCCATTTACCCCATTTTTCTTTCTTCGGTTTGTTCTCTAAGGTCATTCTACAATGGGTCTTTAGTCTCAAGTCTCGCAGCTGACACCTCGCGAATGGTGCGAATCCTAAATACGGCAATTGGTTGACTTTGATTGGCTTGAACGGAGCTTGTCTTCAGTCTCCAGTCTCAAAAGAAAATAATATAATCTCATTGAGAATTAGGACTTATAGTTGAGGATAAACTTTGAGACCTGTTGTAGGACCTCATTAAATCCATTTCCAAGCCCAGGTAAAACTAAGTATATGCGCGTGGAGAAGGGTATAGAAACGTTGGCAAAAGCATCCTTTGTACTTCGGACTTTCAGTCACTTCGAGAAAACGGCAGAAGGCACTCCAGCTTTCGATTTTCTCCTCTCCTATAAATGATTTTCCGATGAATCAGCGGTATAGTTCCTTCTGCTCTTTCCGCGGGGAGTGACGTGCGTTTGTTTCTATCCTGTGGCACGCGAGCCAAAAGTTTTCGGTCTGCATGTTCGAAGTCACTTAGCTTCCTTCACCACAGCCTATTTTTATTTGCTCTTTCCAAGAAAGGTAGGCCGCTTTCGGCTCGTACTAAGGAGAAGAATCCTGGGCTCGAAACTAAAGGTGGAGAAACTCCATTTAAAGTGGTGTAACTGACCTGCGCAGTGTGTTTGTAGTATCTAAATGGGTGAATAATTTCTGTGGAAGATGTCCGTTTAGAATACGAGCAATCAAAATGTTGTGAGTTCGGCATATATTTTTTATTATGGTCAATATTTATCGGTAATGGTAATCATTTCCCTTGAGCGCCAGGAGTTCTTACTTTTTGGGAATATTCAAGAGGAGAAAGTTTGCTGAACATTGCGTACACTTTGTGAACACACAGTGAGTAGAAAGAGAAAATGAACAACGTACACGAATATAATGGTGAGATGCGTCACACGGGAATCAACTTTTGTATGCACTGTCCCAATCAGGCGTGGCCCCATTCTGGTAGCGTTTGAATTTAATCCATTTCATGTATCTCCAGGTCATTTTCGATTCTTCTAATATAATGCCAGTTGAATCGAAGCACCCGTAACGGTAAGTACCGCGGAATGAGATGTGGTTGCAGCAAGCACATTTGTAATAGCATGTGCATAATGGTAGGCATTTCGTCGATAATGTCTTCAAATTTATCTTATTCGATTACTTCTCTTGTTTTATTCAGATAATGTTTTTGCATAATGAACCGTTTGTTTTAAATGAGATTTTCATTTGTTGCATGGGTTATTATGGTTTTCTAGACTAAACGAAGTAAACTAAATTTTTTGGCATAAAAATTTTTTTTTCTAAAAATAAACACGTCATTTCTGTTTTCATTAACGACTGAAAAGTTTGAAAAATAGTTTCCAGTCCACCAGCACGGCAAAAAGTGTTTGTAAAATACTTCAACAACCAGCATTTTTATCAAAAAAATCTTTAAACTGTCAAGATCAGTCTATCTGATTTAAACTCGAGTAATCAAGCTAATGGAAGTTAGTTTTATCTTGCGAGATTTTTCAATGGATTTCCTTTCCCGTAATACGGATGAAGCAAATGATATTGCGGCTTCATCATCTGCTCTTTTTAAATCTAAAATATTAAGTTAATGAGTTTTATTAAAGTTCAAATAATATAGCCATACTGTCAGAACCTGGAAAAGTTACCTAGTAGCTATTGTATTGTGCATACTAAACATCCGTAGTTTTTGCTGGAAATAAAAATTTGCACCCGACATGTGATTCATCTTACTACCATAAGGTAGGTTGGACATTTTCCCTCGTCACACAATCTATTCGCACGAGGACAACTCAATTGCTCGGATGTTCAAGGATGATTGGCTATAATATTCCTTTATTTGGTTAAATGTTTAAATTTCTTCATGGAAATGATCATGCACATCAATTGTCCATCCCTCGCCCTAATTTGTTGATTATCATCTTTCAACCCAACGGTTCATTTTTTAAGTGCGTGGGGAATGATGATGTGCCTGAACTCTTATCCTAATTCTGCATTTGCACCAACTAATTAAGATCGCCATTACGAGTATAACAGTTATCAGTCCGAGGTTGATGTCGATGCCTCAGAGAAGGAGGTCACCTTAAACTCCGCCGGAAATGTTATGACAGACTCACATAATGAGTAACAACGGGTACTAACTCTTTGTCCTGTAACGCTATTCTTTTTCCTAAAAGTTATTATATCCAGAAAATTGCCCAGTGACTGAACGCCCTGACCTCACCCCTAGTATAGCGTAGAAGTTCAATAACTACATTAACAATGCGCCAAAATCCCTTCACCTGGTGATTATGCGTAGTTCATTTGCATATTTTACAGCTTTTAGATATTTATGTAAATACAGAAACTCTTCTATAAACGCTTCGTAGAAGACCAAAATGAAATTGTTGTAAATCAAAACCAAGAATTCTTTTTCATCTATAAAGAAGCATTGCCGATGAGTGGTCAAACTAAAAGCATTCCTGAAAATGGTTGTGCGTAGAAAAATCGAAAAATCGAACTAATTAGGAGAAATAAGAGTCTGTGTATGATCAACCAAAGGGAACGTTCTTGAAAACAAATAACTTGATAGTGATAGGCATTCGAACGAGTAGGTGGGCGTGGGATTGTGAGAATGTGATTTAGAAAAGAGGAATGACAATGATCAAAAAGATAAAGAAGATATTTAACTTTTTCAAAAGAAAAATCAAAGTACAACTCTTGATTCAAGTAGTTTCAAAGGATTATTCATATATTAAAAATGCCAAAAATTCAGAAAATACAAATTTTATTATTGTATGGCCTCACTCAGAGTTCCTAACCGCACCATAAACTTGCACACCTTGTGAGGTCAAAAGAATATTCCGATTATAATTTTGGTGCTTATGAAATTCGCCTTGAATTAAAAATTTTCAAGGAGGAGAAGAGAAGGGTGATGTAGTGGCAATTGGAAGTTTTTAATATCATAAAAAGGGAGAAATGTAAAGATCAGTGGCAAAAATTCGGAGGAAGAGTAAGCAAATAAGAAAAAAGTGGGAAATTAGGAAGGCCTCAAAAAAGGTAATAAGCGAAGCTAAACCTGACGAAACAATTGAAGGGTAATAACTAAGTGAATTAGAAATCATGGGTTACAGGAGAGTTGATTAGAAGTATGGAAGGAAGAAGGGATTTGAAAAACATGAACCTTGAGCACGAGGAACTAATGTAGAGAGAGAGATATATAATATTAAGGCGAGAAACCAATACGTATTATCGAAAAAACGAGTATTGATGGAGCATGGGACAAGGGTGAAGAAAACAGTTAATATGCAAAAACTGCCGAGTCCGGCTGAAATGGAAAAATACCGGTTAAGGTAAAAGAATAGTTTAGAGGAAGAAAAAGAAAAAAATAGAAAGAAACCCTGGCATGGGGTGTGTTTGTAATAACAGTGACTCGAAAGCAACTTTGAGAACAAATGATTCGTTAAAAAACTCCGGTTATGGAGAATGACTTACCACTTTCGGATCTATGTGGAAAACGGATGAGCGAGGAGTAGAGATGTTTGTAGTGTTAATGTGGAGAAGGTGAAAGTGAGCTAGAGAGAAGAGTCAAATGTATGAATTTTAGACGTGGTAGGTATATAGAAGAGTCTGGAGGACATTCGAAAGAGGGAGGAAAAGAGATTGTGGGTGATGGTGAACGATAATGAAATCTTGATGGATGTAATAAAAGAGAATATGTCATGGAGACTGAGACGGAGATGAGTCTCAACAGGAATTTTGAACGGAGTGTAGAACAATGAAATTTTTATGAAGAGCCATAAATGGGAATACTCGTTGTATGAAACAAAATATATTTCTTCTGAAAGTCCTATCGGATTCTTTAACGTGAAATATTTTTCAGCGGGTTTTCAGAAAATGCCTCTAATTTTTTTTTCAAGCTATGTAGAATTATTGAGATTGCGTACTCGTATGCCGTCTTCCTTTCCTTTGGATGCTGGTTCGGTGAAGATTATTTAAAGTGGTGGAAGAATGATGTATCTCGCGTTCGTATGCTTTCAGGGATTGGTCTCCAGAGCCCACCTTTTTTCACTCACAGTTTATATTTTGCAGTCAAAAGTAAATTAATTTTTCGAGGTTTTATTGTATTTTCCTTTCAGTTTTATTTAGGCAATAGACGCACTGAAAGTATTTATGACCAAGTGTTAACTTGTATTATGGCCAAAAACTATCGTAATATTTCAATTCAACTAAATTCAATGATGGTTAATATTTTTCTCCAAAACATTTCTAGTGCTTTGGACTTCGAAGTTATCAAAGCACTACGATTTCAGCATTATTCGAGTTTTAGCTATAGTCAATTCATTTTTCCAGGTAGATATTGTAAAAAACAACACGAAATATGCAAAAAATTTATATATTTTAATATTACAAATATATTACAAAAACTTATGGCGAAGTACAAAAAGGGTATTTGTTGGGCGCAAAGGATAGGATGGAGGAAAAGGATTTTTGGGAATTTTTTCTTAAAAAAAATAGGGACTGGGTTTTTCATCTGGACGCAAGGACGTTTTTCTCAGGGCTGGCGGTGGCTTCTGTGGCGGCTTCGGGATTTCTTCAACGCTCCACCGAAGACTCCGACCTCTTCAATGAATTCTCTTTCATCATACTGTGTTTTGAGTACCCGTAAAATAGTTTATGCCGCCGCCTGTTGCGCTTGGTTCGCCGGGATGAATGAGTCCTAAGGAAGACGTCCGATCGTAGGACACTTCTCTTAGATCCCACTCGTAGTTCAATTGACTCAATAGGAGACCCAGACGAGGATTGAATAGTCCTGAATTTTTATGTAAAACAAAAAATATTGCCTCATCATGCAATCCTCTTAGTGTCCAACACCATTTGAAACTACGTCTATGATTCGCTAATTCTTGGATTGCCTAATTAACGAAACAAGAGGCTGTTTTGACAAATGGCGTCGTTTTTCAACTATTCGCTCCGAAAGGTGTGGGTCTTGAAGCTCGTTTGGTATTCTTCAATATGTAGCGGTTCCCAAACGCGATTCTTCCTGTCTTCACTGGGCCGAAACAAGACAAGGAGGAGTAAGGCGACGGCCGAGGCGAGTCCAAGGGATGGCGACCGCTCTCCCCGGGTCCCGTCCTCGTGGCCCCCGGGGGAAAACGCCACCGCGAAGGTCTTCTCCATGGTATGTGGGTTCAGGTGAAGGGAGGAGGTTAGGAGCAGGGGAGTGCTTCCAGGATTTGGCTGCTTAATAAGGGCCGCTACCTCCTCCGGTGCTGGGGGTTCCGTAGGACGTGGACACGGAGCCACCGTGAGATCCGCCTCCGGAAATGATTCCGCCCCCGGAGATGATGCCGCCTCCGTGGCCACCGCCTCCGTGGCTGCCGCCTCCGTGGCTTCCTCCTCCGCCGATGAGACCTCCGTCAGCAATGCCACCTCCGATTCCGATTCCGCCCCCAATTCCGCTTCCGATTCCGATTCCTCCTCCAATTCCGCCTCCGATTCCGCCTCCGATTCCGCCTCCGATTCCGCCTCCGATTCCACCACCGATGGCGCCTCCCTTGGACTGGGTCTTGTAGCGGATGAAGTATACCTCTGGTTTGGAGGGTGCGGTGGGCACGGGTGCGGGAATGTTGATCTCGGGTGCGTCCTCGGGCTTCTTGACCAGCACGTAGATGAGGGTCTTCTGCTCGTCCTGGGCGAACTGGGGAATGACGGGTGCGGTGGGGGTGGGTGGTGCGGGGGCCTTGATGAAGACGATCTTGTAGTGCTTCTGGGGAGCGCGAGACGGGAATATGGTGCGGGGTGGGCCGGTGAACTCGGGCTCAGGGGGTGGGACGTGGACGTAGATGTGCTTCTGGATGATGGCCTGTTGGGTGCCGAATCCTCCACCGCCGCCGCCTCCGGAGGTGAATCCGCCGCCTCCGCCGGTGGCGCCGAAAGACCCGAAGGAGCCTCCGGAGCTAGTGAAGGATCCGCCGGAGAATCCACCTCCGCTGCTGAAGCCGCCGCCTCCGAAACTGCCGCCTCCGTGGCCTCCACTGAAACCACCTCCGTGTCCGCCGCCGAAAGATGGGCCGATCGGAGTACCTCCGACATTGGGAGCGCCGTACTGGAGTGGCGCCTCAGGGCGGGCGGATGCGAGCGCCACGAGGGACGCAACCATCTAGAGTGGAGGGGGAGAGATAGAGGAAGAAATCCATGAGTGACAAAGGAGTTGGATTCCCGCAGAAAATGCAAAGCGAAGTGGAGAAAATGAAAAGCCTACATCGACCAAGTGTATTTTAAGGTTTAACCAAACGGAAAGTTGCCTGGGTACCTCTGTAGAGGCAAAGGTTTTTTGAGATATTCCCTGAAGATATGCGGTTTATAATCTTAAAAGAATTAGCTAATAGTTAATGATAATTAAAGTAAAATACACCTGCATGATCATTGACGCTATGCATTCGAGTTAAGTATATACAGGTATGTAATGGCTTTTTTAAAAGTTTGATTGACGTAAAAATATATTTTTGTCATACTTGTACTTTGACGGTGACATTCAACGTATACTACGACATTCTTCATGTGTTAGATCCTTCAGAGAAACGGGTAATTTGAAATTTTTTTCAACTTGTGATCTAGAGGAATATCGTCATTATTTATTCGGTCAAGAATACCTATACGCCATCATAGTCATTCCCAAATGTGCTCACCTATAGGCTGGGATGATAACGTCATTAAGATTATCTGCGGACGCCTTTCCTTATACCCTTGTGACCGATTCACCTGTATTTTCATTCTACCTCAGAGAACATTCAATCCTCATATTTTCGAAGGATGACTCAATAATATCTTAACTAATTAAAGGAGTAGAAAGTGAATGTTTGAATTCAGTAGAATTCTCCCATCCTCATACCTCCCAATGTTACCCGGAAAATATGCTAACTAATCAAACGCTCGCCGAGCAGATGCCGTTGTGTCCATACCGGAAAAGATGCCCATCGGCAAACTGGTGGAAATCTCTCTCTTGAATCGGAAAAAGGACTCTGTGGTTTCATGGCAGCGATGATTAGTAAATGGGATCTAATTTGCGGGATGACTCAGCTATCTAAAGGTAAGGGGAGGAAGGAGGGTTAAAGAGGATGGTTACGAAGGAGGTTACGAGTAGCAGCATCGTTAAAGGATCGCAAGATCTCGGTTGAGTAAAGAGAAAAAACATGGAGGGAACTTCTCGATCGGCTGGTACAGCACCGTCGATTTCACTCAATCATACGGACTGTGAGGTGTTTGCACGGATAAAGGGGAAAATGACGAGCGAGGGGCTGCGAGCATGACCTTTGCCATTCACTCACGCCCCTCCGGGCTGAGTCCGTCGCGGCCCCATCCCTACCGAAGTCCCCCACCCCCTTGATCCCCTTACATACGTGTTCCAGACCGCCGCATCTCTCTCTCTTCATCTCTCTCATCCCTCCTCGCACGTCTTGAGAATCGAATCTCACCTTGCCTCATCTTCCCAAAGGATGCCGCTCTCTCTGAAAGCGATGACCACATGCTTGACCGCCCTCCCGCTTCCCCTCACAACACGCACACCGAAAAACGTCAGAATCCACGGAAGCGAAAGGAGCGTCGTCGTAAATTTCCATTTCTATTTCTCTCCGCCTTTTTCTTAATGGAGGACTCAAGCTATGACCCCGATAACGGGAGGTCGCCTTGTTTTTAATGTTATTTAATTTATCCCTCGCCTCGATTGTTAATCGTCATTTCTTTCCATTACTTTTTCCCATCATTCGAAGCGAGAGGGCATACCAACACATCAGGGAATCCTCATTTGATGCCATTGCATGGACATTTTTATATTCGTGGCTAGCGTAATCTTAGTTTTTTTAACCAACTTTCACTTTCTCTACCGATAGCCGATCACGAAATTTCACGTGCACGGGGTCTTATTTGTACTCGTTCCATCAAAGGTTCTTGGAAATGGAAAGCGTGAAGTTAATGCTCCAATATTATGGCCAGATTTTCCTCTGGCAAAGAGGTATTGAACCTGATGAGGAATGGAATCAAGCGATGAAAGTAACACGCAGATTTTGGTGGCACCTTATTAATTTGTGCTCAATACTTCTTGAAATATATTATTTTGGGACATAAAAGACACTACGGCGAAGTTACTTCATGTGCCTCTCAATTTAAAATCCGTTATTATTTTAACTTTGAGCTTAATTGAATGTGGTTTTGAATTCCTGTATAGCTTATACATTTTATTGCACTACTACATGAAATATTCACGGGATTACTTATTAAGGAGCTTTTTTTTGTATATTTGGTTAATTTTTTAATATATTCTTACATCAAAATTAGTTTTTGTTCCTGGCAAATGAAAGCATTGAATTGAGATATCGTTGCCTCATATTATATGGCGTTTACTTTTGAGTCCCCGATATCCGTATTATTTGATGCTGGAAAGAGTTTTTGTACCTTTTTATCAATGATAAAAGGATATCAATGATTTTGATTTTCTGAGCGTTGCAAATTTTTTATTATTGTAAAAACGTTAATCATCAGAAAATATTCTGGCCGGGAGACTCCGAGAAAACGCGAAGAAAAATCAGAGTTGTCATGGAAATAATGGTTATAAGAATCTTAGATTATCGGCTGATCACTTAGTCATGTACATCTACCAAAAATGCTTATGGAATTCAAATGTATGGAAGATGATGAAAATGTGAAAGTCGAGGAAGCATCGCTTGTAAGTTGCGTAGGAATATGCGGCTTTTGGGCTGTTTTTTTTCTTATTCGACTCTCAAACAGAAGCACTTTCTGTTCGAGCAGAAACGGCCCATTTTTCGAGATGATCGCGTGGGACGGTCTTGTGAGATATTTCGCATTCAGGAGGGGATTCATCTGAGATGAGAACGAAAGGGAAACAGCACACGCTCTTAGCTCCCGTTTCTACGCTTCTCATTTCGACTGCCCATGATTCCCCCTCACCCCACTCACAAACCATCCATCTCTAGCCCCGCCTTTCTCCTTTCCCTTTCATCCGCCGCCTCCCTCCCTCCGATCCCTTCCCTCCCCTCCTCGTCTCGACCGCCCCCCCAATTACCCCCAAAGCCTTTTTTAATTCGTGGGAACACGAAGTCACAGGGGAAGTCCTTTTTTTTGTTTTTAATGAAGGAGGAAGAACTGCCTTATCTCCTCACAACTTCGACTCGGAGATCCATACTCTCTCTCTTTCTCCCTTTTGACAGGCGCCGGTGAAAGTTTTTCCCATCCGACTCGCGACGGATGAGGGGAGAAAGCGGGTGTTTTCTAGGCGCTAAAAAATCCATTGTTCCCCGAGTGTTCATCCCCTTCTCAGTTTTTATGTCCATTACGCCCCTCTGCGTTGGGGATGGCTGCAAGCCTGCGAATACACCGGGATCCTTTTGTCGCTCTTTTTACTACGTTTATAACGTACGAGGTCGTATAATTCATTCATTCATTGCAGATCGGTCCGCATTAAACGATCATGGGACACATTTTCTTTTTTGTTATAAACCCTGTTCTGGTTGACCCTAAAAAAAACTTCTCCTGAATGCAGTTAAGCTGCCGCGATGATGCTCTCTCTCCTGAACGAATTTGTACTCCTTCCGTTTGTATCGTCCGTGACCCCATCGCACACCGAAAAGCTCTTTTATGACTGGGCCTGCAGGATATGTATAACCTAGCGTGGGGGGATGTATTATATTTTTAGCCCGTTCGGTAATTGTTGCGCAAGAGAAAGTGGACTCTCGAGAACCAGTCCGGTGACCCTGAGATGAAAATTTCCGATTGAACTGGGATGCTTGAATGCGCGATTGCATCTTATTCGTCTTCGCTTCCCAAACTGGAATTAGTAAACTCACATCGAAAGCAGCGATTCATGTATTTCTCGTTAACCGTTCGTGAAAATTAGTTTCAAGAAGTTCTAAAGTTGAAAAAGTTGTAATTATTGATTGATATTGTTCATGCCTTTTAAAGTTTCAGGAAATGAGTATACTAATCTTTAACTTACTCCTGTTAGAGGGATATCCGCATTTGACATTTGAATTTGGTATATTTACAGTTGCATTTAACTGAATAGTTTTCGACCCCATTGTGACGCAATTGTTTGATCTGATGGTCAACGTGAGGGTATTGACGACGGTTACAAATATTTACTCAGCAAACTGGAATGAAGAATCGAATAATGCACAAAAGTTTACGATGACTTGAAGTGAGTTGCATGCAGATATCCCAGAGAGTTTCCCTCAAGCATCCTGTCCTACATAAATCCACCGATGGAAGATTGCGAAAATCTGCACGGAGTACGTCTATCGCATTCAAACTCCCGAAATGAGAGTTCAGAGTCGTAGTCCGGAGTGATATTTTTTTGGAGCCGATGACGTGAGGAAATTTCGAAGAGGCCGGTGGCATTCACTTCGCAGTAGGGCATTCGTCCAATCGCAGGTTCGGAGAGCACGATACATATTCGGTGTGACATGGAGGAAAAAATAGCGAAAAAAAGAGACGATTACGGAAGATGGAGCATGCACCTCCGGAACGCGAACATAGGACCAAATGAGGAATTAAAATTATCATTACGTATTTTCAAAGGAAAAAAAATGAAACGAAAATATTCCGGGATCATTTGCGCCCTTTCTTAGGGTCATCAGGAATGGGAGAAGGGATTTCGTGGGTTGTTTGTTGAGACAGAGAGGTCGAGAGTAGGCGGGTGGTCAGGAGAGGTGGGGGGAGGGCGAGGGCAGGACAGTCGGTAAGGCTCTAGGTCACTGGCGGGGCGGTTATGATGATGGTATTGGGGTGGGCTTGGTGGTGTTCCAGCGGCAAGTAGTGGGGGAAAGCAGGCTCTCGAGGAGGGGAGTTGTATGGAGAGGGATGGTGGAAAAAGGTAGAGAGTAAAATGTGGAGTTGAGAGGAGGGGAGGGGGGAGAGTTGCTTCCAGGAGTTTGAGAGAAGACTTCGTTTCGAGAGGGGGAGGGATCGAGGCATAGGGAACGCACCGGGGGGTTTGGCAGGCGTGAATGGAGAGGAGAGAGGGACTGGTTGGGGTCGATACCTGATTGTCGTAGGAGGAGAAAGCTGGCGATGATATGAGTGCCTATCTTCCCATTGGAATCTTTTTTGTAGCTACCCCAACTTACTAACCCACTCGGTTAGGTGACGAGAGGAATGAATATTCTATTATCCATTTCCGTGAGCACGTGGGGCTACTCTTCCAAACTCCCTCTCTCCGGTTCCGACGTGAAATGAGTAATTAGAGGGTCGTGTCTCGGATGAAGAAGAAGAAAGTCCGTCTCCGTCCCGAAAGTCATACTCGAATGTAATAGAAAGCTCTTTTTGGCAGGTGATAGAAGTACTCTCCCGCCGTTTTTAACTGCGTCTTTGTTGTTTAGGAGACGCGGTATGCCTTACGCTTAGAGTTTAAAAAGCTATTCCTGAGTCTAAATCGATCTATTTTCATGAAGCTCCAAAAGAAACAATGCTGGCGTTATGAAGTCAATCTAAAACTAGTTTTCTGAGGTAATATAATGACATTTAGTATTTTGGTTGTAAATTAAGGAATTTTGTAGAAAAAGTGGGGATCGAGATGGTGCGGGGGCTAACGTACTGGCTTCCCACCATGAGGGCGCGGGTTCAAATCCCGGCGGTGTTGAATATTTTTCAGAGGTATCTCGATCCCTACTTGAGGTGCTTTGTGGAGGGCACTTTGAGTGAGTACGCCGTCCGTCGGATGGGACGTTAAACTGCGGACCCCTTGGCGCCTTTCGTAAAGAGTAGGCTAATGCCGACGCCGGGTGTCTCTCCACCCTTCATCCTTTCCTATCCATCCCCTATGGCGCAAATGACCTTAGCTGTCGGTCGCCTCCCCTCAAAACTACTACTACTACTGTAGAAAAAGTGTATTTTGCAGTTAGTATTTTGTAGTCTATCGGATGTTTTTTCATGTTACGTTCATGGTAATAGTTTCCATTGCATTTTATGCCATTATACTTAGATGTTAGTAACGGTATATTTCAAACATACAATATCTAACTGACTCTTACTGAATATACAAAATTAAGGAGCATGGGGATGAGAAAAATTGGCATGTAAAAATGCAAGTATATGCATTACTTTTTCTATTAAATATTATGAATAAATATTTCGTGACCTTTATTAGTTTGAGTTCTTAGCCACTCGCAGCATTTTTATCATATTTGTTGGATGATAACTAACTCCTATTATAATAGGTATTTAGGAATGCAAACGCAAGTTATTCTTACTTGGGCTGAGCTCCAACAGAGGTATCTACGTGCTGAATCGCATCAGACGCGGAAACGAATTTCCTTACTGATACTAATTCTATTTTCGCGAACTCGAAACAATCCAAAACAATGGTTTTCCTATACCCTCCGTTTCTTTTGCCACCGCTGCGCACTGGGGAAAGCAGGACGAGACAGCGTGTGAATGCAAAGTTTAGTACGCATCGCACGACGAATGGGGAATGGTCCCAAATCGCCCTTTTCCGTCGTATCCCTTATTATGCCTCGCTTGGGTGTTTTCACCCTCCCCTCGAAAGGAAAATTTCTGTGCATCTAGGAGAGAGGTGCATTAAAAATATCCAGAGACTCAAAGGCGGTCGATAGCAAAGGGAAAGGCTAGGGAAATTACTTTCGCGTCACGATTCCTCCGATTAATCGCTGCCCTAAGAATCTTCGCTACATGTACGATTTCTGCCCCGTTCTTCAAATATTAAAGTTTCAGAAAATATATCATGTCTTTATTTTTCACCTATCATGTAGGTTTGTATGTCTGAAAATATTGTGTGTTCTTACACGTGAAGTAAAATATAATAATTTATCATTAGAAAAATTTTCATTGTGAAACATGCGTTTTCAGAAATGTTTCGTGCAAACGACCTGCTCCGTATTTTTGCTAGAAATGCAAATACCGCGTGAATATGATAAACCATGAACTATTCATGTTATTGACCTGTTACAATAATTCTTACAAAGTATTATTTTTAGACTTTAATCTTTGTTTTTCATGCTCGAAAAGTGAAAAAGATATATGTGCCAATGTATGCCTGAAGGTATGCTTCAATTTTTCATTTATTCGAGCAAGATTGTCGGATTTCACCGAATCAGTAATAATGATTTGACAATGGCTGAATTAAAATGGTTTATTAAATCCGTACCGGTATATTTAAATAACATATATTTTAGAAATGTATAGTTAAATGGAAATATGAAAAATTGACCTAGAATGCTTTTTAATGGTTCCCAAGATATAAATTGTATTAATTTACTACAAGGATATTCCTTCGATTATTGCCATGGGAAAATGGTTCGGAGTTGATTCGAGATATTCCACGGAGTTTCAAGAAAAATTATCAGTTTGACATTTAAGAAATAAGTCTTTATGAATATCCGTTAGCGAGTGGCGATCCGTGTGGGAAACCATCGACGGAACTTGAACGGAAACCACGGTGGGAGTGAAACCTGGTACTCGGTGCGAGGACTATCCATGCAACAGGCTGAAACACTGAGAGCTTTTGGAAGATTGGTTGAACAGCAAACAGCAACTTACCACGAAGAACTTCATGGCTGGTTGTTTTGGGACGTCGGGGATGCTACGGAGAACTTGTGCCTTCACCGGCTTCTTGTGAGTTTATCCAGAAGTGGAGACGAGAGAAGTGATGCCTCAACTGGGCAAGGACCCCGGTATATAAAGGGAAGAGAGTGAGGGAGGTCGGCCGCGGGGGAGGAAGCGGGAGGGAGGATGAGTTTTTCGGTGGGGGAGAGAGGCTTTTGAGTTGGAGACGTTCGGAAAAGGGAAGAACGAGAATGATGGGGAAAGGAGATGAGGTGTGTTGGACGGGGGATTGAATGGGAGCGTTGGAGGGAAAGGGAATGGGGTTTCTGTGAGAGAAAGGGTGGTGGTGGCAAGGAAGACACAAGGAGGGAGAGTTTAAGGGAGAGAGACCCCTTCTTCACCTTCTTGCACTACTGCTGCCGGGGTCGGGGGAGAGAGGGAGTTTGGGGGTGGGGAATGGGATTGAAAAAGGTGGCGGGGGGTGTGGGGGTATAGAATGCTGAAAGTTGGGAGGGGAGGGAGATGTACGTTCTAGAGAGTATGTGTGTGGAGGGGTTGGGAAATGAGGATGATACGCGGCGCCGTGGGATGAGGGAGGGATCCCGCGGTGGTGGGCGATGGGAAAGGAGAGTGTCTGCTTTGGGGTGGTTGGAGGCGAGGTGGGCCGGCGGGAAGGAGGGAGGAGTGAAATGGAAAGTTCAGGAGGAGGATCCTGCCTTCACCGCTGACTCCATGACCCTCCGCCTTCTCCCCATCCCTCCTCATTCCCAACCCGCAACTCTCTCCCTGTCTCCGATCCCAACTCGTGGCTATCCCACCCCACGTCTCACCGGCGGCCGGTCTTCCCTTCCCCTCCCCCGCCACCCTCGTTGGGCCGCAGCGGTTGAGGAGACTTCAACGCTCGCAGCAGCATCGCACGCATCTCCTCTCACTCCCTCCTTTTTTTTCTATCTCAACCGAACCGCCGCCGGTACCGTAGGGATCGCAGGAGGATGGATAGGATCGAGTGGTATGATGTCGATCTCTCTCCTCTCCCTCGGTCGCTTCTATGGGGACCGTCGTCACAGCTCGGACGCAAAAAAAATTCGTCCCCCACCCGGAGTTACCGACCGACCGGATGCTTCATCCACATCCATGTGTCCAGTCTGAAGGTTTTACGTTTAATCCCGGGAGGGTGCGGAATACTCCTTGCGATGCTGTATATTTCCTTGGGGGGGTCTACCAGCGTTACCAATAGTAAGGGTTTTTGGTTCTTTGCTCGCTAAGTTTCCTCCAATCGATACTGAATTTTTGCAAATGAATTTCTTTGCGTTTTTGCTAGTGACAGAAAATCAAATTCATCATTGAAGCAGGTGATAAAGCCAAAATTAGGGCAAGCATACATTTTAATAAACTTTTTCCTAAATTCAGGGTTGATCCTGCTAAAATAATCTTATGGCTCGATTATAAAAAATATTTAATGAGGAGGAGACGGCCTCCTTCGCAAATAAAAGTGGTTGATGTTTATTATTACATTATTTTTCATATGTTGTTGAAAGCTCTTCCATTTTATTACGACAATCGTTCATTCTAAACTATCGGTGAATTTCTATATGATATACCCCGAGATTAAAGCATGTTAAATTGTTCCCATCAATAGGATATCAATTAAAGTATTGAATATCGAGGCTTATATGCTTATTAATAAGGTTACTTTAAAGATGAAGCACTTCAATTCTAAATCGTATCACTTATTCATCATAATGATATCGGAGTATGGATGGGGAATCCAACCCGTTTGAGCTACATCTATATATATTTTATTTTATTATCTTTCTGACTATTATAAAACACTGAAAGAATATTGTCAATGAATGAAACGGGAAAATATTGATATTTATTTTACTACTCCGATGGACATAGGACTCATTTATCAATAAAGAAAGTAGCATTTATTTGGTCTACATGGAAATTAGAGATTTTGAGTAGTTGTAATTTACAACCTCGTTGTGGCCGTATGCGTTTGAAATATCCCTTGAAATGGAAGCGTTCTTACTTTAGTCCCTGGTTTAGGAGAAGTTACTGTCGGAATCTTATTCGATTTTAAGGTGTTATCACTGAATTTAAGTCAAAGGCAGGGTTTATTTCTACTTTTGCTCTGATTTTGATTCTTTATGCGAAATAATCACCTTATGCAAAATGGACTGCGAAAACTTCCCCCATAATGTTGCCTTTGCAATGCAGGTGAAATCGTTTTTTCTTGGTGTAAATATGTACATGCAATCCTGAACGCTTTATGCGTCGATTGTTACATTATCTCAATCTGTAATGGATGAATTCAGTAATGACCATGACAAATCGATCTCCTTATCGGTTAATACGGTCATATGTCCAGAATAGTTGGCCAGCCGCTGAAGGTAACTTCTTCCAAAATTCTTTGTAATAAATATGATAAGATAAAAAAGAATAAATTTGTTTGTGTTTTCCCCGCTATGATGATTCAAATTGTGTTATTCGATAATATTGTAGTTTTTGAAACGTATTTCTAAGGCTATGAGAGATAATCTTTTTAATGTATACTTCAGAAATTGAAAGTTTGAAAGGATAACAGGTATCCTTTCATTTCAGTTATCATTAAGATCAAAATTTTTTTTGCTTTCTTGTTATGTCTTATAGGTGTATTCAAAGTTAAATATATAGTTAAGAAATAAAAGAAAGCATTGTTGAAAACTATCCTATTTATTCTACATTTTCAACGCATACATATAGTAATTCTAATTATTAATTTCTCTGAAGTCATATCTTTTTTTAAACATAACTAATAATGCAATGTTTTTTTAAAATTGAAATGAAGGAATTACCCATATATTTGGATATACGTTACTTTAATTTACTAAACGCTTTTCACTTTTATTGACTGATCCCTTCAATTTTGCTAATCATCTTGTCACCATGCTCTGGGACTTGAAGAATATGCCAGTGTCTATTTCACTAATATTTCGTAATAATCTTCAAGAACTGTCATTATATAGTTACACCTCTAGATTATAAAAATACAAACCGTATTTGGTTGCTAAATCATGGTCTATTAAGTCTCTTCATGATCTAATAATCAGCTTTATTGACAGATTTATAGAACCCCCATTCTCACCTCGCCTCTCTCCACGGCCTTCCGAACAATATTTATTTTATGTGATGTATTAGAAAACTCTCCTCTCTGCCCTTTGATTGAGAGGTCCGGAAACCCGTTCTGGTCCAAATTTGTTTGCGATGGGTCAACGAAAGTGAAATAAAAAACTTGTTAATGTTTCCTATTTGATTTCAAATCTGCGAAAGCATATTTATGGAAATATCTCAGGAGATTCGTTCCCAGATTGAAACGCAAAATTGGAGGGAAAACAGAGCCTGCTAATTTTTTCCTACTTAAAGGTTCGAAATCTCATTTGAATTCAGGGAATAGTGATACCTTTTGTTATCTCATTGCTAGCGTTAAACTTTCTCTAGATCATGTTCTTTGCCTGCTAAGAGACAAAAGGTTAGTGGTAATTACTTTTCACACGTTCAGAAAAAAATTCGAAATGTACGAGTAAAATTTTAATTAAATTAATTATGATAAATTAAATAGCATAATTAACCGTGGCAAAAGGAAGGGTTTTCATATTCAACAGATAGTATGAAATATATTTTATTGGTTAATAAAAAAAATCCTATATAAACGGTGGATTAGAGATTTAAATTGTTAATAATCTAATACAACTCCATGTGATTCTGATCTTTCAGACCGTAAATACTAGAGAAATGAGGGCGTCTTGGGAAATTCAGTGTCTCCTCGTATTATTAAATTCCTCTACCATCGAATTCGCCATTTTTACTGCGGATAACTGCGTGTTTTCCACTCTCTAAGGGTACATATTTTCGATCGATATATTCAAAGGCAGAAGCATTTGGCTGTTTTTTGATTTGGATCCTTATTATTACTAACATAAAATACAAGCATAGTGTCTGGAATATATGATGCGTGAGGAACGCATTGAACATTTGTGCTGTTCAATTACGGCTATAAAATACTTATCCAGATAAATTCTATAGGTTATTAGTGGAAATTTATTACTCATGAGTTTTAAGGGGCGCAATAAAAGACATTATGTTATAGGTAAAATAGGTCTCATTAAATGTTAATATAGGTCAGTTTAAATTATGTTTTAGACTAAATGCCATATTTCTTGGTTACGTTCCAAGTACTCCAGTCTAAATGTATAATTTAAATTATATTCAAACTAGCTTTCAACTTATGGTTCCTTCGAAGAAGTCATGATCCTGATGATACATGTTCTATCTTTTTGTTAACACATGCGCATATCAGTAATATCATAATAAAATTTCCTTGTGCCACGATTAAGCATTCAACAAATTTCTCCTTCCTTTAATATACGAGTGTTTAACTTTTATACCACTTGCGAATGTTATTAGTTCCCAGTGAATTAACTAAGAAAATATTTTTGACTAAAAATAGTATTTTAGTAAGAATCAAAAATGTTTCTTATTTTCTCATCCTTTCCGAAATGTTTCTTTTTTGTAACAGCATACCCGCTATGATGTAGACTTACTGTGTATTTCATTCCATCAAAATGGTAGTTTTCATTGATTTTTATTTCCTCAAACTCAGTTTATATTTTTGTAAATTTTCTGCCAGTAGAATTGACAGCCAAATCGGAAAAATCAGAAGAGACGAATGAAATGACTTAAGTTAATTACGACCCTTTGCGAATGTATGATTTAAACTCTCCCATAATGAGTAAACATTTTAGTTTTGGCATATTTGATTTAAACGTAATTGTGTTAAATCCCTTACTAGCCTTTTCAGTGAGGAGAAGTTTCTTTGAAGATAATAGAACCGTTTAAGCCGTATTTGGATTGGCATTACTCATTTGCACTGTGCAGTTAAATTTTTGCCATCTATGTGGGACCGTTTAGTCCAAGGTTGACAGAAAAGTCTGCATTTTATTAGTTACCAAAACGGTTTCATGCCATGAGGTGGCCCCAATTTTTTATACACAAGTATTTGTACCTTTCCTTAAATTATGGACTCTATAGTTTTTATTTCATTGAGCTTTCAAACGAGAGTCGTCACTTATCGCTAAATAAATCCGGTTAGAGTATATAAAAATGCAAACAAATCCGACGTTCTAGTGAGATTTTGTCCCTTTGCCGAAACGAAAAACCGAAAATGATAATACTGATAATCTAGGCGTAATGAATTACGAGCAAATCTACAACAAAGAGTATACCGTAGATAAATTTTGTGCTGGTGAAAATTTTTGTTCTTCCACAATTCCAATGCAAGCAAACGTTACAAAGGAACATATTAAGCCAGCAACTACGTGGTATAAATAGTTTGTATGGCATAGTACTTATGTGGATGGGTAGAGAGCTCTTCTCTCAGAAATATTAATACGAAGGTCCTCAGAGAGAGGCTTTTTGATGATTCTGCAGTTTAAACATTGGAATTCTTTACACTAATCTATTGCAAGATATGAAGCAAACACACTGAAACCGCTAAGGTCACGAGTAACAATCGCTGGACATTATAAATCCGTTCCTGAAGAAAGCTGTAATTTTTCATTTGTGAGCCAAAATTTTGAATAGGCGTTGATAATGCTTTTGTGAAAAGTCGATTCCGAGAAGTTTCCTCGCGGAATGAATTCAAGTTTGTTCGAAATTGTTATCATTGAAGAGAAAGCGTGAAAATAAAACTATGCCGTTCAGATTCGGGAATGCTAAGTCGTCAGAAATTGCGGGTTAGTTTTGAACAACTGGAAGAGATTTCAAATTAATCCGTGCCAATTTGGCTCTGTTAATGGAAGTCGGGAATATATTTCACGCTTACATTTTACAGAATAAAATTGGAAATTCTGTAAAGGAGGATGAAAATAATTTATTTTTCTCACCTTTCTCCCCAACGTCCATGTGAGAGAGGTGAAATATTGCAATCAGAAATCAAGAAAGTTCACATATTTCTGAAAGGGAGGAGTGAAAAAACAACTCCGGATGCTTCATTTGTCTTAGGTGACCTGCCTTTCAATGTCTTTTTTCAATATACTTACCTTCAGCATATATTAAATTTAATTATATTTCCATTTATGTTGCTTGTCTCGTGACGTAAAACACAATGAAACGAAGAATACTTTGAAATCAATCATAGAATTTCAGAAATATACGCAGCGCAGTCTAGAGCTCATTGAAATTTAGTAGCATTACGCCAACACATAATTTTAGTGATAATTGAAACACGAGTGAGACGAGTGTTTTGTATGCTCTATTATCGCGTGGTACAAAATTTTAGACGTCCTAAATTGAATTGGGAAAGTCGGTAACTTTTATGACTACTTTGGTACTGCTTTTATTAGTGTTTTATCCCTAAAATATTTAAATTAATCTTCATAAATATTACCAAGCAGACACTTACATGGTGTCACGTTTTACATTTTATTTATTTATATAAATACGCGGCAGTTGGGATTAAAATTGAAGGACACAACAAATTCCAGTGGCTTTTATTTCTATGAAGTGTAATGAAGAGGAACTATTGTTCCTGTACCTTAATAATGTATTCGCCAGCATATATGTTATACCATATTAGAATAAAAAATATTTTTAACTCCCAAATTTTACTCCCCTTATAATGAAATAATATCTCAATGTACAGGATATCCTTATTCCTGCATGTATCCACGAAAATTCACCGTTTGGTCTTTCCTTCGTATCGTCAACACTTCAGCGCAGGTTGTTCCAGTCGTTACCACTGTTACCACTCATGTGTTACAACCTGCTAAGGTGTGTAATAATATTCGGCAGGTTAGTTATAACAAAACCAATATGCTATGCTCCAATATTTATTCATAGTGTGCACTCTCTCATGTAGAACAAACAAAACATTTGATGCAAGCGAAAGATACAGTTCCTTTCAAATGAGTATCGTTCCCTACCCATCATATGGTCTGAGTATTCGACCGTTTCAGCTTCTATCTATGGATTTCACTGATAATTTACCGAGTAATAACTAAGAAGGTCGCTAATTTAGGCTTTTTTATCATCATCATTAATATTTCAATCTTTAGATTAGTGTGCTCCACCCATGCGTTCTACTCAATTCAGTATTGATCCCCTCGTTCCCAGATAAGTTTCTTTTTTACACCCTTCTTTTAAAATTTCCTCTTTACTTTTCTCTTGGTCTTTCTCGTGGACCTTCCCTTCATTTATCCTCTCTTTAATGTGTCTTACATGTCCTTGGGCTTCAAGTTGTGTCCATGTCCGTCTAGTTCTTCTTTGTCGTAGAGTTCTATATATATATATATATATATATATATATATATATATATATATATATATATATATATATATATATATATATATACCTTTTCTCTTTTGCTCTTCTATATAATTTCCAGAGTAACCAGTTTTTAATATAATTTCGTTTTCTTGTAAATTCTATCCTTGAAATTATGGAAATATATTTCGCCAATTTCTCATTTATTTCCTAATCTCTTTGCTCATGTTTCTTAGGTTTATTTTGGGCTTATTTATCCTAATTTAACACAGATTTCAGATGTTAAAAATGAAAACTGACAGGAGACTACAATGAAAAGTACGATTTATATGCTCGTATCAAAATGAGGTCTTTTTCGATTTAACATTAGTGTTTGACGAATTCCAAGACAATGCGCAAGATGCTGTTGTTGTTGTTGGATTGTTGCATTAACAGTAGTAGTATTTAGGGGAGGTGACAGACAGCTGAGGTCATTTGCGCCATAGGGGATGGACAGGAAAGGATGAAGGGTGGAGAGAATCCCGGCGTCGGCATTAGCCTACTCTTTGCGAAAGGCACCCAGGTGTCCGCAGCTTAACGTCCCATCCGACGGACGGCGTACTCACTCATAGTGCCCTCCACAAAGCACTTCAAATAGGGATCGAGATACCTCTGAAAAATATTCAACACTTGTTGTATTAACGTTTAATTTACTTTCTTCAAATACTGTTAAATTTTAAGTTTTTGTTGAGACTCTTCTAGTACCACCGTTAGCTAAACCTTGAAATTTGATTATGTATATTTTTAAGGCAAGTGATTGGAAATATGGAAACTGTTTAGCTGAAGTAGGTCCTGCGTTTATTAATAAAATAAATACTCCTATGGCCGTAATAAGTTAGCAACACTCGTCCCTCAATGAAAACAAAATGTATTGTGAAGGTTTGTGGGAAAAGAAATTCCACAAAAATGACCAACCACAACCCCTCAACCAAAACACCCTTCTGCAGTAGTTGGCGGGAATGTTACTTCCTCGCCATTGACCAACTACAGACCCAAACACTCAAACCCAATTGGGATTATTAACAGAGTTCAAGGGACTCCGTTGAGGCTACCTCGCTTTATGAACAGATAGATATACATACACTATCCGTGGCAGATTAATTCCGCGTCAGGGAAAAACACAGAGCTGACACTAATAGCACTTTAAATTAAAAGCACTAATAAAAACAATCACCCACACATTCAGAAAGGAAGGACATCACTACTGAGAAAATATTACTTGAATTGAGCGAAGTTAGCAAAAACAGGGAAAGACGAGGAGAGAAATGATCCCAATTGGGTTTGAGTGCTTGGGTCTGTAGTTGGTCACTGGTGAGGAATTAACATTCCTGCCAATTAGTGCAGAAGGGTGTTCTGGTTAAAGAGGTTGTGGTTGGTCACTGTCGTGGAATTTCTTTTCCCACAAACCTGCACAACAAATTTTGTTTTAATTGTGGGACGAGAGTTGCTAAGTTGTTACGGCAATAGGTGTTTTTATTTATTGCTTTACGAGGCCGTAGAGCTCAATTTCTTTTATACTACGTTTATATTTATGAGAATTTTACAGAAATGCTGGGTATATTTGGAGTGTTGTGGTAATATTTTTGTTTCAGTGATAACGAGAATTGAAATTATTCACGTTTAACACGCATTACGACAATGAAGTTTCATACCATACAGTCTAAATTGTATAAATTAACTTCTTTATCTGAAATCCTTACTACGTAACCCAAAGCATTAGAATGGAAAAATTGTCTTGCCAAAAGAAACCAGGTTGTTCACTTATTTAATCAGCATAATCATAAACTTACCTCTGATTTGAAATCAGCCAAAATTTGCTTCTGGCGTTTATTGAAATCTCAAATTGCTTCGGGCATTTAATCCGGAAATTTCTTTCATCAACGTAAAGGTATAATACTTTGTATTAATGATTGAGCAAGTAGGATCTTCCTCAAAGATTTTTGAAATTAGTATCATATAATTAGAGAGAGAATGGATCAGCCATTCTATTTCAGCTTAGATGAGCAATAAGGGGTCAACCATGTAAGATGATTGTCCGAATTCAATGCCAGTGGTAATATTTATCACAGTTCATTAGTAAAAACTTATCACTCTCAAAAAGACTTCCAAAAACGATAGGATTCACTGAAAAGCCCATCCAAAGAAACTGGTTTTACAATCTCTTCGTCGAAGTTGGAAACTTTTGAGAAAGTTTCTACTCTCTTCGTGGTAGTCTCACACTTCATAGATAGAAAATTAGCATTATTTCGTCCCAAATTGTGGTCAAGTTGACTAAATTGTTCCTCGAGAAGCAAAAAATTAAGCCGATAGAAATAATTCCAAATCTCTACACTGTCGCCTATTTTGAAAAGATAACACTGAATCTGGGAAAATGCCCTCATCAAAAATTAAGTTTTCCTTTTCATCAAGTAGTACGGTCCTAAAATTTTGAAACAATTTTTCTCTCATTTCCATACATTTCCACTCATGATGGGCTTTCAACACGTGTTGGTCAATTTGCTATTATTTCCTGAGACAGCAAGACCTTTTCCCTGGAATAATCAGTTCAAGCAAACGCGGTCAGGCGCACCACCAGCCATCGTCTTTTGTGAGCTTAACCATGGTGGAGATTAAATAACATTTCCCTTCTCGTGGTATAGTTTTCCCTCACGGAGCAAGGACCTTCGACCTCAAGAACAAGGTGAAGGCAGTCAGTCATCCCGAAGGCCGCTCGCTCTCATCCGTATTCTGCTACACTCGCTCTTTGTCTCTTTTTAACAGTTGAAGCCATAGTTTAAAAACTGTTTCTATTTTCGTTTTCACTTTTGCTAA
The DNA here is from genome assembly GCF_022747635.1 of Hetaerina americana. Classification (NCBI taxonomy): domain Eukaryota; kingdom Metazoa; phylum Arthropoda; class Insecta; order Odonata; family Calopterygidae; genus Hetaerina; species Hetaerina americana. The sequence continues at coordinate 9,453,860 of NW_027286514.1, read as the reverse complement.
AGCCCATAATTTACAGGAATTAGAGGTGAAACATTTCGCAATTACCACTATATTCACCGTGCTACCATTATCGCTATACTAATATCGTCAATCATGTTGATGAATGTATAAATTTTGACTTTTTTATTTAATGTTTTTGGGGATTATTTCCGACAGCGTTTTAAATAAAAATTTAATTTCAATCTGATGCCACTGAGTTAAAATATATTAAAAAATTATAATTAAAATGGCCGTGTTTTCAGTTAATCGTTATAATTATTCGCAAAGCCCTTAAACTTTCGAGCATAGCTCAAATTATCCATATTCAAAGGGCGATGTTTAAAATGGAGTAAGTGGAGCTTGTCATTCGCTGTTGAAGGCTGAATCATCCCATTTAACCCTCTCGTAGGCGGACGCTATTCCCCTGGAAAACTTCCTCTTCATCAATGAATAGGTCACATCAATGGAGTTCTCTCTGATTCGCTCCATTTTATTTATAGCGACTCGTCCAACATCCATAGCGCCCTGTAGACAATGAATGAGTTGACGACTAAAACAATGCAAGAATCAAAGATACAACCAATACAAGACCCTACCCAGGGGCGATCCCGAGAGAGGATCATTGAAATCGTGCGCCGGAAAGTACTAAATCTGTTGACAATCCATATGACTTCTTCCTGACAGCTACACTCAACCTTAGGCATAGCCGCTCATATACCCCGGCAATGGTGCACTGGGCCGGAATCTAACTTTTTTCTCCCAAGGGAATCTTCATAGGCCACCATCATTTTGAATGGTTGGAAGAGCAGCCTAAATATTTGGAATCGGTACCTTTTACAAGATAAGAGTGACACTAGATATCGGGACTAGATCACAACTATCGCCTAGGGTGCAATCTTAGCGCGATAGAAGTTCGCAAAATATGGAAATGTTCTAGTTCAGAGAGTATCCTCTGGTGGAGCGTTCAATTGTGACCGAGCTTCCATGAATTTCTTCATTGCCCCATAAATTACAATGCTAGATCATCGAAAATTAGGAGAGTTAATGGTAGGACGGAAAGACCAGTGAAATAAAGTTGAATGCTTCGGAAAACTGATTACGGGTTCACAGCTATGACAGATGAGAATTACAAAAATCAATTTTGTCGCCACTCGCCGAAAAAACTCCACTTTCATCGGAATGACCATCTCAAAAATCTTTTGTCTCCCTAAGCCTAACGTTTTATGCCATAGACCTAATGGGTTTTTCCATAGTTAAGTCCAAATCAAAGAGAGCTGAATAGTTGAATCCCTGCAGCCGTCCGCGACTTTTCTGGGAATATAGCGCCATATCCCATTTACGATGAGAATTACAGTGCGTTTGCTGCGGATTAATGTGCAATGTTTTTTACGGAACCAACCCTTATCTAAGAGAGAAAATGGTGTAGGTATGTGCAAGGTAAAAACTTGAAACGGGGCCTGCAACGTTCGCCTTTGGCACGGGAAGTTACTGAAGGCGTGTTTGGTATGAGTCAGCTTCCCTGGCTGCACTTCATTTGAATGCGGATGATAGCGTATCCGTTTCTCGTTGCAAGAAAGATATTCGCGAGAATCACCACGAGTGTATGAGTAGATTTGTTGGAAACCTTATGTCCTCAAGTAAAACATCGGTTTATTTTATGTTAAACTTATTTGAAAGATTTTTTGCTTAAAAACACCGAAATAACCTTCAGTGCTTAAACAAACACCTGTTTCCTGATCCTCATTGGATAAGCAGCTGTAAAGTTATAAATTCATTACCTATGGTATAGAGTAATGCAAATTTAACTTCATAAATGTTATTCTTGTGCTGGTTGCATTAACGGAAAACAAGGTGTTCCGCTCATCAATTAGTTAAACAGTTAAATTAAACCAGGTGCATTCCTTCCGGGAGATATAGACGGTTTTATGATGATGAACGTGAATGAATAAGTATAACGCCCAACTTTATACGGAAGAACTTTCAATTTTATCGAATTATTAATTAAATTGGAAAATTCCTTTGACATTGATTTAGTAGATACGAAAGATGGTCTGAAGATGCCTCCAAAAATAAAGTTTCAAGAGAAGTAATTAAGTCTAAAAAATGTTAGAGGATTTATTGAAGGATAATGATCATTTTATTGCAAATTTTAGTAGTGGAAATACATTTACAACCGCCGTGGAACAAAACAGCTGAACAAACTTGATAATTTTACCTGAACTGATCGATATTCAGGGAAAAAAGAAGGGATCACAGGTCGAAATTTATAATAGTATGAGATACGAAACAAGTATCTTAGACAGAATAGAACTTTTCAAGTTATATGATAGGGTTGTAAGACTCTCTCAAATATCAGGGCGCATAAATATTAGGTTTCCAAAATATTTGGTTCGAAAACCCACAAAGGAAACTCCGTATATTTTGGTGCCATATATCAGAGGGGAAGAAACTCGCGAAAAGTTAAGCCAACATTAGACAGGCATTTAATCTTCTCGCTTACAATACCTTCCCTCCACTCGGCATAAACTGCCAAGAGCTGCTTTCTATCTGGCCAAGCGCGAGCCAAACCGCCTTCAGACAGCCACCTTCCTCGACTTCTTACGTTAGCTCTTTCACTCCGGGCCACCTTCAAAATTTTACCGCCATCCTCCTTACCTCTTTTTTATTCCCGTTTATCCACCGCAATCCTCTACCCCGCCTCTTAACCCCCTTATTTCTATCGCCTACCCATCCCACTATCCCACACTTGGCACCTTTCTACTTTCAGATGCCTCACGGATTCACCCTACTCCCATAAAAAATACCGCTCCAATGAAACGCTCTGCTAGTTCATATGCTAATCGCTTCCTAAGCAAGCAATTATATTTATCACCACATGCTACCTCCTTGTTTAATCCTCGAAACAGCCTTCAGCACTTAAAATGTTTCCTTTAATCAAATCACCTATCTTAGAACAAATCGATGTGAAGCGCCATAACTTAACTCGGTGAAACCACGTTAAGACGGTCCTGGCGCATATTTAAAGTATTTAGAATTTTGAAAAATTGATAAAATTAACGGTAAACAATTAAATTCGGAAAAGTTTTGCTCATAGAACTATTTAAGACATATGCGAATTTGATATTTAATTTTAGAATACCTACGCAAAACTCGGATTTTGATGACTGTATTGTATGTCACCTAATATCGCTTGAAAAATATTTTACCGTAAAGTATTTCTTTTATTTATCTGAAATACATGTTCTCAATTATAGTAATTTTCCCAGTAGTTTTTCTAGCAAATATATACAAAATATATGTATATATATATGTTTATAGTATATATATATATATATATATATATATATATATATATATATATATATATATTATAAACGCGGATTTTGATGGCACAGAGAGGGCTGAAAAAATATCATTCTTTAACATTTATGTTGTACGGAATATTTCCATAGATATTGGAGTGTTATCTTACACTACCCTTTCAGTCAAATTTCCAGCAACTTTAATTCTTAATTTTTTTAATCTGGGGAAAGAAAAATAATTATATTTCGTGTCCACAGTAACATTATGAAAATACTTCACTATGTTTCCAAGTAGTGAGAATTTAATAATCCCTTAACGCGCACACTAAAAATGTGTAGATAATATCAATGGCGATTATATTGCTCATATTCAAATTTGCCAAGGGAGACTAATTCAAGCCTACCATTATCTAACACGACATGACTCTGACCTAGTAAGGATTTTCTAATATATTTCAATTTTTTCTCAAATGAAAAATCTTATTTGGCCATTTTGGAGTTTAATGATTTTCTTCAGTGTCTTACTAAGTAATTTATCTGCTGTTTTTTTATCATTTTCTAAGCCAAGACAGTTTTTATAACTTTTTTGCCCCTCTGGACTAAGTTCCTCGGAAATTCTGGGAATAATGTGAGGAAATGAAATTTTAATCGAGGGATACATTACTGTCCTCCTCTGCCTGGCACAATTATATCAGTTTGCCAGGGGCTTTCCGAATTGTAGAAATACAATTACCTACCGGGTAAAAAGATGGAAAAAAATCATCAAATTATCGCCAACATATTCCTTATTGCTGTAATAGTATGCATCGGCGAACTACATCTCGGGCAATGACCAGCCTTTGAGAACATTTCCTTGAGTTCAAAACCGCAACACACGAAGATTGATCTCGCCGCATCGTGACCGGAGTGAAAAAGACTTGATTTTCTTTCTCTTTGAATGTGTGGCCTCGCCACGTCTTCATTCCTGGGCATTCTTCTCATGAGTCCCTATCATTTAAGAAAAGAAAGGAAGTAGTCAATAAAGAGAGAGTAAACGAAATCTTTGGGGAGTAATTTAATGTTAGTTGAATAGATAATCTAAGTATATAACTCAGAGAAAATAGGATATATTTTCAGGCGTCAATTAAAAGTTAAAAATGGGGCAGGACGACCCATCTTATTGATACATGCGTGTAAGTACATAATAAGTAGTTTGTATCGGATAACGGTTGAGGTGAGAAGGAAGATTAAATAATAACTGTGCTAGTGTAATTATTTAACACCTATCCTCGATCAACTCCCTTCATTTAGTTAACATAAGGATTTGGACTTGCAAATAATCGAATTTATAATGACCTCCAACAGAAGTCAACACTGCATTTCTGTTAATTAAGATACTTCATCCCAGAAATACCTAAGCTATATTTTCCATTTTAGCACTGTAAGGCATTTTAACAAGCAATAGAGAAAGCTTACTCGATGTCAGAAATAAATGTTTTATAAGCAAATTGAAGTGAGTAAAATTACTGGTCCAATTGTGGACTGGCTAGCAGTTCTATGGGTTAATTTTAAATTGCTGTCACAGTGAACGAAATAACAATCGCATTATCTGATAGTTGACGAGAGAGATCGTTGTTTGAGATTAAATACAGCTTAGTTGAATAAACTAGCAAAAGTTATTTCGAGGTACTTGGTATTATAAATTTAAGGAAAGGACTGAATTAAAAAACAGGGATGAAAAAATTATTAACAACAAGAATGGATGAACTTGTTAATCTAATGCCAGACAGTAAGTCGCAAACCTCTATACTGAGATTTAAGGTGTTGGATAAGAAGAGGGGAACAGAACTGCAGGCAGTTCTGCCCCTCTCTACTTTGAGGAAGGTGGCTGCGACCACCGAAAATTCGAAACTTAGTGAGTCTTTTTTTTGTGTGTTTCTATGTTTTTGTCTGTGTCCACTAGTGCTAAATTGTATACATTAAATATATATATATATATATATATATATATATATATATATATATATATATATATATAGACAACGCGCTTTCTGAAGTTGGGAGCCTAAGGAACTCCGCTACACATTAAAAGGTTCATCTACGTGTTTTACAACGTACCTCAGTCACAAAAAGTAGTTCCACGCAGCTACGCCTGATACTCGAAACTATCAGCTGGAGAATGTGGCCTCCATTTTTTCCTTTCACCCCATTGGGAATGTTTCGTGTGTTTAGAATTTAGTTTTCCACGTTTAATATTTACATCCAACGATAAGTGCATTTTTAAATACCAATCGAAGATATCTCGACGCCTTCCATTTTACCTATTCAATTTAAATTGTTTTTTTTAATGCAAAGAATGGAGCGTGAATTTGAAGAAGAGGAACGCGGTGATCTCCCGTTGTGTTCCACATCGCAGTACTGGGGCCGATTCTATGAACTTCTCTCTCTTCACGAGTTGCGTTTGTTGGTTCCAACCGTCTTGATCTGCGCCATCAATGCCTTCTTTCAGAACACCAGACTCTGATCAGTGGTCAAGTGTAATTTGTTCGTCGTACCCATTTTTCTTCTTGGCATATTTCTGAATTAACGAGTAATGAACTTTTCAAAAGGTGTAAAAGTTTTGGGGCTTCCGAGATTTGAATCGGGGACACGCAACTTCACAGTCGGACGTGTTAAATCTTTGAGTTCGATAGAGATAGAATGTGAATGGTCTTCTTCTTTTCTTCTTAGTAAAGCACCAACTTTTCTTTGAGTGAAAAGTCCGTTATGTCGCCAGAGCTGTATCCATAAAACTGCTGGCAGTCTTGAGCAGCCAGCTGGTGTGCCGCACAGAGAAAAAATGCGAAGGCCACCCCACCACACATACACACGACGTCCAGGCCACTGCACCAAAACGCTTAATGGTAAATAGGGTTATTCATTACCGCTGGCATTAAACTTTAAAATTCCAAGGATATAAAATTTGGGAAGAAAGCGGGTAGCGGAAAACGATCTAGAGGAGAATTAAAGGAAATAACATGTCACTTGTTCGCAAAGAAGTGGTGCTGTTGGCGCTGTACGTGAGAGGTAAAAGATTGATAGACGGTGGAGCACCCGGGAGGCATCCAAATACGACTCGGTATCACGAACGAGAGACTTGAGGAGTCCCCGGGGATTCTTAGGGAAAACGGAGGCGAAGAAAGTGCGACGCTCGCGAGAGAGAGAGTGTAATTACCTCTGAACCATCATGTCCATAATCTAAAATGCAGATTCTATTATTGCCAGGGTTAAACTTCCGAAATTGCATTGCCGATGCCGGAATTTGCTGAGCCTGCCGAGGCACTCTATTGACACTTCTCTGTAATATCATTAATATACTCGTATAATGCTATCCTCTGTCCTCAGAACCCGTCTCATTCCAATGACTTGTACCATCGTTCAAATGAAACTGGAATGAACTCAAAATAAATTAAGGAGTCGGACGTAACTCATAATTTGTTCGCCTTTTTCTACCGTTTCTCTAATTTACATATTCCATCGACTTCTTCAGTGCGATCATTCGTCATTCACACATAATATAATGCGATTCAAAATAGTAAATCAAGATTTTTCATATGAAAATGTGCCAGTATAAGTGAAAGTGGTGTATTATTTCGAAAAGAGATAGAACTGACCCTTAATACAATAATTGAAATCATAGATATTTTCATGTTCATCAAATGAAGAACACAATTTATATTTCCACTGTTCTTTATTGTGTTCATATACATTGTGTTCTTCATTTAATGAACATAAACTTCCTCAAAGTTGAGACAATAACAATTGAATATTTTCATGCACTCACATGAAGAGAGTGGAACTGTTTTTATCAATGGATATGAGATTTAAATGCTAGTACGCATACTGGAGACATCCATTCCGACATAGTAGCACTAATCCAAATATCCCGAAGAATACTGCATACTTTTAATAAATTATTTTTTTAGAGATTCGGTTCTCGTCTCCTCATATCTCTCCTGATTCAATTGATTCAAGCATGTATCCCCAGAGGCGATTAAACTTTTTTTTGCATGCCGCATTCCAACGAATTACTTTTTTCCAGAAATTGAGCTTCTTATCCTATCCTCGCTCGCCCTTTCTCCCCTCAAGGTCTATTTTTAGCCCCGGAAAGTAAACCATCCGCTACTGATAGTTGGGGGGGGAAGGGTAAGGAGTAAAAGGGGAGCCCACGCAATGCAATCCTTCGAACGGATCTCTGCTCATTTAAATAACACACTCTCTTCCCATTTTAGAAGAACAAAGAACGGATCTGAGTCAGTCAGTTGGTCGGTCGGTTGACCGCTGGAGCGTCCCTCCTTATTTTCTTAAATAAAAATAAAACTTCCGTGTCTCTCGCTAGCTCTCCTTTTAGCGGTTAGAGGAGAAATTTCGACACGTTGCCCAAAGAGATGCCCTGAGATTGTTTTTGGTATACGGAGTATGGAGAGGGCCGGAAGCTCTGGATTCGGCGGGGAGGAGATTCTCGGGAGGAAGGCGGAGGAGGAGGCGGCGGGTGGGGTGCGGGAAGCCAAACGAAACAGAATGTGCTGGAAAAGGGTTGGCCGCGGACTGTTAAAGAGCGAGCTAGACGGTTTGGGTCTATCAGGCGGGGGAGGCGTAAGGGGTGGCCGAGTGGGGGACGGAGATGGGAGAAGAAACGGTTTAAATGAGTCTGAAATTATTTCGTTTCTTTTTTCCAGAGCGAGTGCGTGACGCCATATTTTTTTCACAACTTCCCTTCCTCCGGAGATGGGCATCCAGTGATTACACGGGAGAGTTCGGGAACAGAAATCAGGGAAGGGGGTCAGAGGCGAGAGGGAAAACTGCATGGCACCACCCCTCAGAAATGCGCTCCCCTCCTTCGCTCCTTGGCACACCTCTCTCTTCTCTCTCTCTATCTCTCGCCTTCACTCCCTTCCTTTCTCTCCCCTCGGCATCCTCCTCCCCTTCGGAACGGGGTCCCGCCGCCGCTGATGCCGCCCCGCTAAGCATTTCTCGAGCTACAACTCACGAGACTGTTTTTATAAAGAGGACTGCTTGTAGTGTCCCGTCGGAATGTGCGTGCATCCGAGTGTTCTAAGGTGTTTTACGTGCGAGTTCACCCCTTTCTCCTCCGCTGCTCTTCCCCACGTTATTCCCCGGTCTCCGTTCATCTAAAATTACCGGTGACTTCGCCGTCAAACTGGGCGGTATAAAGCTGTAAATATAATCGCAAGGGAAATATGGAAGGGGGACATATTTTCTAAACCTTAGAATTTCCTTAAAATGGCGTAATAGCATATTTTCCTTGACGTGCTGCCCAAAACCTGCCAAGTATTGTTTAAAACTCCAGATTCGTCGATGACCGGGAGGCGATGCAAGTGACAGACAACAATGAACAACGTGGTGCATTTGTCACATTGATCCCCAATCAACTTTCCTCGGATAAGGATCAACATAAAGTTTCGGAGCGTATGAATGAAAAATTGAATCAAAGTGCAATAAAATAATTTTACTGGATATATCGTAAGTGATCTTTTTCCGTCATTCCTATCCCCTCGATTCTTCAGATGAAAGTACGCCGATTAATTGCATCACCAAGTACAGGGAATTAGCGCTAGAAGCACGAGCGGACGGAGAATGCGTGCCTTTCCATTTTATAGGGGGCATCGAGTGTTCGTTCATACGGCCTTCGGTTCCCAAAGGTATTGAGTGATTTACGTAGTCGTGTAAATCAAGGAGTTTTCTCTTTGTTCACGGGAAAGAAAAAGCTTCCGGTTACATCAAAGTGGTGTCCATTTCAAGGGTTTTCGTCACGATGTGCATGCCCCAATATGAGTAGTTGGTATATTGTTTGTTACAAATTGGTTTACTGTAGTGGTGTTTATATTAATTTTGTTTTTTTAATGTTTTTATCGTTCCCGACTACCTCCTTAAGTAAAAATTAGGAGTATATGAAGCAGTTGGAAAGACATTTCACCCCTAGTTAAGGACAATCTGTGCGCCTGAGTGTCCCCCCCAAGAATCACATAATACAATTGGAATACTTTTCCTTTGCTTGAGTTCATATTTGAGAGTATGTCACCTGCATGCATGTTTAGAATATTTTGAAAACATAAGGAAGAAGGCAAAATAAGTAGGATTATTTTGATTTGGGGGGAAATATGGTGAAATTTGTCATCACCAAGTATTATCAAAGGCATTATATTTTCTTCAGCAATCTCTTATTATTGATCAATTATGTTCTAAGAAATTGATTGGTTGATTTTAAGAAATTATTGATTATCGAAATAGATTTTTGGAAAAAAAATGTCAATTTTTCTTGGTGAGTTGATGGTTAGCTACTTGATTTTCAGATCAACTTTTCCTTAATTTCTCTTGGTTAATACAGTGATTGAATAATTTTCCAATTGATTTCGTTGCACATATATAAGCTACTTTCCTTTAAAGAATACTTTCATAAAGAAGGCATATTGATCAATCTTCAGGTGATGCTTCCTCAAAGAATATTAACCCTCGGGTAGACTTTAATGTTTTCGTAATCTTCATTCCACCATGTTTGCTAACCTTTTTCTGGTAAGCCTCTGAAAAGACCCCTTTTCAGGAAAAGTTCACTTTTCTGTATTCATAAACCCAATACCATTTCAATTTCCCCATCATCACATTCATACCCCTCAAATTGAGAAGCTCGCTCCATCGTATTTCTATTTTATGAGCTCATATTTCCCCGGCTTCGTTTGACTACGCAAAACGGCGAGCGAGAAGCATGGGCACATGTATCCATTTGGATAAAATTACTCGGCTCAAAGGAATGGCCATTTCTTCCTCTTTTCTCCAACCCGATGGACCCCTCTGCTTGCGGCCACGCGAGAATAAGTAGGCAAATAAAAAGTGACAGTAGACAGTGTTCTTCGGGCGCACAACTAGTCAACCACGATCCCACTGCGTCGCAACAGAATTTCACCGCGACATCGCCGCTAATCGATGGTCTGCTCGTCGTGGGTGTTTACGGAACGCGTTGGGAAACGGAGTGGTAAGGAAAAGTGTGAGTGAGAGAGAAATTTCTTCAAGGCCGTCGTTGTGAAGACGCGATGCCTGGTTGTTTGAAGGAAGGTGGGGGGGGGTGGAATGAGAGAGGAGGAGGAGGCAGGACGTTGGATGGAGAGAGGATCGTTTGATCGGAGACGTACGGAAGCGAACAATTGACGAGCGGCATTCCTCAAGGGGAAGACGAAAGTCTCTTCCTTCGCTTCCTGGCCCGAGAGGGGAAATCAGGAGGAAGGGGGGAAGATTTAATGGAAAACTTAAGGAGAAGGAAGGGAGTGAAGAAGTGGGAGAGAGTTTTTGAGGAAAGCTGAAAGAACATTTTTCATAACGGTTCTTTCACGTGTCTTCCCCATTGCATCTGCCCTTCTGTTCAAGTCTCTCTTCGATGGTCCAATGCCAAACTCTTGCTAATGACTGAAAGATACATGTCCGCAAGTTGGAAGAACGTTATATCAGGTCTCGTTCCTATTTGATGACTTCGTATTCCTCTAATTCCGTCGACCCATATGTTTCCTAAAGTTATGAAGATTGTCTATTCATAGGCGAGACGACCACATATTAAAGAATCGCTAGGCAACGGTGAAATGGAGATGTATTCTATTAGGCCACTAAAAAGTATCTTTGTAAAATTTCTTTATGATTATGACCAGTCTGATGTCAGAGGAAGATTTGAAAACTAAGTATTACTTTTGGTGCTCGGCATTGAAATGAAGTAAACGTTTGGAAAAATGTTAACTCTTTGTTCAAATTCTTTCCTAAAATAGTAGGTCACGTGGATAAAGACAAAACTTTTCTATTTTAACAAGTTCCACTGAGGCAACGAAAGTATTTCAGCGAGTTCAACTATGAAGAGAAAATTCTGTTACCACTTTATTTCATACACTCATTCAAAATGATTATGCCGCTGGTTAATGCTGATTTTTAAGTGACTCTACCCATAAAATGTCGACGACAAGCTTACTTATGCTTGATAGTGCCTTTATATGCAACACTTAACACTTCTACTTCATTCCAATGAGCCAGCTACTTTCCCATCCCGGCGGTTGACTTTTTGGTTTCATTCGTAGCGATATTCACTTAGAGGTGAGCCGTAATTTCCATTTAAGTAGCGTTTTTCCATAAATTTAAAGTATATGAAATCCATAGGGACATATTTGTTCAAAGCACTCACCGTCTTTTAATCTCAGCTTGAATAATGGCAGAAACATCCAAGATATCTTATTTCAAGAATCTACGAGAAGATTTCGAATCGCCAACCAGGCAGAATAGGGAGAATGAAATTGAGAATATATTCTTAACATACCGCATTGGTTATTCTCTTCAAATTACTCCTGATGAATAAATTTCCGCTTCACCTGCGTTTAATAATTTCGCAGAATTGATGATATCCAAAATATGATTTAATCTCTTCATGCCGCTGATTTAAAGTTCGCGTGCGTATCTGATTTAACAATCCTTAGCGGGGAATTGCTTTTGATTTCAACAATCATTGCACTTGCGAATGGGACCTCGGTGTATGGGCAAAAAGAAATTCAGTTAAGGTGGGTTTCCAAGGACCACAAATTGTTAAAGACAGATGTCTAATGTCAAATTCGATGCCACCATCGAAGTCACCGAAAATGAGTTTCCTAATTTTAGGGGATAGTAATGACTACTGAAAACCTATGTAATCTTGGTTATTCAATTCTTATTTTGATAGCTTAACATCTAAACAACTGCATCAGCCTGTGAAAATTCGTATCATCGTCATCAACGGTGAATCTGCCCTCATGACAATTTTCATCTGAACTGTTCTCCCCATGCTGTCCGTTTCTCTGCTCTTTCCTTTCAATCCAATTTATCTCTATCATTAGACCCGTCATCAAATTTTACCTTCTTCTTCTTTCTCTCCTTTCCTTCTCAATCATTTCATGGATTTTTCTCTTCTGCTGGGAGTCCTTTGTTGAATTTTGGTCAACCCTATTTCCATTCCTTATTCTAATATTTTTTACATAACCTCTCCTTAAATGTATTCTCACCAGAAATACTTACTTCACTGTTAACTTTTTCAACCATTAACATTTTCTCATAATACGCCATGCCCAAATTTCAGAGTTTACCAAAAATTCTTCTCATTCTTCCATCGTCTTATGCCTTTAATCCGGTAATTACACTGCCCCTAATGAGGAATGTATGATACTTTCCTCACATGTATATTAATTATTTTAGCAGTCAGTATTTTTTTTGTTAGCCAAGCTGTCTTCCCTTGTTCAATACTGCTTTATGCCTCTTCCTTGAAACTTCCATTCTGTGTGATATCTTCTCAAAATTATTCAAAGGAGGGTACTATTGTTAATATTTCCGCTCTCACTAAGTTATCCATAATTACTATTTTTATTCTTCATTCAAGATGATTTTTTGTTAAAGTCAACAAAGGGTTAATAAAACCAATAGTTTTGTTAATAAAATAGTGAAGTTAATAAAATAGTGAAGGTAATAAAATAGTAAAGTTGATGAAAATAGTGAAGTTTCTAATTCTTTCCAATAAAACGCAATAGTAACTAAATAATCTGAAGCAATTTTCACTAAATCATGTATCGGCACAGTCCTGCACAGGGTCATAGAGTTAAAAAACACTCTCAGGTTATTGACAAAAGACTTTATTTCATAGAGTTTTATAATACTGTAGAGAGCTCTCATACTATACGTTGTATGTAGAGAGCATTTAAAATGCATCATCGTATAACTCTCTTGATATCCTCATTCTAAAGAATAACCGCAAGGGACGATCTAACAAATTTCCAAAACCTGCTTCATTTGCAATTTTAGTCGTGAGGGGCCCAGACCACACTAAAATCTCTGCCTTCACCCAAGGCAGTTGAACCGGTGGGATGCTAGGTAAACGTATTTTTTCGGATAGCAGCCGTCATTCAGAACGATTGCCATACTGGTTTACGCTAACTGGCCCAGTGAGAAAAGTCAGAATTTTTGACAGCTGTCTTGAAATTAAGAGAGTACAAATGAGATCTAAATCAAGATGAAATTCCTCTCGTGGCTATCCCACGCCTATTAGTGCTAATTAATTTGAGGCGTGATATTTATCGTAGGGGAGATGAGGAACACAAACGTTGTGGCAAGAATTGGAAAGGTAGATTAATGAGAAGAGTTTGAAGAGAAAAATGATGTTTGTTTGTTTTCTGTTAGAAGGTCCTAGCCCTTTGAATTTTATTTTAATTTAGTTAACAGAAAGGTATTACAGCTTCATTAAATTCTGCTGTAATGGTTCATAAGGTAATACGATTATCCTACCACACTTATGACGGAAGTTCAATTATTAAGGCTTTTATAATTAATTTGTAATCTTATCTTTCTCCGACTGATAGTGCGTTAAATGTGAATAATATAAGATGAAACGTTAATTTTTTGGATAACTCGCGGCGTAATAGTTTATTTTGTGTTTCTATTCAATTTTCATCGCAACAGATTTATTGTATGAAAAAAATGTTGCGTAGATTCGTCGGTTGACGAATGAAGTAATAAAGTAAGAATTCATGAATTCGTCAAACGAAGGGGATCCTCGTGGGAACAATTTTAGCCTTGACCCAGCACGACGTATAACAACAAAGGAAGAGGATATTTCAACATGTCACCAAAACTTTTTATCGAGAAATTTAGTTTTATTCAGCTCTATACTAGCTCGAACTGTTTAACCTTTTCGCTTTGATAAACAAGACATATTTTTGACATGGGATTTCGCGGGAGTAAAAATATTTTTGTGAAAATGGGAACTAAGCTAAACCTTAATACTGATTTAACCCCACTGCAATCAATTTTTAGGGCCCTAACTTTCAAATTACTTCATTTAAAAATTTATTTTATTGAATTTAATTTAACTTTACGGACTAGTCATCTCAAGTGCTCGTATGTAACCCCAAGTCCCCTTAGACACCCACAACTTTGCGTTTACTCCACAAGTCTTAGATGTGTAGGAGATACAGACGTACGACGGACTATGGGAAGTAAACATATTGTATCATTGCAACAGTTAAATGAGACAAAGGGTAACGCCAAGCATTCAGAGGGTAGGTTTTTGGAATTTCATGCCCGATTTGTCAGTTTTGCTGTACATTACTCTCATATAAGTAGTAATAGATTCAGGGGAGGCTACACACAGTTTAGGTCATTTGCGCTATTAAGGATGAATGGGAAAGGAGGAAGGTTGGAGAGAAATCCGCGGTCATTAACCTACTCTTAACGAAAGACGCCATAGGGTCCGTAGTTTAACGTCCCATCTGACGGACGGCGTACTCACTTAAAGTGATCCCAACAAAGCAACTCAAGTAAGGATTGGAATGCCACTGGAAAAAATCTGCCTTCCCCAGGAGTCAGACCCGGGTCATCTGGATGAGAAGCCAGTACTCTAGCCAACGCATCGTCTCGATCCCCCATTCCCCCTCTCCTCCGCATTCAACATGCCTACCACTTCCTCATTTCTTTTCCTTACAGTCCATTTTACCTTTTTCATCCTTTCCCACACCCACATTTCAAAAGCCTCCAAGTTATGCCTCTCATGTTGCTTCAACGAGTATGTTTTCGCGCAGTATACAACCACGCTCCATATCAAGGTTTTCACAAGTCTTCCCATAACCTCCTTATTCAACGTACCTGTTATAAGTTCCATCACTGCGAAAGCTTCTTTGCCTAATGTAATTCTTCTTCTTACGCTCTTACTACTTGACCATCTTTGTTCAAAATACTGCCAATATAGGTAAGCTCTTCTACGTGCTCTAGTTTTCGCCCACCTATTTTTACGTCGTTTAACTTAGACCTCTTCTTTCTCGAAAGCCTCATACTATTTGCTTTTTCACATTGATCCCGTGTCGAATGACCTCAGCGATGATTTTAACCCATAGGCTGTCTGGCTAATTGAATATTGATTATCCGCAAACCTAACTTATTTCATGAATTCATTCGTTAATTGAATATATTTTGAAATTTACGAAACATTTATCATTCACATTCTTTTTCTCATTAAAATTTCAGTATATATATATATACATATATATATCACTATAATAACATTACTATATATATCAGTATGTAAAATATCACTACATATAAGTTGATGCATACTGAAGCTACCACCCTATAAAATAGTGTAGATTTTTTCTCGCTAAAAGAATTCTGTCTCTGAAAGAAAACTGTTAGTACACTAGCCTAATACATACTGTTTAAAAATTTTATAATGGGTGAGTGCAATAAAAAAAAAATATATATATATATATACATATATTTTATTATAAGGTAATCTACCGGTTAAGGTAGTTCTTTGGATGGACCCAACTACCAAACAAATATATATATATATATATATATATATATATATATATATATATATATATATATGTATATGTGTGTGTGTGTGTACAAAGCTCTAACTTCCAGGGAAATATTGCGTGCCCAAATTACCTACACTTTTTAGTTTCTGATATCATACGACTTTAATCTGGAAAAATCAAATGTTTAAGTCAGTTCCGTCGATCCAAGCGATATCATAATGCAAAGAAGCCATTTATGTCTAATTTTTTATGCCTACTTCTTGCTTTTTTATGACAACTTTCGCCGAGTCTCGAAAAATATTTTATCAGAGAGAAAATCTTATCTGTGTCTTATCTTTTAAATATCTTCGATATCATTTTGAACTGTTGCTTTTTATAAACCTAGGGACAGAGGGTAATTAGTTTTTGTGGTAGGGAATTAATTAATATGCATCACAAGTTTTATGCTTAATAAAAAATATAATTGAAATTCGATATCACGAAATCGAATTTTTCTGTTGCAACTTTTTTTCATCACGAGCAAGAAACCTTATTTTCAGTAATAGTGACGGCTTGTTGTAAAGGTACGTATTACAGAGATGGTTCAGAGTACAGAATAACTACATCGAGAGTTACATCTTAATAGCTCTCCAGACATCTAGCCATAGAGTCATTCACTTGAACGAATTCAAATTCACTTCGTCGAGACCTATTGGCTATGCATCATACAATATTATGTGATACAACGAAGTTTTTTATTACATCTATTGACCAAGCTAGTTTGAAATTAGTTGAGCGAATATTGAGGCAAAAAAGTTGTGTCATCAGAATAGTGTTCCCAAAATCTTCTGCTTGTTATTTTAGACCAGGGATCCAACACGAAATAAGCGCACATGAAGGCTTGCCTTCCCCGAAAGGGAACGCCATAAGGGGTTGGTAAAAGAGATAAAAAAACGTGAGAGGCACACCTTCTCCTGTTGAGGAAAACAGTCAACTCTGACTTAAGAGTTACTTCATTTGTTCCATCGGGCACCTCGTGTGTTGAAATCCACAGTATGTCAAACTCAGACCTGTTAAATCCTGAGACTTCGATCAATATTTTTTTTGAAAGCAGTTTCGCATCTCCTCTCTCCTGATAGGACATTGCAACCTCTGAAATTTGTGCCATTTATTTGAGTCGTGTTTTCCTCAAAAAGTGTTACGCGGAGAGGAATCACGATTTCATTACACTTGAAGTCTCGGTGACTGGGTGGATTGAGCTCACGCGTTTTTATTGGAGGTTTCCGGGTTCAAATCTGTCCGGTGCATTAGGTTTGAGGAAGTCAGCAAATTACGTGGTTATAAGAGCGACCGGGATGGAAAGCTTCAATAGAGGGAAAGGAATCTTACCCATCTACTATGCATCGGTACATAAGTACTCTCGGCAAAACCTTGCAACATGTCCTCCGATTATGCAAAATTGAGCTAAAATTTCTTATTCCTAGGTCATTTTTTAAATGAATAAGAAATTCTCCATTGATTTTTATGGTGTTTAATCAATTTCTCTTTCATTTCCTTAGGTCTTTGACGATTTTACTGACCAAAAGTCAATCGAGAGTCCCTTTGAATAACCAAAAATAACCCAAATTCAAAAAAACTCGTTTTTATGAATCAATATTCTAAAATAGATCTTAGAGACTGGAGTGAATTACTGCACCCAAAGATTCACTATAAAAAAATTGGACATTAGGTGCATATCAATTTGACCAATACAGTGCCAGAATAATTGTAAATAAAATTACGCTTTTATTTAAAATTTACGCAGAAAGTGTTTCCATCCTTTGGAAGTTATATACTATGTTTTTTTCCATTGCTATTATTTTACTTAATTTTTGTCCACGTGAACTTTAATTTTTGTTTTAATTTGACTGTATTGATAAGAAATGAGCTCTTACGGCTAGTAATATTGAATGAATGTAAAACTCCAATAGCCGTAAATATTTGTCCGTAAACAGTTAAACTGTTTACGGCTATTGGAGTTTTACATTCATTCAATATTAATTTGACTGGTTTTAACAATAATTGCAAAAATTATGTTCTTCATTAATAGCATTTTTCTCTATTATTTTACTTTAATTGTGAAGAAAGACATCATATTGATTGTGAAGAAAGATGTATCTAATTTATTTGCAGAAATTCAATCATAAATAACATTTGCGTCATATATTTTTACTTGTAGAATTTGGACGGTCTGATGACTGTCGGCCTTCCTCTTCCTTTATCTTTAAATGCCACATTGACAGTGACTCTGGGTGGGGATTATGACAAGTGATGTAAGAAACTCAACCGCTGAACAATGGGTGTGATATTATTACTCCGTCGCAACACAGTCCTTTCTCCAGCATCTGCCCGTAATCCTCGATTGGGTTTTGTTCTTTACCTACTGCGTTCTGAATGGTGTTCATGAAATCTGGCATATCTGCCGGCGTCTTTCAAATGAATTTAATAGCAGCTATCAGCGAAGTGTTGGGGTAGTGAAAAAGATGGTGAAAATCTGCCAGAGTAAAAAATATGCCTTGCAAAAAAAGTTGTTCGCGATGGTGTCTTTATGATGCATCAGTCTGCTGATCGTCTTTCCGGGAGACTTTCGATTTCTTCTTTCCTCAAAGACCTCTCATTAGCTCTCCCGAACCACTGTAAAAGCTGTGCTGTATGAAACCGAACCGTGGCTGTATGAAACCGAAGCTCATCCCTGTTTAACGTTCCATAAATAATTTTACTGCCCATGATTTCAAAGGCCTTGCACCTTTACGACCTGGGTAAAAAAATCCAGAAATGACCGCAATAGCAGATTGTGCGAACTCAAGACGTTTAGACTAGTTCTCATAGAAATGAATGTATGAGAGTTAAACGCTTTCATTCATCACTTCTTCGGGGCTGAGCGTTAACCAGGGGAAGCAGATCGTGAAGGAACAGTTATTATTCTCGTCACAAAGTACAGTTGGACCCTATAATGAAGTATTTATTGACCTTTACGTATCTCCAGGTATGATCCAGCCTATTGAATGCCGATCTTAGATGCTGATTTTGGATTTATGTAAACATACAATATGTATATTTATTTTCTGTGCAGTTTTTATAATGTTTTTTTTTATGAAAATATATGGACTAAGATTTAAGATTTCTTTATTTGAAAGAAAGCTCAGACGACCTCAGCACTCCATAAGGCATAATGAATTTTTGGCCTTGTCTTCGAACAGAGATTCTATGTATATGACGGACCTGAATGTGTCGTAATCGAGTAGTATAAAACTTTAACCAATTTTTCAATGTTCATAACACGATGATGACATAACATGATTATGAACTTCATAACATCCAGTAAACGAGTAAGCAAGAATTCACTTGAACTTATTTTCTTCCATGCAAATATTTTTATCCAATTCTAGTAATCCAATCTTCCGACGTATAATCAACAAGCTCCCGAACGTGAATGATTTTAATTATTTCCTTGTCTTCCTCATCGATTTCATGCGTGCTCCAGAATGGCTCATTTTAATATTTTTCCTTTGAGCGTATGCTTCTAGTTGTTTTAGCAGCTTCTTTTAATTCTAGCAGCATGCTTTAAGAAAGTCTTAGCGTTCGGTCATTGTTTTTCTACGTAGTTATCAC
Source organism: Hetaerina americana (assembly GCF_022747635.1). Taxonomy (NCBI): domain Eukaryota; kingdom Metazoa; phylum Arthropoda; class Insecta; order Odonata; family Calopterygidae; genus Hetaerina; species Hetaerina americana. Next base: position 9,434,608 of record NW_027286514.1, on the reverse strand, counting down.
TCGTATTATATTTTTCTCCTGAATATTCTGATGCTGGATAGTCTTCTGTCTTGCTGCTCCGACGATATGATTTACCTATTTATTATCAAACTTTTCCTTTCGAACGAGAGAAAGTGCTCTCCTTTTTATGCAGTGACTAGTTCATTGTACTCGTCTCGGCGGAAGTAAGCAATGCCATTTCACCTTGGCCCGGTGGACGAATGTTCTTTCTTACCCACATCCGCTCCGCCCCGTGCCCGAACGAGACCGAACTTTTCTCGGGTCAGAAGGAAATCTTTCGAATCTATAAAGCCGCAGGTTCATTTCCTAATAGCAAAGTACGTACGTCACGATCGCCATGGACGTACGTGAAGCCAGTAGCTACAAGAGTTAGTCACCACTGATCACGGACACCACGAAATAAGAAAATAATAGCATTGCATGTTTTATGTGCGAACAGAGTTTAAATAGCAAACTTACAGAATCGCACAATTAAGCCCAAAAACCAGAGCAAACTTTGGTAAGAAAAACGCACATAACATAGATCATTAGGTATGTACACTATTAGAAAAAAGAACAGAGGTTTCATGTCTAAGAAGACTTAGCTATTCTAAGTTATAACATTATGTTAAAATGCAAATAAATATGTAGTATTTGCTTAAGATTCATGAAACTAACAAACAGGTCAGTATGACTGCAAAGATTACGCAATTTTACGGATAAATGGCAAGTTAAAATTTTGATTTTTTTTTCTGAATGAGATTATGAAAACATGAGTTGCTGTTTGATGTTCTTTTGCTAGATCTAAGATAGCAGAATAAAGATATGACTGGATTCAATGTCTCCATGCTATAAACGAATAATAGGGCACTTAAGCGACGGGTGGCCAGGAGTATGAGGTTAAGAATGGATAGAATCAGATGATAATCAACTGGAAGGTAATTACATTCATAAGAAACTAACCTGAGGAATCTTAGCTGAACGATCTTAATAGCATTTATATGCACATCATTAAATGGAGAGCAGAAGAATAAAGCGAACCGTAAAATATTAACGAACATAATTAAATGTTTTATTTACGTACATGTTCCTGAAAGATTCGCTTTTAATATTTGTATGTTCCTATATTTAAGATGACTAGGTGAATGTCATCTAAGAAGCTCTTCGGACTCCCTTACTCTACTTTCAGGGCATAGGTTAGGTAGCCTCGATGGATCTTGAGGGCATGTTATATGTTTCAAGATAAAATCGTTCCCTCCTCGGGGAACGATTGCCAGGTTGCCGTTGCCTTTCTTTAAAAAGTTTCCCCGTTTACATTCACTCTCTAACCCCACAATAAATATCTTAGATCTAGCAATTTGCTTGCGCGCCACCTTCAGAATTCACCTTTTCGTGGGACATACCGTTTAATTCCAATCGTCACATAATTTTCGTTCTTCGATAATGCTTGTAAAGTTGTTGGTGGCAGGCAAAGCGCTGGGATTAACGGACGACTATTAATAACGATGCCGTTGATTGCTGACTCAATGGTGCAATCGGTGATGTGGCACAGGATGAGCCTTCCTTTCCTGTAATATCCTCCCCCAAATAACGCAATCGGGAAAACGTTCGGTCTTACAGTATTTTGTTTTCTCGTGTCCACCCATTAAAATCCCGCCCACATGCGAGACTCCTTTTGAAAAATCATCGTGCGATTCCTCCCTGTCTCGTCACCTTTGGGGGATTGTATTCCCTTTCACCCTTCTCGGCCGATGACAAGCCTATTAAATGCTCTGCCCACCATAACTCCGTTCGACGGACAACCAAGCTGGCTTATCTCTCGATTCCTCCTTCCCTGCACCCGGCAACCCATCGAGGATAGAAGGGCGGAGGGAGCGTTCGTATATCGCCTGCGTAGTTAAACCTATTTAAGAATGGGAGACTTGGAGGTGGCGTCGAGATCGGTGAATATATAAATCTCTCCCCTTTCCTCCCTCCTTAAGTGGGTGGACGGGAGCTAGCTGACGTTCTGACTCACCTGACGGCGGTGAGCCGTAGAGATTCGTGCCTCCGCTAATGCATTCACCCTGTCCACTCGAGCTCGACCGAGATTCTAGTGAGCTCGGGCGTCTGCCTTAATTTTTCCTATCTCCCGTTAAGGTCAGTTGTCCATTTTGACCCTACATGTCTGTCCCTAATCCCGTTTCGGATAGCCCTGCCTCCCCCAATGGTTGTGATTTTCTATCATCAGTTTTTCCTGATCGGCAAGGAAGGCACGAAACTAATGCATCAACTTCTGCGTGGACTTCGTAAATTATTGGCGAACTGGTGGGGTTTAGTGATTTCTTGAATTGAGAAAGAGACATTTTTTTAATGTTTGCCACATTCAAATATTACTAGATGATTAATTACATTGTATTTTAAAATGATTGGTTTAAAAAAATTGAAATTACTAGTATATATATACTAGTAATTTGACTAGTATATTACTAGTAATATACTATATATATATAGTATATATATATAATATATATATATATTTATACATACATATAAATCTCCATTAGTTTAGAAAATTACACTTACACAAACTAAAAATTAGATATATCCGTAGAGAAGCTTTCTTAGACGGCAATTAGGCATGCGATATGTAAACGCTATTTTCCTTTTCATTATATGGAATCTGATTTATATTTCGCCGCCATAAATTGAATATAATAAGAACACCAAAAGGGATTGTAAATTTACAATTTACCTTTCACCTATGAAAGCTTTGACTTTCTAAAGGTATAGTTTGGGCAACGAGAAAAGGTCAGGGTGTCCTAATGAGTCTAAAAAGGGAAATTTTGAAGCACCTAATCTTAGTTATTCTGATGGATGTCAGAATATTATTTTCATTTGAGAACATGAAAAACACGCTACAGCGTTTAGTTCATATTGACCAACATGTCACGTTCATTAATGCGTTGGATAACAATGAAATGTTTTACCCACAATCAAGATACATGAAATATTAACCCTTCGTGCTATTTTAGTTGTAGAAACATGTTCCGGCGGCCGTTAGTAAATGATACTATGCTAAAAGGATGTAACATGACCTCCGCTGAACGTTGCCTATTTATGTCCGCAGGCGTATCGCATTAAGAGAGGCGTTTCTAAATCTAGAACAGGTATTAAAAGCAAAGGTTTTACACCATCAGATTGGCGTTTCTATTTTAAATTAATATTGGAGAAAGTACAATACCTTGTACCTACAATTCCTGGACCCCTCACTTCTATGTTCCTATCTACTTAAACGGAACTAGCACGTCTTCATTTTCAAGGTGCCCTAGTTCTTTACGACACTTTCGCGCAATACTTTTTTTCCTCTTTTCTCTTCTTTCTTATCCTATTATTCTTCGATTTTTACTTATTTTGCCGTCAGACACGGCTTCCTGTACCAGTCTTTATTACTTCTATAATACCTACTTATTATTTCGACCACCTTAAAAATTTCAGGAACTTTTATTTCTATATTTTAAATGGATACAGTCAATGAGTAATTATTATATGATAATACGCACAACACGACCTAGTGGTAAAAGTATGAGCAAAACAGATTCCTAACTTCAGGTTTACATTCTTTCGCTAAAGTCATTCGCATTGTGAAGTTTTAGGGCATTGGTAGACATGAGGAGTGGTTGCAGAGAGTCTTATTTTATGCTCTCATTAATTTGGGAAATGAATTTGAAGTTGAAATAAGGCCGCAATGGTAGGTATTCAATTTTTTGAAGGAGAACGGGATACCGCTACTGCCAGGAACTGCGCATAGAATGCATTATCTATACGAAATCCGAGCCTTGGCTACCTTCGTTTCAACTCGTGGAATACACATTTTGTCCTCTGTCTTACACGTTTACCTCTTGAGGGATTATTATTTTCAACTATCGTTGTCTTTTTGTTTTCATAAAAGTATTGCTATAAAAATATATTTAGAAAATTATTGCAGAAAACTTTCGCGCTATCAAAAAATCAAGTCAAAATGTTGGAGGGATGAGAGTTCATAGATTTAGAGTTATGCAAATTGAGATCAAAATTAATTTACTCGAAAAACACTAAGCATTTGATAAAAAGCGAGTAATTATTGTAAATGTTATCTTGATATCGGACCTAAGTTTTCGCTCTTAATGCAACAATTTCAGAGTGTAAAAATCATTCAACTTTTACAAGTTACTGTTGCGGCATCTCTCGCAGTTTCTTAAAAATTTGTCTAAAAATTTTTATTAAACGAGGTGAATCTATCATCTTCGAAAATTATGCATCTAGTAGTCTATTTGTTTAATAGATTAAACAGAGGATTGTCATTGTTGAACAACTACGCTTAGAGATATTATGAACAAAAGTTTAGTAATCGTAAAGTACTAGGTGTGACTAAGCTCATACCTTTTGTTACCTAAATCATTTTAATATTTTATGACTAATCTACCATTGCTTTACCCAAAAAAGAATTTTACGATTTCATGCCATATGGTAAATATGTTGAAGGAGGGTGTTAAAAAAGCCACGCGAAAGTCTTTACGTTTCCTTTTTTCCATTAAATAAATGAAGAAATGCAACTGCTGAGCTTCTGCGCGTAGAAGTATAGCAAAAGTTGGTTATAATGATAATGGAAGGAGAAATTCCACCTATATTGTCTCGTCCTCATGAATTTTCGCGATAATTATATTCGAATCAAAGTGTCCTTGCATTCGCCTATGCTGCTAGCAAAAGAGCACATAGAATTCGTCTTTGTTTCGATGAATTGCTAGTTAACCTCGGAATCATCTTTCATTTTTACTCTAGAAGAATTTGACGTATGATTATCCTCTTTGAAAATAGGAGAATACAATTTTTATGCTCAGAACATTTAGCAGCTAGCCTAAATTTAACGAGAAAAGCTAGATCTACCAGGTACTTCTGTGGTAATTTATTAAGTTTGAATGACCAAGAAAAAAGCTCCAGTAACTGCAAGCAATTTTCAATCTACCTTTACTCCAACCACGTATGCATATGTTTCTGCTGAACTAGTTGTAAATATTTTTTTCATTGAAATTTAATCTTTTTTAATTTTAAGACAAAAATTTGATCTCTCCGACGAGGAACTTTCAGTACAGACTTAAGTCCGGATTTCAAATTATATTGCGGAATTATGATCCATTTAAATTTTTGTTTTTCTTGAAAAGCGCGCAATAATCAAATGTGGACTATTGAGAATTGAGAAATTATTTACTTTTTTCGTGAGATCTGAGTGACTCCATCGAATTTGATGGATAAGGTAATTAATATACGGTAGTGCAAATAGCCACACCTACTTCTTTGAAGTCAAAATGTACCATATAGATCAGTATCATCAGTATCCAACGACATTAGTATCCCAGCCATAACATACAGTTCTTGCATGCCTTACCTATTTATAAGTTACTATGAAGCGGGAGGTGATCCATGAAATACTATATGTGGTACCCTATTTAGCAAAATTTGTGGTTCCTCAACAAATATTTTTCTTAGAGACTATTCAGAGTGACTTCGTTTTGACAGATAATTTTATAGGACAGGATCGTACAAATTGAGCTATATATTAAAAATAAGGCATACGCCGTGACCTAAAAATCCCTGAAATACAAGATGTACTGATATACTCGTATTCGATGTTTTTGGCTTAACTTTGAGGAAATACATTATAACTGAATTAAAAAAACAATCTGCCTTTCCATAAATTTTTTAATTAGGTACGACTAGTTTCAACGCAACGGAGTCATCCTCAGGCACAAAATTACTGTCTACTTGACGCCAATAACGCCGCAGCCGATGCGTTGAAACTAGTTTTACCTAATAAAAAATTTATTGGAAAGATACGTACATTGTTTTTTTACTCCAGTAAAGATGCCCTGATACCCTAATTACATAAACTAACTACCCCTATTTAATGAGCTATTAATATCCTCCACTGCAAACCAAAACACCTCAAAGGCTCCCTGTAGATATCAAAAGATTGTAGGCATGAGGATACCACCAGTGGGTTTGGACCCACTGACTTGTCTTCCGCTATTCCAAGAGCATGTTACATTGATATTACATCTTGAAGTTACAAAACAAGTCTGAAGATTTTGTAAAATTATCATCCAATGAGAGCATTACATGATCTTAATACAAATTAGAAAGTAATTAGTGAAGATTTTTCAATGATGGTGAAGAATTATAAGCATTATGATGAATTTAAGGGATGCGATTATAAACGTTCACCTTAATCCGATCAGTCTGATTCTGTTGTAATTTCTGACCTGCCCATCCCTTCGAAATTTAAAGCACTTTGAAGTAAGACGAATGCAATTAATGCCTCAGGATACCATTGTTCTCTCCCTCGCCTCCTGTCGACTGCATCACGTGGGCAAGCAGCACGCGGGCGGTCTCGTAAACGCTCTCCGCTCCGCAGCGACTCGGCACAATAAGGACGAGAGGGCATTTACGAGCAGACTCGTTATGCTCAGCCGAGGACCTCTCGAAAGATGGGCCCGATACATGCAACGCCGCACACGGACCAATTGTTTCACTCTCGGTTTCCTAGCCGCTTGGAAATGGACCCCTCACATGATCCACGGAGCTGATATTTTTTTTCCTAGGAAGAGACTGGAGGCCATAAGTCAAGGCAGACAGAAAGCGGGGGAGGAGGGAAATACTTCTTCCGAAGTTTTTCTCTTCACGCCAGCCCCCCACCCTCCCCTAAAGCAGAAAGACCATTCATCCCCCTCTCCCCTCGGGGTGTCTGACCATTCTCTCCCCTTCCCCCTGCCCTCCTCCCCTAACTTCCCCACCCCCCCTGGTTTCCACCGCACTTTCTTCCGTGGCTTCTTCTTCCCTCCCCACCTAACCCTCCACCCTCGTCTCCCGCCCTCCCTGCCCGCCCGCAGCCATCACCGGGAGATTACCCAGTGACCTACCGCCAGCTCGGAGTGAGAATCGGCTTCCTCCGCGGCGTTCGATCCCATCGTCCCCCTTTCCCCGAAGGAGAGGGGTGACCTATCTCCCACTCCCTCCGTCTCGCCGTCCTTTCTCCCTCACTCAATTTCTTGGGTCGCGCAGGGCATCTACTCGGCTCGAAAACTCCCCCACTTACCACCGACTGCATATCCTTTCGTCTGCAGTGGATTAAGAGAGTGAGAGGGTATTCCCAGAGACGATCCCCTTGCCTCTTCGCGAGCGCAAAGGCGACAGCTTCCGTCAGGTTCATTTTTCCTGTCGCGCGCTACGGTCAGAAAGTCCTTTATCCTATGTTGTAATGTAGGCATGTGCTCGGCGACAGAGTCGAAACCTCTAGGTAACCAGGTTTAATCACCTAGCACAGTAAACCACAGTCATTGGAATGGTGGTTGGTTTCGTAACTGTTCGGAGGGCTCAACTCTTACTCGTGGGCCCAAGGGCGCGTGATAAAAATCGCGTACTTACTCAGGTTTGGGGGACCAGTTTCTTTTCCTGCCCCGTCCTCTCTTGGTCGCCAGATTTGGTAGTCGGAAAATCACGATTTTATTGAGGGTGTGCAAACACGTCAGCAGTATTTGAACTCTGGATCCGTATTCGGCAACTTAATGCTCGACCTATCAGTCTTCCATGTCACTCACGATCACAACGTTGATCAATAAGAAAAATTTTGCTGCCTATACTTTCGAGTATTCCATGGCATGCGTGTTTATTCATTATAATGTAGAAGTTCAAAGTATTCCGTTTTCATAGCATAGCTCTTTTAAAAAATGAGCTAAAGTGCGGTTTTTGATGCGTTTGTTAATTATACAAGGTGCGGCAACATAACTGAACAAACTTGCATTGAAGAAAGGAAGTTACGTTGTCACACCCTGTATTTATAACGCATTATTGTGTCACGCGATAATATGTTATATAAGTGAAAAGTACAGTTTTTATAGTCCCTAAGCATTTGCCAAATTAAGCGGTACAATTATACTCTTTGATAAAGAATACGGTGAAGGAAGAGTCTTGGATATATCTTATGGACTTGAATAATTGTCAAGATTGCCTTGACAATTTGTCTCCTTTTTCGACTCGGTAATTGAGTAAAAGGACCGTTGTAATCCATCATGTTGAGCGTGCATCAAATAACTGGAGGGCCCGGGTTCAAATCTGGAGGATTCTGGACAACCTCAGCTTTATCCAAAATTTTCCGGTACCAAATCTTCTGGGTACCTGCGGGCCGCAATGTTGGAACGAACTGGAATCCCAACACTGATGTGTGAATATCACATGCCGCGTGTTGTGAAATTCATTTCTTAGTGTGAGATGAGTTCAATCCCCGCCTTTTAAATCGAATTTTAGGTTCATTACTGCGGTTGAACGGTTTATCGAATCACCACCCTAAAAAAGAATGAATATTTTGACTATATCATAGTCAATTTACATTTAAAATAGCAACTACTTTAAAGCAGTAACGATTATGAATATTGTAGCCCTCTTCCTCATTTATAGTCGCAGTGGGCAGTATTAATATTCATGGAAAACGAGAAGCGGCATTCGTTTTCTCTTGTGTTCCGTATTGAGTGAGCTATCTTTGCTCATCTGGGGTTCATTTAAGAGAATAATCGGCGCTAAATGAACCACAGACTAAGGAAAGTTTATATCCGTAGTCATCTTTACAGTAATACCAATATTTTATTTCATAAGAATAGTAAATGCTATCATACCTGTATAAATATAATTACCAGATTATTGTTATAATAAGTTAAATACAGGGGTTCATTTTGTTGTGCATAGGGTATTTTTTGCGAAATACTATATATCAATGAAAATATCAAACAGTCTTTTTCTCCTATATAAGAAAGAAGAGTTCTCTTTGGTGTCATATATTGATACGACTCTTTTATTCATCCTTCTTAAATACATAATAATCCCGGCTCGGTCAGCTTTCTTTTATAGTATGTTTTTTTCGACTCGCGTTCATGTCTTACAATCCATGTGCCAAGATATATAATCAAATATGTGACATTCTAGCTAGAATACATGCAAAAACTAGGCATTATGGGGTGGAACCCGAACCGAATCAAAGCAGTTTAACTATCAAAGATGCATTCACCATCCCTGAGCCGGGTGGTTCCCCATATTTCACGAGGGAAAAAACCGTGGCCGTGCACACCGAAATCCTCCTCCCGCTCGATCCCCGCGAAACTCGTTCCCGCGTCACCTGCCTCATCCTCCCCCTCCAGTCCACCGAAGCATTCCCTTTCGCCTTCTCCCCCCGCTGTCAAAACTTTCCACCCTTCTCTCGTGAGACATACATACGTATGCGAGTGGCAATGCGGAGAGAGGCGCGCGGGAAGAAGGCAATGGAAGTGACGGAGGGATGTCCAAGGAAGTCGCAGGGGGTGGGATGGGGTTGGGGGGGGAGCTTCTTTGATTCAAAGGGGAGGAGACGATGGATGTGCGAGGGAGGAGGCTCTCAGCCGGGAGGGATGGGGGAGGTCAACCTCGGCCAAGAAAGCCTCCCAGCTATGCCTTTCCCTCTCGACCCGAATATAGAGGATTGAAGAATCTGACGCATACGGCTCGGGAGACGCCGTCAGGTCGCTTTTGATGATATTCCCACCTCCTTCCCTCCCGCACCCTCCCTAAGCGCAGGGCTCTTTCCTCTCGAGGCGGCTTCTTTCAAAACGGCTTCAGGGGTCCTTGAGACCCAATCTATTTCCAATGATGTTTTTAAGCCGCGATAAAATGAATGCATTAACGTGAAGGCAATTGATCTGGGCAACCCAAAATAGAACTTAAAAAAACCGTCAATATCCGGGAAGATATTCGTGGGGGCCATGATAATCCCATCCTTTTGGATATTAATAGAAAATCATAAACATTTGTAGGCACATTAATAATCGCTTAAGACCCCTAACACATATTGTAAATGCATCCTTCATTCATAGAATACTCTGATTGGAGTGAATCGGTTCATATTCCTGGTTTTTCTATAGCATGTTCAGTTTCTATGATTTTTCCAATCCCTTTAGAATCAAGGGCCTTTTATTTGTACCATCCCATTTTGATGGACGTAATGCTTCTATTACGATATCAACTTTTATAATCGCGTACTGACACTTAGTTGATACCTCACTATTACCATTAAGGAGGTTCGAATTTTTATTTACGGGGTATGATTTTATGTGATTTCGGAGTGAATAATGTATAATGTAATAGGTATAGATTGAGAATCATATGAAAAAGAAAGTTAATGAGGTTCTAAAAAACACAGGTAGCCTAAGATGAGCATTAAAGTTGGAGGGCATAAATGAGAACCACCGGAGCAGTTTACCCATTTAGGAAGTGCTTTAGATGAGGGCGAGCAACGTAGTCAAGACGTTAGGAGAACAATTGCGTCAGATAAGAAACTTGTACTAAGAAACCATTGCGGCAGTTGATAGTGGGTACCTTAATTAAGATTCAAAGAAAATATAGAGATTTTTCAGACAAGGAAAATTTTAATAAGGAGCTTAATTTGGTTTAGCCCTGAATCTTGGTTGATTTTACAGGGGGATACGCATGTATCAGATAATTTTTATATGCGGGCGTAAAGGAGAAGGGAAAAAATCCCTGAAAGGAAAAGTATCGAAGTCCTAGGCACGATAGACAAAGAGAGAAAGTTCCTGGGAGAAATCCGAAGAAGGCAGGAGAGGTGAATGGGGGGTATACTGAGAGTCTGTGGAATGACCAAGATGGTAATAGAGGGAACTAAGGGAGGCAGAAAGTATACAGAGCTAATGGATGAATGAATTCTTGTACAGAGCTAAAGGTGGAGTTATTGTAACATTTAGCACGGCGTTCAAGAATATTTCATGCCGTCCTAGTAAAAGCCTAGAAGTTCTGTTGTGTGTAATGCCAGGAGCTATCGAAAACCTCCCTATCTCGATATAGTAATGCAAACAATAATATATTTATTTTTTGAAGCAATAAATTCCTTTTAATATGTATTTATAGGAATGTAATCCTTCATCTACACGTATATAGGAAACATTATAACTTAGGAGGGAATCAGTTCAACTAGCATCCAGCGAAGCATAGCTAAAGCTTAGAAGAAGTTCATGAAGAAGAGGTCATTATCATGCTCAAAAAACCCGAGGTTGCAAACACGGAAGTAGTCAATCCAATGATTCGGATGGATCATGGAATTCTACGGATCAGAGACATGGAACATTGGAAAAGTGGACCAGTGAATAATTCAAGCCATTAAATCGTAAAGAGGCCGGAATTTCGAGAGCAATCTTAACGTTCCTGTGGATTAATTTGATTCTAAAACAAATGGTTTCCTTGAATTGATCTAGGAATAAAACGAGATATCCATACCAATTAACGTAGGTTCAAACTAGTAAGTTCACTTTGCGTATGTTATTGTATTTGAATGCCACATATTCAATCTGCAATGAACAGATGAATATTGGCAAACAAATTCTAGGATGTGATCTGATTATTCAACACTCATTATTCAATCCGTTGGGCCATGGACTAGATGAGATCTATCCTCGCCTTTCAAACCTGCCTTTAGTGGTGGTCCATCCACTCAGATCCATCAAACTCAGCCATCCACTCAAACATTATTCAAAACTACAAAACATTTTTCGGTAAGCGATAAGGTATTCATTCTTTACAGATCATTTCGAGCTGAAAATTAATTCTTCCTTCGTTATGCCCGCCAGTGAACCCTCCCAGTATCCTTGCCCTGATAACTCATCCGTCTCTCATTCAGATTTATGTGTCTATTTGCCCTTTAGTCTTCGCAGTACATTTTATTATATTTACCATTCTTTGAGCTTCTAACAAATACTTAGAGTGTGGTTGAGTGTCGAATTTATAATTTTTCCTTTCTGTAGACAAAGAAATACCTAGGTTTGTCACTTTTTCAATATTTATTAATACATAAATATCCTTCTGAGACGTTTTAATTGGTAAACGATCGATTTGATATTTTTTTAAATTGAAATCGTTTAATAAATTTCAGTTTGTCTTCATGAGTTATCCACGAGTAAGACATTTTTCTTCCTCATCTCGGTGGAGAAGATATCGAATGTTCTACTTAAAGCAGGCAGTGGAAGACCAAGCAGCAAAGAAATGTGGTTACTTAAAGAGATTAGCTGATGGTGCAGTCGAATGGCGAGGTCTCTCATAGCAATGCAAGGGTTGACGACCGAGAGAGATTGGAAGATTAGAAATTGCATTAGCGCTGATAAATATTTCTCAAGGTATATAACAAATTCAATATAAATCAAGATTATTTTGAAGGAGTCAATTTAAAAACGTACATTTGATTGCGCTCCATAGTTTCCTCAGCATTTTTTTTCATCTTTACCGTGATGTCGTTAGAACTGTTTCCCTTACAGATCACCTCTATGGATTTGATTAGAGTTTCTCTTAGTTGTATCCATGGAAAAATATATAGCGCCTACTAGAAAAAAAGATAAAACAATGCAAAAATTATTCGCCATGACCGGAATTCGAATATTGACAAATTATAAGAAACTGCATAATACAAGAAAGACATGATACAAGAAGCTCGCGGGAGATGCCGCGAGTTTCTTGTATTATGCTACAGGTAAAACACCCTCAGTGTTTGAAGTTAACTTTAACCTCGTGGACTGTGGCGCATCGCGCACGACGACGAATACCTGTGATATTGTATGTACGGTATTTCGTCACAAAATCTTATTCCTTTAAAGTCCCCAAAATTTCGGAGTGCAAGGGGGCGATAGCTGGCTAAAGTACTCGGTTGGTCGTCGAGGGATCCGGGTTAGAATCCCGGTCAAGGCGAATGATATTTACTTTCTACAACTGTTGCATTGTTATGCATATTAGTGAAAGGCTCTGTCAAAAAGTTACTGTCGCGGCATCTCCCGTAGTTTCTTGTAATTTAGTAAGATGGAAGTTCCAGGAACGGAATTTCCTGTACTGAAAAATAATCCCTATTAAGCATCGTCTAAATATTTAGTTATCTTTTACAAACTTATTCAAGCAAAGAATTCAAATTATTTGGAGAAATGTGTGACAGAGAGCCATTCATCGTTAATGCTTGAGAGAGAAAAGGGTTGACGTCATCCTTTGCAAGCAGCTTTTTATGTTCCCGCTCTCTTCTTCCGAAGGGCTATTGCTAAGCGACTAGTTACATCTCTCTGAGTTATCAGCGTTATCTTTTACTACCGACTGTGCTGAGTTTCAAATACTTAATACATTTTCTTTGAATGCGATTTGAGTACTCCTGGCACACTCATGTCGGAAATGAAACCGTCTACCCTTAATATCAACGTAAAAAACGCATAGGCAAAGCATTATACTCGCCCGCCTGCTAGCGTTCATTTTTTACGATTTCTCTCCGAATCTCCAAACGAATATCTCTTTTCTGTAGGCCAGAACTAAGACTTGTACCCTCTAAACCTGTCAGAGGGACTAAGACGAGGGGTCTAAATTTGGGGAAGAGGAATTGAGGAGGGAATATAAAAAAAAGGAATTTTTTTCCCTAGGGAGTGGATCTCCTCCAAAGTTTTCTTCCCGCGTGGTTTACATGATGCCGCGTCTTGGCTTGGCTCTTGACCTCCATCGAGGCCTCGGTCACTGGATCGCACTTTCCACGAGTGATTTGGGCCATCATCTTGCCAACAGTTGAGATGGAGGAGGAAGCCAGCCAAAAGGAGAGATCAACGCCCCCTCATTCCATACCCCCCCTTCTTGTCCCCTGACTCCCCTCCCCCAAAGAAGAGACCGCAAAGGGTTAGAAAATTCACGCAAATGGGTGGAAAGAGTGAGGTCCTCAGTGCACCGATTTCGGAAATGGCGAGGAAGTCAAGCAAGGGGGAAAAATGAGGGAAAGGGTTTTGGTTGAGGACGTTGGCCCCCTCCGCATCCGTGACCATCATCTCGTCGGAGGCTCCTTGCGTCGTGACGGAGCGAAAAGGGCGTCAGAGTAATTTTTATGCGGATCCGATATGATGACGGTGATATCACCCGCGCGCGACCTTTGCTTCAAGCTGATACATTAAAGATCTTGATGTTGACGAACGCGAAAATCAGTCGTCGCATGGCTGGGTCAACCCTCACCTTCCGCCTTAATGTGAGTTACTCGAAGTTCTCCCCGAGAGCGGTGAAAGAATCCCTTCTATATACCGTTAACCAAAAGAAATTGTGGTATACATTTTTCCGCTTCAAATGGAAGGGGCCGGAAATTGTCTTTGTCATCCGTCAAAATCTATCATGAAATAAAAACGCCGCTATAAGAATAAGTGTGCCGTCGCCGGAAGAAATGTGTGAACGGATTATATTAATTTGAGTTAGTTATGAGACATTTAAAGGTATAATACAAAAAGCATTATGGCATTCAAATTGTATGCATTGCATAAAATGGTTCATAAAGATTGCATTTGGAAATTTTGATTAAGATAATTGATGTTTAGAGATTAGAATTTTGAACAAGGCGTAAGAAAAGTGCATAGAAACAGCAAGGGTTATGGTGAAACTAACATGGTCAATCAACTTCATGGAAAAGTGAAACATATGAGGAGATATATATATCGAGAGGGGAAATATAGACGATTTAGGTCTCGTATAGCGGGGATTACTGGAGTGATAAATAATTAATAATATACAGCAGCGGGGACGAGAGCCAACGAGGGGTTCCCATAATATTAAATAAAGAGGTAGGAAGAAGCGTAGTCAACATAGAACAGGAAACGGATAGAATATTACTAGTAGAGATGAAAGCAGAACCGACGAACTTTGTCATTGTTCAGGTATACATACCACCGAGCAACCATACGGAGGAAGAGGTCGGTAGGATATACGATCAGCTAGAGGATATAGTCGCGTGTGTTCCTGCAGGGAAACATTTGATGGCAATAAGGGATTGAAATGCGATGGTAGGCGAAGGAAGAGATGGTGATGAGATGGGGGACTATGGTTTAGGAATGAGGACTGACCGCGGGTAGAAAGCAGTTGAGTTCTGCAGGAGACAGGGGTTAGTCATCACTAACATTTCGCTTGGACACCACAAAAGGCACAGGTATACATGGAAAATGCCAGGGCACTCAAAAAGGTATCAGCTAGATTATATTCTGGTTGAACACAGGTTTAGGAACAGTGCGATATATTCGCACAGCTTCCCAGAAGCGGATGCGGACTCTGATCACAATTTAGTTGTTATTAAATATAGCGTCCGTTTCAAAAAGATAAGGCAGGGGCGGCGGGTTAGAAAATGGAATCTAGAAGCATTAAATGGATTGACAATGAAGGAGTACCAGCAGGCTGTTCAGAAAATCATGGAGAACGGTAAAGTGCTGAGTACTATCGAAGAAAATGGAAATGTATCAAGAAAAGGTTATCTAAAGCCGCAAAAGACACTATTGGAACTGTTAACAGGAAAAGGACAAGGAAACCATGGATCACGGATGAGACGATTACAAAGATGGATGAGAGAAGAAAATGGAAAAATATAAACACAGAGTTAGGCAAAATGAAGTACAAAGAGTTAAACAATAAATTGAAGTGGTAAGCAAATAAAGCAAAAGAAGCATGGTGGAAAACGCAGTACGAGGATATTGAAAGTTTGTAGAGGAAGAGGGAAATCGGTGCGCTATACAGCAAGGTTAAATCTTTATCGGGAAGTAAGAAGGGAAGATCTGTGCTATGAGCTAGAGATAAGGCGGGTAAGATAATAGTTAACACAGAAAAGATCCGAGGCAGATGGAAGGAATATATAGGACTGTATGGTAAAGAACTTAGACCAACAAAGTTAGACATTGAAAAGGAACAAGACGTAGAGGACGATAGCTTAGGTCCAGGCATACTCGAAAATGAGATAAAAAGGGAATTAGGGGAGATGAAACTAAATAAGGTCATGGGGGTTGTTAACATTCCTGCGGAATTACTGACATGTTTAGGAAAATGTGTTAGGAAGAGGCTATATGGACTGATTCGTAGTATCTATGAGGAAGGAATCAGTTCGGAAGACTTTGTTAGATAAGTGTTAGTTCCCATTTCGCAAACGGTATAGGCTACATCACGTGAGGACTATAGAACTATGAGTTTGATATCCCACGCAGCTTAAGTTGTTCTCATAATCATCAGCTAAAGGATACAGAATAGGGCAAATGATTACTTAGGGGATGATCAGTTTGGGTTTAGGAAGGGGGAAGTACGCTCGATGCCATTGCAGTAATGAGATTATTAATCGAGAAGAATATAAAATACAATCAGGACGTATTTGCCTGTTTCGTAGATTTCGAAAAAGCGTTTGATAGAATAAATTGGGAAAACTAAAGAGTATATTGCGAACAATAGGAATAAGTTGGATGGACAGGAGGCTAATCCGCAACCCCTACATATCTGACTGGTCAGGTGCGAGTGGGGAACGGGGAGTCCGGATGGGCAGTGTTAGGAAGAGGTTAGGCAGGGTTACCCATTATCACCGTTGTTGTTCAGCGTATATGTGGAGGAAATGATTAAAGAGGCATGGGAAGAACTGGAGGTAGGAATGAAAGTGGGCAAGGAATTCGTAAAATCAGTTAGGTTTGCTGATGACCAAGCTTTAGTTTGTCAGTCAGCCAAGGGGCTGCAAGCATTGCTTAGTGAATTGGAAATTCAGTGCGACAGGTATGGGATGAGAATCAATATTAATAAAACAAAAGTAATGCGATTCTCTAGAAAGGAAATGGCTTAGCTAAACATTAAAATAGGAGGGTAAAAACTAGAGCAGGTAGAACAGTTTACGTACCTCGCAAGTGTTTTGGACCAACATGGTCAAAGTAGTAGGGACGTAAGGAGAAGAATTGCGCTTGGTAAAGTGGTTTTCACAAGGAGGAGGGAGATGATGACAGGGACGTTGAGTAAGGATATTAAGAAGAGAATCGTGAAAATTTGATATGGGGCGTAGCTATGTACGGCGCAGAAACGTGATCATTGAAGCAGGAGAATAGACGTAGATTGGAAGCTTTTGAAATGTGGTTGTGGAGGAGAATGGAGACGATGAAATGGACCGAAAGGAAACCAAATGAGGAAGTACTTGGTATGGTGGGCGAAGAGAATGGTTTGTGGGAGAAATCCTATGGAGGCAGGAAAAGTGGATGAAGGGCGTATTGATCGGCAGTGGGATTTTTAAGACTTTAATAGAGGGGAGAAAGGCAAACGAGTAAAGGGAAGGAACAGGATAGGGATGTTGGATGGGATGAAGGGAGGAAGGAAGTACTCAGAGATGAAGAGGGAACTAATTTAAAGTAGGTCGCTGGATTGTGTGTTTAGTTAGGTGTCGCAAAATATTTATTTGGTAGCTGTGTTCATCCAAAAACCAACCTTAAATAAGTGGGGAATAAGGATAAAGGATATGTATGTGAACTGTAAACAAACGGATCACGATGGTTTACATATGGTTGGGTGAATGGGTATATCATGATGACTTGAATAAATCATTTTTGTAGGGTAAAATGTGCACATGTTTGGCAGAACTTAAAATTAAGAAGTTAAAAATAAAATTACAAATAGTAGATGGCAAGCAGAAGATTTGATAGAAACTCACCAATGACCAACCTTCCATCAGGATTTGAAAACATACAGAAATGTAATAAGATACAGGGTTAGTAAAAGTTACCGGATATTTAATTTTGATTACATAAGGCTGTAAAATGGCATGCGGAAAGAAAGTCGACAAGAGTAAGTTATTTATCTGGAAAGTAAATCGTCATAGTAGCAGCTCATCCCGGCGGTGTTGAATATTTTTCAGTGGTATCCGATCCAAACTTTAGGTGCTTTGTGGACGGCACTTTGAGTGAGTACGCCGTCCGTCGGATGGGACATTAAGTTGCGGACCCCTTGGCGCCTTTTGTAAAGAGTAGGTTAATGCTGACGCCGGGATTCTCTCCATACTTCATTCTTTCCTGTCCATCACTAATGGCGCAAATGACCTCAGCTGTCGGTCGCCTCCTCTAAATACTACTACGAGAAGTAGCTTACTAGTTGGGAAAACGCATTCATGGAGTACAATACGGGATGAGAAAAGTGAAATTCTTTGCCAAGGTGTGGGAAGGTTAGGTGGGAAAGCTCCCCAATACAGATGAAAATTGTGAACATAATTGATTAGGAATATATTGCAATGATATTATGCAAAGGAGGCGTCGTAGTGAAAGCAGGTTCAACCTTGCCATAAAGGACGCCCAAACGAGGCACCAGAGTAAATCTTCGGTGCTAGTGAATGAATTGGATATGTGACACACCAATTATTTTCCGAATCATGCTCGACAGGTATTATATCGATGTACCTAAAGAAGTAAGAGCTTATTCTCGAGAAGAAGAGAGCTAAAATAAATATGAAAATTGAACTTAAAATTAAACCACTTGGCTTTTCCAAATAAAAAACTTTTATTTACGACCTAGGTTTCGTTATGATATAACATCATCAGGTAAAATTACAAGTCAAACACAGTATATATAGCTCTGGACGGAGGGGAAGAGGAGGGAGGGAGGAAAGCAAGGATTGGTTGAGGTAGGAAGAGGGCCACTATGGTTGTGGAAAAAACAAGAATGAAAGCAACAGAATAGCACGATCCCAGAAAATCTTCCGCAAAACAGTAAAACAAGAAATAATAAATCAGGACAATTCTTCTCAGAGCTAAAAGGATTTTTCGAAGTAGGAAAAAATCATTAGGACCTGAATAGAGAATATACTTCTATAAGGTTTCGTGACCACAACAGCTATTTCAGAGGAATAGCAGAGAAAGGATTTTCGGGAACAATGGCTTTGTGGTAGAATGAGAGAATGTTCAAGATAAAAATGAGCAGATCGAGTGACTAGGGAAGCCTTGCGGAGATTGGATGAAGAAATAGGCCTCTTAAAGCACAAGGAAATCGGAAATCATTAACTCATGGTATTTATCTGGAGTTATGATAATTTGATCCAGACAATTGTCGAAGGCAAAGTAAAAGGGAGCCCAAAGATATGATACTGGAAAGAGAGAATTGTTGGAGTGAAAATGAATAAATGTGCAGAAATAAAGGGGCTAGAGCATCCGAGAGAGGAGTACAGCCAAACTAGTGTTATAATTGATTTATATTAATTTTTTTGCCCAGTCAAACTATATTACAAGACCATGATCGATATCGCTTTAAAAAGATAAACAACTTTACATTACTCTAATCGCAAGAAAACGAGTCGAGGGTTGGAAGTCTCCTAACGAATTAAGAAGTCTTGTTGCACGATTGGGGCACTCTATGAAAATGCTATGTCCTTAGACTTATAATTATTTTTAATTTCAGTGAATCCATAGCCACTAGTATGAGAAAATACTGATGTTATAATAGGGTATGATTCAATGAACACTAATGAAGAGAACGAAATCCTTGAAAATAAATTTATCCAAATTTATAACTACGAGCTAATTATTACTATATCCGTATTAATGCCTCAGCAGACGTAGACTCATTTAAGAATCATTAAAATTACCATAACTATTTCTCAAATTGTCATCATTAGAAAGATACGCTGTATATAAGAAACAGTTCTCAAAAAGTATACAAACACGCTTCAATTCCTTTATTACGATAGTTGATATTTTGCCTCATATGTATTGACGATTATTGTATTTTTAAACTTTGTGAATAAACAAATGTATTAAGACTTTGCTTCGTGGAAGCTGTGCGTATCCATAGTGACGGAAGGAACGACATTCTTTTCCACATAATTTTACAACTTGATGATCTGATGACGTCGCATGACGGTGAAACTCGTCGTACCAAATGGTAAAATTCTGTGGAAAAGTACGTTGTTCCTTCAGTCATTTTGCAGTGTATGTTTTTTGGGTGGGTCGCGGTAGTCCGGAGGATAGAGCGTTGGACTGTTGACAGGAGAGCCCCGTGTTCGATTCCCAGTCAATTCCCTGGGCACCTGCAGCTCCTCTCAGGCTATGTGATTTTTCGGGTACCAGATCTTTCCGGGAAACCATAACCGGCACAGTGAAAAGAACTGGCCCTCCTATCCTGATGTGTAAATTTCACGCGCCATCGGGCGCGTCATCTACTATCATCACCTACCAAACCGACTTTCGGGTTGATTACTGTGTTTATGTTTTTTTTGTTATATTTTTTGGCTTAATTGATGGTAGAAGTTTTAAGATTTGCCTCAAAAATGGATACTTGCATGTGATATTGGCGATATATATATTGAAGTTTTTTCAATATTACCATGAGATGAAGCTCTAATGATTACTTGCCTGTCCTCATAATCGGTAGGTCAGCTTCACCGATGTTTAATTTACGGAGGTGTCAGTTTACAGTGAATGACAAGTCAATCCCTTAGCAAGTCTTAAACTTTTATCAATTATTCTTTCAGTCAAATAATCATTTAATACCATGCTGAAAAAACAAGAGGAGTTGGAGGGTAAAATGAAACCTTTCGAGATCATCGGGCCAAACTCTAACAATGGTGAATAAATGAAAGAGTCATGATTGATTGCAGCATGTGGAAATTTGCTTATTCATACGCTGGTCACTGGTTGTAATGAAAACTAGGAGTGAGATAATGGCTGAATAGAGTGAGCAAACAATGGAGAATTGCCGTAAATAGATTTCTCTTTGTTTTCGAATAAAATATCCGGGACTGGGTATTTTGTGTTGGCTCCCTACAATTTATAATCGTACTGTGAGGAATTCATGCTGTTTTTTTTTACTTTGCTGTGAACGCCAAACTTTTATTCGGCGATCGAGAAAGTTTCGACGTTAGAGACTACAGTAAAAAAAAAGGTTTCGAAGAATAACTCTCTCGCCGAAAACGTGTTACGCGGGTTGAATGCCAATCAATCCGTTCACCGCCCGCCGCCGTGGCTCATACCTTCGGCTACAACGGTGTACCTGCTGCGATAGGTGCTGTCCAATTTCCAAAACCATTTCAACTAAAAACCTCATCCATTCACAACATATCACTAAATCTCCATTGCAATATTGTATCGGCGATCAACGCGTGAAGCGAAACATGACGATGTTCGTAAAGCAACAATCATTACTTTATTTTGAGAACATTGGCATTAAATTGATAAATGACGATTATTAAACTCTGAAATTAACGATTAAATATGAAATATTTAGTCAAAACAATAGGATCATGTATAAAACTTTGGTTGGGTGTAGGAGTGCAGAAGAATGTAAAAGGTAATTTGTACAGAAAGGAAAATAACGGAAGATTTTATAGGCATTGCGGGGGGTAGAGAGGGGACTGTTTGGAGAAATATAAAACAGGTGGTAGTAAAATGGTTGCAGAGCATTTTGATTGGCAATGGGATGTTGAATACAGTGGTATAGGAGGAACGTTAGGGAAGCAAGGAGAGGTTAGGAATAGGATAGGATGTTGGACGGATTGAAAAATGGATGGAAGTTTGCGGAATAGAATAAGGGTTTATTTTAGTTTTGGATGTAAGGTTTTGTTTTTTGTATGGGAGGCAACTTAATATATCTTTATACCTTATGTAATGTAATACGGCTTTGTCCGTTCACAACCTAGTTTAACCGGTAAAATACCAGTAATAATAACACTTTATTTGGATAAGCGCCGGGGTCAAGAGGTCAGTACCGCCACTTGGCAATCGGTGAAACTAAAATTTGATAGAAAATGAACATGTGAAATGTTTTAGCTTTACTTACCATGGATTAATATCCAACTGTAAAGGTTAAAGCAAATCTTATTGACCTTAAATTACTGTAAAGGATTAATCATTACACACTACCTACTCCATTGATTATTTTGGGCAACGGTTTAGTTCTTGAAAACCTCTCACTATAAACTTAGAAAATAAAATATATATGCGTCTTTCTAAGCTATTATACCAAGCTGATTTCCGAGATATCCCTCCCTTCTACACGACCCCGGTGCATCGGAATCTATAGAAACGTCCTTGGTACACTTAAACTTGTCGCACAATTCTCACACCCTAACACTGCAGTCCGAAGACTTTTTTTTACTGAAAGAAGTGGGATGGATGTGGAATAATGGGACCGAAAGGATAATTTCCTCTCCTAGACTGCTTTTGCACGCCAGCGTCTTTCTAACACCACCACTTCCCCGCTCGCTTCGTTCGACCTCCCACTTCCGATCCCCGGAATTACAATTCTCCTAATCGTTGTTCGAGAGGAAATCCAAGAAATAGGAGGCTCTCTCTCCTTCAAATGGTAGGTATCCTGCAAGCTCAAATCGTCGGAGGGAAAAGCTATCCTCCGATGGGTCTCCCAACTCGTAGGATACCTCCGGGAACTTTCTACGCATCGAACGATTGAATAAAGTACTGCTTTCTTCCCTCTTTCTCACATCTAACGCTTATAAATGCTGTCTTTCGGTCGTGACTCAATCCATCGGGATACTTTCGCCCGCCGATTCCAAGCCTCTGAGAATCTTTTACAGAACGATATAGATATCCCGCGATCCAAAGTGAATTTAAAAAGTGTTCTGGTGAAGGCTTGACTCTGTCTATCATCCCTGTGTCACGGAGAGAATTTACTTCATTTTTAAGTTAACTTTCCCACGGAGGATTATCAGCGAATTGATCGTTAGTGGTGACATTTTCAAGATTGTTGGGAACAGTGAATGGAGTATTATATTAATGCGGCTAATCTTTCTCTTTTGAAAATTCTAAATCGTCCACCAATCAAAGACTCTCTTTCGCTGAGTATTTTGGTTTAGTACGATTTCATCTATTACATCGGACAGGCATTAGATATAAGGTATATAAATGGGTGAATTAAAGTGCAATTTCCAAGATGCAATTCCATGAGAGTAAGCATTTTTCAATCATCACTGTTCCATGTCACGAAATGTCCTACTCTCCAAAGCAGTGATGTCTTAACCACGCAGAATTCCGTAAATAAAAACGTTTTTTTCTTAATGAGGGCTGGTTGTTAGGGTATTCAAAATTTTGATATTCATCCTATTGCACAGAACATTTTAGTTAAACATTAGAATGTCATAAGTTAGAGGACTCCATTTTTAAGGCTTTTTCTATTTCAACCAGTCTATTTTGATGGTGCTAGCGTACAATGTTGCTTGACATTTTAATTATTTGTCCATGTACGAGGGTCATCCGGAAAGTAGTACCCGTTCGTGAAATAAAGACACAAAAGTAAATATTAACAAACATAAAAAATTTTATTTGAAAGAGGATACTTTAAACTACTTCTCAACATAATCTCCAAGCAAATTAAGGCATTTGTCATAACGTGTGACAAGTTTCTGTATTCCTGCTGCATAGTCCTTCGCCGCCAGCTCATTGAGATACGCGAGGGACCCATCTTGCACAAATTTTTGCATAATGCAGATGGTGTTTAACAATTTCATGAACAATTGTTCGAGAAACATTGGGAAAATGCTCACAGATGTCATCAATTGTGACGCGCCGATCGTTCCTCACGAATTCGTCAACTGAGCTCACCAGTTGGTCTGTAATGACAGACGGTCTCTCCGAACGCTCATCGTCGTGTGTGTTCCCCCTCCCCATGTTGAAGTTGCGACACCACCGCCGAACAGACGACTCGTCCATTACATTGTCTCCATACACCTCCTTTAATTGGCGATGAATATCACATGGGCGAACGTTTCTTGCATTGAGGAATTTAATCACTGCCCTCACTTCACAACTGGCGGCGTTCTCAATTTTTTTAAACATTGTAAACAATCACAGAAACAACACAGGCAATGCTAGCGTCACGCAACTTGGCTCAGAGAAGGCAGACAAGCCACTGAAGCTATCTGACCTCGTCCAGCGGCTACTCGCGTCGTCAGCACTTCATGCGGCACGAACGGGTACTACTTTCCGGATGACCCTCGTATTTATCTTGACTGTTTGGAAATGTGCAAACTTTAATAACTCGATTACTCAAATTATTTTTTGAGTAACATTAACAAAAGTGAAATAAATGCCTTATGAGGATTACAAGTCAACCCATTGTAGATATTAATGTATATTAATGTTAATATATTAAATTTACAAGTAGTTTCAAAGTATTATGCTATACTATCGAGAGTTTTTTTTCAAGCTACCGTTACCTAACATCTTGTATTTGTTTTGTTGATTATAAACTCTAATTTTCTTTCGATGAAGTTTTAAATTACGTATAGCTTCTACCATTGAGAAAGGCTTTAGAGAAATTCCGTTGGACTAACGGCTGGGTATGGCGTGATTCGTGCAGATTCCATTAGAAGCCCAAGGCGGAGAAGGTTTTAATGGTAAATTATTGAATGAAAGCTTGATAGGAAAATGCATTTATAGCGAAGCACTACCTAATCGTTACTTGAATCCGTGAGAAAATTTCACCATTTTCTTACCATATTAGACTTATGGGAAAAAAGGCTTGATGTCACTTGGCTGAAAAAAATTAAGAAGCTCTGAAGGAGAATGCTAGGGAGAAGTCGTGTTGGAAGGTGGCATGCGAGAAGCAATATATAGTATTCATTACGCCGCTTGGCAGTAGGTTTAGCATTAAGACGCTTTAGTGGAATAATAGAAAACAACGATAGCTCTCGACTCTTTAAATTATTGGATTTATAATCCAATCTCTTGTCTGCGTGACTTTTCCATCGGTATTTGAATTGTGAAAGAAGTATTTAATCAAAGCTAACGTCAATACACTCTTTAGATCTGTCATTATTGATCCATGTAACCATGCAACCATGTAACGCTCAAAAGTATCTGTCTCAAATTATTTTTTTAATAAATATTAGGCGGTCGTATAGTTAGGTATTAGCTTTTCCTCGTTTTAAATATCTTGTATAATACATATATCTCATATGCATTCCTCTACACCCGAAAATGTTGGCGATACCCCCGAAACGTAGGGTGGTTCTGTGTCTTCCTTTATATCTGCCTTATACTCAAAAAATTCAAAAATATTTACTGTATGTGTATATATATATATATATATATATATATATATATATATATATATATATATATATATATACATACTCGTAGACATCGAGAATCGACAACACACAGTTAATATTCTTGACACTTTTCAAACATTAGCCACAAATAAAGAAAGAGAGAAATACAGGGTTCGTCCGGAAAATAAGTGTACTGACTCCTGGGCTGGGCGCCCCGCTCCAGGCGCGCCCAGCACCGCTCTGACGGGCTGCAATTGGAGGGGGGTATGTTGGCAAGCGACGCTGAAAAAGGCAGTCGGCTCTGAGCTGTGGTGTAGTGAGGAGCTCTGTTAACGCGAACCTCCACGCTCGACCCACGTCACGGAACGCGATGCCGAAGTTTTTGGAGCAGCGTTATTCCATCAAATTTGCGGTAAAGCTTGGGAAATCGTCTACCGAAACTGTCGGTATGATTAACCAGGCTTACGGGGAGTCAGCCATGTCCAGAAACATGATCTTTCGGTGGCACAAGATGTTCGTGGAGGGCAGAGAAGAGGTCGACGACGAGTCTTCGAGAGGTTCCCGATGATGCCTTCGTGGGAGCGTTCCAGGAATGGGAACGCCGCTGGAACAAGTGTATCGACTCACAAGGGTCCTATTTTGAGGAATATTAGCTTAAGATGTGTAAAAGTGTAATACATTTTTTTTCCTGAGCTCAGTACACTTATTTTCCGGACGAACCCGGTACCTTATATTCCGGGAATCTGACCACCTTCGTCGAACACAGAAGAATAGATACGAGTTTTTTAAGGTTTTATAAATGTATTTACTTATGTACCCTGCAAGCTACCGCTAGGATGGTAGGCAGGTGGTGAATACACACCAGACTGATTTTGACCTGAACATGACCGTACCGCGGTCGGAAAAAGTTATTCTGATCCCTAATCGTTCGTGGAAAAAATGAAATCTTAAATCTGTGCTAAACTTAATCTTTCTAATTTTATTGACATAATCTCTCCTATCTCAGTACGATAGGGATAATAATACATTTTCAACATCACTGCTAAAGTGACGCCCTTCCATTTATGCGGGCTGCAATCTGTAATTCAACGTTCGCTCCGTGAGTGATTCCCAACCTAGCATCTCTAATATTTTGGAAACTAATAATTTCATCATAACAAAGTTTGTTAAATCTAGCTCCTGTACGCTGCACGCAATCCAATTCGGCAATTAATCCAACTTTTTGAGGGTCCCATTACTTGCAGCATTTTCTAAATGAGGCCTAACCAGCGACAGATACCATTTATCTTTGATCTTTTCATCTCATTTACCCAGCACTCTTCTAATAAAACCTAATTTTTTGTTAGCTCGTCCACATATTCCCCGTATGTATTTCACCTAGGAGAGATTGTGAGTGAGGGTAACGTCTAGGTATTTAATTGAGTCTACACATTCCATTTCGGTGTTCCCAATGCAGTAGGCGTTTGCTAGGGAATTGCTCTTTTTCCAGAAATTTATCACTACGAATTTTATTTAAGTTTAATTCTAATTGCCAAGTTTTGCACCAACGTTGTAAAGTATTAAGGTCTTCTGATAAAGCTACTGTGTCAAGATCACGGATATCACGGTAAACCACTGCATTGTCGGCAAATAAAGGTATCTTACTAGTGACTAATGTATGTGTGCGTGCGTGCGTGTGTGCGTGACTGTGTGTGTGTGGCTTACTGTAGCCCTGCCTTATTCTCTATTCAGGGTTAATTCTCTCACTCCCTGATAGCTTCTCTCTTTTACATCCTCCTTAATTTATCCTATTTACCTATCTCTCAGTTTTCCTTGGAGGATCATTCCTTCAATTTTTTCTTCAATTACGATTTTACCCAATAGATTGTGCCTCAAAATGTACCCAATCCATCTAGTTCTTAATTGTCAACATCTCCCTATGTTTCTATCTTCTTCTCCCGTTCTATATACTTCTTCTTCTTTCTGTCCATTTCATCGTTAGCATTCTCCTCCAGCACCAAGTTTCAAAGGCTTCCATTCATCACTTATCCACTTTTTCAATGTTCCATGTCGCTGAATCTTAGTGCAATGCTCCAGGCGATAGTTTGGAGGAACCGCGTTTTTGCCAACGACTTCGGGTTCTTTGAACATTTTAGTTGATAATTCAACATGAATGACTTCTTAGCTTGATCTATTCTTAGTTTCATCGAACTTCTTTCGTCCCAAGTTATACTGCTGCCCATGTAGATGAAGAAATCTGCTTACTCTAATTTCACGCTTCAGATTGTGATATCTGTATTCAGCTTCTCTCTGCCACACGCAAGGCTTTTAGTTTTTTTTTCTTTTTGATACTCACACACACATTAAACTCATTTGGTACACAGCTCAGAGTTTATTGCAGATCCTCTCCCGTCCATGCTGTTTTTGCGATGTCATCAGCGAATCTGCAAATATTATATGCATATAATGTTCATTAAATTTTCTGAATAACTTGATACTTTCTTGGATGGCACAACTATGCTTAATATATCCATTTATGATTCGGAAGCTTCATCAATATATTCGAGCCATTTTAATGTGAATGTGTTATACTATGTTTCGCGACCTATGAACGCATGAAAGGTATACGTGTTCGAGTAAACAACCATGTTAGGTGCTCATATCTTTTTCGAATAGTTTATTGTACCATAAACTTCGAAAAAAATTATTACATTGCCTCGTGATGCAGTGATGTAACAGTATCAGGAAATATCAAACTCCCCCTCGAGGCTTCCCGAAATGCCGATGAACTTGCCAAGAATGCTTAGGGATCCCCAAGGAATAGATACGCGACTATCTCCCGATTCTTCCAAATGATGGACCAGACGAAAATCCCAATGAGCATGCACGGTGAGGACAGCAGTTGATTGCGAGTACGAAGATTTTAGGGTTTCCTTTCGGAAGAAAAAGTGAGTCGTAAAGGCTTCTCTGCAGATGTGGAGAAGGTAAGAGTGGGTGTTGTGATATGAGGAGGAGGAAAATTATAGGGGAATCGAGTTTGGCGTTTTGGCGGAAACAATGGGGAAGTGGGGAAAATATATGAGGAACGTGGCCGATATAATGGAAAGGCATTCTTGTAAAGGTGAGGATGTGACTCGGCATTGGAGTGAAAGGGCCCACCCGCTTGGTTGATTCACGGTTATGGCAGTCGATCATTTCTTTCTTTCCGTTGAGAAACGAAGGAAGTATAAAACAAGCAGCGACTTGAATGAACCGGAGATGAGATATTGATCTTGTTGGAGATTCAATAATTGAATCAAGGAGGATATTCACTCTGCGAGGCATTTGCGCCCAGGGATTTTTTTCTCGTTTCCTCGCGGCAACCTCGTTCATTGATGGTCCATCGTCAGGAAATCCCATGTCGAGAGCAGGTTGTTACCGCCTGTGCGATACTTCCTTCCATTGAATTAATGAAATATCATATCGGATTTGCCGTAACACCATCTTTTTTCCCACTTTGCATTGACCCAATTGAACAGCTCAGTCATTTCCACTCTCCAGTGAGCATGACTTTGGTGAATGCAAATGATTAAATTTCCAAATAATATAAACCTTATTTAAGTCATCTTATTACGAGCCTCTTGCTGGTAAAAATAGCAATTAATGTGTATTTATTTTAATCTCTGATGTGGTAGTGAATATTTGATTAATAAATATAATACAATTGCCCTATTATTTCTCCTATTGCGCCTCAGCGTTAATTTGATGAAACACCTCCTTCAGCTTATCTGTCAAGTTGGTGGGTTGAAAACTGCTGCGGAAATGGATGCCCATGCTTATTTCTCCATCCCTGTAAAGAAACACCAGGATTGATAGATTACCTGACAACATACGTTTGATATAGACAGGTGGTGACCAGAATTGTTTGAATGAATGAGACTTATTATGATTAATCCGATTAGTGAAAATGGTCGGTTGGTTTCCATGCCCAGTCAGATAGCCCAGTGACATGTAAAGTCTAAATAAGACATTTCATAACAATTTAAAAATGACTGGATTTAGAACTGTAGAAGTTACACCGTAGGCCGAGTCCTTTATTTTTTCATAAACGTAGGCTTGATGTGAACCTAGGCTTGAATACAATATTTCATAGGCCTGCAAAATTTAATCGAATTTTTTTGCTTTGGCGCACGAAAATTAAGTATCGATGTCAAGGTTTGCATCTCGAGAGACTATGTGATTGAAGATAATCACTCATAACATCTTAGAAAATTAACTTACTCGTACAATGGGTAATGGGAAAAAATAATGACACTAATGCTATTTGTTCTCGAATTATAGACGCAATATTCCGAACGATTATATATGCAATAGGTGAGAAAAGGGTTGCATCAATGACTAAATGAAATGTTTGTTGAATCTAATGAAATAAAGAACTCATATCTTTGTGACTGTCTCTTAAAATACGTGCGTAAACCAAGGCCGGGGCTTGGGCACCCCTACCACTTCGGATAGTTAGGATAGATGATGAGAGGAATTAGATGACTTAGTTCACGAAATGCCATATCGATGGCGCCATGAAGGTTGTTACTCTATAATCTCCGTGAGATGACTATGAGGAATATGGAGACTTTGTGAATTTAATCAGATATATTCAAAAACAATATTATGAAATGTGAAAGGTAGCAATATGAACTTACAAATAACCTCTAGAATTGTTATTTAATCATTCATTCTTACATGACGTCTATATTAAGTCAACCGTTTTGTCAAACTTCCAAATATGTGCATCTAGAAATATAGCAGTTTTTATTTTGAATAAACTATACTACCGTGGTATAAATTGTAAGTAAAACGCAAGAAATTTCAGATGTGTGAAAAATCTAATTCTCTCACGTTATTTCTTCGAGAATTTTAGGGAAAAACTTGCTGAAAGTGAAAAATACTATATGTTACAAAATTCATCTTGTAATTTATTTTTGGCTGTCTTTGGTTGCCATAGAAGTACAAAAAAATATATACAGGCATAGTAATGTATGTCAAATTGAGTCGGACTCTCTTCAAGAGATACGTCATAAATCCGAGGAAAATTCATGTCGAAATGGACGAAAGAGTAGGCGAAAGTGACTAGCTGGAAGTCACGTAAGAAAGGAACAGAAATGTAGTACATGTGAAAGAAAAATTAAAGCTGCAAAAAAAAAGACTTTGTCGCTGCATCAGCAGTTATTACGAAACAAAAAGGTTATGAAGCTGTAAGCGTTTACTGAATGCACTTTCTCCACTCCCGTTTCCAACGCTATAAAGTGTTTTTTCTTAAGACGACACCAATGGCAAGTTTTTCTTAAGTGAACATCTATTTTTTGAGTGTTAATAATTTTTTTTATTTATTCTACAGATGACACATTTCTCAGAATAAAAAAGTCTTCTCAACTTAATAGCCTTTAAAAATGTTACCCCCTCATCTTCTGTGAGTCATAATACTGACCTACTCACAAAATCGATAAGGCACAGTTGACCTCCTTCAAGGCCACTATTAGTTTTTACGTTCACGTGGTGGGGCTCACCTTTCCTTTTCCTTTAATATTTTCTGAAATGCTAATAATGGTAAAACGGATAGGTCTTCTTTAATGAAACTAAAAATAATGTAAACACCAAAAGGAGTAGCATGGTATTTTCATGTTATTTACTGCCTATTGAAAAATTAATCTAAAAAGTATTCAATTTTGGAAATGCTGGTGGATAATTCCACATAAAATTAAGGGTGAAAGGAAAAGTAAAAGGAAGGATATTCGGAGTAACGACTTAAAACATTCCATTGCGAATTCATAAAACTATATTTTAATTGAAATGATTCATGCGCGGAACATTTGAAGACTTTTAACTTCAGTGCTTATCTTCTTGATTTTAAAGACGACGAATAGAATCAAAGACAATTTTAATTTAATAGTTTCATAAATATGTGCAATTTATTACTCTGAAACTTGGGTTCTCTATGAGCGTCTGAGGAAAGTTTTGAAGGTAATAAATATCATTTTGTTTGGGTAAATTTAATATAAACTTTTTTCTAAGCGTTGAAACATTATTAAAGGTAGCTAAGATGTAATGAGGTTTTATTTGGATTAGATGGAGAGAAATAATGATTTCTCTATGTCTAAAGGAAATACTCCTAATTAAAGAAGACAAGATTTGAAATGAACCAATTTTCAGATTGAAAGATGGTGAATGAATATCGTTAGGCACAGCGATTATATGTGCTACGAATCTTGCATTCCAAAATATGGTCATGCTGCGGTATCAAATTTTCTCCCTATAACCTTGCTTATCTGGGTTAAACCTCATCGGAGAAGAGATGTAATGCCAGAATAAAATTAAAATATTTATCCAAAGATACTTTCTTGCTATTTATTATTATTTGAGTCATTTTATAGCTATTTCTTGCCTAAGTTACATTTGCTATTTAATAAAATATAATTGGAGAGCTACATGTCAATGATAATAAAAACGGAGACTTATTGTTCATTCAGTTATTCTTCTTCAGGTAGAAAGAAAGAATTTTCTCAAAGTATTTCCTTCAAACTCGATCATTCGTCCATCAACCTTTTACATTTAGCCTTGCAACCATACCAAGCAGCAAGGGGTGAATTATGGTGCGCATCAGGATGTAAGTTCTTTAGAATTTTCTAAAGGCAGATTGGTATTTCAATCTTCTTCGTCGAGCAGCGTATAATGGAGAGAAAACCTTTCCCATTTGCGGACGTAGGATAGACTCGTTTGTCGCGGTAGTGGAGATAGGAGAGTGTTGTTGTTCTATGGGGCAAAACCGGAAGTTTTCGACGGCCTAAGTCGGAGGTGATTGAAGGTCTTTCTCTCGCCTAATAAGGTCATAAGGTGAGCGCGTGGGAGTGAACGGTGAAAGACGAGTCGCTGCGCTTTTTCTCCGAGTTCCATGCCATTTCACCACTATCTCTCCACTCGCACTCACCAAGGAGACTTCAACGACCGAGATATGACTTCCGAAAGTGAAGTTTAACGGAGTATTTTACAGGCTAGTCACAGGACGAGAGCTTACCTCCGCTAGAAACTCTCTTCCTTTCAAGCCTCAAACGCCGCATTCATTTAGGATAGGAAGTGTTTCGCTTCGTCTCTGCCTGTGAACTTGCAATTGAAGGCGTGAAGTGTGGTCAGAAGGGTGCGACTAGGGAACATTTTCTGGTTAGTTTATTATTCACGATAGTTAAAAAGCCAGTATTCCTAAAGGAAACATCATGGCCTAGGAATTATTTACTTCTAAAGTAAATCAAAGTTTATAGTATAGTAAGTAGAGTGATCGTACGAAATATTATTATTAAAAGATTAAATTTTTATCTAGCTAACGATATAACATATGACTATTAAAGCAATTCAGTGGCATTGCATTAATTATCAAACCAGTAATCGTTTTTCTAGATGACTAATCGATTGATAAAATTTACTTAGTTTTGTATGCAGTAATTTGATGAGTATACGTAAAATTTTATTATTTGAGCTCTAAATGGTCTTCGTTCCTCGATGTGTGATATCAGTGACTTCATGGATACCCATGTGACTATTAGAGAGATTTTATGAGTTTCAAAAAATCAATTTTAATGTTTCCTTGATTCGAAATAATTATTTTTAAAAGAAAATATTCCTTGACATAAAAATAAATGCAGGTATTTTTTTAATTTAAGGATTTGGATATTAATAACTATTTAAGATATTCATTTGAGGACTCTAGCAGAAAAGATAGCGAGAGTTGCCAGGTCTAGAAAAAGATCGCGGAGACCTATGGAGAATAACACTGAAAGACAACAGAGCAACATAGACTACTAAGTATTTGCTTATGTATTTAGTAAACCTAGATTATTTTTGGAAGATTACTTGCATAAGGGGATTAATTATTTTCAGCTAGCTATCTAGATAATCTAAGGTAGATCATCTAGTCCAGTAATTACTGATTGTTGAGAAATTCCTTTTCTAGATTAATATAACTGATGTATCTCTATTTGCTTAAATCAGCTTTGGATTTGAGAAATTCTATTATGATTATGTCAAAATAGTGCTTTATAATTCAAATTACTTCATAAGCTACTATAGTAATAGTAGTATAGTACTAGTATAACTAGTACTATAGTAGTATAGTACTAGTATAAATTAGGAATCTGATTAAAGAATTACAGAAATTAATTAGAGGACATTATTTTCAAATCTAATAAAGATCATCGAGTTCAGTAATCACAATCGAGATAATTTCTTTTTTACTTTTAGATAATATTTAGCAACCATGAGTTGCAAATTTCCTAGGCTCTTTTGATTTTTTTTTGTAATAATGAAAATTTTTGGGAAATGTGATGTTTTAAATTAATATTTGATTATTTCGTCCTTTGCAATGAACTAAATATGCAATCCTCTTCAATAAAATTTGTTGTCTCAGGCGTAACTTTGTGGAATTTGCATAACATATTGAAATGTTCTTCAATGAATCTTCAATAAAGTGAAATTAATTAAGAGACTAATTGAAAACTTAAAATTACATTAGTCGGCGTTATTTGGTGGGCATTAGAATTTCAATTAAAAAATAAAAGAATATAATTGACGAGTGTGGTTTGAATAAAATCTGCATATTTATTTGTTTTGCGTTTCCTTGGTGAGTCGAAGAAAAGTTCCGGAAAATTCGTAAAGGAGTAGCCATTATCAAACATTCTGTCAAATTTGGTATAATGAGGCTCTATAAATTCTGCGATGGCCACCCGCGGGGAAAAATTTTAGTTTCCAACAATGCAGATATGTAACTAAAATAAATTAGAAAATTAATAAGTTATATAGTAATAGCAATAATGTAAATGATTTAGAATATCAAACAATCTCAATAATACTATGCATTACCCTTTAACATGTTGAAGTGGATTATTATTGATTTAATGGTATAAATTATGTGTTTCACGTAAGCATTACATCGAAAATGCAATGATTATATCATGATTTTTCGTGACGCATCCTGGGGTGCAGTTGTTTGTTGGTTTATGTGTTTGCATGAGTGTTTGATGAAGGGATTTTTGCATAAGTGTGTACGCCGCTGTGGGTGTAGTTTTTCGTGGTGTTTGTTTTGCCTGTGGCATTGTTCCTATTTACGGGTGGTGACCTAACACTCCCCGCCACACACCTTTGCGGCGACTTGCGGGGTATTATGTAGATGTAGATTGACTTGTGTAAAAATTTATTTTAAATGAAATAATGTTATGGATCTTCGGCTGCTCCGTTTTTGCGTGATCTTCATGCTTCTGGAAAATGGCACATCATATCCACGGGACGTCAGAACCGT
The DNA here is from genome assembly GCF_022747635.1 of Hetaerina americana. Taxonomy (NCBI): domain Eukaryota; kingdom Metazoa; phylum Arthropoda; class Insecta; order Odonata; family Calopterygidae; genus Hetaerina; species Hetaerina americana. The sequence goes on along the minus strand of NW_027286514.1, from coordinate 9,400,463 downwards.
TTTTGTGATAATCCTGCTGTCATTATAAGCGCAAGCATTCTTCTCAGAAAATTATCAACCAGTCCGCGACTCATCCCAGATCATCGCCATTAAAAGGAAAGCCGCAGTCAAATGCGGGATCGTCGAAGCAATTATTTCGTCCATTGAAAAAGGATGGTACTGAGAAAATCAATCGGAGGCTCGTTAATCACTGCGGCGAGTGAAAGTGGCGGTCTTTTTGGTAGTTACGATTCAGAAAGTAAAATTTAAGAAAGTCAGTTAAGCGTTTTATGACTCTTTCCTCTTAAAAACTTTGTCTTCTCTCTCTTAATTGTCGTTATCCTCCGCAAACAGAACGGCGAACCAGTAATTTACCGAAATATTTAAATCAATTTTTGAATTGAATTCAAATGCGTATTATTCCTACACATTTATTTATAGTTCATAATTAGTCTCATACACCCTTATTGCGTATCCTTAATCAGATCTCTTAGCGATGAGAGGGAATTCATCCAGAAACCAACTTTACGTCTGATCTCAGTACCAGGGTTTATTTTAAACAAATTTTATTCTCTTTGTAGACCCTCGTCTTATCCGGCTTGTAAAAAAGTGATGTTGAAAACCATTCTTAGGTTATTTTACTTTTTTTGCTAATTTTACTCTTGCAGGTGGAATGCTAACCTTTGGCACGATAAAGTTTCCCGAAAAAACCAAACGATATATTTCATCATTAATTTGAAAAATTGCGGCAGTAAACCCGAACGGTTATTAAAATATCATGATGCAGCAAATTAGACGGACCCGGAATTCTTTTTTCCTTTCACTGTTCGGCAGTAAAAAACAATAAGGCTGGCCTTAGTTTTCATTCGAATTAATTCACAAAATGTCTCAAACATTTGATATTGGTTTAGGTTTATACATTTCAATCTGCACATCGGAAGATATGATTTTCTTCCATCTGCCGGAATGACATAACATCAAACCTCCCAAGCTTTGGAGCACGGTTGCGAACAAAAATATCATGTTCTCATTGTGTGATACGAGTATGATGTTCGCTTGCCGGGACTTTTTTATATTTCCAGTTAAAAGGGAGGAAATATAGGAAGGAAGACGACGGACTCAGGAATTCAGAGTGATTTACTGCCGGGAAATGACTGACGCCAGGGGCTTGTTTTTTGCATGGAAGGGACTTTAACGGTTTCGCGGCTTTAAGCGAAGCTTTAGAGAGTTTGGAGGGCACAGGGGGTGAACGTTGACGGAGGAGGGGGTCGAGAGAGAGAGAGAGATGCAAATCTCAGGAGAGCGGGGAAGGAGGTGCCTTCGAAATTCGATGCGAGTCGTGAAAAGGCACGCGCTCGACGGAAGGGGTCAATAGCTGCGCAAGGTGACGTGCGGGTCTCGGATGGAATGGAGACTTTTTCTCCCTTGAAGAGAGGAAACTCATTAGCATCGGCCGTTGCGGAGGCCGAGGGGTTAGCTGTCGTGAGTCCCCGATAAAATGCCACATGGTCTGGTTCTGATGAACTATGGAGATATTTTTAGCCACGACTCGATTTCCGCAAAAATAGTAATGGTTGAAAAATGTAGCGAGGGAAAGGCCCGCGAAATGAATCAGTCTCTTTGAAAGTACCATTTTACATACTTTGGAAGTGGAGTAGACATTGTTATTGAATACTATCAGAGACTATTCAAAATGAGATGGTACAACCCTTTTAATAACAATATAAGAACACAAAAAAGCAATCACGCGTAATTCCTCTTTATTTCACTCACACGATTGTTCCTATATTGTTTGTTGCTGTCCAAGTATTTTATTCTACACTTCCGTGTCACTTCGACGATACATATTTTTATTTATTGATTCATATATATACATATATATATATATACATATATATATATATATATATATATATATATATATATATATATATATATGTGTGTGTGTGTGTGTGTGTGTGTGTGTGTGTGTGGTGAGCGAAGATAGGAGATTGTTGCGTGAAATCATTAGGAGGCAGGAAAAGTGAATGTAGGGGATATTGATCGGAAGTGGGATGTTGAAGGCTGTGATAGAAGGAAAAATGTTGGAAAACATTCTCCCCTCTATCACAAAAATGGCGACGAGGAGAGAGCAGGAATAGAGTAGGAATTCCGGACGGGATGAAGGGAGGAAGGAAGAAAACAGAGGCTTTTATTGCGAATCCAATTGAGTATATGAAGTTCTTTTGGAAAACTACCTTCTCCAAAAATGCAATTTTCATCAGGTAAGGTATAGTTCCGAGGCGCCCGTCGAGGGGTGGAGGGGGGAGGCTTGCCTGAGTAGACCCCATCGCCTCTCGGACGGAGGAGGCGTTCTCTCCGCTCCTTCCCTCGCCCGCGGCCGACGCGCTGTGGAGCGTCCCTCACTCCTCCCGTCTTCATCCCTTCACCCATAAACTGCGTCCCCGCGCTTGACTCTCACTCCCGCGGATGCCAGTGTCCTCCCCAGTCCCTCGGCCTTCCCCTGCTCCCCCGGGGTTTCCATTCATTTTCACCCGATTTACGAGGGTCATCCGGAAAGTAGTACCCGTTCGTGAAATAAAGACACAAAAGTAAATATTAACAAACATAAAAAATTTTATTTGAAAGAGGATACTTTAAACTACTTCTCAACATAATCTCCAAGCAAATTAAGGCATTTGTCATAACGTGTGACAAGTTTCTGTATTCCTGCTGCATAGTCCTTCGCCGCCAGCTCATTGAGATACGCGAGGGACCCATCTTGCACAAATTTTTGCATAATGCAGATGGTGTTTAACAATTTCATGAACAATTGTTCGAGAAACATTGGGAAAATGCTCACAGATGTCATCAATTGTGACGCGCCGATCGTTCCTCACGAATTCGTCAACTGAGCTCACCAGTTGGTCTGTAATGACAGACGGTCTCTCCGAACGCTCATCGTCGTGTGTGTTCCCCCTCCCCATGTTGAAGTTGCGACACCACCGCCGAACAGACGACTCGTCCATTACATTGTCTCCATACACCTCCTTTAATTGGCGATGAATATCACATGGGCGAACGTTTCTTGCATTGAGGAATTTAATCACTGCCCTCACTTCACAACTGGCGGCGTTCTCAATTTTTTTAAACATTGTAAACAATCACAGAAACAACACAGGCAATGCTAGCGTCACGCAACTTGGCTCAGAGAAGGCAGACAAGCCACTGAAGCTATCTGACCTCGTCCAGCGGCTACTCGCGTCGTCAGCACTTCATGCGGCACGAACGGGTACTACTTTCCGGATGACCCTCGTATATCCCGTTTCGTCCATTCATATTCCACACATCTAATTCTCCCTGTCGGATGCGAGGCTCCACTGCCCCCTTCACCTCCCAGATGGATGGACGCGTGTCCTGGCTGAGGCTCTGGGCGTACATTCATGTACATGCCACAGTAATTCAGCCTTAGTTGGTCGGTCAATGCAAAGTCTTGACTGTTGCCTCTGCGAGTAAGGTTCAACTTTTTGAGAATATTAAAACCCGACGGTTTGGGAGGTCACATAAGCGCAATTATCGCCCTGATGAGGTCGTTCCATTGAATTGTTGCAAACGCTTAGAAAATAAGTTTCACTTGGGGGATTAATGTTACAGCAAGGATTTTAAATGCTTGATTTGCACCGCTGGCGCCGCAGAAACCGCATTTGATAGAGTAGAGGCGCAATGAAAATGCCTTCCTAGGAATTAATGTGGAGATAATAATAACGGCAAAATTTGAAAGTCCTCTAAAAGCAGGTTTTCCCACTAGAAAGTTATAAAAAATATTATGATGCGATCTATTATGACAGAATCCCGTAAAATATTCTTTCCAAAGTTCACCCTTTCCAATAATATTTAAACCAAGCGAAAATTCAGTTTAATCTCTACCTCTACAATTAACATGAAGGAAGGTCCTTATAAACGGAACTCAGAATGCAGATGTAATGGAAAGACTAGTCATGACCGGTTAATGAAGCTTAGCGTTCTTGCTATGGTTTATATTTTCGTGCCTTTAAGAAATGGGGGTGAATTTTCATCCCAACCTTGCAGAATATTGGATAATATTGAAAATAATTGGCAACATAGATCAATGGGACAAAAAAGTATCATATAGATTGGAGAAAATAACGTAGTTGTTCGAGGCAACTGGAAGAAGATAAAAAGTCCATGGAGAAGCTCTAGAGAGGAAGTTGTTGGAAAAATGATGGCTTCAGAGAAAAAAAGGTTGCAGAAATTTCGGTAAACCAGGAAAATAAAGTTTGAGATATTATGCATGGCATGAAAGTATCAGGAACTATGAGAATCCGAAAATACACTTAAATGCATAGGAAAAAAGGCTAAGATTTTATATAGTGATGAAGTGTTCAAAAGTCTACGAACATGTGTGCTGGTTTTTTAGAGCTTTCTAAACATAAAGCGAAATACCTATAATAATCTGTAGGGGAAAAAATATACGTACTGTATTTCTATACCCTACGTGCCCCGAAGGAAATAGATATCAGCTAAAACAATAGGAGATGCACCTTCTACATAGAGATCAGGCAGCAGTTACTGGATGCAATAAAAGAATGAAAAAGGAAAAGATAATGGGTGTTGTGCGAATTTTAGGCGAAAGGATAAGTATACTGCGATAAGCGGACGACATAGATACTTGCATATTTGAATAGAAAAAAGAAGGTCTTAATAGGAGGCTAGTCAATATGCGGAAGGGGATGACATAGTAAAACCTCAATATAAACAAGTTTAAAACTAAGATTATGGTCTTCAGTCGAAGTCGATACGATAATGACCAAGTAGGATGAGGGAAAGACGCACTGGAACAATCGGAATAGTTTTTCTCTTTAGGCAGCAGGGCCATTAGTAATGGAAGAAGCGAGAGCAAGCAGAATAGGAACAGGAATGATAAAAAAGTCGCAACGTTCTTATCTAATCGAAACACCCTAACTCATAGTGTTTGCTGCGTACTTTGTAATATGACGTCTACATTCTATACATTCGATAGAGCTTCTGGAATGTATAATCGAACCCAGAGCCTAGAATACGAATAGCGGGAGAACTAAATGTTGCATGATTCATCGATTTTGACCTTCGAAACATTGGTGAATCTGCAAGTTCAAGGGCTAATTTTATTGCTTTAGTTAAATCTCACATTAAACATTTTCTACGAAATGACCCCAATCAATGTAATGTATAGTAATCCTCATAGGAGCGAGAAATATTGCATAGATTGAATGCGATTGGTTGTAGATTTTCCGGTGTCTCGTTTTCGTTCTTGCCGAAACTTTTCACATGCATCAGGCATATTTCGACGAGATAGCATCAATGCCACAGGTGGATTTCTAATCTTGACCTTAGGGTTATCTGGCGATTATCATTTTACACCGGGAAAGCATCCCATAATGTACGGCAGAACCGAGTCTTTCTTTGAGCATGTCAGTGGTAAAAAAATACTTCTTACATATAACATGCCACATAATTAGAGAGGAGTAGTTTAATACTGAGGAGATAGTTAATGATGTAAGTGGTGCTTTCCCGGCGTATTTGCTTGGTGAAGTTTTCTCGGGTCTTCCACCGGGTCAGGGGTTCCATGGAACCCCTGACCCGGTGGAAGACCCGAGAAAACTTCATCGAGATAGTTAATGTATGAATGAAAAATGAAATGTGGCAATTGTAACTACAACCCAAAGCAAGTTTAAATCATTTTAGTAAGAAAAATAGGTATGCTGGAATTTATAGTAATAGTTTTTCACTTTATTTTGTGGCACACCAAAATGTAATGTATGAAGAATTGATATCGAGAAAGAAGTTTTATGGTAGCCTGTTTGTTTGCATAGCATAATAGTGGGCAATCTTTCCTTTAGACTTTTGTGCGTAAATAGTTAACGAATGGTTACTTATTCAGGTGGTCATGCAATAAATTGAATGTGTTGATTTATAAATTTGTCATTTCTCAGGGTGAAAGGCGAGTTTTAAAGGATAGGAGTTGTTTTGAGGGTTCAGAAAATCTACCGGAAGGAGTAAACCTACTTTTACCTCCCCTTCCGATGCGTCCATCAAGGAAAAGCTTAATGAGCCCACCTTCACTTTTTAAGTCTCAAATTAACTTTGACATTCTGGTTTACTGTGTGGTTTATTTTTTATTTTCTTGTAACCATATTTCTCATTCATTCGAAAGCGATTTCCCACCGCTAGCCTTTCACTCTTCTCGGCTCCTTGATATGAGCGAATATGGCACGATCCTCTCCGGAAATGAATGACATCACTCCGCTCTGCCTCCACCAAGAGACACCTCTCCTTTAGGGACGATCGCTACCTGGTTTCTCTACTTTCTTCAGCTGAGTTATGATGTGAATGATCCGTTCCACATGTGAGGTCGATTTTCTTTCTCCCCATCAGGAATATAAATGGTATGGAACGTGTTTCCTCAACGATTCAAATATTGAAAGTGATTAAATAAGCATGTCTATCACTATCGAAATTTTAATCTTAGTAATAAATATATTATTCACGGAAGACGTAATTGGCAAATAGTCTAGGGTGAAAAGAATAACACTTTGCCACTATCTTTTACAAAAGTGGCATCTAGGATGCTACCCTGATTATCCTGCACCCTGTACCCTGGTTATTAAAAGGTTCACTGTGTCACTACGGTTTGGTTTACATAAAGAGCGTCATATTGCAGAATAAAGGCTGTTTTACACTAAAATTATTTCAGTTACTGTAATCAGGATGTTTAATATTGAATGCAAACTCGATGCTGAGTCTCGGATGAATCCTTTTAGACGAAGCCACTTTGCTTTTGACTTTCGATTTTTGCACATGCGCGCGCGATTTGTTTTGATTCCCCCGACGGCAGTGTTTACCCTTGGGTTTTAATAAGCATTTAGCAGTCATCATGTCAGTTTCCATCCATGGTTCTGAAGAGAAAACAGCTGTCGTTCTAGGCGTAATTCTAATTTCCAAACAATTACAATTCCGAAGACGAAAGAGGCAATTTAGACAACAAATTGGATCTTTCTCTTGAAATCAATAAAAAAAGGATTGCTAACATATTAATGCCGATTCCGAAGGAAAAATTATAGTCTCTAGAAAAGGCCTTGCCCATCTGTGATTGGAAGTTGGATGTAAAAATCTGATAGAAAATAAGTGTCCCATGTTTTTTTTCTTCTCAGTATTGAAAATACAATTCAACTCATTCATCGAATGCGATTCTCTCTTTAAAACGATACGATTTTACGTAACCTGTTTTCAGTACTGATTTCGGTGCTGAAATAAGCATCGCGGAGAAATAAGCATCCTTAAGACCTTTTTGAGCATTAGTCCATTAAACCAGGATTAGTAAACAAAGGCAAAATTATGAGGATAAAAGTTTTATGATGATTTAATAATAGGAACAAAAATTAAGCAGAGGAATTTAATTTTATTAGACTCTTGCTCAGAATCTTCTTTCCCTTGATATTTGTATATTCATTTAGTAAAGTTCAGTTTAGTTTAGTGCGGTGTAATTCATGTTAGTTTAGTTGATTGCAATTCATGCCAACTGTACAGGGTCTACTATTTATTATCCGGTGAATTATTCAGTATTTAGGTAACTGTTACGCATAAAACTGTAGTAAAATACTTAGGGAAATCAGATGTATGGGAATCACTGATGGTCGAGATGGTAATGAATCATAGTTGCTTTATTTTTTGACAGCGGTCATTGAAATATTTATGTCAGACTACTGCCGCCGTTTTCACCATTCAAAAGTGCCTTTCCCCAGGGTAGGCAGGGCCATGAAGATGAAATGTGAGAAAAGTTCATTTTTTTCAATAAACGCTGTGCTACCTGAAATACCTATACAAGGCATTCGATTAAAAAACTGGTATGCCACCTATATTAAATTTTCCTCCAAAAATATCGAAAAATTTAACCTTAGAAGTCATTAAAAGAGATACGTTTAAATTAATAGGAGATCGATACCATCCACTGTTGAATTTTGATCGATCTACGCTCTAATTACGAACGAGCTGTGTATACGATTTACCCTCTTCATCAGAAGTAATTAATATGTCATTCACAAACAAAATAAATCTTGTGATGCACAGGATGTAACTGAATATTTATATTGAATATTAGTTTATTTTATAGTATAAAATTCCTAAAAAGTAAACGAGTGATTAACAGAGTTGCGGCTAACGAAGGCACTGAAGTTTAAATATGCCGCTTTCTAAATAATCAATAATTTTTAATATAGAACCTCTAAAAATTTCATGAAATTATTGGTAAATTGGTCGTAACTTTTCATGTTCAATAGTCATTAACAATTATATAAGATCGATTATTTTATATTTTTTTCTAAAATTTGGTTATTATTACACTGATATGTAAAATCCAATAAAATCTTAATTCTTTCATATTGTGTATTTTTCATGAACCGCTGCATCAACGTAGTAATGGGACACGCATACTCCACGCTACGGTACATTAATTTCATTTATACCGATGGCCTCTCTATTCTCTGCGCTCCAGTGCCACGAGGGTCACCAACCGCTACGCACCTGCCATCACATCCATTGTCTGTTCAAACATCAGGAACCTCATAACCAGACATTGAGCTACCATCCCTCTCCAGTCCATTCTTCGGAAAGGTAAAAGATAACTATTTCGCAATCTATTCCTGTCACCTAAAAACACGAATGTGTGATGGGAAAAACGTGCAAACTCATAGCTCAGCGATTGTAAAGGTCTGAAACTGTTTGTACATTTTTTTCCACACTTGAGTGCAAGCTCTTAGATGCCTGTTTCCCTCCTCTCTCTCTCTCCCTTACTTTGCTGCGCTGTTTTCTTTTTTAACCAAATATGTGCCCAATACGTTCCTTACAGGTGTGTCATAGAGTAAAGATTAAATTATTCGTTATTTTATTCCTTGGTTCAGTATCCCTTGCGTAACTTTTGGGCAGATTGCATAATTGAATTTGAACAAAATTGCATATAATGTGAAAATGAATTCAAAATATGGACATGATATTTATGGGAAAACTTCCTTTTAATCATCGGGATTATTGCGTGGAAATAGAGCGCATCACTCTTGAATTCGAGTCCATACACCACACTATTACTTTTATAAAGGTCAATACTCACCTTTTGAAGCCAATTAAGTGCATACAATGTTTTTTATTACTAAATAACATTAATAATCATCTATCTGTCGTTGGATCTAATTTTCATTATATTTTTCAAGCATATGAGAGCCAAAGGTATTTTATTTCGACCACCATTGGTCGTGAACTTTGTAACTCATCATTCTCGCTACAATTTAAATCCATCATGTTGCTATCAAACCCAAATAGTGCTGATGCGTAACTAGTCTGCTCCAATATGACATTCTCGACAACTGAATCAGGAGTTCTTGATTTGAATTTTGCTTGGGAATACGTATTATACGATTAGACGTTCTTTTTTCCAAAGACTCTTTTCTAATCTACTTGAGCAAGTAATAATCGATGAGTTTACGCATCAATACCCGTCGTTAATTTATCCACCACTACAGAAATATAGTACATTTTTTTCATGGAAGGGAAGTACTAATCCGTAAGGTGTGTGAAATTCGCACATTCTGCGAGGGATGCCACTTTCTTTGGGCCAACTATGGATTGCCACGAAGTTATCCAGAAGCTAAAGCATAAACTTGGACTTCAAATGACAATGTAGACACGCATCACAAGGGTATGAACAAGGTATCCTCTGATTGATAAATTGACGCTCCACCCTAAAGGTTCCCACCCGCCGAGTTCCCACTCTCCTTAAACGAGTAGACTCCCCACATTTCTACCTCAATTGCGGTTTTCCTGGCGATCTTTACGAATACCAGGAAATAATAAGTACTGCCCAGCTTTTCATCGATATTTCCCTTACCTTCGAATTTGTAAAAAGAGAGCGTTTTCAGTCAAATATAAATTCTCTACCATTTTTGTTTCAGGTAAATACCCTAAAAAGGTAAATTTCAAAATATATATATATATATATATATATATATATATATATATATATACATATATACATATATATATACATATATATACACACACACATGTGTGTGTGTATAAATACATATAATGATTCATGGCCTCCTTAAAAAATGTTGTCTACCCATACGAAATTATAACTGCAGAGCACATTATGAGGCAACAATTAGGATTATCATTAAAATTATAATGTGGGGTTGCGGTAGTCCAGGGGGCAAATCGTTGGACTACTAACCGGGGAGGGTCCCGGTTTCGATTCCCGGATTTTTCGGGTACCAGATCTTCCTAGGAAACCGTAACCGGCACAGGGAAAGGAAAAGGCCCCCATACCCTGATTTGTGAATTTCACACGCCGTAGTACTGGGTGAACTCTACCGTCACCTACCAAACCGACCTTCGGGTTGATTACTGTGTTTATGGGTTTTTTAATGTGCATTGCAAATGACTCCATTGAAGGTCACTGTTGCGGCATCTCCTGCAGATTCTTTTGATTAAGGATATCTTTTGGGCAAAGAATACGCGGGCTATATATATTAGTAAAAGACGTTTAACAGTGGGAATCAGAAAAGAGGCACTTAAACTCACTGCATAACTAGTTAATTTATGTTTACGTTTTTGCAATTAAAACAAGTTTATGTCGATGTAACTTAGGAAGCAAAACCGTGGGTATGGTGGTGGTATTTATCAAAATAATGTAAATCATCGAATACTTTTCTAGGTGTCATTACAATTGCCATTCGATCACGGGAAAATATGATGATGTTGGCTTACAAATCATATCTCATTGCATTACGTTGAAGGGAAATCGGAGAAATACGCTATTAATTTAGTCTACATATGCAAAATTCCCATCTAGCCGCCACAAGGACGTGTGGTGGAGGTATACCGCACCAGTCATGCATGCGTAATTATTTGTACATATATATTCACTTGAATATGTGTTTGATCATATACAAAAACAGTCGTGCACAAGCATGCCTGTAAACATCATGTAGCAATTTTTGTGTTTGACTAATTCATTAAATTTTAGGTTTTCATTTAATTTCATTTTTTCGGGCTCTTGATTTTTTTTCAATCTTGTTGTGTTTGCATTGAATGCTAGGGAAGAGCGAGTACTTAATATCTTTGTCACTTATTATGCTTATACGTACGCTGTAACGTATTTTAATTAATTTATAATGTATCATTAATTTTTCTCATAGAATTAGGTTTTAAAAATGCAAATATTACAATTATATAGAAATTAACATGCTGACTTCGTAAGATTGTTTAAATTTGCGAGTCAACCAACATAAATTGCTGCCGAGTCACGGATAACGTCTTTTAGATCTTCTGGAGACTCCCGACTTATTAAATATGAAAATACATACACGTGGTGATCGTGATAGACAATAGACATTTGCTCCAATAGAAGTGGTAGTAATACTCTAATAGAAGGAAATTCTAGGTAGGAGAAGTAATATAAAATAATTTTTCAATAAATAAATGAAACAAATAACAAATACATGCATGACATGCAGTTTAAACCTACCTTCTTGGAAAACGCCTTCCCGCAATGTTATAATTCTTCTTTCAAGGCTATCCCGTGAGCGTGAAAGTAAGCTCTTGCTGAAATTTTATTCACGCATCGTATCTCTTAATGTTTCAATATGAAGTTTCCGATGGTCGTAATTCTTCAACATTCGTATCCATGGAAATTACCTAATCCAAAAAAGTATCATATTAGTCATCATAATGATCAGTTTGCACCCAAAATCTTGCGGGTGACCCGGTAAGGGCCGCATGACTAAGAATTTATTTTTGAACTGTCGGCTATAGATTATTCTTTCAGTCGATACGCTTAGTTGAGCTTTCAAACGCCCTGGGAAGGATTCGGGTCATGTTTCAAAGGGGTCGTCGTGACGCAATAACGAGCTCGAATGGCTCGAAGGAGAGGCGGACTTCACACCTTCAGGCCTATTCTAAAATCAGATAGGGAAATTTAACTTTGCTATTATTTTCGAGAGTCCCAGCCACCAAGATGGAGTGCGACGCCCAGACGTTTTCGTGAGTCTACCCGGAAAAAATCGCTCTCTGCTGGTGACGGGGGACCACTCCACAGCATTTCGTCTCGTGAGTTTCATCTTTTTTTTCTCCCTACCCTCCCCCTCTCTTATTTATCTTCTTTTGCACAATTGTGTGTTGCAAAGGCCAGAGAGGAATGAGTTCACAGGCTAGCGTCGAATCGCGGTTTCATTCAATCTCATTACGTGCGCGGAGAAAGGGAGGTTCTCCTTCTGGCGGCCGGCACCTTTCACCCCCTTCGCTGTTGTCCCTTCCCTACCCACACCCCTTAAAAGGCGTCCGCCCCCTCCAGGTTGACCCTCTTCCCTTCCCCTTCCGTCCCTTGATGCTACCTTTAAAGCAGACGTCTTAACTAACCTCTCACGAGCGCGGGATCTCGGAATATAACTCGAAAATTGTGTTGGTATTAATTGGAGATTCAAATTTCCGAGAACAATTGTCTAACCAGAGGCTCGCCACACAAAACTTCTAGTCAATTTATAAGCCCTTTGTCAATAGCCGTGGGTTTAATATAAAATTCTCAAATTTGTATACTGCGTAATATAAACTAGTAGCAAGTGCTGCGTCGTTTATTAGTATCACTAGACTCTTAATCTACAAAACACAGGATTACATGTAATCCATCTTGTAATTATAAGAAATGCCAGGTCATGCTCAACGCTCATCGTTCGAAATATCGTAACTATTTTCAATTGCAAGCGTTTTTGCTTGTTATTGAAATAACCGCTAAAATTCAATAAAACAATATAATAATGGAAAGTTATTGATCTTGTTGCAGGTTCATGCAAATACTTTGGAAAGAAGTACTTAATTTACAATCAAGTTTATAATTAATTAGCCACGTACAAGAAATTTGGTAATTTTACCCACTCACTAAAGTCAAAATTAATTCGAGCAATACGAAAAAATAAATACGTCATCGGTTACTCTCAAAGTAGGCTTTATAGTGTCCCTGGGATAATTCTCGCAGAAATATTAAACATTTTTAGAGATGCAAAGAATATCCAACACTTTTCAGTTTTAATAATTGCGCGGATATTATTAACGTTTTTCTGATTGAAAAACATTGACTCACCTAGAAATAGTGACAAATTGTCATTTAGGTATTGAAATTTATATTTCTGACTTACTATTGCTATAAAAAATTAAGATATATAAGGGCGAGAAATCATGAGAGATGGGGAATAATTTAATATAAAATATATACAGGTTTATTATGTATGTTATGTCGTGTAGACAGTATAAAAATACGTGCTAAATTATCCAGAATACATTTTAAAACCTCAGAGAATATATTACATAATTTACCGTTTGGGTACTCAATAAAATGCTACTGCTTTCAAAATACCTCCTTAAAATATTTGACAGTCCTAAATACGAGTATTTTTTCTTCTTATTTAAATATATCAGAAAATATTCCAGCATTAGCGAAAATATCAACTCTAGTAAACTTTAAAGAGGCTTAGGCATTAGCTATAACCAAATATATGCTGGCGATTACGAAATATGATTAATCAGAATTAAGCTAATGACATAAATTATATTATTGTTGACCAAATGAATAACAATACACTACAGTATTTGCTAATTAAATATAATTGTGAAGCAGTGAAAATATTTTTCAAAATTAAAAGGTCTCTTGGTGATTAATTGTTCACAAAAATCCTGGTATTTAACTCTAGTTGAAACGAAACATAATTTTATTTAAATCATGGTAAGTATCGATATTAGTTATAAAAAATGTAAATTATACTCTTCAGAAATGTTTCTTTTCAACGTGTAATATTTCTGCTTTATCAAACGATATTGTCATACACTAGTAATCTTCTTTCTTTTTCCACTTAAAAATTAAATGAAAACGTTGTAGAGTGTAGCGGAATATTGGAATCACAATTGTTTTTCTTAAATGAGTTACATGGAAAAATGCCTTTAATTCTTTAAGTGGTAATTGATATCCATTAATTAGTAATTTATGTTCCACCTCAATTAGTTTTTGTATTTGATATTTTCCTGAATGATACATTTTTCCTAAATTGACACTTTTTATCTCTCCCCACCGATATGTTAAAAATAAATATCAATCGATTTGGAAAAAATGAATGATATCCAAATTTTTATTCACTGTTCTTTTTAAATCCATTCATTAATTTCATTTTGCTGGTTAAAACTTCCTCGTTTTATTCAGTAAACTTCGTGGGCTTTCGGTTTTGTTAAACTGAGGCTTGAATGAGGCCATGTGCTGAAAAATAATTTTTATATTGGAACGAGGCTTTAAAATAGTTGTAACACTCGCCAGCTGATTACAAATCTCGGGAAAATAATATTGAAGTTACCTTATGTCCCCGGGCTGTGTGGTACTACTTGGTATTAAATATTTCTGTAATCAATGTTAAAATCGTAGTGGTCACATCCTCTGGATCAGGGATCGCAAACTATATTTGCATTTACTCATATCATCATCTTCTTCCCCTCTCCCCTTCTCTTCTTGGATAATAAAAGTGGAACGTAAATCATTATCTAGTTCTTCGCTCGAGCGTTGTAATCCTCACATTGATCCTGCCGGAACCCCATCGAGCCCTCAGCAGTCTCCATCCACGCCGTGGGAGAAATGGGCAGGGGAAAGGGGATCGTTACGTGTGTGAGCACGCGAAAGCTCCCAGCCATCCGATACCCTTTCCCTTTCCTCCCACCTCCCCTTAGGATTCTCCCCGTCACCTCTCTCCCACACCTCTTTCTCTGCCGCGGAACACCACTCACCTCTCGTGACCCCAAAACTGCCCCGTAATTGCCCATTCCAATGAAACTGCCCCTAGCAGACGGTCGCGACTGTTTGCCTAACCGATACTAACACCCTTGGAACGATAGTGTGCGTGAAACCGAAGTGCCGTATAAATTGCAGTTCGCCAGGGTTTAACGCATGGCTGCGAATTTGATCGATCGGAGGGCATTAAAGTATCCCCTTTTAAGGATTATAAAAAAGGCAATATATCGAGGGGCTTCCTTTGGTAGATCTGTCCTCAACCCGTTCTCTTTCCCACCTTTCCTCTCCTCCTTTCCATCATTCCATGCCCTGCGCCCACACTGCGCTAGGATTCGAAGGTAACCCGTCGATCCCACGATTACTGATCCATTTATGTGCTTCTTCGTTTTTACGGAAATTATTTGTACTTTTTTTAAATCGAAAGGTTCAGATCTAAATTGTGATTCAAGGCATTCCAGGTTAACAAGCTGAGCTTTGCTCTATTTTCTGAACTTTCTGAATTTCTGAGTGAACTTTCTCCAGCTTAAAACTTTCTGGGAAACCCATACTGCACTGGGGATGGAGGTAGCCCTCCCCCCATGAAGGTGCGATATTTACGAGCCGTAGGTCTTTGGGCGGTGTGGGCTCTATATATCCCTCCCTATTCAAACCAACTCCCAGGTTGATTAATGCGCTTTTATGAATTATGAATGCTATGATAACCTCACGGGGATGACAATAATTGTATATACTTACGGAGGGCAATGTATCAACCCAATTTGTCCTTGACCCAATTTCTATTTTTCTTCGTCCTCCGGCCCTTCAGTCATTTCTTTCATGTTTTCGAGTTTTATTCTTTTAAATGTCTTTGGCTTGCTACTCTGTTGGTTGAGTGGAATTTTAAGTTGGCCTTTCCCGCGATATTGACCCCTTAAAACATTACTGTTCTTTAAGTCACTATATATATATATATATATATATATATATATATATATATATATATATAAGGTCCCCTTACTCTTGATAATGTTAACTTGTAAACATTGGTTTATGTGCACATTCTGATAAAACTGCCCATTTTACGGAAAATGTATTTGAATCGTTCAAGCATTCATCTGTATGCCACATTTTTGTGTAAAAAGAGATAACATTTATTTTTTCCGTAATAAATGAAGAACAAGGGATATGCCAAACTCCTAACTTTCTCTCGGCGTGAAAATCATACTGTACGCTTATGTGCCCTACTTGATTATAATTTCTTAATTAATAAAAATATATAAGTTATTTCGTTAGAAATTTACTTTTGAGTCCTAACAGAAGTAAAATTATCTTACCTTACGAACACATATTTTTATTTATGCTGACATGTTTATGTCAGCTCAAATACAATACCAATTCTATTTATTTTAACATATAAATATCAGAATAAATAAAATACGGATTACGGATTAATTTGAACCAATATTGAGGTCACGTCTCATTAAATTTAAAATATTGGTATTTCATATATACCGGCATAAGTTAGTCACTATAATCCTATCAACTTCAGCATTATCTCCCGACCGATTAACACTGGGACGTAAACCAGAAAACGTGACCATTATCCCTCCCAGGGAAAGATATCATCCAATTTGTAGCTGATTTTTACGGGGAAAGCTTCATTCCCCTTGATCTTTTACAACTCAAATGAAGTAATAATTTTTAAAGTGTCCAAAAACATTCGATTTATTTTAAAAGGTCTTAATTAAGATAATTTTGAGATATATGCTGATACCGTTCCATTTTCTGATTATGATAAAATTGGATGTAATCAAAACAAATTTCAGAAAATGTAATAGACATGTTTTTATGGGGGAGGAACAAGAGACCTCGCCCCGTTCTGCTTTGTGGATTTTTCCTAAGGAATGATTTTGGGGGACAATTATATTTACATGTCCACGCGGGGAAACGTAAACATTTCAAAAGTACTTAGGAAAGCAAAGTTAAAGTTCTCCACATCATTATCAAGTTTTTCCTCAAGAGAGTGATGAGCTATGTCATGAAGATAATATTTTAAAATACACAAAAATGAAAATTTTGTTTATTTTTCACCTTTCGGCGCGTCTTTTTTAATGATCCTTTATTGTGCGTCTTAATTTCAAATTATATGTACAAAATATTTCTAAAATTTATTATGTACTCATTAGCCATTGTTTTACTGACTAAAGTACTCGGTCGGTTAAGGAGGGATTCGGGTTCGAAGCCTGATAAATTAATTTGACTCTTACAATGTTTAATTTTTGCATTCTGTTGTATTTTTAATATTGCCTGCATAGGTTGTTTTCAGATATTTTCTTTCAATTTTTTATTCGTGAAAAAAATCTAAAGAGACCATGTTTAACTGAAATTTTAGCAGTTTCTCAAGTAAGGTTAATTTCCAGTCTGATTCCTCAAAACATCCGCCGAAAATTAACAACTATGCCATAATCATACCAGTACCGTGCTAGGAGATAGTGGTGGCATAACAATATTTGTGCCTGCACGGCAAACAAAAATGCGATGGAGACTAATATTTCCCCGTCCTCTCAATTTCACCACGCGTGGCGGCGACAGAATGCACCACCTGCTGTGGCGCGAGTCAGCTTGGAAATTACTGGGATCAATTCAAGCTCATGCGTGAAGCAATTTCTCTCTTCTGTTATGCAAGACAATTCTTACGTTAATTTTGAAGGAGTGACTTTTATGTACGAGCAATACGCCGTAAGGTCAACATCGGTTACTCTAATTTGGATATTACATGCTGATGACTAAACAAAAGGTATATGCTTATCCTTTTCCTACCCTTTTAAAATTGTGGCTTATCGAAAAATAAGAGACTAAGAATTTGAAGCATACATAAAATTTCTCCGGAAAGTTATTGTGACCAGTCACGAAGTAGACATTTGTAAATTTTTCATATATCCTCGAAATTTCTCTTACCTTGTGAAACTGATGTTTTTTTTACTGAAAAATGGGCAAAGTTACAGTGAAACGTTGATCTGAGGTTCATTTTAACACGTCGTAGCTATATCATTCCTTTATATCTCTCGGCGGGAAAGGCATATGATGCCAATGTACCCAAATTTTTGAGTGATGAACGGCCACTCAGTGAATCACACGTATTCTTTCAATATTCCAAGCGCGCTTAGAAGTTTAAAACCTCGGTGGGGTGAGATCAGGAACGCTCCCTTGCAGTGGAACCTATTTTGTCTTTAATGCCCGAACGATATCAAAATGCATTTCTTTCTATTCGATTCTAAGAGAGCATGGCTAATTGGAAAAATACTGGGCATACTCGAAAGGCAATTGTGGCTTAAAGGCAATTGTGGTTTGTTCATTTAAAAAATATATTTGTTAGAAAAAGTTTTCATGGACGGTTTTATTTTTCTACAAACCTTCACCTTTTTTGCACAAAATCACCGTCCACTAAGAACTTTTCGTATCGCTGCCCCAGCTTCTTCAAACCCTCACGATACGAGGTTTGTATAATAAGCATAAGGAAACGTTTTTGAAAAATTGATTTGTTTCAGATATAGCTAAAATACTTCTAAATTCTTCAAGCTACATCCCTTGAATGTCAACAGACTTTTTCCAGCGGTGTTTTCAAGACTCGAAGCCTCCCTGGTAGGTAGATTGGAGAAGGTCCTCAAAAGTACAGGTGGAAGCTTCTTTGACGGCACTTTGGGTCCCATGGTGGTATCCTTTGAGGGAGGATTTCACTTTTGGGAATAGGAAATAGTCTGCTGCTGCCAATTCGGGACTATGAGGGGGTTGAGGATATTCTTCAACACGTTGCAGAAGCTCTTCGCAAACAAACACTCGACTCTGCTCTTAGTCGTCCGTCAAGACATCGCAACGATTTTAACGCAGATCTTTCGCATCGCCAAACTTTCAGTGACAATGGTGTGTACTATCATCTTATCTAAACCAATACGATCTGTGATTATGCACACATTTAACCGATGGTCTGAATTCAGCACTCCACGCACACATTGCACGTTGTCGTCGATTCTTGATTTCGACGGCCGTCTAGCGCAGGGCTCACCCTCCACACACTCTCGGCCATCTTAGAAGAGCTTTTGCCACTTCCAAACTGCAGTTTGTGAAATTCTTTAATCTTTGACTGGAGGAAGTTACCCAAAGTCTCCGTACTCTATTTATCGAGTTCAACATAAAAGTTGATTTTGTACCGCTGTTCAATCGTTCGCTGCATTTTGCGCTTGTACCAAGTAATTCTACTGGGGCACTATATTCCACTAAAAACACGATCCAGCCTAAACTAACGCTCTCAGGCGATTTCCGCTTGGAGCGTGTTGAAAGTCAGACCCCTCACCACCGAGTCTGCGCGGTGCGAGCGCGTTGCGACGTACAGTCACGTCAGGATAAAATTGTTCCTGATACTTTTTATACAAACATTGTAGTTCCTCCTCTGGCAATTGAACCTATGGACAATGGTGGTCTTGACTTCCTTGTTTTTAAACCGTTGTCCACCAATTATCCACTGTTTCATGTGAGAGAAAAGGAAATTGTTGCTAGATGCAAGGTCGGGACGGGGGATAGCGGTCAAAAATGCTGGTCCACTCAGCATTCTTTGCTTTTTGTGTTGTTTGTCAAGCATTTCCGATACCCAACTTGCGCAAAATGTATGATATCCGAGCTTTTTCATCACAGCCGTGTAACTAGTGTCGCGTCTAACAAGGAGAAATTTATGACCCAGACCAGCTATCGTCAATTGTCGATCAGATAGCGGTCCACTTGTTGAACGATTTCATCCGTTTGGATACTGGACCTGCCACCCTGCTCTTCATCATGCACATTATGGCAGGTATTTTTTAAGTTTCACCACCATTGTCTAAATTTACCTTCACTCATTACTGTTCATAAACTAGACAAAACTCCCGTTGAATTTTGGCAGATGATGATCCTTTTGCAACCACAAATCCAATCACAGCGCGCACTTGGCAACGGGCGGGAGCAGCGATTTTCGCAGACATTACAACCTGGATTCATCGATAGGTAAACCACTACTAAATCAAAACAGTAACTTCACTGGCTCTGGAGCCAATGAATAGATGGTGCTGCATTATAATGGTAAAATCATGCCTTACAAAGCACATCAATGATAGTTGTCTGTTTTACTGGTGCTTTCATCCTTTTTTAATTAAAAAGCAAATGCTTCGTATTCGATGAATGGCAGTTTTCCCATTATTTCTGCCATTACCCAATGTCTAGATTTCGCTATACTGTTGGATAAAGGCAGCAAAGACAACGGATTTCCTGCCTTCTGTAATAAAACTGCAGTTAAAAATGTTTAGGGCTGAAAGTATTAACTTCTCACCAACATTGCGAGAGTAATATTTCAGCTATTAGTTTTGAGATTCTGGCGCACTTATTTTATTCTAAGTAAAACAATATATGCTTATGAGCTAGTTCACAAAGCATGCATAAGAATCCATCTCGCGTGCAATGTAAGCTTGTTTAGGAGCAATAGGATAGAGTTATTCCAATATTTTCTAATGTCGGGCAATTTTTCCCCGAGACCGGTACCTGGCCGCGGACCACACTTTGGAATATGCTGCACTAGGCTATTGCAAACAATATGCAATACAGTTTTAAAATGAGATCTTCCTGGATGGTTGTTTAAGATATGAAATCGATTTCCTCTAGTAAGGAAATAATTTTTACTATTCGTGATGGAATTTAACCTTCAGTTTCTAAGAGAATGTTGCCATAGTTCTTGGTAGTCCATGAAATCAGGAAGCGTATGAGGTATTCCACTGCCCTTACGCGAAGATATAATTTCAATATAAAGCAAAACCGTTGAAATCTGTTTATAATTCTTAGTTCAATCATAAAGCAGAGAATTTAATTTAATTGTAATTGCCTTATCCTCATTCAAAGCCAAGTATTTAGTCATGACAATTTTTTATCCAGAGGTCTTCTCCAAATGATAATCTTATTTATGGTGGGAACTCGTTTCTAATTTTCCATATTCTGCGAGCCTAATTTCGTGTAATTACGCATATCGTCATAAAAGGTGACGCTTTGAGTGCTGTTTATTGTAATGCAAAAGTACGTAACTCGTGATAATGATTCATTGCCATCAGGTAGAGTTACATACACGCCTGGATAGAGTGACCTCGATAATTGAATAGTCGTAGCGCCACTGCCCTTCCCCACCACCACCACTGCCCTTTGACATTCTCACGGTTTTCTGGCATACCAAAAGCTCATAGGTGTAAGATGAGAAAAAGCCCCAGCCTTTATCTGCAGGTCATTGGAAATTTCTTCTCGAAGTTTTTTGCTGAATTAGGCGATAAGTTTTTGAAAATATTAAGAAATAACCAAATATTTCGTACTTCTTCTTTGTCGTCTGCACTTCCTGTTGCCGAGCCATTCTCCTAGATTCAAATTTGAGTCTGTCTAAGAATTGTTTTAGACTCTGTTTTCTCTGTAAAAGTATTGTATGTAAAAATTTCTCATTTCTGCAGTTACTCTGTGTATCCATGCGGAGAAACAGCCCTGTCGTGGAAAAAGAGACTTATAGTTCACAGGTGAATGTTTTCTTTGGCTCTGACCTATGAAATAAATTGCAGACGAATTGTGTCTGTGTACTGCCGATTAAACTTACTAATTAAGCACAAAGTGTCGGAACGACGCAAAACGAGTTTTTAAATTATTTCAGTGTTCAACCTAAGCTTACAAAACCAGTTTACTTGGTGTTATCTTATTTCATTTCGTCATGTCCTACCAGTTAGTCTCGAAACGTTATTAAGTTGGAGTCTTCTCAGCTTGACGAGTGATTGAGCAAGTAATTTCCCTCAAAGATTTTTCATTTCAGGAGAGATGTAACATGCCTATATGGAGATGTATCCATCGTAGTCGTATAAAAACTGAAGGCCAATCAATTTGGGGACAAAATATTTGAAAATGATGACCTGAATTAGGAATTCACCAGCTGAGTAGAATCTGAGACTCAGATGCCTGCAGCAGAAAATAAACATGTCTTGATGAATATGCCACTAGTATGCTGAGCCAATTTCAAACTATGCAATTTTCTTAAACAGAAAATTAACCTGTACAATTAGAGACAGAATTTAATTTTATGATTTCTGGTGACTTTCTGGATTCCTAGGATGTCAAAAATATTCTCAAGAAGCCGTAAACCACAAACACGTATTTTCCACTCGCATAATCATCCCTTCGCTATTATGTCCTCTTCGCGGAGTCGGAGTTTTTATTGGCCCAAAGTGCTGAAAATGCCAAGGTCTGGTCAAGTGTCCCTGATGTTTTCGAAATCACAGCTTGGAAAGACCCAGACTATGACATCCGCCAACTGCCCAGCTCATGGCAAACCAATGATTTTTCTCCTCTCGTCATACATCTCCTGTCCTTCCCAAATATTTCCTAGTTTTGAAGCTATTTTCTACAAAATTGGAGAGAAGAATGAAAGTAAAAATAAGAAACACGTACTGAAAATTGTGACTTGGTAACTGAAGTCTTCCGGGCCAATGAAATCCATAATTTCATGTGCTTTGAAGTTCATATATAAAAAAGCAAGGGCAATAATATTTTCAATAAAAGTAATACCATCAGCAACGTCATACCTGAACTTCAATCTAAAGATTGGTTGGATGCAGTTCTCCAGTCAATTATTCTATCAACTGACCCCTTCATGAGTTAATATTTCTCATCTTGGACCAATGTCCTTATTTACTTTCCATTTCTCATTCATAGTTTTCCTCTAAACGCCTTTTTATTCACTATAAAAATATTACGCATTCATCATATATGATATTCATTCAAAACATTTTATTCTTATTATGTAGGTCAATTAAACAAAGACATCTAGCTAAAACCCTGGATTCTTTTGATTAGATGAGAATATAACTTAACGATAAGTATTGTTAAGTCCAGGGGAACGTGGTAGTCCTTTGGGCTACTGGACCAAGGTTCCGGGAATCGAACTGACCCCATAGCCACCAGCTTCACTCAAGCTGTAATATTATTCGGGTGCTATATTTTACCGTATCATTTCCGGCATTGGTGAAACCAGAGGTGGCATGAGGAAAGGAACTGGCCCTTTTTCTGTGAATTTCACACGCCGTTTGGGTTAAGCACTCGGTGAGCTATGCCTCACCAATCAAACCGACCTTTGGGTTGATGAATGGGTTTTTTAATCGTGTAAGTCTAACGACGCGCAAAAGTCACCCATTTTACGTTTCATGCTCGAGGCATATTCCCTTGGCAGGTCAGTTCTCTGCTTCTTCCGTTTGATTCCTTAACTTGAAACGGGAATCTTACAATTAGTAGCCAATTTTTTTACCCGTTATAATACCCATACGCATTAAAAAAATAGTATGGGTTGAAAATTAAAATTGTTCTAATTATAAAACTCGATATTTAACTTCTTATGAACGAGTGGGACACATTGAAATTGAATTACAATTAATAGATTCGAAATAATGGAATCGAAAATGTATTTTTATCAGCAAATTTTAATTTGTAAAAAATCCATAAACCAATAAATAGAGCCGGAATTGCTCATCGGAATCCCAATCGTGTTGTTGATAATTCCTCAAATGGTCTCTAGCGCTAAGAAAAAATGTTTCGCCGTAATTTAACACGATGACGCTAAAAAATGGAATGTTGTGATTATTTGAATGAACTAGGTACCTGAACTCGGAAAATGTCGAGTCCCGATGACGCAACTAAAAGGAGTTTTATTAAAGAGGAGCCTTTTGTAGAACACCGAATTATCATGCCTGTTTTTCAAGAAACGTTTACACTTTTCCATTACTTTCAAATTGATGTTAATCACAAATATTTTTACGACTGAGATGGACTGCTAGCGAAAAAGTGGCACGCCAATCTGAATCCGTGGGTTGGGAAGGGAAATATTTCTTTGCCAAGTAATTACGTTCTCCTTCAACGAGATTTCAATCAACTGCTTGGAGGGTAATTTTATAGTATAGATTGGTTCGAGCGCATATTGAACTTCGCAGCGAAGTCACATATCTCTTTACCAGTCTTAGCATTAAAATGTTTCTAACATTTGTGCATTCCTGTGATTAATTCTGACATTTTAAGTCGCATTTCAAAACCTTTGAAAAACTATCAATTATTTTACTAACACAAAATCCCATTTCACACGTTAAAATGAAACTTTGTGCTAAGAAAGAGTGTGTATAGATGTCTTGAATAAACGTTAATCCTTAGTCAGCCAACTCCATCACTTGAGGTTTTCATATGGTCCAAGAATGTTTGCCGAGAATAGTTATGGCTTTGAAAAAATTACCATAAGAGGGCTGACCTGAAATAGCCAAAACTCAGAATTCTTTTCACCCTGCCGACCCCGTAAGAGGCCGGTGTGAAGTGTATGTTTGTATCAATTATCATGACAGTAAAATTAGATCAATTATGTTTCACAGCCTAACCGTAATCCGCCTAGTGTCCAAACTATAACACCCTATCCGGTTGCTAGTAGGTGTACGTCGCTTGAGGTCACTGAAATCACTTGGATGTAGACTAAAGACTCACAGGCAAACTTACCCCAAGCCACGGATTAAGCGTATTTTTTATGCTACTCCCAAAGTATTCGAAGTCTACCTTCAATTATAATGCGTTAATCCACATTCAACTTTTAGACTTTCAATATTTTCTTTGTTTTGCTTTGTATTCTGCTTTTCATCCCTTCATTGGCCTTCATACTCTTTTTTTCCAGCTTTAAACATTATTTCTACATATATTTAATTTTCTGCTTTCGTCCATTCGGTCAATATATCTGTTCGATTTCCATCTTCTATTAAATAGCCACTTTCCTATTTCTTCAGTATTGCCTGTCTAAAATTTCTTTTCTCTTCACTGCCTCTCAGTGTATTATAACAGATGATTTTCCTAATACTTCCATATCTGCACCTTCTGACTGTTGCTGTATTTCTTATGTTTACTTTTCTCATTCGGCTGCTAATCTTATAGTTTATTCATAGAGACTTACTTTTGTGTCCTGCCTTGTTTTTTGTGAGTGTGTCTTTCTTATTTCATCTACTATGCTTTTGACATCCATTTTTCTAATGGCTTTATCAATTCACCCTTTCGTTTTCAAATAGGGTCTTCCATTGTTTTTACTGTTTTTTCTAGATATTTTAATTTTGTCATCTGTTCATTTTGTAACCGTTTTATGATGTAGGAAACGATTTATAACTATTTTTGAAATTCTTATAAGATAGAAAAAGTAAAAAGTGATCAATGAAATAGCCAACAAGGCTATTGCTCGATAATTTTTTTATTTTCATCTTTTAGGAATATCAAAAACTGAAGATTCATAATCTTGATTCCTGGTTTTTGAAACGTTTTCAAAAAACGAAAGGCAGCGCAAATGCCACCGCGCCAAAATTTCTGCATTTGTGAAATAATTTCAGCAGCACTATCAAAATTGACAAGAAAAATGAGCGAGAAATATCTTCCATATGACATGGAAAGAGATTAATAGAATGATTCCAAATCACGGTGATCAATATTTTGCGACCAAATAAGAGAGAGTTGAAACTAATGACATTCGTTGGCTGCAGGTGAAAGAAAAACTAATTATGTTTTAATTACCTACTACTCCAGTGGATGGAAACGAGTGCAGGAGAGGAGGGTGGAAGATATTTCTTCAAGAATTAAATGCACCCAAAGGTCACGGGTCGCATTCACATCATCAAACTGAGAGGAAACGGGATGGAACTTACTAGCGCTTGGCATTGCTCCACTTCATATCGCACGCTAATTACCTTCGAAATTGTTTTTAGGTCGTATCCACGCCGCCTTAGATGAATGTCAGCCGAGCGTAGAATTTTTAAATCATTATTGCAAACTTTAGTTGGGTCCGACACATTTTCTGCTGTGTAAGCATTTAGTATTCTCCAAATCATTTTCAAAAATTGATTTTTTCATAGTTCACGATAATTTATAGTGAATCCAAAGTAAGTCTGGTAATTAGCATACACTCTGAAAACCGTCGTCCGTCGAAAGTACCTACAAACGTCCTTGAAATTATTCCTTATGGTGTGACTCAACATTCAGAAATTTACAGACTTGAAAAAAATATTAATTGTCGCACTGATTGTGAGTAAAATAAAAAATTGTTGTTGTTAACTTCTTTTTAGGCCATGGTGGAATCCTGGTCTCATCGTGTGCCGTCTTTTTATTCGAAATTGCATGTTTATCCAATGACTTAATTGGTGCCTCTTCACAGTGCAATGTGGAATTCAATTACTGTCGCGGGAGATATTTTTTACTGTCTGACGTCCTCCGTCGAGCGTGCCGTATTCAATTTTCTCACCCAAAAATTAAAATGAGACAGCAAAAAATAAACTTCATTGCAAAATAAACTTCATTGCAAAATCAACTCCATAATTTGATATCTGAAATTAAGGTCCAATTGAAATGCCGATTTACTCCTTTCGAAATAAAAACCATGGAGTTATACCGAGCCATTCATGTACACGTGTAATATTCACGTAAATTGCCAACTTTCTGCAACTAAAATTGAATTAATTCTTTGATGTTATTTGTAAAATTCTCGTTGACTGAAGCCCATTCCAGCCTAATCAGTGCTTTTCTTTTGTGCCCTGCAAGGTATATTAATTTCATATTTCATTATTTGATCCGAATAGCTATACTTTGATCTATCTTCTGTGGCCTTCTCCATTATTTTTTTCTTTTATCATCTCCCAATCAATTATTGCTCCGGGTGTGAGCACTTAATTTTTTATTTTTTCATAGGGCGATTCGAAAAGTAAGGTCTTCTATTTTTTTCAAGAAAATTCAAATTTATTCTCAACTTTGTGTACATCGGAGGAAAGGCTGAGCATTTAGCTATTTTTTACATAGTTGCCTTGACGATCAATCACCTTTTGCATCCTTGTAAGTAGCTTTTTAGTACCGGCATCGTACCTTTCTCCCGCCGTGTCACGAAGCCAAATGACGACTGCTTCTTGCACTTCCCCGTCTGACTTGAATTTCTGTCCTCCAAGGTGTTTTTGGGAGCGGGAGACAAGTGATAGTCGCTGGGAGCAACGTCCGGGCTCTAAGGAGGGTGGTTGATGATATCCCTGCTGAATCCATTGAGCAGGGTGGTCGTTTGATGTGACACGTGCATGCTGGTGTGGACGTGCATTATCATGATGCAAACATACTCCCTTGGTTAGATACCTTGCTATAATCGAGGAACTTCGACTCAATATTGTAATATATCCAACGATGTACGCAAAGTTGAGAATAAATTTGATTTTTCATGAAAAAAATAGGAGACCTTACTTTTCGAATCGCCCTCGTAATACTATATTTCATTATTTGATCCGAATAGCTATACTTCGCTCTATCTTCTGTGGCCTTCCCCATTATTTTTTTCTTTTGTCATCTCCCAATCAAGTATTGCTGAGGGTATGGGCACTTAATTCTATATTTGTCATGTAAATACGGCTCCCCATATAGCCTTCTCTTCTCATGAATTCTTGCTTATTTTATTTATCCGCTTGGTGATTAGAAATCGCTTCAAGTGACAGCCTCCATAGCAATTCTAAGGTTTGCTACTATTTTCCCCCGGTATACTTACTTTTACAATGGACTTCGTATATGATCAGCCATATACCAAATATAATACACTTATTGTAGCGCGCAACTGCATTGTTATTATGTAACTATAACTCCTTTGAGCATAATTGTGGCCTAATGTTTATGATTCCTTTCTTTACTTCTAGCATTATAAACCTTGTGCTCCTCTTATCTCTAATGGTTATCTCATGGAACAATGAATATTTTCAAATAATTATTGAAAATTGATGGGCTTTGGACTTCATTTAGGCTCGTAAAAGTATTTTTTTATAGCACTGAATTACTTGCTTTTAATAATTGTTAAGAATATATTTTTTTCTATATTTTTCTTCGTGTTTTACCAGCAATGAAGCTGCTTGTTTAATCTGGGTACACGGACCTCACTAGTTATGAAAGAATTTTCCCAGCTGCACCCTGGGGATAATGACTCAAAATTATTGAGGTGAAATGGTCTTCAAGCAAATACGTGTGAAAATATGGATAAATATTGATCATAGCAGTGATGGAGAGACTTACATTAAGTTTGATGAAAGGTTAAAACAACCTTGCGTTTGAAGGAAAACGATATTACGGTCATTGTAAAACTATTGGAATAATACCGATCGAAATTCTTTAATATTTGCAGACGTGTAACATTTGTTATTCAAACCTGAATTCCCTAAAATCAAGAATTTGTTACTTATTTTTACCTTTTCGTAAAGGGTTTTGCAAATACCTTATTACTTATTATATCTTACCTTATTCCTTATACCTTATTCCTAATAAAACTATTCCATTGCTGATATTTTTTAGTAACTTTTCATAAAGGAAACGTAATTGCTCTCAACGTAAAGGTTTAGATACTCTTTTGAGAGTGCCTACAAGATATGTAGTCCCTATCTCTCCTTTATTTCGCGCAGAGTCATATCCCTTTATAGAATGTTCTCGTCAAGCTTCTCTTCAATCCCAGCAGAGCGTGAACACATTATATGTTGCTCGATAAACACTAACTCGTTTCTTTTCTTTTCTACACCCACGGCTGTGCATATTCTTATCAGTTTTTTGTTCATTAATTTCTTTAATACATTTCCCTAATTTAAGAATTTAATTTGTCATTTTTTTCTTCCATAAATGGAATAGAGCAGGGTAGGCACAAGGCTAAATCGTGTATCTTATTCTATGACAGAGAAAGATATGAGATATTGGATCTCCAATAGCTTGCTTTCATCGGATCGTCTCCATTACAATAGCAATTCTAAGATATTATCGGTTATATTTTCATTTTTGAAGTGTCGATAGATATAAAATGTTCATTCTTTAACGTACGCATTCATTTATATATTTATGCAGCAATGCCCCCTCCCACCTTAGAACCGTAACTGTCCTTATTACAATAAATTTGATACTACAATGGGGGCTAAATGTGGAGTATATCTTTAAGAAAGCTTTCAAAACTCTTCATTGGGTGATGAGGAACCTCAAAGGGAGCGTTAGAGCAACCAAGGAGAAGGCGTATCAGACCCTAGTGAGACCAATTTTAGGGTACGCTTCTCTTGTATGGGACCCTCATGAAGAAGGTCATATTAAAAAACTGGAAAAGGTGCAAAGAAAGGCTGCCCGATATGTACTGGGGAAGCATAGGAGGATGGAGAGTGTGTCTGACATGCTAGAAACGCTGGGCTGGGAGCCTCTACAAACTAGAAGGAAAGTAAGCATACTTTGTGGAATGTTCCGCATTCTGAAGGGGGAGAAAGCTTGGGCAGATCTTAGGAAAGAGGCGGGGAGCCCAAATTTTATAGGCAGAAATGATCACAAATTAAGGTAAACTGCCGGGCACAGAGAACAAATAAAAAAAATTTTTCTTCTCTAAATAGAACAATTGTTGATTGGAACACCTTACCTGCAAAAATATTCTAGCCCTTTCCTAACAGAGTGTATACTTTCAAGAATAGATGTAAGGTATATATGTAATAATTTGATTGATGTGTGGTGTATTATATTATATGTAATAGCTTAATTTTTTAATTTATCTTTTTTTCTTGCTGATTAATGGTTGTAAATGGGATGGAGATTCGCTTGTTTTGCTAAAGAGATTTGTGTTTTGAAGTCTGATTTTATCTATTATCTTTTGCGATAGTTTGGACTTGTGTGCCACCTGACACTGTCTATCAGCACATGTGTATTTTTAATAATAATAATAATAATGTGTTTTACCGAGATGTTTCCAATTTGATATGAATAGCTGTCGAGAAATTGCCTAACTTCATAGATAAGTACCTACATAGCCAGGTGTGAGTTACTTTTACCTAAATGCCAAACTTTGAACTACTTTCGCTTTTAAGATTTTTTTCTAAATTTTAAATTATTTTCATAGCTTTTAAGTGAATATAAGGATAAGCTCAAGAGGTAGCCAATAACTCGAAGTATGAGGTTTGGGTGATATCTTACTTGACTACTGTATTTCTTATAAATTACGAATTTTAGAATACAGGAAAAGTGATAAATTTTGATTAATTTAAAGTGTGCCCCATTTTCCCTCCTATTCATATTGCTTTGATTCTTAATCAATCCAAAACTTCGCAATTCAAACTTTGTATGTATTTTCAGCGTTAACCTCTGGGACAAATGATTTCAGAGGGGATTACGTCTTACTTAGGGACTGTGAATTTTCATTTCGTCGCGTCAGGCCGATGTTTCACCGCAGATTTCTTCGGCGACCCCACTTTTATACATTCCTTTAAATATCGAAAAATAGGCTTAGATTTAAAAAAAAGGAAACCTCATGCCTAATATTACCACAAAAATTCATGTTGTGGTCAATATCACATTTAAGTATTGGAAGGTCTGGAAAGTGCACAATCATCTTTTAAATGTGCTAACATCTTTCATTTATTACGCAATACTTAAGTATACCTCGAGTTCAATTTACAAAAATAAGATGTTTCTAATTAGGACTTCAGTGTCGTCATAGGCTGATATTTAAGCGTTCCCGAGAAAGTTCTTAAGGTCATCAAAGACGCCGAGAAGATAAATATTCTTTTCCGCAAATAAAAATCGATCCTGAATTTTAGGAAAAGAATTGCCTAAATTCCCGTGAAGTCGAAGCCATGACTTGCATTCTAAGTTTTCATCGCAGTTATTAAAGCCTCATTCTCGAAATATTTCTTGCAGCTTCACATTTACTCTGAGCGGTAAAGTAAATAGTTATTAAAATAACTATTTAAATTAATAATTTGCCCATCTTAAGTGCGCTAAAAAACTAACTTTTGAAAGTGATACTCGATCCGAACTTGGACAAGATATTGTCCGCCCGCGAAAACAGAGAGAATGAGAAGTTTGGGACTCAGATTCCCTGTCCCCATCTATGCGATTATGATGTTTTATACTCTGCCATGGCGATATCTACCGAAATTTTCAACTCTCAAGAATCTTTTGATTTTCCTACGTGCACATATTTGCGCTGTGTTGCAATAGACTTAAAACGATTACGCTATCTTCATAGGAAGAAAATATTTTAAACAATATTTCAGGGCTAATTATTGAAAGTGGGACATGATATCAGTATACCTTTTCTAGAAAAAAACACTGTGAATTGGTCTAGAGAAGTAATCATTTCTGTGAAGTGATATATTCGCCGCTTTGTGTTGTTTTGTAACCTTCAACGATATATTAGACCAAATACTGATGACTACATATTATGTTCTGACAGTGTCATTTATGTATTTACCGACATTTCCGGCTTCTAGCGTAATCTCCAGTAGATAAGGAATTTTTTTTTCAATTATATCACAAAAATTTGATTCTCAATAGAACCTAAATACTTAGCCTAACATCAATCTAAATACCTTTCCTACTTACAGTACATTAAATTGTGATAATATAAAAAGTACAATTGAAACACTTCGCTTATTTTGGCAGATTTTAACGTGAAAAAGGGCAGCTTTCATTGCATTTGAATTATTTCTGCACTCATATGAAAATAAAAATGAACCTATGAATGGGACCCTTAGTGAAGAAGTGGCATCAGCTGATAGGGAATATTATTGAATATTCTGACAGTTGAGGAAATATTTGCTCAGTTTCATAATCTGGTCTACGAAGAAAGAGAATGAACGCTCGTTGAAACCTTGAAACCCTGAAAATGTGAAAACGGATAATACAGGGTCGCACCCAAAATTGGTAGGACTGATTTTCTCTGGCGCGAACGGAGCGGTGGAGGGGGTCTGCCTGGCAAGGTGAGGTGCAGCGGACTCTTAGCAACAGACCGACACCAACCTCAGTCGCCTGCGGGCTGTCGTTGAGTGAGCACACCGTTTTTAGCGAAGCAAGTTTTTTTCCGCGTCGAAAAACGAAATGAATCTGAATTTAGAGCAACGTTATTCCGTGACGTTTCGTGCGAAACTCGGGAAGACGGCAACTGAGACCCTTGATATGATCAAGAAGGCTTATGGAGACCCTGCCTTAAGCCGTTCCACAGTATTTGAGGGGCACAAGTTGTTTAAAGAGGGTAGGGAGCTCGTTGAAGACGACCATCGCTCCGGACGGCCGTCGACGGCAAGAACCGACACAAATGTGGACAGAGTGAGGACACTGCTGAAAACAGGCCGACACTTAACCAGTGAAGAAATTGCAGACCAGTTGGGTCTGTCTGCATCCAACGTCCAACGCATTATTTCACAGGATTTGGCCATGCGCAAGGTGTGCGCCAAGATGGTGCCGAAAATTCTGTCATGGCGCGCTCGTCGTCAGACAGCTCCTGGCCAAATACGGCGTTGCCACGTTGCCGCACCCGCCCTATTCTCCCGATCTGGCACCACCGGACTTCTTCTTCTTCTTCCCTCTGATGAAAAGACAGCTCAAGGGACGACGTATTGACTCGATAAAGGCCGTTCAAGAGGCTTCCACGAGGGTCATCAACGGCATCCTCAAAGAAAATTTCCAGCGGGCGTACGGGGAATGGGAGCAACGTTATAATAAGTGTGTAGCAGCTCAAGGAGCATACTTTGAAGATTATGAAGTCGATGTAAGTATATCGTCAATAAAATTCTTGTAAAAAAATCAGTCCTACCGCTTTTGGGTGCGACCCTGTATAATTTCATGTGCTCAGTTCCTTCATGGACTTTTTCAGGGATTTCCAATGCATTATAACAACACTCAAATCTCAATTCCTGATATTAAAAAAAGGTACGTAGCTGCCAAAATCGCGTTCGACGATACTATTCCTCTGGATTTTATCGAATTCATCATCGAACTCAACCCGTCAGGAAACAATGCCCATTCCTTCGCAGCTCAAATCAGCTTTCACTTAATCACATGACCATAGATGTAGCGCCTACGTCATCACACAATTACATGATTCTATTTATCTACGATGACGAAAAAATTATGCCTTCCCATGACACTTCGTGAGAAGTTTTTCAATGCATTCAGTACCTTTCTTCCTCGTCAACAGCCATGGATGACTGCATTTCCCTTTCCCACAGGCATAGATTCATTTCGTTATAGGATTACTGTGACCGATGTATGTGCTTGCGTGTGTGATGAAAAAGGGAAAGGAAATCTCATACACTAAAAAGCGAGATTTCTTCAATTGGATGAAGTGGTGAAAGGATGATTTTCCGTCCCTCTGTTGGTCTTATTCTCTCCAGAAAGATTTCTTTTTTTTTAATATTTGAGAAAGTGATGAGGTATGGCGTAAGCAGGAGTGACTTGATAAGCGGCGGGTTCGAACGTTGGTCGGAGATAAGGAAACGTCTGATTCCTTGGTTATTATTCTTCTCGTTACCCGTGATCTGAAGTCCTCTCAAAAATCAAACATGAAAGATTCCTTTTGTCATTTGGATTTCGGGTCGCAACATCTAGGGCAATTGATCGGGCCGGGGGAGTGAGTAGTCCATTGATCGCTTTCGAGCGATAAGGCCAGATTGAATCTTCCTAAAAGTACAAAAAAATAATCAGAAATAACACCCCGTAATCCCATTAGCTCTTCCTTTTCCATCTAATGATACATGCGGTGCATGCACCCTGCGCGAGAGCTGCGATTTAAGTGGCTTTCCAATCGCTAGCTTTCGAGAGGAAATTACTAGGTGTGTTTAGCTATGATGGAAGTGTGGCCTAATGCTAAACATCTGACGGAAAACACCGACTCATCTCCCCGAGGGCAAGGCTAATGTGCCCTCATCGTTTCATCTATTAACAAATTTATTCCTGCATTTTGAAGTAATCATAGATATGCTGGTGATAGGAGAGGATGGTTTTTAACTCTTTAACCGTTTACCATCGAAAATTGATCTAGAACCAGTTGAAAGATGTAATTTATGAATAAAACCATTAATGGGAGAATATTTGAATGAAAATATTAAGGAGATGAGCGGTTTCACGTTGGTTAGATCTATTTTGAATTTTTGACTAGTATTTGGAGCCCAACGCAGGAGGATCAAATGTCGGTATTGAACGAGAGACCGCGGACACTTAAAAAATCCCTATGAGTGCATAGAAAACAACACTATTATCGATAATCCCCGATTTGGAGCCAATGGAAGCAAGAAGATTGCATGTTCGACTTAAGTTACTAGACAAGTAGGAATCGCATGTGTTTAACTCTTAAGTAAATAGAATTATTCTACCTCCCCCCCCCCCCAAATTCCGTTTGTTAATAGATACTACAATGATACAAAGAAAATTAGCTGCCGAACAGAATAATGAATTCTTTTTCTCTAGTTTAATTACTAAGAATGCTAGTAGAACTCATCACATAGAAAACAATTTAAAATACCAGAATATAAAAATAATATGGAATCATATAAATTACCCCAACCAATGGTGACTTATTATCACCTGCCAAATACCCTAGGTAGAAATTGTAGGATGAAATATAGATGTTATGTGTGATACCTCATAAAATACAGTAAAATATCGTATACGAACATTGGAGCTTATTCAAGGGCGAAGTCTTTAACATTCAGAAAAGAAATAATGACATCTTAGCTCCAATAATTTCAGTCTATTTTGGCCAAAAATATGTGCTTTCGAGGCTATGACGTAAAGAACTCTTTACCTCTGCCAGCATTCTCAACGATTGAAAGAATTATTTTAACGTGGGATGTTATGCATTTTAATTTATTTAATTTTTAGCATGGGACTTATTTGAGAAGAGTTGGTACGTGAAGAGTACTAAGATTTGGCGTCGTAACTCTTACGATTTCCAATTTTTTGTAAATCAATCCTAAATATATCACATATTTTTCGTTGCTGTTACATGATATTTTAATCCACGTATATTTAATTCAAAAGCTACTATCTCTTCATTTGCGAGCAGTCACGATTCCTGCGTTACCATTAATTTGTTCGAAACATTTGCTTCTATTTCCAAAAGGCTGATTTTTAGAGTCATTTTACACCGCCTATCCTGAAATGTTCTAATCAATTCTTTGCGATTCAAATTACAGGTGTCTTTAGTCGTTCGTAGTCTCCATGTGATCTGATATTTTCAGAAACCAAACTTAAAAAATTGTTCAGCACACTTGAGCAATATCGTCTCGCATTTTCTAACAAACCACTGCAGTACTACATGCAAAGTGATCTTTGCCCCGCCCTGAAGTAAAATGAACACCCTCACGGGGTTTCGTCTTGTTTAAAGCCGTCGCACTCTAGAAGGAACTAATTGACTTATTGAGTTAATTGGGCGAGGTTGAGACTAATAGTCTCTTCTTCCACCTAACCCTACATTATAGACATTTGACGACAATCACATACAACCAAGCCCTAGATGGAGGGAAATCCACCTAGGTGGGAATCGAACCCACGACCTCTGGGTTGGTAGGCGAGGACGTTACCCCGCCGCCACCGAGGCCGGCCTTAAGCACTTCACGAGATATTCTTCTTAATATTCACGACTGTTTATTTGAGTGCAATCGATTTTATTTTATCTAATTTTATGTCAAAAATCGACGTAAATCCGTTGTCAGTGGGACTGTCTTAGTAGTGTAACTCGGAAACATAGGCTTGTAAGGTACGAGTATAAATATAGCGAATTAAGCAACACATATCAGCGGCCCCACTATATTGAATTTAATTAACATCAATTGTTAGCCTACTATTTAAGATAGGTTTTGTACGAAAACCAATTTAACACCCCTATATTCATGAGTCTAGCCCGAAAAAACATAACCTGACGCTCTACTTTAATTAAACCCTTCTTCAACCCTGTATATATTCCACCTCCATTCATTCCGTTCAATATGCATATCCTTTTCCCATTATTTCTCTGCTTGCCTGGCGATCTTCCCTCTTTAGCATATTTCTCAATATTCCATCGCCAATCCAAATGCTCTGCATCCATCCAAATCGGGAGAATTTCAAAAATGGGTGATTTAATGGTAATATTCAAGTCACCATTGGATTTCTCCCAACAAATCTTAGACTACATTTCCTCATATTTTATCCTTTCTGTCGATTTCACCTTTCCCATCCGTCTTCAACACCCACATTTCAAGAGCCTACAACCAACGCCAATTGTCTTTCTTCAATGACCACGTTTCCGCGCCGTAGAGAATCACGCACCCAAAATTGTCATTGATATTTTCATAACGTTCTTATTTAGCGTCTCTGTCATCTACTGTCTTCTTCTCGCGAAAGCTTCTTAACCTAACCTGATTTTTATTCAGATAAACCTACTACTT
Source organism: Hetaerina americana (assembly GCF_022747635.1). Lineage (NCBI taxonomy): Eukaryota > Metazoa > Arthropoda > Insecta > Odonata > Calopterygidae > Hetaerina > Hetaerina americana. Next base: position 9,364,376 of record NW_027286514.1, on the reverse strand, counting down.
TGGCCATCTTGTATCAAAATATTTACATATTAAGTATGCTTTTCTTCCTGCTCTAGTTTTGCACTAATATTTTCAAGTTTAACTTACGTAGTTTTCCTCTTCAAAAACCTTGTTACTTTTGTTTCGCGTACATTGATCTTCATTCCATAACTACGAATATTACACTGATTTTTTATGAGCTCAGAAATTATGGCAACCCCTTGGCAGTCAGGAACTAAATAGTGATCGTGGGCATATCATTGTATCTAATATGAAGACAACTAATGGAAATGTCAAGAAAAGGTTTGTAGATACAAGTTAATGGTACTACACGAATACACAATTAATTGATTAAAAGTTTTGTAAGGGAATATTTTGTTAAATAAAGGGTAGTACTTCGTTTTTGATAGATCTTAACTTGAAAATTTAAGGAGCATATAAAATCTAGCACAGTAAATCGTACTTATAAATCAAAAATATCATAATAAATGGTCCAATCTATGCGTGGTGAATTAAAACACTCGGTATATCCGAATTAAAATGTTACTCTGCACCTTGTTTTCGACCAGTAGCATAATAATGATCATATCATGCCTCGAAACATTCTTTGAGGAAGGAAACTTAAATATCAATCGAATGCCAAGCGTTTTAATTCAACATAGATAACCTAAACAAAATGATACCAGAAGCCATAATCTCCATGTTCGTTAAAAATTGATTGTAACGGACAGAAATCGTCAACTTTACTTCGCAAGTTTCAAATGAGTGCAAGTGGCTGCGTGACGATTGCTTGCAATCAGACGAAGTAGAGATTTACACATCGCAGGAAATTAAAATACTGACAATGATTAAATTATTCTAAACCCAATCATGAGCGTACACAGATGTTTGGGAAACAATGATTTCGTGTTCTCAAAGTCTCCTCTAATTTGAATTGACACAATGAATAGCATGTAGTACTACTTGCCTGGCAGAGACAGATTGAGGAATTCGTTATAGTGACATTTAGTCTGGTTTCCTTGAGTCTAGAAAAGAAGACATTAGAAAACAGTATTGCTTACGATCAGTTAATCAATTTGTCTCAAAGGCTGTCGTTCTCACAATGCCCCTATGTTTTCTACATCACAAGTGCTTAGGAACCAGAACAGCTTTGAATATTAGCAGTAGATTAGTTGCAGTATCGACATCTTCTTTAGGTAATCTATTTATATGTAAATCGCTTGCATTTCTCGCCTCCCTTAATTAAACTTATACCGAGTTAGATTTTTTTTCTTTTGCTCGTTAGATTTTGAAAAGATTACTTTACAAGATTAAAACTTGCACAAATATAAGATGAAATGTTTGAAAAGTCTTATCGTGTCAAATTCTTCTAAAATTTTGCTATTTATATTTTTAATGCATTCAGATCTGAATTTTGAGTGTTTCTGTCTTACAGGCGGGGGTCATGGAATTCCGATTGCTGCCCTTGGCTATTTACCCGAATGAAAATTTCGAAAAAAATTGTATAAATACACGGCTACGACTTCAAATGAACATTCGACACAATTTTCAGCTATTATTACGTACGCCAAAAATAACATAACATTTAAAAAAGTATTTGTCGCAATTTACGGCCCAAAATGAGTCAAGGCTAGAGGTTGAGAAAGATTAATTTTGAAAACGCTTAGTCACACGGGCACAGCCAGGACTGACCTTAGGGAGGTAAAAGTCGGTGCCTCATCAGAGTGTCCTTTATAACCTGTTAGTGGAAATCGAATCCACTCCTGTGGTTGACATTGTTAAAATTTTAGTTTTTCTTGACAAAAATTCTTGGCTATTGATTAAAGCTCATCATAATGGGTTATTAATCTAAAGATTTGTTTGTAGCAGCATTCATACCTATCTTGCTTCCTACCGACCTCTTCTTTCCCTCTAAGCTGGTTAAACCGAAATTTTCTATTGCCAGCTTCTCATAGTTAGTTCTTGGTCTTCCTTCGATTTTTTTTCCTTTTGGCTTCCTCATTTATGATATTTAGCAAGGTATCGTATCGTAGGATATGTTAATTTAGTTTTCTTTTTCTTCATGCAAGTGCCCTCTTTAAGCTTTACCTTCCCTTCGTCCACCCTCTGAAGTACTTCTTCATTCGTTACTCTCTTAATCCATTTTATTTTCATCGTTCTTTGAAAGGACCATATTTTATCGCCTCCAGATTCCATTTCTCTGTCTCTATCGTTCACAAAACATCCGTAGGAAAGTAGACTCCATATATATGTTTTCTCTAATCGCTCCCTTATTTATATTCCCTCATTGTTTGTTCTTATCTCCTGCAGTTTCTTGCAATTTATCAAAGGTAAAACACCCTCAGTGTTTAAAGTTGGCTTTAATCTCATAGACTGTGGCGCATCGCGCACGACTACGAATGTCTGTGACATTGTATGCAAGGTATTTCGTCACAACATCTTGTTCCTTTAAAGCCTCCAAACTTAAGGAGGGCAAGAGGACCCTGGTTTCCCAATCCCGATCCAGGCGATTGATTTTTACACTCTTAAATTGTTGCATTGTAATGTATATTAGCGGATGACTCCGTAAAAAGTTACTTCTGCGGCATTTCCCGCAGTTCTTGGAATTCTAAGGAATACTTTGCAGAAAGTATTCGGTAATTGGCAATAAGTTCAATGTTTGTGCATTAAAATATTTCTCACTAAATTTCATTGATAAGTTCATTATCTAGGCTCAGGTTTCCTTTATGGTGGTTCCTAGTCTACACAGATATTGTTTCGTTAAGGAATAAGGATATCTGGTAACAATTTGATTTTGCTGCATAAAAATTTCAGTTCGAACCAACTCACGATGAAAAAATCCCTCTTGGTCCTAATGAGTTTCCCGAAGATATCTTTGCGAGTGCTTGCTTACATAAAGTGAAAGAGAAATGCATGATTCGTATAAATGAGGACGCCGTAGAGGTCAAACGATTGACGTGCCGAGGGGGCTGTAATGGGAGAAGTGTGAGGTGAAATCTGCGAGACGTCTTGGGTCATGTACGGATTCTTTATAAATATTCTCCATATTCCTCATGTCGGACAAGCTCAGAGGCGATGTTATCGCCACGCATGGGCTTCAAATGAGAGCCGTCCATTTTCCGAGAAAATTCACCGCTTTAACGCATCGATTCACAGCCGTCTTCCATGGTATAATTACGTCGGATCAAGCCCCGGGGACGAAAGCCGAGGCTTCGTGTGTAAAATGACAGAAAATGAAAAAATGCCAGAAAATATTTATATAGTCCCCATTTTCTCAATAATTCCACCATTTATTACCGAAAATGTGTCCAGATTTTCACTAAATTCCTCTTGGTGTGTTATTATTATTTATATTTAAGTGCGTATTTACTGTCGAATTGCGTATTTAAAATGCAAGCAATGAGAGGTAGATGAACGGTTAATATACATGTATGCTTGTGTCATTAAGGCGTTGCGATTCAAATTGGGAAAAATTTTTAAGTGTTGCCGGATATTCGTATCAACTGAGGTTACGCCATTTTGGCTTGACGGGCAATGGGAAAAAGAATGAAGCGAGTTAAATCCGGTGTCGGGAACAGTAGCCTTAACTAAAGGTTACTTGTCCCTTATGGTTTATGTAGAGATCATCTGAAAAATGTCCACATGAAATTGGGCTCAGTCCTGTTTCATCGCCAAAAAAGTGCGTTATTCACGAGTCGTGCTTAGCTATGGAATGATAAACTAGTCTCGAAAAAGATAAGTCATCTCTAAGTTTAACTGATTTAAAATCCTAGGGTTTGATGGTAGAGCTTTCAACGACCTACCGAAGGAAAATATTCAAATTCAGATGGATCTCGGTACCCTAAGGTTTAAACACGCATCGTGAGTTTTTGGGTACTAGATCTTTTTGAGAAACCGCAAGTCAACGCAGGGAAAGGGACTGCCCCCCCCCTTAACTGATGTGTGTTTCACAGACCCACATAGGGTTGGCTTAGTTCGCCGTGAGCATCTTTTAAACCAAACTTCAAAGTTGATTTAGCGCTTGCTTTAATGTAGAGATTCCCTTTTTAGGTTGCAATTTTTTTCAGGGTATGTTTTTCGAATCTAAAAGACGACTTGCACATCCTACAAGAACATTCATGATAGCAACATAAAACTCACTGAATCTGTGCCAATTAAAAAAATGCAAGGAAACAAAATGCCGTTTTTCAAAATTTACGTCATTTGCGACCGGTTTCAATACCCTGGCAAGAAGCTATCTTCTGGCGAGAAGCCATGAATTGATGCGCTGTATCAAAACCAGTCGCTAATGAAGTGCATACGTATTGTGGAAGAGCATGCTATGTTTCATTCCGTATCATGAAATAGTGCTACTGATGGCATGGCATAAGATGCCATCGCATCTTATGAAATTTATACAAATTTTAAGTTCTACCAAACACTTATTGCCATAAAAGAGCTCTTATAAAGGAAACCGTTAAGACTAGTAAAATGAAGTGTAGCCTCAGCACTTGAAGCGCCGAAACGGGATTTTGACTGTTTTTATAATGCAAGTCGTCTTTTATCTCATTAAAACCCTTTAAAATCTTGAATATTTCGTGAAGTTACTAAATTTTGAACTTGCATTCATATTGAAATCCATTTTTTTCTCGGTTTATTATCTTACAAAATATCTACTGATATATCTAAAAGCGCCAATCATAAAATCTCACCAAATCATTCTGTTTATCTAACATGTATTTTTTTTAATCCACTATTTTTATTTTCATTAATTTTAGTAATAAATATTAAGATTGATATAATTGAGCTCTAACGGCCAGTAGTATGATATAAATGAAAAACTCCAATAGCCGTAAACAGTTTACCTTTCTAAACAAAGTACAAATGAGATATGTTGACTAACGCCAAAAGTCAGGAAGGGGTGAAAGGTAAAAAGGAAAGGGATAAGAAAGGTAAATACGAATACGCGTATTTCGGCCACAAAGTAGCCCTCTTCAGCGTAATGAAGGTTAAACGTCACGACAACACAAGTCGAAGTGAGCTTCGACTTATCGGAAGTCTAACATAAAGAATAATTGATCGAAATACTTTTCCACTTGAGAGAATCTTATTTAACGACCGGATTTCGATGTAATACATGATCATCAAGTGTGACCTGATGGTCGGACCTGGTCACTCGTCTGACCTCAGATCATTGACCAGCTGATGGTGTAATGCATCGAAACCCAGCGGTAAAAGAAAATTTTAATCAGTGGAAAAGTGCTACGATCAGTTATTCATTACGATAAAATTCATTGAATCATGTTAGTCAGTAAAAACTTTTTGTGTTGATTTTATATTTCCTATTGAAAATTTAAAAAGTATCGGAAAAATACGAGATGGATGATATTTTTTTAGCAACTCCAAGCGTTCTATTTTCAACACACTATTTATCATATCTTAATCACTGCATAATCAGTCATTCTATCACCACTCATAACGAAGGAAGAGATGGCAAGCTGAGAGCAACAATTTTTGCTGCATCAGTTGATGAGAAGTTTGATCACTCTAAAACAATGTGTACATTCTCTCAGTTTATGGTAAATCAAAGAGAAAAATATGAAATTTAAGGTCTCTTCAAAAAGTATCGCGACTTTTGTGTTTTTTTTTATTATTTATATATTAATGAATATCTATTTTGTCCCTTCCCATGGAATACAACCTTGACGTGATGGAGGGGCTTGTGCGTTCCGAATACCCCTAGAGCTGTGCTGGCGGGATTAATGATAATTGCTCCTGGTAGGGTCACCCATGCCAGATAGGTCAAAGGTTAGGAGCCAGACGAAAGGTAGTCCACGCAGCGTCTGTTCCTCAGTGAGGCGGCTGCAAAGGCGTCTGACCCCAGTGGGGCGGCCAGTAAGTGATGGTGTCACGTTAAAAACGCTATTAAGGAGGGCACCGGGAATCCACCTCCATTATAATTCCCAAGATAAATATGATGGTCACTAAAGAGATTTTGAGTCCTGGCAACTACGGGGCTCGGCCCAATCGGCCGTTTGTCGTGCCCGGCAGCGGGGGAGGCAAGGCTTCCACGGTCGTCATCCCACGAAACCCTTGCAGGGGAAAACCAGCAGTAGCAGGACAGAAGACGCAGGAGAAGAAGACCAAATTAGTTAGAATAGGAACTGGGAATGTTAGGGCAATGTTGAGGACAGGAAATTTAGAGAATATTAAGCCAGAGATGGAGAAGGGAAATATAGATATTTTATGTCTATATATATAGTGTTTGGACCAAAACGGTCAAAGTAGTAAGGATGTAAGGAGAAGAATTGCGCTTGGCAAAGTGGTTTTCACAAGGAGGAGGGAGATGATGACAGGGACGTTGAGTAAGGATATTAAGAAGAGAATCGTGAAAATATGATATGGAGCGTAGCTATGTACGGCGCAGAAACGTGATCATTGAAGCAGGAGGATAGACGTAGATAGGAAGCTTTTGAAATGTGGTTGTGGAGGAGAATGGAGACGGTGAAATGGACCGAAAGGTAACCAAATGAGGAAGAACTTGGTATGGTGGGCGAAGAGAATGGTTTGTGGGAGAAAGCCTTTGGAGGCAGGAAAAGTGGATGAAGGGTGTATTGATCGGCAGTGGGATGTTGACAACTGTGATAGAGGGGAGAATGTTAGGCAAACAAGGAAAGGGCTGGAACAGGATACGGATGTTGAACGGGATGAAGGGCGGAAGAAAGTACTCAGAGATGAAGATAGACCTGATGTGGAGTAGGTTGTTGGATTGTGTTTTGCTAGAAGTCAAAAAATATTTATTTGGTAGGTTTGTGCTTTCAAAAACCTACCGTAGCCAGTAGATTACCTTATTATAATAATAATCTATTTTTCTCCCCTAATACCAATCCTCATTGGATATTATACACTTGTTCCAACGTTTTTTCCAATCCTCGAAGCACTTCAAAATATCGTCCTAGCGTCGTCCTTTCATGGGCCTCTTCAGTTTCGGGAACAAGAAAAAGTCACTGGGGGCCAGATCTGGGGAATCCAGTGGCTGACACATCATTGGTTTGTTGTTTTTGGCCTAAAATTCGCGCACAAGTAAATATGCGTGAGCAGGGGCGTTGTCACGGTGCAAAAGCCAATTTTTTCCGCAAATCCGGGCGTTCGTGGCGGATTGCTTCGCGCAAATTACGAATAACGTGCAGTTAATATTCCTTATTTACCGTTCTACCCTATGGAAAGAACTCATGATGCACCACGCTCTTGCAATTGAAGAAAACTCTAAGCAAAACTTTCACCTTCAGCCAAACTTGGCGTGCTTTTTTCGGTCTTGGCTCGTGCTGCAGTTTCCATTGGGTTGATTGAGCTTTATTTTCCTCGTCATAAACATAAAAGAATTTTATGGTTATTTTAACCATAAGAGATTTATTATGAAGTTTAATCCCCCAGATTATTCGAGCATTGAAACATATTCTATATAATAAGATAAGAAAGATAAATACATGTATAATTATATATATATATATATATATATATATATATGTATATATATATGTATATATATATATATATATATATATATATGTAATTACTCTGTTGAAGGATGTAACCCTAATGATAAGCTAAGACATTAAAAATAAAAAGAATGAATTTGTAATTAGAAATAGTGAATAAGGAAAAAATACCCGAGCAATTCTACAAAATGGATAGTAGATAAGACTAGATAGCAAGGATGCGCAACACACACGCCATCAATGGTCAAAATAAATTGTTATTGGAGACTTTATTTAGCTGGGATAAACTCTTTGTTGGACACAAATTGGTCACTCTTTAAAAGTCAGCCAACAAAATATTAATAATGAAATTAACAGGGAGACACGATCAATGGTAGGCACAAACAGGTAAAGAAAAGAAAACAGGATATATGTTTAATATGTGGTATGTGGTGTTTAATAATGGTATTGCGTCAATTAGTTCACCGCTTAAAAACTTACTTTTCCACTATTTACTTGATTTTTTGACGTCGCTGATGAGGTTTTGCCATATGCTAAACTTTCAACACCAGTTCTCTATTTTTTCATACTCGTATCATTGGGGAATATGATTAATGTATTTGTTTGGCAATATGTTTTTTTAGTCAAAATGTATTTTATAATCACCAGGAGGCGATTGTTGGTACATTAGTCCATTTGCACTGGTTTTATACCGCGAAAAAATATGAAATAGTTAAAACGTTTTTAATATTGTCCCGTATTGAAAATTTATCTCTTAGTATTTAATATCATGTTCAAATATTTTAATAATGTGACAAATATTAAGATTAAATATGCATGTAGCAGCCCAAATCACCGCTGGCGGCGTTTCTAAATTTGGAGTTTTGGGAGCCATTATTGGAAACAAAAGAAGCATCTGGAGCTTTAAAAAATAAATTTCCAAGTATTCTACTGCTGAAGCTTTATATTAATATTGTAGATTTTAATACAATCGTAAAAAGCCCAAATAAATTGTGATATTGCCCAAGATTTCATTGCATGACGCCCATTTGGGCTTATTAAATAGCATGCATCTTTTCGTTGGGCTGTACCACACCTAGATTCGCTTACACACCCTCATTGGTGTATTGATCGAAGGATCCTGAGTCATACTTTGAAGAATCCACCCTAAGATCCGAGTGGTACAAGTTTACGGTTGCTAGAACTTTGTGGGTTACACCAAAAAAAGAGATCTCTCCCATACGTGCAAAATTGTATGAATTTCTCACGCCTTACCGCTTAGTTCGGAGTTAACTCTACCCAAACTTGTGAAAAAAATGGAACTGCCGATTGATTGTTGTGAAGGTGATACGTATTTACATGAAAAAAATCAATTCATGATGTTCACCTGAGTCGTTGGACTCCTACTATTTCCGGAAGCCTGTGAAAGCGTCTCGCTTCAAAGCCTATCCTTGAAATGCGTTCTCGAAATTTTGAGTCGTAGCCAATGCATGACTGTCCACCACTTAGAAACTCCTTGGACGAAGGTAATGGCATCGCCCAAGGTATTGGCATCAATAGGAGACGTTGACTGCCAATGGCAATCCTATGGATTTTTTTCCGCATAAATCGTAAGAGGAGCGGTTCTAATCAGAGGTTTTTCATTGCAAATTGGAAAAAGTGGAAAGAAAGTTAGTGACATCATCACTCTTCCACATCAATCCACGGGTTTAAAATCAAAGAGTAGCACGGAAAGGAACGACTTTGTTAAAAAAAAGTAGGCTACGAATAATTGAATGTGGAGACGATACGCTCTGTACTTGTATGTAGGAACGAGTATTGACTGCATATTTTATTCAGATAGATTTGACGAAAAGAAAGCAGTTATAAGCAAAAGTGCATACAATAACGGAGAAGAAGGTACCAGAAAAAGTATACATTGATGCAACAATTTCAAAGTGTAAAAAAGCATTCGCCTTGACCGTGATTATATACCTGTAGCATTACGAGTATAATATATTTATAATGCCTCGATGAGAATAATTATACCAATTATCAAATTATGTTACCATCCAATGTAGATAATTGTTTTGAAAACTGCAATATCAAGATAAAAACAAAACGAAAGTCTACCATCAAAGTGGGGAAGATTATCTCCAAGTAAAACTTAGGAAAAACACGCTAGAGCAAGTGGAAGAGTCCTATTAAAGCATCAAGATTACCAGGGATGGAAGTAGAAAGAGAGATATAGTTAGCAGAATGGGAGAAGCGTAGAAAACTTTCTATCGGAAGAAATGACTGCAAACGAAAGAAGTACTAGTATGGACATTAGGGAGCGATTGGTTAAAACTTATACCGAGTGTCCTGTAGCACGGAGGCGAAACGCGTGGAAGGGGGGGGGCAATAAGAAGGTTGCAGGCGTTGTCAATGTAGTGCTATCGAATGATGATGAAAATGAAATTAATGAACCAAATAAAAAATGAATAATTCCTTCAAAGAGCGGCAGAAGAATGATGCTAATTTAGGACATTCGCAAGAAGGCGAGCAAAACCAAATGAACATATAAAGACCATAAGTACAGGAAGAATGAGGGGGAAAATTACAGAGAAAAGCCAAGGATGAACTATAATAAGCTTGTAATGAAAAATGTTGGTGCAAAGAGCTATGAGGAATTTTAGAGATTGGCAGGAAGCAGGATAGTCTGGAAAGCTTCTACAAACTAATGTTCGGAATGACAACCCGTGATGATGATTGCATATTTAATACGACGAAGCCTCACACGAAGTCTAATTAGCTTTTTATAAGCTGCAGCAAAAAAACAGGAAAACTCTCAGCTGATTTCATGTATTCATTAAAAATTTTGTGTTTATCCTGCAGAAAGTCATCCTTCCTGTGCTCACTATGCAGTCAGAAAAACGACAATCATCATCCCGGGGATTCCTTGTTAATTTTGGGGAGAGGACACCTTGTACTCAACCCTTCTTGAGTCATGAAATCACGCAGTCCATAAGATGGAAAGCTATTGGCTGTTCATTCCCTTATTGGATTTCTATCGAATACAAAATAATAAATTAGAATCCAAAATGTATTGTACGGTAATCATTGGCGAATTTAGTCCTCTACCCACTAATGGGAAAAATCAAATATTCCTCATGAAAAAATAAAGCTGGCTATGAGACTAATTGACCGAAATAGACTTCCGTTTTTGTATCATGTAATCGGGTCTAATTCCACTTAAACGTCTGGTGCGGCACCCTGGCTTTCTCGCCTTAGCTAGCTAAGTGCCTTGGGGGGGTTTCATATCGTGGGCGTAAAATGATTGAGATGTTTCGTAGAAAGTTACCGTTCTCCCTCCAAGCTAAAAAGGATCGGTAGAGCTCCACAGTCGTTGTATAAATTTGATGAGTTTCATCATTCATTAGATCTCATCAGCATTGCATTTCGTGCGATTTTCGGTAGAAAGCTCTTTCACCTTCACAAATCACAGACAGGGAGGTATCTCTAATATCACAAGATTGCTTTGACCTATGGCAAGCTTTCTATTTTAGAACTTTGGCATATTTAAAAATTCTATTAGCTATGGGGAGTAATATTTTATGAAAATGCTGCTGCATTGCGGATCCAGAATCACACGTTTAGTAAAACTATAATGTTTCCTATGATAAGTTATTTTTTCTTGGAGTTATTAGTAAGGCATGCCAACATACAAAATATAATGTACTGCTTTATATGGAAAATTAAATTAATCCGACGAATGCGGTGATCGTTATTAGATGCCAAAAATATCTCTCTCAAGTGTCTTCTGACAAATTTCAACATATCCTCTATAGTACTCGTTCCTGAGAATCTTCTTACAGTTGCAGGTAACTTCTTAATAAGTTGCAGGTAATTTTCTTATCCCACAAAGTATTCCAATCCTTCTTCTTCCCTTTCATCTCTTTCGTCCTTTTCTTCTATGGCTCTTTTTAGCAAACAACTCCGGCGTGATATATTTTATCTTTAGCCCCAACCGAGATGTCTTTCTCTTTTTGATTTCCATCAACATTTTTCTTTCCTATCCTATTCCCATCAGCACTTCCTCATTCCTCAGTCTCTCAGTCCACTTAAGAATTCTTCTCCACAACTACATTTCAAAAATTTGCTAATATTTATATACTTTATTTTTAATCGTCCATGTTTAAATGTTGTAAGGCACCACATTCCGAAAACGGAAACTTTAAACAAATCTCTGATCTTTATCAATCCAAAAATGTGATATTTTAAAAAGAGTTATTTCAGAATGATCGTTAAGTGATGTTTCTAAGGCCAGCGGGAGAATACAAATGCACATTAATTCCTTTTTCAGTATTTTGTCTGATGGATTAATTTTCTTTAATTGATACTAATAGTGCATTTATTCAAAATCTTCGGATTTTTCATATAACATTGCGTCTCTTATCGTCAAATTCTTATATAGCAGGAAGACCTCACCTCCAAAATAGTGTGTGGTTCTTAGGTTGATCGTTTAGTCGCGGTGCTTTTTTTGAAAGTTTCAAGCGTAACATGAAAGAGCGTGGGAGTAAAATTATTAATGCTTTTTGTGCATTCATTTCATTCAACATCGCACACAGAGTCTCATTTTGTGTGCCTATGACGGCCGATCACCAAATCCTAACCTTCCACACTTAACGTAAGATATGCAAGCAAGGCAGAAAAGCCAACTGAACTGTTAAGAGGTACCTATGTCAAATTTAAAGAAGATTAAATATTACCCAAACTCTACTATAGTTTGGGCATTTTCATTTCCCATTATGCATCGTTCCATCATAATCGTTGCATGAGAAGGGTACTTCATTTATGTTGAAATAATTTGAGTGCGGCTTAAGTAGGATCCTTATTACAGTTATTGATAATAGTATTGATTTATCTTCCGACAATAGAGACATCATTTCTTCTTTTAACTCTTCACGGCGACATTTCATGGCTGCATATCTTCTGCCGATGAAATGCCAGCATCTCATACCCGAAGGGAAACCCAGACGCCATGTATTATCTGAAGAATATGCATAGTACAGAGCTCGTTGAATGTACGCAAACCTGTTACACGAGTTATTCCGAGTTTAGTAGGTCTGGTAGATATTTCAATCATAGATTGATTCAAATATCATGGGTTCGGCTATACCCCAGGCTTGAACATATTGTTGTCTGATTTTGATTTTTTCTGGTGAAATTTTTATAGCTCAAAGTAATATCAGCTGTCGGACGACGTTTCGCTCGTACTTATCTATGATATACAGTATTTTTGGTTCTCCTTTAATCAGTGTACGTTGTGATATATTAACTATTTGCATTGGTCGCCGAGTGAATCCAATAAATACCAAACCCTGAACCGATTCTTTGACAAAAGTAACGTTAAATATTGATTTCAACCAAGTGAAGGAGGTTTTTCCGTCTAATTGAGTTTTTGTTCAAAGTCAAGTCTGTGTCATGATAAAGCTATCAGGAGACGCGCATTGTCGCAACTGGTTTCTTTCCGACACAAGGTAGGATTTTTTTCAGTACGATTGATCTGATAAAATTGCCGCCATACTGAGAATTCAATGGTGAATTGCTGATGAATTCCTATTATTTTGCCCCTAGTCCCCCAAGGAACAAGAACTACGTGATTTATGTATTGCGCTTGATCTCTTGACCTTTATACCCTAACTCATAAAATCCCCAGTGATTTATCGATTAATTCGAGTTGCATAACGAAAAAGGTAATTTTTCAACGCTTTCTTTCCCTTATGACGAGACGAGGATGTTTATCTCTGATCATTAAACTCTCCTATTTGTGCTCACCGTGATAATAATATTTCACACTATTCACAGAGAAAGATTTCAAAAAGCAGTCACTATCTCATGTGCAACAAGCTGATACGTAAGCTGATGTACGACACTGTATCGGCCAAAACCTATCATCGTATACCCGCCGATATCATGTAGGTTCAGTAAATATTTTATGTATTTTTCCATCCTACTTGGATAGAGATAATACATAGCGCTCCAATAGCTGTAATTGTACTCCTGTTAAATCAAACTCAGCAACTTACTATGAGCACGTACTCTACCTTTTTTGTACCCATCGTCTAAATCAATAGCTTAAGTAGTGTTTACATTCTCAAAGGTTCGATGTAATTATGAATTAAGTATCGGTGCTTCAATATAAAGGATATTTACTTTTCCGGATACAGCTGCTCCATTCTGCTGGTGACTCTATTACGTAAAGTACTACGTGGCAGCTCAATCTAAAATTGCAAAATGTCCTAGGTTGACGAAAAGAATAGTGCAACGTAATCTAGGGATAGGACTAGAATGACTCAATTCTTTATTGTTTGGATTACAAATATGTTCAAATTTTAAACCCAAATATATATGTTTATGGAAGAATAAATAAATGTAAATCAAAACACATTGCAAGTATTTACAGGTAAAGGCGTATGTTCTCCTAACATAGTCATCTGCTTCAGACCAACGAATATTTTATCAATAAATAATTTTTCATGGGCGGATGATTATTAATATAAAGTCATAAAAGAATATACTAATATTACCATTCTGGTATATTTATAGATAATATCGCAATTATATTTAAAGAATAATGGTTTTTTTCTCAATGACAGGCACCTTGGTTCAAGGATAACTTATACACTTCTGTTTCTGTTAACGATTGTCCCCTTCATGTCTTTAAAATGCTACGCTTACTTCTTATAGTTTGCTCCATAATTACAAATGCTGTAACGATATTTTTCATGAAACTTTCATTAACATCAGAAAGTGTTCTATCATATGTTTAAAAAAAGGTTACACCGATCAACGCTAACATATTATACTCTATGCCAAGGTTTAATACACTTCTAAATAAATAACATTAAAGAAAACGATTGGCTAACCCGGAAGTAATCTGGGTGATAATTAATGCCAAATGACTAATTAACTGTTAATTTGTGGGAAATGGAGTTCCAAATGAACAATTTAACTGACTGTTGACGGAAATAAAAGGGTATCAGATGCTCATTTAATTAGCGTTTGACTAGAAATCGGGGTCTGCAACGAGATTCAAAACACAGATAAAACGTTTCTGTCTTCACTGGACACATTCGAATTTAAGTCTCTACAGTAGGTCACCTCCGTGACATTTTAGTATTCCCCATATTATTTCCATACTTTATGAAAGTCGAAATTCATCAATATGGAGATAGAAAGCATCAATCACGGAGAGCGGCTGCCACTTGGTAAAGGCAGGCGTGTTCGGAAGAGTCAAACAGTAGTGGAAGCCGTTAAAGTTTTTTGCTCCACATTGAAAGGTCGTGCTTCACGGTTCTTCTCCTTCATTTACATTCAGCCCCACTTTCTCTTCAACTATTTCTTTCAGCTTGCCTATTTAGTGATAACTGAGTGGGAATACATTGAATGCAGCACACACCATCGTAATTGCTTTAAAAAACGAATGCATGCATATATATACATATACACACACACATATATATACATGTATATATACATGTACACACACACACACACACACATATATATATATATATATATATATATATATATATATATATATATATATATTGAAATACGAAATCCGCCGCATGGCGAACGAATATTCATTTTCATGAAAATAGATTTAAGGAAAAGGGGATAGGAACAAAAATGAAAGACGAACACAGGAGAGGTGGGGAAGGCGGATTCGAGAAGATCACGAGTGTAAAAATATTTACATGCATAGTTAATAGTAATTGCATGTAACACAACTCACTTCGATATTTCGGTGGTCCCAGCCACCTTCATCAGGTTACAAGGAATGAATAATGAATAACTAATCGTAGCACTTTGTCACTTAATGTGATGATACAAGGAGTCACTGACTTGAGTCAGTTTACCCTGATGACGGTGGCTGGGACTAACGAAATATCGAAGTTGGTTGTGTATGTGTTTTGGGTAATCGTTTAATTTTTTAATATAGTTAAAGGTATGCATAGGCACAATTCAATTTATGATTTTCGGTAAATTATCGTGTCTCAGGATACGTCCAAATGTCCCTCCTCTATAATTGTCCTCTATAGGCCTCAATATATCCTATAGGCCTATAGGAGGAAAAACATTAATTAATGATGAATTCGCAATTTAAAAAGTATAATGAGCATTGATACTGAAGAATATAAATGCCTAATATCATAAATATTCATAATGGAATCTAGTGTAGTCCAGCCAGCTAGCGCCGGATCCTAGTCACTTCTGGCTAAAAATGCTGACGCGGTGCAATTTGAGAACAGTCAGCTTTCGCTGATTAGCTTAAATTTCATCATCCTTTCAAATCTCTTCAAGTCATCTCACTTTATTACTTCATATCTACTGGAACGTGTTTTAAATGCATGCATTGCCAATCCCTGCAAATGTACGTTAAAAAACTGAATGAATCAGATGAATTGTACTTTTTCCTTCCTCTCCTGCCTATGACCGTCAATCCCACTTCTAAAACTCGAACATTTATTAATAGACATTGTGTAGTCTGACGGGTGGAGATGTTTCAAAGAAAAAGTCGCCTATCGCGCAAATATGCATCTAGATTTGTTAATACTTTCTTGAACCTAGTCCACTATACTCTGTGGACTCCACATATAATATAAAATACACACGTATTTTTGCACACAATGCTGTATACAATAAATAAGGCAGTTCTCCATTTATCTTCCTAACATTTTTCTTGATTTTCCTCTGGTAACACCAATAGAAGATCCTTGAGATGACAAAGGGGGTTATGACCCCCTTATCCCCTTTCCAAGGTGCCTCCCATGTAATAATGTATATTTTTCTGAGTAGTAATACATTTTACAAAATTATCTAGCACCCAGGAACCGAATGAATTCGATTTTAACAAAATGTTGCATTTAACTTCGTAATGATTTCCAGACTTCTCTCTCTCATCGGCTCAATGAAAGAGGTCTCACCCCCACTCGATTCTGGATCATGGGTAGCACGCATCCTACTCCCCTTTCTGGATTCAGACTGATGATTACCTAAACAATGGTTTTCCCTCTCCTTCTCTCTTTCGATGAGGATCCTTATTGACACCTCCACCGATCGTAAAGGCACACTTATGATGGGCCCCATGGTCGGTTGCTTTGTCCTAGGGAGGCTGTCGATACGATGGTCCTGGAGGTTCCCCGACCTCCAGGGAGAGGATCTCTGAGGATGTCACTGCGGTGGCTGGTACCGCGAGGGTGCCTATCTATCGTGAGTCACCGATCACCCCACCTCCGGAGGCACTCACGCCGTCCCTCGGCCGCCCGGTGAATGCGCTCTCACGCTCCCCCGAGCCAAGGTGTTGTTTGGGAAAAGGAGAGCGGTGGAATGGTACGCGGATACATGATGAGCGAGTAAACGGTATGCCTTTGGAGAGAGTCCAAGCAGACGCCTTACCTTATTCTCCTGAGCGGGAAACGAGTTAGGGAGGAAGAGAGAGATAAAGGAGTCAAATTGAAGGAGGAAAGAAACGTCTTTCGCCGACGAGTTACCAATCTTGTTTTCGTGAAGTTCATGAATCGGTTACGTCCTGTCACCAGCTGTGCGTTTTCCTACAGGTTCTTGTTAGTGTATTGCATAACTCTGCTATAGCACAGATTTCTGTTTGTATTCGTCCCAAAGGGAGTCATAATGGAATCAAGGTTTTGCGTCGAAGTTAATACGGTTGTAAGATGACATGTATTTACGAGTATTGTTTTGAGAATAATTTCATGCATGTAATCTTCCTTATTCATATTTTAATTTATAATTGGATAAAAATGGCAAAAAGTAACTCGTATAATTAAGAATATAGATTCGAGATTTTAGATGCAAGAGAAATGTATCATTTAATACGTGAAATCTCTTTTTCCGTTTGCGTTTCCGAGACCTGAGATTAATCACATATCTGGTAAGGAAAATTTGTCTTCGCGTTTGTGACATAAATATCTTCTTCCTAGGCATATTTAAAATGATTTTCTTTTAGTTTTGCTCTCAGAACTACTCAACGTTCTCAATATAATATCCCAGTTTCCACCATCTTTCTGTCAGCAATGCAATTATTTGTCAACTTTTATGAAATATCATACCCTGCGAAAGCTGAGGGTGGATTTTGTATCGAGTTTCTTTCATTCTCTCTCATCATCAAACCACAAAGACGCCATTTCAAGGATATGCTCTGCGTTTAGCGTATGTGCCTACTGGCATGCTTTATTCATATTCTTTCACTTGTCAAAAGTAGATGAATTGAAATATATATTAGTCACGACATACATTTTCTACCTTTTCCTGGGAAGTTATACTCTTCATTGGCACAAAAATAAATCAGTAGGGTGTGGAAATAAGGTATTAGATTTTAATAAAATTAAGAACACAATTAAAATGAATTTCCACGAGGTTGAGCCGGGAAAAATTGAATAAGGTATTAGATCTTTTTTTATCTCCAACACATGTCTGGCGGCAAGTTTTCTTCTGGGATCCTGATAAATCACTTATAGTTTGCCGTTAGGTATTCCAAGGGCCGAACCACTTGAGTCAGCAAAAGCCATACCCAAGGCGAAATTTTAATCCGCGATCTTTGGATAAGCAGGCGAGCGTGCTATCCACCTGACCAAACCGGACGATTTCGAAAAATAGCGTTCAAAACTAACGAGTGAAACGTTGCTAGGAAAAATTCACACGATTCGCTAGAAATTATTTTCACGCAAATTCTATTTTACCATTAGAATCCAGTGTAAACATTTTCCTTAGGTATTGGATATCAGTGAAAAAGCAGGCGAGACCGCTCTGAAGGAAATTAACTATGTTTCACGATCTCTCTTAACGTTTCTTAATCGTAAAATTAGTCCCGGTGTTTTTTTCTATCTAGCTACCGATTTGTTGGATTGGTATCCCAGGTGCCCCCTCGCAGAGAAGGACTTCTTCCTTATTTAGACCGTTTCTTCGAGTGTGGGACGCGCGTCCGTGTCTCCTTCCCGGCTCAGAGCTGGAAGGGATCCATAGCAGAGGCCCCCGAGAGGCGCTGCTCTCTTCATCTCCTCCAACCGCGGAAGTGCTCCCGCGTGGGCGATGGGTAGGGTCAACCCCCCTCCCCACTCCGAACCCCAGGCTCCCTTGGGAGTACGCCGCCGAAGCAGGCAAAAGATTTATTTACATCCGCGGTCGCCGTCGCCACTCCGTTCAATAAGAATAGACAAGGTGTAGCACTCGGATCGCGACAAGAAACAACGTGTTTGCTCTGGTTGGAAAAGGGAATTGAAGATCCAGTTTCCAAACCGATTCGAGAAGAAACATTCGGAATGCGCTATTCTTTTAGAGCAACCCACGTCCCGAAAGTAAAAAAAACAGTCGGCCTCGCGTATCGGGTGAGTAAGAAGTAAACTCGTGGGACAAGCCGGAGGTCGCGTGACCGGATCCCGTTTAGCGGGCTCATGCCTATCGCCACGTGATGTTTTTGTTGTTGTTTTCAATTACGACAGCATATGATCTCGTTTGTGCAACACATGATATCGGAATCTATAATAAATAACCCCACCATTTTATTTTTTAGTTCAAATTAGGATTGTATTGAAATGGCTTCCGCTTTGAATGCTGCTCGAAAATTAAGTGAATAATTAATCTAATTCTCATAAAATGAATAATTTCACGGCATAAAATTGCTTTACGAATTTTTAATTTATTAATTTGACAGTTCTAATTGTTTAGTATTACTGAAAATCTACGTGGCTGGACTTCATTTGCTTTTATGTGGTGGTAAAACAGGGACGCAACGAATAACTAAGGTCAACAAAGGATAATAATTGTCAATAAGGGGTATGAGAACTAAACTAGTACTCAAAAATTATTCACAAATCACTATAGAAGACGAAGCTTCAGTGATTTTTTCATCGAGTTCGATGTTCACTTTGTGTGTACTGTGAAAAAGTTGTTTTATTGAATTTTTGGATGTGATCTTTAAATAATGCTTACACTAGGTCTGTTTTTAAGCTATTTTCTTATTTGAATGGGTATGAATTCCTCATTACAGAAACAGTTACTCTGCCAGCGGTTCAATTAAACGTACTACGCATTACTCTTGCAATCAATGGCAATTTCTCAAAGAAACTTAGGGATAAGGTGGATGGAGAACTTCCTCTGGCATAGAAATTGCTTCATTATGCTAAAGAGATCGTCGCCACCCATGATTTGTTACGAATGCTAATCGGTAATTGGTCGCCAACCTCCTTTGCTTCTTACATAAGGAGCCGTATTTCCTTCGTAACCTTGCATTGCGAATACACAGTTGACGTACTCCACGGCACGGTCAAGTTTCATGTTTTTGCTCTGTCATGCCGTATACGAGGAGTCCTTCAAGTTCCCGTTGGACTTTAAATTCCGGTTTTATTTTGCTTCACTTTTTCGTCGCCTGGAACGGTCGGAGGAATCTGGTTTCATTCTTCGCCAACTTCTCACCCTACCGCTCGGTAACAGTAGTTAATCCACTCCGTAAAGACTTTCGTTTATCTGCTAAAAGCACTTCCTCAAAGAATGTCTCTTGCGTCCATACACACTCCTCAAGATTGTTCTTAATCATTATCGGGGGCAATAATAAGTAAAAGTTGTATTCAGCATCGGAGTTCCCGAGGACCAAAAATGCGGTTTCAAAATCCCAGGAAAAAATGAAACGTACAATAATTAAATTTGCGGCATGTCCTCACTTCGCAAAAAATATGTATACGAGTTGTGAAATATTATCCAAAATTAGTTGAAACATGATTATTTTAAGAAACAAAGATGAGATACTTGTATTTTAAAGGAAACATTTTTGTCACCTGAAAATTCACTTTGGATGCAAAATTTATTCATTTTATTATTATGAATGTAAAAACCATTTTACAATTCCTAAGACTCGAAATGGTAAGCTGTTAGCACTACACACATGCGCTCAATCTCTTGAATGTGCTGCGTCTCTATGCTGCCAACCAAATGACCTTTTGATGCAATTGGAGAATATCAATATATAATATGTATTTATTTTTAGAAGACGAATTCTTCAATGGCATCGAAACATTTGCCATTGAAGTGCCATAGCAAGAAGAAGATATTGTATCCATAAATGTATGCTTCGCCTCAGGAGAAATAGTGTGTGCATTTATTTTTAGTTACAGTTTGAGCTCTAATTTTTACATTCAGAGTTAGATTGTGATTTAGAACTTAAACAAAACCTGGATGCAAATTATGTTACAAGATTAATTACAATGAGTCTAGCACTCAGTTGACGATTCCGAAAGGAAAACTTCATCCTATTATTATTTGGGACTTTCTTTTTCGATATCACCTTATGAAAGTTTGCCCCATCTTTAAACTTTTTTTAAAATTAATTCTCTACTTCAGCTGAAATCCCTACTTGAGTTTAACAGAAAAATTATAGTGCCCTGTAATAGTTCTAAACCTAATCAAGCCTATTTAAATAAATGTATTAAATATCAACATAAAACCATAGTAAATATCACCTTAGGAAGTTGTCATAGGATGAAGTACTTGGTCGCATACAATTCCTAGCATTTTCCTATAATCCAGCTCTGTGGGAAGACAAAATTTTGAACGAGGGAACGGGAACTGCA
Organism: Hetaerina americana; assembly: GCF_022747635.1. NCBI lineage: Eukaryota > Metazoa > Arthropoda > Insecta > Odonata > Calopterygidae > Hetaerina > Hetaerina americana. Next base: position 9,343,330 of record NW_027286514.1, on the reverse strand, counting down.
TTGTGTATCAGTTGGTCATTTGTAAGACCCGAGAACTCGGTGACTTCAGCTCACGTGCAAGCTCAATGAATGTTTCAAAAGCTGTTCCGCGGTGTCTATTGAGACAAAGAGAGAGTGGGGAGGGAATCTTGCGTATCCAAATGGCATCGAACCTTTTCAATGCCACATCTTCTTCCTAAAGAACATCCCTTTCTCGAATGCTTTCTCCATGACTTTACTCTTTGTCTCTTCGAAATCAAATTTCAGTCGAAAACAATAAGTTTCATGCGGATTATGCGTGCGTGCGGACCTTTTTCTACTGCATGCGATTTTGTTTCCTCTCAATGTTTCCCTTCAACCGTCAGAGCGCGACTCGTGCAGTCAGAATTGCTCTGAGGTATCCCCATCCCCACATGTGAAGAGCACTTCAAGAGAGGTACACCGTCCGTTGGCCTGGACGTCAAATTGTGACATCCCTTGACGTCTTTCGTTCAGAGTAAGCCGGCTGATCCCGACGCCGGATTTCCCTCCACTAGTCAATTATTCCCTGAAATTGTACATCTACTAAATTACCTACCTTATTACCTAATAACGCAAATAGAAGTAGATGTAGATGAAATGGCATTGGCTGTCGGTCACCCATCCTAATAACTAATTCCTGAAGTCACTCGGCTGATTGCGTTACTACGGCACCATCGTTACCAAGGTAGATAGAACAAAGTCACCCAAGGGTTTTGGATGAATAGCGCAAAGATTGCCGACAGTTAAAAATAATTCACTAGAGTGGATGACAGCATCAGGCTGCATGTTATTTGAGTCCCTTCCGAGCGCACAGTTAAAATGACTAGCAGATGATGCCACGACGGTTGCGTAAATGAAGTCATCCGCTGATCGGCACAAAACACAGAAATTAATAAGTGTAAAATTTGCCTTAAGCGGGACTCGAACCCCGATCCCGATATATCCTACCTAATGCTATAAGGCACATCTTGTTCCTTTAAGCCCTTTGAAATTCACAGTTTAAAAAGACTCTTCGGTACGTTAATCAGTTTTGGCGCTCGAACGAGGGATTCTTGTTCGAAACCCAACCATGGCAAATGATTTTTACAATTTTAAATTTCTGTTGTTCGGATCGAGAACAATTGTGATGATCGTGGCCCTGATTTTTGTTGGATAATTATAAAATATATTTCAGGAATATATCACAGATTATCATTTGAAATCACCCTTTGCTACCTCTATAACAATAGCAATAAGGAATAAGAATTAACTAGCCAAAATTTTTGAAATACTTATGTTTCCTCGTTTTATTTCCGTACAGTTATATGCAATAGTTTTTAGGACTAAAACGCCAGATGGATTCTTCAGGATAAGAGAACCTGGTTTTTTCCATCCTAGTTTCCAATAAGTAATATTATATTCTTGAAACGAATGGTATATCAGAATATAGTAATAGTTGGGGGTCCAGGTGCGTTAATTGCCCGCGTGTTCGCGCATCATTTAATTTTGCAACCAACCTAAATAGGGGTCAAGCTCGGGTTTAAGGGCCGACCTTCACCGGTAATAAAAACCCGGTCATCAAAGGGAAAGGGTACTCCCATCAACCCACTCTGGTCGTCTGATCTTCATCTTCCATTGCTATAAGCTAAAAAGCATCACTCACGTTTATATACGAAGTGTATATTCTTCTCTTTTTGAAACTCTTCGCTTAAAAGCATCATTCATACTTACATAGTTTATATTCTTCACTTTTGAACCTCTTCGCCACGTGCAAATGTTTCTTTCGTTTCTGAAAATATTTTCACAATCCTTCCTGAAGTGTTTGTGCTGTGGAAATACTAGCCGTTAGAACGAAGATAAAAGATACCAGAGAGAGTATTTTCCTCAAGCCAGCATTCAGTAAGCATTAGATATTCTTGTAACTTCCACACTAGGCATGTAACAGCAAATATAAGTTTTGATTAAATGTTATCTTTGAATAAAAATGCAAAATATTCCAAATAATGGCATTAATGTTAATGCTAGTATGAACTATGTTATATAAGTGCAAAAAACTCCCTACGCAGGCGAGATGAGCTGCTAGTAGAAAGGACCAATCAAATAGGGGCTATGGCTTGGGATTTCATTTGAGATCGGTTCTTTCATCGTGAGACTTCATTTTACTCTAGGTAAGGTAAACAGATGGCTTTGAACTGAGATCTGATATTTCTCTTCCGATAAACATGCGTGAACTCGCATTCTCAAATGTGACAGTCACTGCTTTTAAAATCCCATGATCCGTAGCCGTCACTCCCGCTCCCATCACCTAGTACGGCTCTCCTGCGCATCCGCATGTTCCCATTTCTTGTAATATGGCTCAACATTAGACCGCATCAAAACTAGGCCAAAGCCGACTAGGTTTTTACTTGACCCACGGTGGCTGTCGTCCCTAAATAGGGGCATCAACAATTCAGGTTAGCATCATTAATACGTATCACCACCCCTTCCCATTAAAAAGACCTTTTTTCATCTAGTGCCTGCGTGGTATTTATAGTTTAAAAATCATCTATTTGTTCCATTCTGATGCTGCTAAAAAATTAAGCATTCAAAGCTTATGTTGCTTCAAGAAATATTGCTGTGCATATAATCAATTCCAGAGCGTTTCGAAGATGAATCCCCCATAGGTTTTCATAAGTATTTCCCTTGCTCTGAGGAGCATCTCAATATATAGCAATAATAATGTCCTTCCAGCATAGAGAGCACACTTAGCTAGAATAATTACCGATAATTATATTAGCTATATTTAAGGTTTTTTCTTAAGTTTTGAGGGGAAAAAATTTTATTTTGACCATTGATTTCAATTGAATTTATAAAAAGTCAACTTAATTCAGTTAGTATAGTGGCACTATCTAAGGCTTAACTTTGTAGGATTTCTCCGTATCGCAAGGGATGGTAAAAAATTTCCAATTCGACAAATCACTTGACAGCGTTAGGTCAAGGAACAAATTGCTTGTTGTTTTGGCTCCTCTCCCCTACCCAGCCCATTGGAAAAGGATATACGACGCCCCTTGCACTGGCTTCTCACCTGATGATGTTGCGTGGAAGTGAAACCATGGCCCTGTGTTAGCAAAGTTTGAGTTGTGGAATTGCAGAGTTTTTTTACCCTTCTTTGATAATTCAGTAAAGCGATAGCACTAGCTATTTATCGCTTTTATTATGTGTTAGCAAAGTCTTTATAAAACCTATCCTAAGCCAAGAAAAAATATATCACTTGTAAAACCACAATCAGCTAATTCATTTGAGTGTGGATTAATAAAAATCTATGTTTATTTAATGATTAATGGCATATTAAGATGAACACATTATACTCTATTATACGTATATTAAAAAGTTGACACAAATCTTTTAATAAAGAGGCACAAAAGCTGAGTTTCGTATTGTCGATGAAAATGGCAATTATTTTATTATGAATAAGTTGGATAAATTTAAATCATAATTGAGAAAGGAGACGCGTAGTACGTGTACTGCAAGAGTTTGGACTGAAAGACAAAGGAAATAACAATTTGATCGACGAGGGCTTGGCGGCTGAAAAAAATAGAAACGTTTTGGAAAAAGTGCCTATATATTCGGATGTGTGAATACATAAATAAACACGTGCATACATATATATTCATTTTTTATTACACACGTAGTCAAGTGGATAGAGCATTGGCCTACTGACCGGAGGGCCCGGATTCGACTCCCGAGGACGCATCAGAACATAGCGCTTTGCTTCATCCAAGATGTGTAATTTTTTAGGTAATACCTGCCTGGGAAAGCGTCGTGGGCACTGGGAAAAGAACTAGCTTCTCTACCCTCATGTGTGATTTCAAACACCGACGAACTAGTCCTAGGTGAGCTCTATCCTCATCTATCAAACCAACCTTCGGGTTGATAACTGCCGTGTACGAGTTAGCATAATAAATATTATGGCTCTCAATGCAAAAAAACGAAAATGATTTTAGTGACAGCTGTGACTGCAAATAAATCCACATGGACAAACTATTTTTTTCGCAATATACGCAATAACCGTCTACAGCCATTACAGTCCAGTCATTTTAATAAAAAAAGTGATTTTGGACAAGGAAAGTCACCAAAATGAATGTTATCTTCAGCGCATCTATCACGTTTAGGTATTTACATAAGTAGAAGGACACTTTTTCCCGAATATAGTATTTCGGTGGGACACCCATCATATTTAGCAATTCCAACCGAGTAGTAGTAGTATTTAGGGGAGGCAACTGACAGCTAAGGTCATTTGCGCCATTAGGGATGAAGGCGAAAAGGTGGATGAAGAGAAACCCAGCGTCGGCATTAGCCTACTCTTGCCGAAAGGCGCCAAGGGGTCCGCAGTTTAACGTCCCATCCGACGGACGTCGTACTCACTCAAAGTGCTCTTCGCAAAGCACCCGAAGTAGGGATGGGGATACCAACCGAGTTATTTTAGGAAAACATTATCTTTATTATGTTTACTACATTGCTTTTGTCTTGCTCAGTGACGCCTATGAAATATGAAGCCTATGTATATGTGTGTGTATATATATATATATATATATATATATATATATATATATATATATATATATATATATATATATATTATTATGTATATAGAGTGCACTTACTCAAGTGCCCATTCGCATGTAATTCAATGCACAATCGACTCGCGCAACCCTTGAAATCGCTCGTAGTACATACGCTCGTACACACACTCATAGACACACAAATACCCACAAACTTGGGCAACTTTTGGCATATTTGGGACGGAGCTGGAAGGAGTGGGCGGTAGGGATGGCAAACACGCGACGCGACTACAAATTGTTTTCTTTTCCACAAGTCCGGATGACTCCGCTCGCCCCGTCGACCTCCAAAGCGACTTCTTTTTCGCCGATTTCCACCGCGAGAGAGGCTGTGTGCTCGAGCGAATGCACCTCCCTCTCATTCATTCCTCGCCCCCCCCTCCCCGTCTGGGGAACTACATAACGCTTTCCCACGTCGACCACTCCATCCGCCTCCTCTCTCTTTGCTTTACATAATCCGCACTTTTGTTTGCTTTTCGATAAAGAAATAATGGGTTGCATCACGCGCCACTCCACTCACATCAACGTCCGCTCAGTTTCCTTCCACCGGGCCTCCGCGCTATTTGTCTTCAGAAGAGCTATTTGCAGCCAATTTCGATTGCGTTATAGAGCTGCCGTTACTTATAAACATCTTCGTTGTCTAGTCCCTTCTGTTTTCATCGTCTTTTATCAGTAGTCGTACTTGAATGTGTGATCAATGCCTTCGTAAAAATAATGAAACAACTATTATATCAGTGTATTATCATTATTTTATGAGAAATTATTTTTATTAATTGATTGAAAAATTATTTGGCATTATAATAAATGTAGTACATACGCAGTTATTAATATATTTTCCAGATCTGTCTTACGTGTCAATCAGGTCGTGAAGAGTGACCTATTTCCTAGATGTTTTGGATAGGTGGTTCAACATTTACAAAATCGAATTGATCATTCGCTGCTTTTGTTAAATTTAAACGAATTAGAAAGGGTTTTTAAAGCAGCAAAAAATCTTCCCTTTCGATAGGAATTCTTTAAGGTTTAGAAAACACATGGGTGTTGATAGCTACGATCTTTTTTTCCTACGCCGTTTTCCATGCAGGCGCGTAAACAGCATTACCTGTATTTTGAGAATGCACTCAAGGACGATCGGTGGTTTGAATAGGGCAAGGATGCCACGCGCTGAAAACATAAAATATTGTCCCGTTATGATTATCCGATAACGCTACTGATACAGCGCCTTCTCAAAAGAACTTTCCCAGCAGTAAAGGACAACGTTGTGCATCAATCCGTCAGAAAATTGGATTTTTCCCTGCTGGCAATCTATACAAATTGTATATATATATATGTATATCTATACAATGGTTTATGGCTTATATATTATAAAACCATAAACACAGTAATCAACCCGAAGGTCGGTTTCGTACCCCCTACCCTGATGTGTGAAATTCACACATCAGGGTAGGGGGTCAGTTCCTTTCCCTGTTCCGGTTATGGTTTCCCAGGAAGACCTGGTACCCGAAAAATCATATAGCTTGGGTGGAGCTGCAGGTGCCCAGAGTGCCTTGCCCGGGAATATATATATATATATATATATATGAATATATATATATATATATATATATATATATATATCCATTCGTCAAGGCATAACATTTTCATGAATGCCCAATTTTTTCTTTATTTGAGGAATGACAATTTTGGCAAACCTACCACTCTATAAGCCATTAAGATACCAAAAAGAAGGGTTGAAGGGACTAGTGTGAGGATTAATATTGTGACCATCAAATCAACAAACCCGAAGGGTGGTTTTGAGAGGTGAGAGGTGGACCCCATCCCAAACTAAGCCGTGAGGTGTTTGAAGTTCGTACGTCCGAGGTATGAATGGGATTAGCTCCTTCTCCTTCGCCACAATTCCAATTCCCAAGAATTTATAGTAATCAGAAAATCACACCTCTTAAGATTTTTTATGGAATATACTGAAAGGCATAACCCACGGATGAGAACCAGGACCCCTCCGGCCACCAATCGTACCCTCTGCCCCCTGGGTTAGTACGCCGCATTAACAAAATAGTATGAGGTATGTTCAAAAAGTAAGGTAACTTTTCAACTTTCGCGGGCAACATACATTCAATATTCAAGTTTTTGTTTTTTTGTGTTGGTACACATGTTATAATCATTTTTTCAGAGTTCCAATGATATAGCATATTTAGTTTGTTGTTGACAGATACAAATGTTAGACGTGTTTTGGTGTGCTCGGCGATTTACTGCTGTCAAAAAAAATGGATCAAAGAATTTGCATCAAGTTTTGCGTAAAAAATGGAATTAAATGCTCTAAAACACTTGAAATATTGAACATTGGCATTCGGTGGGTCTGTTCTGAGTAAAAATATGTTTTAAAGTGGTAAAAGCTCTTCCGAAATTGCCAAGAAGATGCCAATGGCGAACCTCGCTCTGGACCCCAGCACGTCAACGACAGATGAAAACGATGAAGCAGTGATGAAAATTGTTTTGAAAACTCATCAAATCACTATTGGAGAAGTTGTTGAGGATATTTGCATATCGGTTAGCTCATGCCATGAAATATTTTCGGATGTTTTGGGCTTGAGAGGTGTGGCAGCGAAGTTCGATCCGAAACTGCTTAATTTTGACCAGAAGAACCGTCGCATGAGCATCGCTCAGGAGCCGTTGAATGACGTCAATGATGATCCTGATTTTCTCAAAAGGTTCATAGCTGGTGAAAAATCATAGATATACGGTTATGATGTCGAAACCAAAGCCCAATCATCCCAATGGAAGGACCCAGAAGAACGAATACCGAAAAAAGCACGGCAAGTTCGATCAAATGTTAAGGTTTTGCTCACTGTTTTCTTCGATTACCGCGATGTAATGCATCAAAAGTTCTTACCACAATAGTTTACGGTCAATAAAGAGTATGACCCTGAAGCTATTCGCCATTTGCGAGAATAAATACAAAAAAACTTCGGAAATTGTGGAAAAACAATTCATGCCTTGGGCATCACGATAATGCACCTGCCCATCCATTGTTGCTTGTGAGACATTTTTTGGCCAAAAAAAACACCAAAATCGTGCCTCAGCCACCATATTTATCGAGATTGCCCCCCTGCTACTTTTTCCTGTTCCCAAAACTGAAGAAACCAAAAAAAAGAAAGGTCGAAGATTTTCAATGATTGAGGGGAAAAATACTGCATCGCTGGAAGAGCTCTAGGCTATACCAAAAAGTGCTCATCAGAATTGCTTCGAGGATTGAAAAAAGCGTTGGCACAAGTATATTATATCTGAGGGGGATTACTTTGAAGGGGAAAACTTGAATATTGAAGAATAAATAAATATTTTTTCATAAAAATATAGTCACCTTACTTTTTGAACACACCTCGTATATTCATATGTTAATTGGGGAATTGCTCTGGCACTATGGAGTTCGAGCTGCGGTTATTTCTACCCACTTCACAAAAATCAGTAAAATGAAGTATTTTTATCCGATAGATCGGAGGTATATATGCATGGACGATTCTCTCGTTATAGTCCGACCCTGTTCCGAATTCTTCTTTGAGGTAGTATAATAGGTCCACACACATGCACACACACACATATGACCACGCCCCCTACGAAATATGTTACGAAATGGAAGAACACACACACGAGGAAATCTTCTGAGATCCGCACCCTCTGAACCCACGTGATGAGCTCACCTGGATGCGCGCAGCCAGAATGTCAATTAAAGAATATCTCCGGCGGCGACGGGGCGTGTGGAGCTGAGCAGTCGAGAACGGGCGATGGAGAAAGAAACCTTTCACTTTCTCGCCGCCGTCATTCCCTTTATGACCGCGGGATCTGCTCTTTCGTTCTCATATATTTTTTTTCTCCTTCCTCCCTCGCTTTTTTCTTCTCCTTTGGATTTCTTTTTGTTCCAAAAATGAAAAAAATAAAGAACTCGTAACACCGAGGTCGACCGACTTAAGCGGCGAGGAAAGTGACTCGCCGATGGTGAGTTTTGCAATGCTAGGATATGGACACGGACTTGGTCGGCTCACTAGGCTCCCTCTCAGTTGAAAGGCAGGCTAGTTACCTCCCTGGAACGACCGCTCTTTTCTTTCTTTTTATATAGCTCTCTATCTTCTTGAAGACGATCACGTGAGGACTGATTGTCGAACGATGGGAGAGCGTCGGAAGAAGACTACTCGGGGCGCGAGGAGATGGCCGATCTGTTGCGTGAGCAGTGCCTTAAAATATAGCAGCGACACACAATTCTCGTCTAAGTGTTTCAAAACGCCGGTACCCAACATGGTTGTTAACTTAGGTAGAATACAAATCTGATAACACTCGTTTGCCGTAGAGACAATATATGTTTTATTTGAGGAAAAAATTTTCAACTCAGCTCACGAATGAAGAGTGGAATTGTTTGAGTCAAAGTTTGAAATAGACTTAATTTGTGAAGTTGATAACCAAGTTGTATGGTCAGCCAGTCGCCTGTTTTTCCTCCAATTGACGATCTTAGTTGTCCCCCTTTCCCTCAAAAAGTCTAAAACTAAACTCACTGAAAATGTGAAATTAAACCGGGTAACGATTTAAAAGATATAATAGTGAAACTTTAATACGGAGTGTGGTATTATACGGTTGGAATGCTTGCTGACTCAGACAGGAGGGTAATCGAAGATTGGAGGCTTTTGAGCTTTGGATTAGGAGAAGGAATTTAAAAAAATTAAATTTAGGAAAAAGAAAACTAACAAGGAAGTTTCAGACGTGGTAGAGAGACATGGAGAAAAGGTTTTGGGAGTTAATAAAAAGAATGGAAATGGAATGCGGAGCATGTTTAGTGGCAGTGGATTGATAAAGAGTGTGGTGGAGGGTAGAATTCCGGTCAATGAGACAGAGACAAAAGAAGAATAAGATGGCATGAAGGGAGGCAGGAATTATATGGAGGTGAAGAATGTTTTATTGTAATACATGTGTTTTGGTGTAGGTCACAAATTGAGTGCCACTTAGATAACAGAGCCATCAAAAAACTGCTTTGACCGGTAAAATACTTATGAATAATCCCCCTTACTAATTTTTTGGTTAGAGCTCATGTAACAAAAACTCATATGCTAAGCAGAGTCTTCCAACTTAACGGTCTAGTCGAGCGGTCTTCCAAGTAAACTAACTGGACTCCAAAGTAACTGCGGGAGATGCCGCAACAGTATCCCAGTCAAGGCGAATAATTTTTACATTCTGAAATTGTTGCATTTAACTGGACTCCATTTCTTAAATCTGCAAGTCGATTTACAAGTCTTTTCTCTGGGATGTATTACATGCATCTTTCAAATTCACATATGGTGTAATGTAGGCAAGTGCCCAAGCACTACATCATGTATTTACATTCGCGGACACCTAATGTGCAAATAAAAGGACTCGTAAACTGACTTTTAGCGTTGAGAAATTACCCTCCGATGGCATCAGCGCTAGAGAGAACGACTGCTAAAACTCATTAACTAGGATGATTGCTTTATCCTACAGTGATTAGCCAATTGTTGATATTACTTCTTTGAATGTCCTGGATACATAATCTTTGTTGTGTCCCGCTTGCATGTTCCATTACAGATTTTCAGTGTTGAATTTCTTTTGCACCTACAACAGCAATCAATCCGGAAATTAGTTTTGATTAGTAAAGTTAGGGTTCACCCCGAGTTAAGGCGCGTGGAAGACACACGATCAGTGTAGGAGAACCAATTCCTTTGACCATGCCGTTTTTCGGTTTCTCACGATTTACCAGGAATTCGAATCGGTTGGAATACTTTGGGCGGGTCATTCAAAGACATCAATGAGATATGAAACCGGAACAGTCCGAAAAGTATCCAAACCTACATTCATTTTTTATTCTCATTTGATTTCTTGTTTTTAAATAAACTAATTTAAATTTTACTCGGTGTTTTAGGTACGAAAGTAATTGATGACGAATTGACTAGCATGAGAGGATAAAATTCAATCTTCGGAAAGCAAAGATTATTATAAAGTCAAGAAATAGAAAGGTTAACATATCAGGAATGCATGTTTAAAGCATTACATGTAATAGAAAAGAATTTTTATGTAAATGCCCACAGTAATAAGGATATTAGGCGAAGAATTTAATGGGTCAAAAAACTTATTACCAAAACGAGAAATTTGATAGCGACAACCTGGAGTAAAGAAAGGAATGGTGGAATCATTTTTATGAAGCGTACGTATGAATCTGGAACTTAACTATGTAGAGAAGAAAATATGAGCGAGGTTTATGAGATCTGGGCATAGAGAAAATTAAAATGGACCGAAAAGTAGGCTAAATGGGGCTCCGGGAGTTGTAAAGGTTAAGATAATGTTGTTATGAGCAATCTAATTTTGGCAGGAATAGTGGATAGATGACACAGACATATTGGTACCATAAAGACTGGGATGGAAGGGATAATATTTGTTAAGCAATGTAGTGAGAGGAGAAGATTGAACAATTGAGGATTGAATAGAGACGGATGTGGACCTGAAGAATAACTAATAAAATGGGAATTGATGTTTATATAAAGTAGTACTTCTCAATAAGGTCGTTGTGGTAGGTAATCATTTTCAGGGTTCATTAAAAATCTGTCTCTGAATGTTGAACTGCTACTAACAAAGCCACTGCATAAAACAAAATTTCCCGTAATCCGTATAAATATACGTATTAATTAATAAATATATAAATATAAGAGGAATGTATTCGAATATGCAGCCGAAAAGTCATTGAAACAATACCTGGGTTTAAAGCGTGTTTTGAAAGCCCAGCAGAGCCATTAAAATTCCGACCGCCCGATTGCGCATCATACCTCGACTTTTTTTGCCAGGACTGTATGACCGATCGCATGGTCGGCGAATCGTAATACGTGGATCGTCAGAATGGAGAGATTTAGATACGGGTCAGAAGGGTCAAAGGTGAACAATCGCGTGGAGTCGGACGCGAAGTGAGACTGACCATGGGTGGAACGCGGACACCCCACGCCTGTCCCCTAGCACTAGGAATCCCACAGCCGCCTTCGGGTATCTCAGGCATCTCGCTCTCACCCTACTGCCGCGCTGTGAGATTGATCGACGACGGGAGAGCATGGGAGCTCTTTAAAGCCATCGACTTTAATGGCCGGGGCATTTGTTACCGAAAGCCCTCTCGGAAATTGACATTTCACACTTGATTGGGTATCTAGCTGATTCCGCGCTCTCGCTGTGTTCCTCGGCTTCCGCTTCACAAGGAGTAGTTGTCTAGCAAACCTCCCCACGGAGCTGACTCGGCAAATCGATCCCTTGTGGTTTCGCAAAAATGTACCGCTGTTATTATAAAATTTCATTGCAATGAAAGTCAAAAGGGAAGAAAATAAAACGGTGTATGTACTCACTGAAGTCATCTTCGTTTGTCAAAATTTTGCCCCAATCGTGAATATTAGAATATCTACAAGTATATATTTTCCCAAGAAGTTCCAAAGCTTCTCCTTAGGAAGTTATATTTGAATGTCGTTTAATTGCGCGATGGGTATTCCCCACATAATTTTCAAAATCAGTTTCATTTGGCGAAGGATAATTTCAGAAAAACATCCGAATTCCCAAAGCCGTCTGGCTTTGTGAGGCTGGTAACCTTCTTTCCAAACTTGATTCCAAAGATCACGAGCTAGAGCCCCAACTGAGGCATGAATGTGCGTAATAATTTATGGCCCTTGGAAAATCTTTTGAGGAGACAGAGGTGTCCCATGTGTCCATCAAGCAAAAAATATTTAGAACCATATCCGTTAAGACAGTACGTGAAGTATGCCTAGGTATTGTTACGGCTCAAGACTATTTTTAAAATTAATTTCATTTATATCAACCCGACAATTCTGATACTTTTTCCATTACTCCCAGCCTTTACTCGCCTATGAAAAGGATAAAGCTTCTCGCAACCAGCTGTATTTCACGCTGCAATCTCCACATTATACATGTGTGTATAGGTTACACATTTTTGTTCAATGTTAATGTTTCTTGAATGTGTCAAACTGTCCCCCACTTGCGGTAAATGGCTTGGCTTCTTAAGTTGCTGTGTTTTTTCCTCAATGTTTTAGCAGAGACCTAGGGCTTTTTCACGTACAGTATTCCAATGAACAGCTTTGAGTATTTTTTCCATATGTTCCACCCAGAAATTAACCATTTTTCCTTGCTGATACTGTATCGCAGACTGATGATGACAGTTTTGGAGCATAAGGTACCAGGAAAAAAATAGAGCACATTTTGTAGTTTTTCGCCATATTACTGATGTAGGATTCAATTTTGTCCTATATTTAAGTGGATTTATTATATTTTTCTTTATTTTCAAGTTAGTTAAAAATGCTGACTTTTCATTTATCGGTTACATGGGATAATACGACGTTTCATTGTGTGTTTTTTTATATTCATAATTGTTCTTCAGCCAGGAATGCAGCAGAATGACAATTTTCATCGCTTCCCATCCGTTTGGTCCAATTATCATATTATTATGTCGTCATCAATGATTCATCAGACCACTATTAAGAGTAATGTCCACTATTGGCGACTTTAATTCACCCAGCGGTTAGGATCTAGCATTCTAACTTCTATTGCTTAAGCACTGCTAATCAATCAGTCTCTCCTACTCAGCTTACACCAGTACATGCTAGATCGCAGCGGTTAGGATTTGAACCAGATAACGTGTCGCCACTTTAGAATTGTAGTCTCGTGACTTACTTGTGGGAAATTGCCTCACCAGAACAGTTCCATAAGTCTGTGGAAGAGTGCGTGCCTTGAATCACATTTCCATGTTCCACGGTCAAATCAGTGGAACAAAGAGAATAGGGAGGAGATGACATGACCTGATATTACCGGCGGAGCATCCGTTCTCTTTGACCGAAGATGTCATCACTGGGAATTTTCGAAACTGCCTTATTTTCCCCACATTACCGATAACGCCGGCTCTGTCATCACTAACGCTAGACTTTATAGTTGCAGAGTAACTGATTCCAGAAATAATACATTTCCCATCACACGTAAATACCGTTATTAGTTTGGTTCATGACGAATTTTTCATTTATTTCCTTTCCAGGTTACAACACGTAATGGTTTTAATTTCCTGAGAAATTGCGAAGAATACATTCGTGAAACTCACATAAAGTACTATAAATTAATCATCCAAAACATCCATTATAAATACCATAAAAGTGTCAACGTAAAATCTGTATCTCCAGCTGAAATAAAAACTATGAAATTTGAGATGAATATCATCACAGTTAAAATACCGAAATATTAAAATCGCTGTCCTAATTTTTGAATTCGTGATTTTACTTGATTCCATTGAACAAATTTCTTTCATAGCAATGAACATTGGTCATTGAGGGAGGCCACCAAGGTACACTATTCCATTAGCAATACGCTTGTGGGAAATTTGGTATGAGCATGATTTTTAGGGATGGATTAAAAGTATCTTGTTTTACTCTAGCCAAAGGGGAGAAAGAAAATATTTTTCCCGAAAAAATTGTCCGTAAGGTTCACTCAATTTTAATCGTAACTCTCAATTCGACGTTAAATTTTACACCTAGCCATTTAAAGTAGTATCATTGTCTTCTTCGAAGGCATCGAATGCTGGGACATTGTTTAGGCCATCTTACGTTTACGCAATCGAAATTATTGCAGCTGTTGTCGCCAGTTGTAAACCGTATGTTATTAGTATCTAGATTTCCAAAAGCCCTATAGAATTGACGATTCGATACTTTACATTATCTATTATTTTGATCTTCTTATTTATCATATCATATTCATGCCAATATCGATGTGGGCACTAAATTTTCCGTTGGTAATCTCCCGACGATGGCGTTCCATATAAAGATTAGTCAATAAAAAATTCCACATGGAAGGAACATATGGCGGTCGAGTTGTCAAACATTATGGATAGGTAAACATATATGAGTAGATATATGAGATAAACGTATATAGATAGATATATGATAAAGATATTATTTAAGTTGGAGAAGAAAGGGTAACCAAGTAAGTCAAGGGTTAATTTGATCGAAGCGACTGGAGATCATAAATATTATAAGTCAAGGGCAGGAAGGTATGTATTCAACAATGTGCTGAGGACACATTCACTGTTGTATTCACAATGCTGAGGACAGTTAGGTATGGTAGAAATTGGTAAAATAGAATAATTATTCTAAGGTAACTTAAAACGAGGGTATTCGGTCTTTGCCAACCCCTAAAGGGAACGATATGCCATCAAGGGCATGTGTGTATTCATATTAATAACATTTACTGTTCATTGCTAATATAATTAGTCGAAATCGAATGCTTTGCTTCGAATAGGTATCCTAAAGTCGTCAAGCTCAGAGCAGCGAAACCATCAAGAGAAAGATAGTCAGGTTCGCGTTAGTGAACATGACTATCTTTCTCTTGATGGTTTCGCTGTTAGTTAGATAGTCAGTTAACGCTTAGTTTAAATTTATGCAGCATTTTAAAGATTAAAAATTGTTTTATATAGAAAAGTAATCTGCACATACTAGATACCGTAACTCATTTTATCATGAATAAGGTGCACCTTCGCTAGTTGTAACGCAAAAACTAGTGATTTACCCTTTTTCGAAGAATTCCTCGAGCATACTCCACTTAGAATGGTAGGAGAATGTTACCAAGTTTGAATAAAAATTATTTATATTTAATAAAATCCCAATTTTATTTGATCAATTATCATTATGTTTCTTGGCTAATGGCATCTCCTACCTATCCTGTGTTTATTATCTGGTAAGTGGTGAGATGCCTTGGCGGGAGAGAACGAATTTGCCATACTATGTGCATACTTGTAGATCCCTTTCCATTTTAAAACTATACGCTCCACTATATTTACACATCGTGTTCACTTTAAGCTATATCAATTGAACTGATTTATTAAGTGGAAAGTATCTTACCCTACTCTAGCCAAAGGGGAGGATGATACATTTTTTTCGAAAACATTTTCCCTCTCAGTTCGACGGAAAATCTTGTATCTAGTAATTTAAAGTACTATTATTGTCCCCTTTTTATGGCTTCTAGTGTTAAAAAATATTTTAGGCAAACTTGTATTTACGCAATCGATATTTAGTGAACTTTCCTAAAATTCCCCTTCATCATGATCTTTGCTTGGTATAGGGGTGTTTTTTTTAGAGCAACCGAACGAATCAATGCTTACTGCCGTGGTATGAGAAAAGAAGAATCAATAGAAGTATTTGTTGTCCAATGGTCGCAGATGACTGTGGGGTAACAATAAAAACTACATGTCATCGTCTTTTATTATTTGAGCTCTTAGAGAATTATCAGCAGAAATAGACGTATCCACGCAAATTACGATCAATTAGTGACTCAGCTTGGGGAAAAGTTTACCTATTGATGTAAATCGAGGTTGTTTTTTTCTCCAAAATTAACTTAGCACCTTTAATCCCTAGTGCGTTATCAATTCTATTTTACATTCTAAAGTTGGGTTGTTCAGAAAAAAGTGGCGAGCGCTGCTATCTAGATGATAAGGTAGGTCGCAAAGTGTGCTTGTACAATTGCTGACTTCCTCACAGCTGATAAATCATTCGGTATTTTCCCAAACGGCAAACTTTCCTCAATGAAATAAAACCTGTTCATAATGTTGCATAATTTTTCCCGCTGGACTACATAGTTTGGCGTATTGTTATCTCCACATAACTGGAAATGAGGCAAAATGCGAAATTTGACCCCAGCTCCGCGATACTTCCGCGTTCTGATGCGAGAGTTAAGGCATTCTAAGAGTTTACTTAACTATCATTGTTTTCTTGCGTCTGGTAGATTGGTCTTTGGTAAGTAGCCACTGTCCCACTGCCACAATCTTCCAGGTTTACGTTTCATTGCACGAGGAAAAAGAGGTAATTTGTCGGTACCCGCGTCTGTTGTCCGCGTTTACGTTTCGCAATGAATTAAGTCAATGGTTTATGATGACGATGATGATAATAATAGCATTGGCTAACTGGGTAATTCTTTCTAAATAAATGAATAACATAAAGAAAAAAAATAAATGTGCAACTTTAAAACTTTCAATTGCTTCAAATTAAATTTTCTTCACAAGTATATGGCAGATTTTGCTTAGTCCTCTCAAGTATCAATTTTTCGGAATATTTACATAGCCGTGTTCTCACCGCCGGTCATGGCAAATATTCAAATACCTCAGTTTTGCAAAAAAGTCCAGAGTATTTATTACCTTTTTTCTACTTGAAACACTTAAATTCCAAATTCAAATTATTAATATATGTAAAAAACCATAAGCACAGTAATCAACCCGAAGGTCGGTTTGGTAGGTGATGGTAGAGTTCACCCAGTACTAAGCCCTATACGGCGTGTGAAATTCACACATCAGGGTAGGGGGGCCAGTTCCTTTCCCTGTGCCGCTTATGGTTTCCCAGGAAGATCTGGAACCCGAAAAATCACATAGCTTGGGTGAAGCTGCAGATGTCCTGAGACTTTCCCGCAAATCGAACCCGGGACCCTCCATTCAGTCCAACGCTCTACCTCCTGGACTACCGCGACCCACGTAAATATATATATACATATATCTATATATATATATATATATATATATATATATATATATATATATATATATATATATATACTAGCTGAATACCCGGCTTTGCACGGGTTAGGGAGAAACAGTAATATAAATATACTACATAAATAAAAACAACAAATTATAAAGTAAAATAATACACTACTTCATACAAATTTAAGAATCTTTTTTATTTAACACCTGTTTATAAACTACATTTTTTGTTTCATATCCAGGAGAAAGAATATATAAATTTTTAGGGGAACCTACTCTGGAGTCGTGGCTAAAACATGGCGATCTTAGATCAACACCACAAAACTTTAAAGACTGTCCCTGTGATTTATTAATGGTAATTGAAAAAGCTACCCGGACTGGAAACTGTAATCTTTTAAAGTTGAAGGGAAGATCAGTTGGGATTAGAGGTATCCGTAGAATAAAAATTATTTCACCTTTTCCTTTTCCAGTTATAATGACTGCCTTGATTATATTTTTCATTAATTTTGTCACACACAATCGTGTCCCATTGCAGAGTTTTGGTGGATCTAAATTTCGCAATAAAATGATTGGAGATCCTACTTTAAGTATAAGGCGATGTTGTGGCAATCCAGCTGGATCAAGTGAATTTAGGAATTCCGTTGGATAATTGACGGCTTCGTCAGCATCCACTACGGTATCAACCGATTTATATTCAATCACGTCTCCTGGCAGCATGGCTAGTATCTCCTTGTTAATTTCATTAACATCATCGTTCTTAGGAGCAAGAATGGCTCTTTCTCGCAACCATTCTAAATTTTTATAATTTTGATTAACGTTGGGATAGACTGCTTGTATCATATCGCGGACAGTTTTCACCGATACACATAAATCTGATGACAATTTTATCATACCAGATGCTTCAATAACTAATCTATCTTCTCCAATCTCCAAAAGTTTATTTGCAAAATTTTGAGCATTCCCATCTCTTAAGAGGATTCGCATGTTTTGTTTAAGGCTAATTTCTTGGACATGATTCCATAGAACAGAATGTTTTAAACAGGCATAAATTTCATCGGCTGGAGTCGATTTTGGAATGACAGGCAGAGTTTGATGGAAGTCTCCACAGAGGAGTACCAGAGCTCCTCCCATTAAACTGCAGTTTCCTCTAAGATCTTGAAGTGTTGCGTTGAGGGCCTCAAGAGATTTTTCATGAGCCATCGTACACTCATCCCATACTATCAATTTACATTCTATAAGAACTTGTGCCTGGCCGCTTGTTTTATTTATATGACATGTGGGATTTTCTTGTCGGGAAATATTGAGTGGCAACTTAAGGGCGGAGTGAGAGATGCAACGGCTAGAGCAATTTCTCCATGAACCCTGATTTCAGCGAGAACTAAATTAATTAAAAATGTTTTTCCCGTGCCACCAGCAGCATCAAGAAAAATGATACCTCCTTCTTGTTTATCTACTTGATCCGTTATTGTTTCGTACGCGAATTTCTGATCTTCATTAAGAAGTGGCTTTTTATCCGCGACGTATGCTTTTAAGTTTAAGACATTGTAGCTAGTTTCACGCATATAATCTGAATAAAATACACCCTGTTGATCTTGTACAGTTGCAAAAAGACCGAGTTCCACTAAAGTCTTGTTAACCATGGTGATACACTTTTCCTCCAAAATAATCAAAGTTTTATTAAAAATGTCGGAGTTAAACGTAATATCCAATGTAGGATTTTCACATTGAACTTTAGCCAGTATATCCTCACTCATTGATTCTTTATATTTTTCCCATAATGTTTTTGGGTTAGATGTATTACAGGAGGTTATTATGATGGCAAACAAAATTCGGATTTGTCCTGGAAGAGAAATCAAACTGGCCTCTCGCAAAGAG
Source organism: Hetaerina americana (assembly GCF_022747635.1). Lineage (NCBI taxonomy): Eukaryota > Metazoa > Arthropoda > Insecta > Odonata > Calopterygidae > Hetaerina > Hetaerina americana. Next base: position 9,324,337 of record NW_027286514.1, on the reverse strand, counting down.
TCATCCCAGTGTTGATCTCCTTCTAGCAACCCTAAATGCTGGCAAGCTTCTCTGATTGTCTCACATATTTCTCCGTTTACCGTTCTTAATTCTGCAAATGAGCGAGGTCCTCTAATGGTATGTAGAAGCATTCTTAAAAAATAACATTCGGCGTTGTTAGGATGGACTGTGTAGACTCGGCCCAATGCGTTACATGAATAAATATCATTCTCAGGATCAAAGTTGCCCATTTTTCTTCTACAAAGGACTTTCCTTGATGTATTCCACGTATAATATCTCGGCAATTCTGAATAATATAGTGTTTTTGCAAAAGTATCCAGCTGGCATAGTTGGAAAAATGCTGTTTCTATGACCGCAAAAAAGTAAACAAATTACATACATACAAACAAACACTCTCCTTTATATATATATATATATATATATATATATATATATATATATATATATATATATATATATATAGAGGGAGAGAGAGCAAGAGCGCTGACTTCTTTGGCGCACATTTTTCCTCAAACGAACATCATGCTCCTGAAAATTTCACTGACTTCATTGCCAATAATTTTATTTACATTTACAAGCCTCATAATTGCTTTAGGAATGTTAACCGCTTTTAGTTGACATCAGCAGTTCCCATGACCGCCAATAAATACTGTCAAAAATGTCTTGCATTTAAAAAATAAAAACTAACAATCTGAAATTCAAATAAGGAAAATATGTCATGCCTAAGGAATATCGAACTCCTTATCCACAAGAGGGTTTCGTTACGCCGTATCAGGGGTGGTTGACTTCGAAGTAAGTGTTATGAGCGCTAAAAAGCTTCACACGCACCACCACGCCGAAGTATTCTCTCTGTGGCATTTACCTTAGCACTCAATTAATTGCTGGGGAGAGAATTAAATTTCCTGTAGTCGTTCTAAATGCCCGTATACGATTCGCATCTTTCCTATGTTACTTGACTTTCGACCAGGCAAAGCTTTCAACCCCGCCCCAGACACGCTCTCTCCTACTATCTAAATCCCAGATGGAACCCAATTCATGAGTCACGATTTACCATCTCATTCCTGCTCTACTCTCTCTCTCCCTCTATCTCCCCCTTTCATCCTTTGGTTACAATGGTTCTCCCTCGTTCCCACACTTTTTACTAGCAAAAATAGTTTCGAGAAACTCTTTTAACGACCAACAGGTATACGGGTTAATAACTGAGTATTTAAAGGATCATTTCACACCATTAGCGCAGAAATAATACCACCCTGCCAAATTAGAGAACAGGGTGGTAATCATTAAACATGCGAAGTTACTCTCTGAAGAATATAATTCGTACGGCCGTAAAAAGCACTCCGAACGGACAGGGAACGCCCTCTTGAAAGATTTTCTTTTTATTCAAAAAGCTTTATTGGCCATTCTGTAATGGAATGTGTTACATCATCTTACGATAAGGGAGCACGACGATTTGAGTTTGTCCGCATGTTACTAAGAATGCAAGAACCAGAACACTACGGAGGAGAGAATCTGTTTTGAAAAATTTTCTTTATCATTTCAATGAAATATCATACTTGCTCGAAATAGAGTTGAACCTTTTGTAGTTTTTTTCAGCTTTATTGTATTTTTAGAAGTATCTAAATTTTTGTGTTGATAGTAATTTTTTCATTATGTTTTTAATGGCTTTCGTATTTAGCGCCTAAATACATATTTTCTAAAGATTAAATGTCAGAAAAAATCTTCTTCTGATTCATTAGAATGTAAATAGGAATTCTTCCAAATAATCAAATAAAAAATGTAGTAATTATCATTTTTATTTTTAAAAATATAATGCTATTTAGCACAGGTTTTTTAGTACAGGTTACTTATTGAGTTACTGTGTGCATGTCAAACCCCAAATTTCTTGTCATCATCAGCACATCGGCTCTTGTGTTGAGATCTCACTTGGAAGAGCTTTATACCTCTCCGTTCTTCCTCCTAACATTTTTTCGCCATCCGTTCTCCAAGGAATCAATTGTCCGTTCTCATGGCATTAACCTGGTCATGAAAGTGCCTCAGAGCTCCCGTCTTCTCGGTTACTCTTACTAATGAGTATCAAGCTAGATTCATTACTGCACCATTACAAATCAAATGCCCTGACTGACGTAAACACACAAACTGGTAGAATCGTGATATCTAGTTGAAGTAGAACCATGACAGTGAGGTATCGTCCTAAATAAATTGGATCTTCAACGCAGCCCTGTCGAGTTTTATTGCCGGTCGACCGCGATACAATCGCAACACATGGCGTGCGTGATCTCGGTCGGGCATTGCCGTAACCCTTGGTTGCCGCTGACCACGTGAAAGGTGGTCCCAGGAAGAGAAGAGGTGGCGTTACATTCATTTATTTTTACAGAAGATAAAGTAATCGTGACTGTCGGCGAATTAATGTCTGTCTGCTGGCCCATTTGTGCCCTAAATGGTATTCTTTAAAGCTTCCTCTGCGATCTTATTCTTTATGTTATTTTTTCGCACGTAATGTTTGAGTACTTAATTTTTACGAGTTTCCATAATTCTGTAACTCAATTCAAATTACTTAAAAATAAGTCTAATTAATACGAAGTCATTGCTAATCCTCCAAAATATAAGCTCAGTATTAACACCTGGTAGACGAGAACGTGTCAAATTAGCTTAGCAAAGAACAGAAGTATATTTTCTCAACGATACAAATGATGTCTTATATTGGAGTAGAACAGGAAAAAATAGAGCAGGAAGAACCTTTTTCACACGAGAGAATTTTCACGCAAGAAGACTGAAAATTCACTAAAGTGTGTGAACCCCCTTAGTAGAAGCGAGGATGGCAACCAAGAAACACGTTCAAAAGTGGTACTTTCGGAAGATATGCTAATTATGGTAATAATATGTAATTTCACATCAGAGATACTCAAGCCGAAAGAATTCCAGAACATTTCTACTCATATATGTAACCCTGCAAGTCATCCCTAGGATGTCAGGCAGGGGATGATTCAATACCAGGTATTCAACATGATAACTACATGTACCATAGTATCTGAGAAAAGTATGCGTATATCGTGCGATAGAAGCAGTTGATAACAAGAAGGGCATTAACTAAGGTTAGATGAGATAATGATTATTTACTGGGCTACTTGGAAGAACAAAACAAAAATAAATTCCCTGTTTGCGCAGTCGGATGCAATTATTCTGATCCCTTACGATTCCTAGGGAAAATGACAGGTATGATAATGTAAATCTTAATCTTTCTAATTTTATTACCATGATCTCTCCTACCGTCGTGCGATGATGCTATTGATATGCATGTTCAAGACCATTGCTAAAAAAACATGCTACCAATTAATGGAGGAGATTTAATCTTTAATGAAACCTTCGCTCCGTTAGTTATTCCCAGCCTTGTTCCCCTAATGTTGGAAACCCTCAGTTGTACGCTGGGAAGGAGGTTGTGCGGAGTGATTCGGAAAGAATGAAAATCAAATGATATGATGGAATATACAGATGCAAGCGGAGCAGTGGTGAGTGAAGCATGTGCTGGTGTAAGCGGAGTAGGAGAGACTGATTGATTAGCAGTGCTTAAGCAATAGAAGTTAGAATGCTAGATGAAAGTAATATAAAATTAGGGGTAAAGAGAGCAATGAAATTAAAGAAAGAGTCTAAAGGCAGTAAATGTTTTCTAGTTGGTGTTTTCTTTCGAAAGGAAAAATAAATATAAAGCCCTAGAGTATATTCGTAAAACTTGGAATGAAAATGGAAAAGGGCCATTCAAATAAAGTAAAATGACGCCTTGTGTCACGTATAATTAAACTTAATTGAGAATGGTGACACCATATTGTACATGGAGTGTGACTTCTTTAGTGTAGCATGAACTAAGTGCAAAATATAATTCACGGAAAGGAAACCCTCAACAACAAAGGAAAAAGTGATTTTTTCCCTTTGTTGCAAAGGAATTGCAGTCGCTTGACTTTTCTCGCCTCGTTCGGAAAAATGGATAACTTTTACTTCGGAAAAGTGATCAATCTTCTCGTGCGAATAGTCTAATCGTGAAAAATCTTTCCCGTCTCACCGTGGAATGATGACTTCAAGTCATAGTTTATCCTTGATGTTGATCGCATGAAAGACGCATTCTGTTGACCCAGATTTGATTTACGGTACCCTCATTTGTCAAACCATACACATCCAATAACTCTTTTGGAGCCTTATGCCCTCCGCAACCGGGCCATTCTCCAAAATCGTCCCTCGCCAGGCCTTCCCCCGATCATTCCCCTGCGTTGGTTCCCCGTCACTTTCCCACTGGGTGGAGATTCCGCCGCCCCAAATTGCTGCACCACGAAGTAGTGAGTCCTCGAGAGTCCGGTTGGCAGGTTCTCGCTGAAGAGAGATTGACACGGCGTTGTTAGATTTCACGTCTTTCGCGAAAAGATTATTTAATACCAGTGGAACGGTATCCAATTAATGTTGATAGTTAAAGGTTTACATTAATGGCTATATATTTTAAATGTAATATCACTATTTATAAGAGATGATAAATCAAGTTTTTTGAAGTTAACTTCATGCAAAAAAACTCGAGAAAATGTTTTTGCTCCCAATGTTGTTTTTTTACTCTTTTCCCTTTGTCCTGTTAAAACAATTGACAAGATAAACATATTTTATTTTAAAAATTGACTTTATGACGATAAACTAAGAGGAAATATTAAGTCACGTTTGGCTAAGAAAGGAACTAAATCCAATATTTCGGTAACGATGTGTTACCGTACTTTTGTCGTCTATAAATGGAAGGACCAGAAAATAAAACCAACCAGCAACGGAAATAAGTAGACACTGTTTCAATAATTTATCTCTTTCTCTCTAAATAGAAGATAAAATAAACTCTCAGCATTACCTCTCTCAATAAAATATTTTTTTCTACATTATTTGTATTATGAGGCAGATGCAACCAGAAAATTTCGCGTAGGTTGCAGGAATGCATTGCATTTATAGCGATGCATATATTTTGATGCAAATATAATTGCGTAGGCTGCAAGCATTTAATGATAAACTACACGCTTTCATATAGGAGGTAAAATTTTACAGCCGTAAGATGGAATCGGCAATTTATGAATATATCTAAGTGGGAGGGGAATTATAATTATATAGAGTCCCTGGGCGAAACTTTTGCAAATAATATGGAAGCTAAAAAAATTCCGAAACTACTGCATTATCCGTCCTGGAAAATTATACCTTTCTCCTCAAGAACTTGTTTTCAAGATGCTGCATGCGTCAAAGTTTTATTTTTTGACATTTTTTTCTAATTTTCAATGATAATCATACATATTCAACAACAGTTTTCGCACGCACAACTTGATAAGGCTACTCATTTAGACTTGCATCAAGTTTTCGCTTTACCGTCGGAAATTTTGAATGCATTGCACCTAATGACTTATTAACACGATAATGGGAGCATGGTCGGACTTAATTGTGCCCCGAGTTCTCGTTTCTATTGTCAACGGTCGTGTGGCACGTGACCTTCCCATGATCCTCCCCCCCTCAACCTCTCAAAACACCCCCGCTCACCCCTTTTCCCTTCTCCTCGCCCCACTTACATCCTCCTCCACACATGTCGGTCCTCGAACCGGGCTGGGGATTCCCAAGCCTCCGTCAATCCAGCAATTCTTTTCCCGATTCGAGACGGAAAGTGTGAAAAGAGAGCATAGCCGATCCCTCTCGTCCAACATAATGATGCTCCTTTAACTACAGAAGCAAGCGTCTGTTCTTTTTTCCTTGTTTGCTCGCCCAGTTTTTTTCCTCTTTCAAGTGATGAGTGGGACTCCTCTTTTTCGCCATCCGTTCAAACATGTGAAATATGAGGGAGGGGAAAGAAAGAAGGTCAGTGTGCCAGACCAGTAGCCCATGAGAGTGGTCAAGGGACTCGGTGTATCCAAGAATTCGGGTGTCGAAGCACACCAAATAAAGAAAGTCTTAGAGTTTTGGTGAATCGGTAGGGCTGGAGAAAGGTAATTTGAATATTTATTTTCGGAAAATGCCAATTTTATGAAGTGATATAAAAATGGGATATGTAAGAGCGTAAACAGACTAGAAAATACTAATGACAGAAAGACGTTTCAATGCATGAAGAATCATATCAGATTATCAGTTTTAACACTTGACAGAAAACGCATGCATAGTCAAAATGAATACCATAAAGAGACGTGTAGGATAAGGTAAGGTGGAGTACATTGACGTATCCAAAATCATCGTTATGATATTTATAAATAAGATCAACAAAATGATGTGAAACATTCCTGGTTAACCGAAGAATAATTTGCATGCAAATATCCAGTTTCGTTGAGCTGATATAATGAACGTTAAAAGGTGCATGCTCATTGGAATGGTTATCCTGCGTTAAAAATTCGGATTTTTTGCTCATTCACCATTGGTACTCAGCTCACTACCTTACCAGAGTATATTTCAATGTCAAATACGCTCGTTGTTGCAACTCGAGAGCAATTAACTTGGTTTGATGACCGAGGTCAACCGATTCGAGTTACAGCTGCGACTTGAGTCAGATTTCCGTGACAATAAAATCCCCATTTCGTTAAATCTAGAGACCTGCAAATGCTCAATTCCGTCTGCTCAACTCTTTTTTTAAATTTTGCTTTAGACTTCTTGTAATTTTGTCTTGAGTGAATCCATTGGTAAAACATGAGCTAGGGAGAACACACACGAAGACTTGCCCACTTGCAGGCGTTCATACAGCGACCTGTAAGTGAATTTAACGCTCATTATCTCGTATTCAACAAGAACCGGACATGCAATCCTAGTCCTGGAATGGTTATCCTGCAAAGGACGATGATAAGCTTTTGTAATTGAATAATTTATTGTGAAAAATTTTGGGCATGTTGTTGCACATTCTGGCTGCGGAACACCTAAATACAAAGTTTGGAAAGCATTACATCAGTGCTTGACACGATATAATTCTATTTACAACATTAACTGCCCCTAGCATTCCAGCCACAACCATGTAGCCTAGTTGGCAGCTTAGATCGTTAACGCTATTTCTTTGCTGTTATTCATAATACTATATGTAGGTTGTATGCATAATTCATGAGAGGAGACATATTTAATTAAAGATAATTAAAGCATTTAATACTTGAGCTAATTCATATACTTGACGGACTAAATAAATGTAAGAATTAGCTAATGATGAAAAGTTTTCGTTGCTCAGTGGTAAAAAACATGGTTTTTCCCTTAGAAACACACGTTTAGGGAGCCTGGGTATTTCAACTATTTTTCGTCATTTGTGACGTTTTTCTTCTCCGACACACCGACATACTTTTTCAAAACGGTACTAATTTTTAACGCAAGCATTTACTATTGATATAAATTTGCACATAGGTCTTCTTATTATATGAATTCAACACCGTTAAATCGAAGGGTAACTCTTTTGGGTGCAATAAAAATTTAGGAAGTGTTCACCATTTGAATGTGCACATACTCCTCTCATACTCCTAAAAACTTAACACGATCAAAACAACAGTATCGGCTGCCATTCCTTTGATTTATGTCAATGAATTACTACCATTTCATGCCCAATTGACTCTTAGCGGCATGCTTTTATTACGGGGAGCTTTGGCTAAATTGGATATTGATATTCTCGTGAGTATTAAACGAATATGGGTCATTGCACTATGCCTATAATTAGTGACTAAACGAAATTTTCAGAGATCAAAACAAGCAAAAAAGGAGTATTAACAATTTGGATAGCAGTGGGAAGAGATTCCTGTGCCCATGCCACTTATAAATTGCTTAAAAATACTTTCAGCATGCTTTTCGAATAAAGATACAGGTAAAAATTCTTATGACTATGAATCATGGGTACATGGGCATATTGCAAACGAAGGTATATTGACAAATAGGCATAATTTTATATCAGTAGCGATCGAAAATTAATTCATTATCATGTGGGTGGCCAACGTGTTGAAGGACCCCGAATATTCAAGTTTCTCGCGGAACCTCTGTGCAACGAACTGTTGCAAAAGATTTCAAGGACTGCGTGGGCCATGTAACAACTTTTCCGCGATGATCCCCGTTGAGAAATACTTTTTAAAACGGCAGTAAAGAGGAAGTTATGTAGTTAAAATAAGTATATAGGTGGTCTTAAGGTATTGGCAACAATGCATGGCATTTTTGATGAGAAAAAGTTATATTAATTCATCAAATATACTGCATTTTACAAATCGGATTCATAAATTTTATTTATTATAATGGTAAATCAAATCAGTGTGTGAAAATGGGGATTATTTGTTTCCAGATTTAGTATAATAAGTTTTCACGAAACAACCCCCTAGAAAATTGATTTATAACGTTTGTTAGTGCCAAAATACCTTTCAGCTAGATAAAAAAGCACTTGAGATATAAATATAAATAAATATATAAATATATAAATATATATACATTTATACATCTTAGAATTAAATAATATTTTAACTAAAGTTTTGGGGTGGAGCATTGTCATATATGGCTGGTAAACTTGGATCGTGAAGAAGGAAAGAATAGGACACTAGATGTCTTCGAAGATTGTAGTTATCGACTCATATTGGAAGTAAGGTGGAGCAGACAGGGTCAAATAACAAAGAGGTGTTCGAAGGAGTGATAGGGGAGGAGGGGGTATAATGGAAAATCATAGCGAACGAAATAGCTGAGCTTTCAGGGCTTATACAGCCTTGTAAAAAATGTGTTAGTGATTGTTGAAGGGGCATCATAGAGGGTAGGAGGACAAGGCCTAAATATCTGGCACAATAGGGGTAAGATGCAGAATCTTTTGAGTAAAATATGTTACACTTAGATCGTATGAATTTTCATTGGAGAATATTGGTTAAATCTCGTATCCATGTGACCCTGACTTAATCAAATCACTCAGGTCATAGAAATTCGCAAAGGTTATATGACGCTGTGTTGGCTTGCGAGTGTGGTTGCATTTGGAGCATTATGTGGCTAAATGTCTGTTTCCCGTAGCAGCTAGAGGCATTAAGAGCGATGAGGAGATTCTATTGAAGACGCTTGCTGTAACACGAGAGAGAAACGGGAAAGCACATTATCCCCAACACGCAACCACAAGCGAAAGCCGCTTTAGCACCTTACACCAATTCACCTTCATAAAACTGACTTTTATTTCATCGAAATCTAGGTTGAATCTACGTCCTGTCTCCCATACGGTCGATATTCGAAGATTCAACATTCACGCGCTGCCGGTAAGTTCGGTTTCAATCACTCAAAGTCATTTAAATATACCATATCCATTAATTTATCAATTTTTTAAGAATCCAATCATTCATCTACACAATCATTTCTCCTATACAAAAATATTTCGGAACCTTCTCAAACCGACATCCATGTTTATTTAACAGCGGAGCCAGGTCATCTCCGTCTTAGTTTATTAAAAATATAAGCCTCCTCTGCATCACAAGCGAGAAAAATGAAATTCTATATTTTCATGCTGAGTCTTCAGTTTGTTCATCTCGAAGCCTTGTGTAGAACTTTCTCACGTCACTATTTGGGAAACTGGAGAAAAGCGCTGGGAATATTCACATAAACTCCCATAAAACAGAAATTTCCCACAATACATTTGCAGTGCAAAATCAGGTGATCCAGGTATGCTCGTTATTTATCTTCCAATAATATCATGTTTTGATGTATTCCAGAGTGATTTGTGAGTTCATTTGTGTTTCAATCACTTTAGCTCAATTTCTATAGCTATTTAATAACATTCATTGTGGATAGACTTCGTACTAAACATTTGCTAACTGCTGTCAAATGTGCATGAAAATAGCAGATATTATCAATGATTATTAATTTAATCATTAATTCTACTATATTATGTATCTCTTCACAGGAATCTCTACTCTCTTTAAATTTCCTCAGCTGAGCAATAGAAATTTGCCGGAGGAAAATTGGTTGTATATCCTCTCAGTCATTGTGTTTTGGGGGAATGGAAACTAATTTTAATTGTGGTAGCATCCATTACTTTTCACATAAAATTTTAAGTCCGTTTCACTGGGGGTGAGACAAAACGAAAGGGAAAGTTGTCTCTCCTTGAATGGTTTATTGTCGAATGCGTCATTTATGTCGGTAAGAGACGACGGCCTTCGACATTCGTCACTTGTGAAGAAAGACAGCTAATCCCGTGAGTCAACAAAATGGCGGTCTCTTGCAAAAAAAATCCTCTTCCAACCTGTAGCCGTCTTCTTTTGCATTCCTTGTTCCTGAGTGGCGGCGGAAAATCAGTCGGTCACCGAGGTGACAATTACTCGACACTTTCTCCTTCGCTGCATCTGAATTTCTCCTCAAGCATTCGAACGCTGGGAAAAAGTGACAGCAGCACCCACGAATGGTTAAATTTAAATTAGACAATTACCGAAATTATTTCCAGTGATCTCTCCGTGTGAAATGTCAGCTTTTTATTGCGTAAAAATTGATTTTCAATTCCTAATTTCTGCTTATATTCCGATTTTTTAAATTAAAATGTAGGCATGTTGCTGAAAAATCAATCGTAAGTAATGGCTCTCAATTTTCATTACAACTTGGCGATTGTATTCATCTTAATATTAAACAAACGACCACAGTATTCAACTCTGAGATTGGTTTGATAGGTGAGGGAAGAGCTGTCATATTAATTAGCCCTTAATTGTGAGTTGAATTCACACTTCAGAATAAGGGGCATTCTTTTCCATGTGCCGCTTTAAGGTTCCCAGAAAGATCTGTTATCCAAAAAATCACACGGCTGGGGCGAAATGTAGAAGCGTCCACGGGAATCGAGCCCTACGGGCAGTGCCCCAGCACTACCCGCTTGGCTACCCTTGGAAATATGTACAACGAATAATATTTCTCCGATGGTTTACTTGTATGTGCGAATTTTCTAGATGGTAATGATGAAAATGATAAAACGATAATTCGCGGACGATCCTTCAATATACTTTTCCAGGACTTCGGTGTTTTCCTTAGTTATTCAATTTTTCGATACACCATGTTTTATTTTACTTTAAATCTGGCTAACTCCATCATCATAATAATGGAGGATATATCATGAACTTGTTTCATAAAGTTCTACTCATATATTCATATAATGAGATGTCCCTTGGCGGTTCCTGATATACTGAACTATGAAAAAAGGTGGCTAACTAAGTTTTCAATATGTGTATTTTGCCACTCGCAAAAGTTAATCTATTGAACATGGATATCTGCCGAGTAATTTTCATTAAAAACTGTTCAAATACGAGGGTCATCCGGAAAGTAGTACCCGTTCGTGGAATAAAAAGACAAAAGTAAATATTAACAAACATAAAAAATTTTATTTGAAAGAGGATACTTTAAACTACTTCTCAACATAATCTCCAAGCAAATTAAGGCATTTGTCATAACGTGTGACAAGTTTCTGTATTCCTGCTGCATAGTCCTTCGCCGCCAGCTCATTGAGATACGCGAGGGACCCATCTTGCACAAATTTTTGCATAATGCAGATGGTGTTTAACAATTTCATGAACAATTGTTCGAGAAACATTGGGAAAATGCTCACAGATGTCATCAATTGTGACGCGCCGATCGTTCCTCACGAATTCGTCAACTGAGCTCACCAGTTGGTCTGTAATGACAGACGGTCTCCCCGAACGCTCATCGTCGTGTGTGTTCCCCCTCCCCATGTTGAAGTTGCGACACCACCGCCGAACGGACGACTCGTCCATTACATTGTCTCCATACACCTCCTTTAATTGGCGATGAATATCACATGGGCGAACGTTTCTTGCATTGAGGAATTTAATCACTGCCCTCACTTCACAACTGGCGGCGTTCTCAATTTTTTTAAACATTGTAAACAATCACAGAAACAACACAGGCAATGCTAGCGTCACGCAACTTGGCTCAGAGAAGGCAGACAAGCCACTGAAGCTATCTGACCTCGTCCAGCGGCTACTCGCGTCGTCAGCACTTCATGCGGCACGAACGGGTACTACTTTCCGGATGACCCTCGTATAAAATAGACAGACACACTATCTTCAAAATTTCCGAATGCATGAAACCGTCAATTGTTAATTTTGCTAAAAAAATAAAACTTAACTGCCTAATTTTTATATTTTGCTCAATTAAAGGTAAAAAAGGGATCAATAAAAGAAGATGGAAAGGTAGTTGGAGTTAAAAGTCATTGACTCATAGAAATGGAAACTGCGTTAAGCTTTGATGGCTAGAACAACAAGAACTTTGCTGGGTTGCAGATGACATGGCGGTTAACCTGATGTTAATGTGGAAAAATATTAATTTTGGAAAACAACCAGCTCGGCTCGTAATATAAAGAGGCGGAAATGAATACCTGACAACGAATCATGCCACCATGACCTCTAATACCAGTTGACTGGCGGCTTGATTAATAAATATAATGCGTAGGAATTTCCTTGCTGATCATATCAGTGGCTGGTGGATAGGGAAGGAATACTCTGCTGGAATACACGGGACTCCGCTGTGATTTCATTCTTTATTTTTAAGTAAAATCTTTTGAATGAGTACTCGTATTTCTGTAAAAAAAGATATTTATTCTTTAAATTTTATGCTCTCTTAATTCAATCGAATGAGCATGATGAACTACAAAATTAAAAATGCGAATCGTTTTTCTATTATCCTATCGACTTCGAATGCTACAAATCAACTATAGGAACTACATAAATCATTTAGACGTATCGTTTCACGATTTTCTCAATATTTTTTAATCCTAACACACCAAAAAACCAAGACGACAATGATGAGCAGCTCGAATGAATAGTTCAATCATGTCAACTACGCCAAAGGTGAGCAAAAATTTGCATCTCCAGCGGAGACTCAAATGACCGCTGCAGAAAGCTTGGGTGATTGCAGTCGGTGATATTCACACAATAGATGTTCCGAGGCCCAAAGAACAAATGGCATTCATTACATGACTCAAGTGGGGACTTATAGTTGAAAATGGAGAGGTGAATGAGGATGTGAAGGTGTGAAGAGAAATAGTCGGGAACGATTGAAGCAATGAATGAATAGTCCTACGCACCTGCATTCGCATAGTCCAGCTCACAGGTTGATAGTACGTATACGCCACCACTAAACAAATGCCAAATCCCTTGCGAAACTTCAGTTTGCCCACAATTTCTTTCCCACCCAAATGGATACCTCATGATTTATCTTAACCTAGGCATCATTTACATTCCCCCATTCAAACTTTCTTGCGCACCTTCCCTTCCGTAACCTTCGGGTAACGATGTGCTATGTGACTCCCCCCTCGCCCAAATCGTGGCACGGCGTCCATAATCAGTACTTCAATTTGCATAGGGCGGGCGGAGCAAGATGTGGAGGCTTGCCGATCGTGGCTTAACAATTGAATAAAAGAGCAATAGTCCGTTGATAAGGGTCGCCCATGTGGAACGCTGCCCCCTCTCCTCACTCCCTCCGGCGGGCCAGCGATCCACGGAAGGATGGGGCGCCAACGGGCATGCGTAACGGATGGGATCGGTCGGATATTGAAAAAGAAAGTTTCTCGAGTGGTCCGATAAGGGTAGGAGAGAGGACGGGGCAGTTTCTATCGCATGCCTCCCTTTGTTCTTAATAAAGTAGCTGTAAGGGGGGGGGGACGTAAAAGAAAGCAGGGAGGACGCTGCCGGACAGACATGTCAACGGCTTTCCCACCACCACATCATCTCCTCCTTCCTATTTCATTCACCAAAAGATCCGCGATAAATAAGACGGGGAAGTGCAGGCATTAGGGCGGGGGGGGGGAGTTTATATTCGCGTATTTGGGGGAGATCATGCGTGACCACTATCTTGGCTCGCGGATCCAACTCGCTTCCCTCCTCACAATTATCCGGCAGTTTTTTCGTTAATTTCCTTTCCCTCCAATTTCCTCTTTCCTTTGAAAATGAGCTCCTAGCAGGTAATGTGGACGCAGTGGGTGCAAAAATCGTGACTATTTTTCGTTGATATTACGACGTAATACCACTCGCATGTTGTACAGCGTGCGCAGGTATGTACGATGGTCATGCGTGTGTATTAAAATCTCAATATTATACTCATGGCTTGATTTTTTTTAGTTTCCATCCAAACTTAAGGAAACGCATGCCCTCTTTTGCTTCTTATATACAGATGAACTCTTTAAAAATTAGAACTAGTTTTAATAGTCGAACAGTGGTGGTAATGCGTATTCCATGCGTAGGTAATATGTCCATCGCCTGGTGAAATCGGGAAAAATGCAAAGTACGCAAAGATAATTTGTTCGCCAGAAAACTTCTTGGTCCGCCTTGTCGAAATGAGAAGCATTTACCTTGAATCTTTAAAGATTTCAATTTAAAATCAATGTTTTCTCTACTTTGTATTCACCCGTTTCAAAATAAAATCTCCTAATATCTTTGAAGGATCTCAGGTTTTCCCGGCGTATGGTATTCAAGAAGTTCTCTCGGGTTTCCCACCGGGTCAGGTTGCAGTACACCGACGTTTCGAAGGCTGACTCTGCCATCGTCTTCAGGGTGAAGTGAAGACGATGGCAGAGTTAGCCTCCGAAACGTCGGTGTACTGCAACCTGACCCGGTGGGAAACCCGAGAGAACTTCTTGAAATCTTAATATCTTATTCACTTGGCCCCTTACTTTGTACTAATACTCCTGTGATTAAAAGGTACCACTGGATATTTAATTCTATGTTCTTTTTTGAAGTTGAAAATACCTAAACTTTGATAGTCATCTTCACATTGCAATGGTGAGTGCGCTCGTAGGGTAATATATCAAGGAGTGCATGTACATTCTCGCATCACCTCCCTGACCTCTTCTAGTCTCATTCCCGTATCTCTCCCCAGTGACCCCTCGACTCTCGCTCGAGAATCGCCACTCGTCGTCCCTCAACTCAAATGCTTTCTCAAGACTTAGTTGGATGGTCAGCGTGGCGGGCAGGTGTGTGGGACGATTTTCCATTTGCCATAATCATTTTATTTGTTCCAATAACGAAAGCGATCGTTGCCCACATCGTCAGTCACCCGTACAGAGTGACGGCACTCCGTGTCTCATTCATTAACGATCCATTTGTTTGTTTACACAGCAGGTGACACGATGGATGAGATTTTTAGGAGAGAAAAGTGTTGAGACGACGAAGCCCCCTTGTTTGTTAAACCATATATTTCGCAGTCTGCTTGCAATCGGTTTAGCATCTCGCATCCTCGACTCATAGTTTCACTCTCTGGGTTAATATCCTCTTTATGAGTGTGTGTGTGTGTGTTTATGTGTAGCACTCCTATAATGTAATTTTATCAGTTATCTCATCACTAATATTAGTAAGTTATGAGTCAAAACCCGACCACTTTTGAACGTCTTATAAGACATTAAAGTATACATAGAGCCAGCTGTGTTCAATTAGAGTCTATTCGCTAAGTGTTGCTTTACTCTCTTTTTTCTATATTTTTATTGCACCCAAATGTGGTGAATATACGGGAAGTCATTATGAATTACGATACAGCATATTTTCAAACTGACAACGTAGTAGTATTTTCCGTCAAGAAAATACTAAGTCTTTAGAAATATTTTCTAAGGGAACAAGGTCTCCCTCAAGGTGTCTATTTTGAAGACGAAAAATAAGCCCTGATGAGGCAAGAGCATAAGAATTTCCTACCTTGAAGTGTTAAGTTGAAACATTTTTATCGTACCGGGGCGTTATTGCGACGACGTTGGTGTCTATAGATGTAGTTAAATCAAGTTTAATGATGTCTAAATGGTGTAACTTTCCCACGAACTGCTTTTCCAAATACTATTCCGCTTCTATTATGGTTCGCCTACTTGGCTCTGGCAAACGGTATTATTAAAGCTCTAATCCATGCTAACTATTATTCTGCTCACTCACCTTCGTATACTATTTGCCAAAAGAGGTTACTGGGAAGGAAAAAAACCGTCGACAAAAAATTATAAATATTTTATTTACGTTTTAATTCAATGAACTATCAGCCATTGTAAATCTCTTTCTTTATCTCGTATATAACCTGAATTGAATTTCCACGCAGGATTTTGTTGTAAATATCTTTAACATTTAGAATATTTATGTGAATAAGGAACGGGAGCTTCGTAGCGGGTCAGTCGACGTCTCAGCGAGCCTTCCATAATTCCCGTGAGGTTGAATGTTGTCGAGATTTATTCAGCATGTCAGGGCTGTTCCGATTTTTTTCTCGTTCGCCTAGCGAGATCAAAGAGATCTGAGAAATCGCAGTCATAAATATGAGTTCAAATTAATGCCAGCTGATTTTTTTTTATTTTTCCTCACTTCCTCAACGTCTGAATGCGGATGTAAGACCTGGTTGAGGCAGATACGAACGAGGTAATCCAATATCATCTTATCCTGACATCAACCTGCAACAGAAAAAAAAACAATTGAGAAATCAATAAGTGTAGGAGGCGGTGCTTTGACCATGCAGGTATCTTAATCGTTGAGCAATTTTGGACGATAAATAAACCAGCCAGTCCATGGATATCACTTTGCTTCCCTTCCAAACTCGTAAACAAACTCACTCTCACGCAAGCATTTCGCTCGTTTTTTGTCAGCGTTTTTTCCACCCGCGAATCTACCCTTAAAACTTTCTTCGTCTTATTCGAAAATGTTTCCTTCCGAAATATGCCTGCCATCACGTGACCACTAATAGAATTCAGGAAAAGTCTCGTTCATTATGTGTTTCGTATGCTCGACACACCCAATGCAAAGAAGCAGGAATGAAGCAAATCCGTTTTCCTGACGCCAACGTTGGCGGCTAGAGATGTAGTTTAATCAAGCTAAATGATTCTGAGTTTCTCCTGATATTTTGTTTCTAAATTTTAGATCTGAGTCTAGAAAACTTTGTAAAATTGGTAATGCTTCATCATTCCCAGTACTCAATTAAGTTTAAAGTCAGCAGTTCGGTCTAATAGCAAGAGCAATAAAATCAAACTGATTAAATCAAACTCGGGCTTTCTTTCTAACTGAAATAGCCGTTGTTCTTGCAAATTCATTTATAAGGAATTATCTATTGTACAATAGTATCGAAAGTGTCGTATAATGACGTTCAATCTAAATAATTATGATATAGCGATGTAATTATTCAAGCCGAGGTCAGTTTTGAAAATAAATCGTTTAGACAATATCTAGTAATTACGTCAATGTTATATTTACCAAGAGTGGAATGATGTGCGGTCTAGACCCTCGCCCTCGTCGTATTTTATCCCACCTTCCCTACCTCGTGCTTTTAAAATCCAACCCTTAACTCCCTCTCTCCTTATTTCTCCCTACCCTTTCTGTTCATTCCCTCTCCTCCACCCCATTCACCCGTCCATCCGTAATCGCATGGCGTCCTTTCCCTTTCGCTTCTATTTGTGCACCAACTTGGGGTGTTTGCCAAGAGTCCCTCGACCAATCTATCCATCTCTCGCCTCCAGTGACTCTCGCTTTCTCCCCGCGCCGCAGGTAAATGAAAAGGTAAAATAAAAGCGCTCTTACGCGTGGTGCATGTCAGTCTCGGCCTGACCCCCTCCCGCGAGTGGACTTGTGGACAAAGGGGTCGAGGGTGATTGGGGAAGGGAGTTAGAGGAAGGGAAGGGGAAGGCGGCGGTACCTATTCCGCGGAGTGTGGGGGAGGAAAAACTCTTGGAGGGTCGGTGGGTGGTATAAAATGCAGCGGGGAAGCCCTGTCGTGTCGAGTGCTCGTGTGAATGGCAATGGGTTGGCTGCATTGCCACGTGCTCATGTTTTCCGTGCCGTGATCGGCTCGTATATGGGATCATTATGAAGGGGATGGGAACGATCGAAAGCCGGACACTAGTTGGTGCTCTTCCGTCTCGGTTTATCGTCCTCGGCATCCAACGCACAACCATCCGAAGACGCTATCTCCTATCGGTTCCGCTCAAACGATCACATCTGTCCTCGTATTCAGGTTTAGATGAGTCTCCTCCAGCCGGTTTAGCTTAATGGTCTATCCCTCCGGACGCTGCTTACTGCTCGTACAAACATTAATTTAAATTTGAAATTTTGCTACGTTTTCCATTTTAAAGCCTATTTATGTTTCGAAACTTGCGCCTACGTTTTTCCCTGGTGGAATTAAGCCCCATCGTCTCGATCACATATAATCTTAAACAATTTTTTCAAGTTTTAAAACCAAGCCGCACAGTTAATCTTTTTGATTGAATTTTTGGACGAAAATGTATGCATATTTGAGCAATATCTCAGTCATAGTTAATCACAACCCATCCCCATCGGTTTATATTATAATCTATCGATAAAAGAGACTCATTAATTGGTATTGTATGTTCACCGGATTTTATAAAAGAGGAATTCGGTTTAATTTTCCTTTAAATTACCTAGATAGTAAACAAGTTATGAACCGCAGAACTTAATTCACTTTCATAAAGAAATTACACCTGTGATTGAACTCAGCAGATAAAATTGGGATTTCTCGCAATTAAAGCACATTTTTATGTAAACTAAACTAAGTCACTTAACATTTCAGGCATCGATTTTCCCAAGTTCACCTATGGAACCCGCTGGCTTGTTGATTTTTAACATATGCCATTTGAAAAGCATATCTTAGACCGACCTGGCTTTCCACAGTGTGAGAGTTAAAAGACTTATTTGGTGGATGCAACGCACATTTTTTGCTGTGCCACATTCAAAACTACAGGATAAGGTTTCCTAATTTATTATCTTTAAACGTAGTAATTATTTTTTTAAATCTTTTTTATGCAGCATCTAATAATGATTTTGAATTTAGAAGGTAAAATATGTTGTCACATGTCCGTCATAATTCCAAGCGGAAGTATTACATTAGTATATGCAAGATGATTTTATTTTTTAAAGTATGGTTACTATGATAACTTTTTGATATCGAAATCCTCAGTATTACGTACATCACGGCAATTTCCCTTCTTTTATTTTTCTTCATTATTGAAAGTACCTAACTTTTAAATTTTAATATTTATTACACATATTTGGTGCGCATGAGAACTACTAGTTTTCAAAGTGAATGCGAAATCTCCAAACTGAATGACGAAACCGTGAATATTTATTTTATCATTCACTATAACGCTTTCCATGGAATTTTGAATCCTAGATACTCAAATCTCGTATTTTCATTCTCACATTCCTAAATAGTCCCGTCATTCTCGAGATTGGAGAGAAATCTTGTATTTATCCAAAGAACGGCCGCGGTAATGCATGGACGGCGCGACGGGAGAGAAACAGGCGCCTATTGAAAAAAACAAGGGCCTAATTGCGCATGCGCATAATTACACCGCTTGAGCCCCCGGGAGAGGTGAAGGAGCGCAGGGAGTGTTTGGAGGAACGCAGGAAATCCAACTCATCCCGAAGCCGTGTCATCAATCCCACTTTCACCGCCATTAAATCTTCGCCTCGTTCAAGTGGAAAAGTTCCCAAATGGTACGGAGCACGTGATCGATTGCTCGGGGGCCACAATTAAGGAATTTATTCCCAAAAAACGATTCTAAATCCAAATAGGTTAGTTGGATAGGACAGGATGTTTTCCAGCACTTTTTCCGTGTTTTTTCTCTTTCGTTTTCTACCCAAAAGCACTTGTTATAGCTGCATGAAAGTTTTCTCGTTTATGTGCTAATTTTTCACTTGGGTCAACTTGAGTATGCATATTCGTAGGAATGTATTCCCTCATTACTAAACATTCATTCCGTTCTGGATTGGTAGGGTGGCACTGAAGGTGAAATCAAAGACCATATATTCGCTATGTCATTTTGATAACATTAAGCAATTTATAAGTCTTAAAATTTCATGTTCTAGTCGCCTTGATAATTTCAACTACTTTTTTTATAAAAATAAACACTATTTCCTCGTGTTTCTTACCTAGTTTCCTCACATCCTCAACAATTTATCACCGTGAAATTTCCCGCGACCCTTTGACAACGTTTTTCATTTGTAAAGTCATTTATCGAATTTTCGTAATTTTTCACGCAATGAAATTCGTAGAAATTTTAATTTAAAGTTCACTCACCGACTGTAATACAGGCCTACGCTATATTTTGTTTATATCGGAAAATTAAAGATTTTTGTCAAATTTAATGTTTGCCGGGGATAGATCAATATTTTGGACGTAAAAAAATAACGTTGATAGAAGAAGGGCAGGGCATCTTCCGATCGCCGAATATGAATACTAGTACTTGTTAAAGGGCACGTCAGGAAGCTTTTTCAAATGATTAGTCCCAAAAAAATTTTAAATTATAGGGTGACTGTAAATTATTTTGAAACCCACACATGCTAATGCCTTTAGAATGTTGGGCTTAGGCAACGCGCCTCAATTGAGCACTCGAAAGGCAAAACGTGATATCACATCAGTCACCAGGTCCTAAGTCAACACTCCACTACATCAATCTTCCTTATTTGTATCACACCTTGGCTTGATGTTACATGTCAATCGATACTCTCCGCTTTTGGATGACTGCCGCTCAGTCCCGTAATAGTTAAGTTTTCCACATTACATGAGCTTCTGAGCTTCCAAAGGCAATTAAATATAACTGTTTTGGAGCTAAAACTGACAAGTTAGGCTTGTTATATGATATTACTCGGTGATTACGTTTGTGAATCTACTGTTAAGTTTTAGAAAAACACTCGTTCTTCATCATAATCCGGTATAAACACCTATACACCTTAACACAGTTGCAATCTAGTGTCCATCCAGCTACATTGATGTTGTTTTGAATTGCAGGAAAGGGAAACAATTTTGATTTAGTGGAAAAGTGTTATTATGGAACTCAAAGCATTGGAGCTCTCCATTAAACAAGACAACAACGGCTTTATTTTTATTTATAGATCCATTTTTAATAATCATGTATTTATCGCTCCTAAAAAGCCCTCTTTGCGAGAGTTTAATTCGGATTTCCCTTCTAGTACAAACATCCAAGTTCATTTTTATCATTTTTACATTCAGATTTCCCAATCGTATGCGGTTTCCATGTAATCTGGCATTTATTGTCATTATCGATGAACACACTAAAAGTACACCTTGTACAGTCCCTAATAAGTATTACATTTTGCATGTACTTTAAGTAGATTTCCCAGCGTTTTTCCTTCTATCTAGGCATTCAGCACCCTACTACCAATCAATATCTCCTCCACCCGCTATTTCTTCCTTCTTCAAAATTCATATAGCAACTTCCTCCCTTCTCTCACTGCATTTAAAAATTTGATGTTAGTCTTCCTTTTTTGAGCTTATTCTTTTCATTCTTCTCTATATCCACATTTCAAAATCCACTTATTGTATTCTACGAGTATATCCTTTCCTCTTAGACTTGGTCCCTGGTCCATACAGCGCTACGCTCCATAATAAAGTATTTACCGTTATTTCCATCATATCTCTCCGTAGCTGAACTATCATCAATTTCCTTCTGGTGAATGATTCTCTTGCCAACTCAATTCATAGCATAATAATATAGGGTTTCCTAATTTCTGTAAGACATCTCATGCCTACTTACCACCAAATTACTAAAATATATTAACTCTTCTACCTGCTATAGTCTATTTCCTCCTAGCTGAATGTTTAACTCTTACTTCCAGTTAATCTCAGATACTGATTTGGTCCTCATCGGTTTAATTGTCATGTCATATTTATCGAATCGATCCTATGGAGCATTCAACAATAATTGAATTGCCTGTTGGATGAAGCTTCAGCATATGCATAGCTCCCCACCCAATTATGTTACATACTCAAGCCCTTCCCTTGGCATATTTCTTCAGTATATAATTCAAAAAGTACTGGGGATAACATGCAACACTATCTCAAACCCTTTTCTATCACTGCCCATCCAGATTCTCCCTACGCCATTCTTATTTTTGCCACCAAATTCACATCCATATTTTGAGTAAGCTGTCTATACCTCCAGTTCACTTCTATTCAGCAATACTTCCATAGTTTCGTCTACTCTACTCCTATCTCTAACTCCATGAAACTTTCAAAGACATCATGATGACAATCTAAATTCATTTCTATAAACTTCCTCATTACAAGATGGACCTCATGTTTTCCTTTACCCTTCATTATCACAAACGATTCTCCCCTCCTCCTTTTTACTGCATAATTCCCTTCTCCTCTAGTCCTTATGTAAGCTCCAATTTATAATTCTAACTGCTGCCTTTACTAGTTTACCAAGGCTGTTATAGTTTCATATCCTTCCGCTTTACACTCTATCGGGAGTCACTCTCTGCCGCACGTCTTAGAAGTAAATTGAGGGTATCATGTAGATGTAGATGAATCATAATTCTCCTTCTGACCACTCTTATCTGATGGTCGCTTTCCTTCACCATGACTCCAAAATTTAAGTCTAAATTATCTCCTCATTCTGTTTTCACCTGAATTCTTCAGCAATTTTGTTTGGATATCACCTATTTCTACTGCCTTTCTGGAATTCTCTTCCCGTAGTACTTTTTGTCACAAACTATGTAGTACTTCTGGATTCACTTGAGCTTCCTAGTCCACATGAGCACTTCGTCGTTTATTTTCGCTTTCTATATCTAAGCTATGAGGCCTAATTCCAAAATCCTTTTTAACATAATGTTCCTTTACGTACTCTTTCCACTTCCCTCGTATCCCTTTCTTTGATTATTCTTCTCTATGAACTCCTTGATACAGCTTTTCCTTTAATTGCATCCTGACAATTTTATTATTTATTTATTTATTTTGTATTATTCCGAAAACAGTACTTCGACCTTTACATCGGACTTTGATCATTGATATAACAATGTGAAAATAACATACGAGTCCAAGCCCTAGGTGGAGGAAAAACCAACATCTTCTCATGTAGCGCTTCTGCGTACTTTCACTTTCTCTGAAATTTCTCCATATTCTCGCATTGCTCTTTCTACCGCGTTTCCTTGGTTTTATTGGTGTCTCCACAAAGTTCATAATTTAGACCTCTGCGCATTAATCTCCTCAATTCATTGTAAACATTCTTCTATTTCCTTTACTCATTTATCTTCCTAAACATCTCTCTTGGCATCCACGGGCTGTTATTCTTTTAGCAGATACCGCTCCTATTGTTTCCTCTATAGCTCTTGATATCCCGTTTCCTAGGTCTTCCCCCTTTCCGGAGCAGTTCCCATCCCCGCATCTTCCCTTCATTGTTCTTGGTATCCCTTCCCTTTTATTCCCACTAAAGCCTCAACATTCCACATTTGCACTCTCCTACCCATTCTAGTCATTATGAATTTTAACCTGGATTTCATAATAACTAAATTGAGGTCTGAATCTACATCCGGCAGCGGGAGGCTACGTGAGTTGATGACGCTGTTCCTAAATGTATATGTAAACACATATAATCTAAGTCGCGCTATGCTGTTCAACACCGCTTCTTTTATTCGCACTTAGTAAGTCTGTAATGGTGTTTGAACCAGACGTTGTTTGTTATTAAATTAGTTCTCTGGCTAAACTCAGTTGATTTCCTTCTGCGGTCATGTCATATCCCTATTCCGCACTCTCCGACATTTCTCCCACCTCCCCTTTATTCTACCCCTGCGCAAGGATTTCCCGTCACTATTACGTACTTCTCTACTAGGCATTATCCAAAATAATTTTCACATTTGATATTTTACTTCTGACTCCCGGTGACTACTTTTCGGCATGTACACCTTGATAACCAATATATTGATCGGATCTGGTTAAATCTCAGCAAAAAAAATTATAACACTCGCATGCTCTTTACACACTACTCTTCGCCCATTTTCCTATGAAGTACTGACTTCTCCATGTTGACTCTCTTTCTCCCAAAATTAATTCCTATACCAATAATGCTCCGACTATTCCCGCTGTGTCTTTACGTCTTGCAATATCCAAATTTCCTTTCTCTGCTTCCCTCTTTGTTTTCCAATTCCTCTGACTAGAGCATTGCCCTAAAATATCAGACCCTTACTTTAACAGTGGCAGTCATCCCTTGTATTTGCGTTCCCGCTGCTGTCAACTCGGTTACTCTACAGTCCGTGTATTATCGACCGTGACGTCCTTGTCAACCCCGCCATTTAGCACTACACTCGGCTTAGTGGGCCGAGTCCCATGATTACAAGAATTCATCATACCCTCCCTACTTTTGCTGCCTAGGAAAATATTTGCTGTGGTGTGACCTTACTTGCCTCAATAGCGTTTTAAAGTGACGTAATTACTTAAATGGCCAGGGTCAGCTGCCATTCCATTCTCCTCACCGAGGCACATTCCTTGAGTGGACGACCATTCGACTGGTTCATACCCTTCGATATATCTGGGACAGGCGGCCCTACCAGCTGTACTCATCTTTACCCGTTATTAGAGTTATATATGTTATCGGAACGCGCAAGCCTTTACACCGTCTCAAGGTTGTAGTCCGTGAGAGGGCATTCTGAGTATCGCCCCCAGATTGTTTTTAGCGCATTTAAATTATGCAGGTGTTATCTGAAGTTGTCCCCGTTCCAATTTCCAAATGGGGACTAATTTTTTCCCAGAATGTTTAAACGGAGGGTCAATTTCAAGTTTTCCTAAAAAATCATTTCAGCAGGAAAGAAGAGGTGTGATTCAACCCCTCAGGGCGGTGGTTACCCATTATGTCATCTACATAACAGTACTGCAGACGTTTGATTTCTTTGTATTACACCTGTAGTTGAGAATAGTTTTACAGACCCCGTAAATCTTGACCTTTCAGATGAAGAAAGTTCCTTTTAGCTTAATCGGCGATCTCACAGTAAGTGGAGTCATTCGCGGAGCAACGGCACCTGCATGCAATTTTGTGGCATTATTACTCCATATTACCAAAAGGTAGACTCACTGAAACCTCTGTTTACTGTCGATTATTGCTCACGATTGACTCGAATAGGTTATTTCACAGCCAACGTCTTAATCTCTAGGTCGAACTATCATTCACAGACCGGTATATTCACCAGCTACCGTTAGCTGACTTCAAGATTTCTCCATTGCATCAAACATAATATGAAGTGACATTTAACATTTTCTATTATTTATTAATTTTCCATAAAATGAATGTGAACCCGTTTGAGATAGATGTGCACATTTTTGAGTTATTAGTCTTTACCGAAAACTGGATAATGGAGATACTGAGAAACAAGGGGATAGTGACGACGGTAATAGCGGGGAGAATACAAGACTTGCACTGGGAAAGCGAGGTAGAGGGAGATAAGAACTGGGGTTTTGAATGGAATCAAGTGAGATTATGCAGAGCTAAAGAATGTTTTATTTTAATATATAATATGGGATTAAATGATAAGTTTATCAATTTAGGGCTTAAGGGTACAGCAGCGCAATGCCGTAGTCCATCAAAACCCTATCCTAACGTGATAGACTACTCAAAATAAAACTGAAACAATTAAACTACAGTTTATCAATTATTAATTATAAATTGGCAATTTTCCACTAAATAAAATTTACTGCGACTGGTTTTAATGTAACTACATCATCATCATCACCTGATGATGATGAAGTTACATTGAAACCGGTCGCATCAAATTTTATTTAGTGTAAAATTGCCAATTTTTAATAAATCATGATATCCCACCTTATCACGCCTGAAACGTCTTTTTTTATACAGTTTATCAAGCAGGATTCCTACTTATATGTTATCGCGTGTATAATTAATAAATTACAGCGGTAGTTAAAGTCGCTCTCAAAACTTCCATCTAAAGATTTTGCGAATATTTATTCTGGTTTTCATTCAATGGGAGTGTCAACCCCTTTGGATGTGACCAAGACACGATAATTGTTGTCTGTTTGCGGTCTATTATTTCTTTGACGAAAACATTTTCCCGTCCGATTAAATTCTGCAGGTCATATGGTTAATTATTTCGTGAATAATTTCGGCATTA
The DNA here is from genome assembly GCF_022747635.1 of Hetaerina americana. Taxonomy (NCBI): domain Eukaryota; kingdom Metazoa; phylum Arthropoda; class Insecta; order Odonata; family Calopterygidae; genus Hetaerina; species Hetaerina americana. The sequence continues at coordinate 9,298,505 of NW_027286514.1, read as the reverse complement.
TAATAAAATATATGAGATACTCATAGTCATTATATTTTAAAGTACAGCATTTTTGGATTTGTGTTTCATTGGCCAGCATTTAGCCTAAGCGACGAATTGGATTTTTGACGATTCCTTGCCTTTTCTTTCTCCCCTTTAAAATTTACGAAAATCAGTGTTCCCTCATGTTTCCAATTGACAAGGAAGTCTCCATTAATTTCGTAACAGTACCTTCCCTTAACCGAGAAGTTTTCGTAATCTGAGTGTTCTTCAGTTGGCGATTTCTTTGTATGGCGGAACACGACGCCCCTTAATTCCTTCAGACTTTTCCTCGTCTCTCGCAATGGTGAGCACCTTCTAACCTGATAAAAATGAGCACACCTGCCCCATCGGCCCCCGCAATCACTATCATTCTTTTCCGCCTATCACAACCCCGAAGGAAGAATGCCTTATATCTTCTCCATCCCGGCGGTTTCGTACATGCCCCCCGGCACCCCCTTGTCATTCCTCCTCTCCTCCGCGCTATGTGATCCGATTCTCCGCCCACCATGCGTAACCTTCCGATATCCCAGGCATTATAGAATATATTTTATTCCTAAAAAATTATTTAATTCTGCAATATTCTCTAAATGTTGGCTGTGCAAAAGTTTTGGCAATGCATTTTTTAATGTATCAACTCTTACTATCCTTGATGTTACGATACCTTGTATGGTGTCAATTTTAAGCCCCTTGAAATCATCTTCTTTATCTATAAAGACACCAATAAGGTATATGCCAGAGAGTGTAGCCACACCAGGGATATACTCTACCTGAAGGGTTGCGGTCGCACTCCATATATTATATATAAATTGACATTAATGAGAGAAGTCTCCTTTTATTATTATTAAGTAATCTGCCGGTTGAGGTAGGTTTAGGATGGGCATAACTACCAAATAAATACTTTGTTTCTACTAACAAAACACAACCCAACATTATACTCTACAAAAGTCCCTCTTCATCTATGTGTACTTCCTTCCTCCCTTCATCCCGTTCAAGATCCCTATCCTGTTCCGGCCCTTTCCTCGTTTGCGTGAAATTCTCCCCTCTATTACAGTCTTCAACATCCCACTACCGATCACTACGCCCTTCATCCATTTGTCCTGCCTACATGCCTCTCCTTGCCCATCATGCCAAGTGTTTCGTCATCTTTTTTCCTTTTAGTCCATTTCACCTTCTCCATTCTTCTCCACACCCACATTTCAAAAGCCTCCAATCTACGTCTATCCTCCTGCTTCAATGACCACGTTTCCACACCGTACATAGCTACGCTCCATATCAAAGTTTTTACGAGTCTTTTCTTAATATCCTTACTCAACGTTCCTGTCATCAACTCCCCCCTACTTGTGAAAGCCTCATTCCCCAGCGCAATTCTTCTCCTTACGTCCCTACTACTTTGACCATGTTGGTCCGAAACACTTCCGAGATGCGTAAACTGTTCTACCTGATCTAGTTTTTGCCCTCCTATTTTAATGTTTAGCTTAGCCTTTTTCTTTCTAGAAAATCGCATAACCTTTGTTTTATTAATATTGATTCTCATCCCATACCAGTCGCACTGAATTTACAATTCACTCAGCAATGCTTGCAACCCCTAGGCTGACTGACAAACTACAGCTTGGCCATCAGCGGACCGAACTGATTTTACAAATTCACCGCCCACTTTCATTCCTACTTCCAGTTCTTCCCATGCCTCTTTTATCATGTCCTCTACATACAGGTTGAAAAGCAACGGTGATAATGGGCAACCCTGCCTTACACCTCTTCCTAACACTGCCCATCCGGACTCCCGTTCCCCACTCGCACCTAGCAGTCTGAAAAATGTACATGTTGATACTTCCTTCTACCTAGCTCAGTGTTTACGTTCTTTCATTTTCTTCTCTCATGGAATCGGAAAGTTACGCGTCTCAATTCGAGTAGAAAAGACCAGCCAAGTCATTTAAAATACCACCCAACCAAAGAAAGGTATATCTAAATCGAATACATTGAGGAAGAATGAAACAAAGACGAACTGCGTAAAGAAACGAAAGATAATGAACAAAACTGACACCTTATTATGTTATTTATCTGCTGTAATATAAAATTTTTTCCCACCTTTTTCTATATTTTACAGATGTCTTTATCTATAAATGATAGCATAAGGTTTTGAACACATTAAACGTTAAAAAGTTTTATATGACGAAAGTTCCTGGAATTCTTTGAGAAATGGGTTCCAACATTTATCTCCTGCCCCCCTTCCGCTAACTAAACCTTTCCCCCTCTTTCTTGAAGGTATATTCATCTAACCTGACTCTTCGTGCTCAAACATATCTCTTTCAAGTTCCATCTCTTAACTTACTCCGGTGGGTGTGTTTTCCGGCGTTAGATTTTTTTCAATGTATAGGCCTAGCTCTTTTCCTAGGCTTTCCCACAGTTCTTGATCCCATTCGTAACCTTTCTTTCGAGTTTTTTTTCCGTTTTACTTTTATAAGACTTTGACTCAATTTGCTTTCTCCGTGGCCGGTGTAAAATTAAATTCGAGGTTTCAATAGGCCTCCACTGTCATCAAGAGAAGTTACCGTGAATGAGGAAGGGCTCTATGATGACTTCACTCGATACTCTGTGACCTCTGTTCCGAGTAAAAACTCGTTTATCCCTTCGGTCCACCTTCTGAGAATGTTATTTTATTTATAAAATTAAATTTCACGCAAAAAAAACGTTTCGAACTCCAACCGGAAATAGAGGCCGTCTAGATTGGTATTTCCGCTTTCGTCAGGAGTCTGCTTAATGGATCCCGCAATTCAATTGTTTCTCAGACTCCTAATTTTAAAAACCGAGTCTTCTTGGGAATATTTCTCTTTCAGAACTCATTATTCGCGAGATGTGAATTTAAAATTTGTTGGAATTAATTAATGACGATCCAAATCCCAGCGTGGGCTTAAGACGCGAACAGCTGGAATGAGTGCCATTCTCTTATTAGCACTCATTGGCATTCCCCATATTTTCACCTCTCAGTAACAGATAATTTTATACATATTTTAGTGAATAAATCATTATCCTTTTATATTCGCCAACATGCTACGTTTTCTCGTTCCTTTTATTTCCTCCTTCCGATCTATCTTTCAGCAACTCTTCATCTTGATGGTGACGCGTATTTAAAAGAAGAAACTGCTTTCGACAGAAATCAAAAATAATGCCAGGGAGAACTTATATTTTTATTATTTATTTGAAAATGACGTCCAACCTAACATAGCCAACGCCAAAGAAACTAGCTACGTATCTTCCGTTTTAGTTGAAGCTACTGGGACAGTTCAGGCAAACTTTAGATTGCATTTGCATTTCATGAATTATTTCTGCCATTATACTTCAGCACACGGATTGTCAATCCGAGGATTGATTTTTAGCGACTATCCAAACTATCCTATTTCCATTTTCCTATCTTGTACAAATTTCTTCATCCCTTCATGCATGGAGAATGTCTCCATGCATGGCATTTTTGAAGGCCTTTCCTTTTGATGTCTTTTGTTACATTATCGCGATAAGGTATGCATTTTCCAAAGATTGCAAAGATTGTAATAGGATATATAAAAACAATGGCCCTGAGTAAGGTCCATCTTTGCATTTATATTTAGAGTCACGTTTTATTATGGAATCTATAAGTCATCCGATGATTTTTTCAGAGTTACCAATTCCTGAATACGCCATTTTGCTTGATATTTGTTCAGGATCTCATTGCCTATTAATTGTCTATCTCCGGTAACCCCTTCACAATATACTTCTCGTGTTTTAAAACCGCGTTGGAAGGTAGTATGAGAGGTTCGAATTATGATACCCATGCAAGACTTTTACATCTCTTTTGTATCGTTTTCATCTCTTTTCATTTTCCTAAAAGATCTCAACACCTTTGAATGAGTATTTGGAGTCATTCAGTGGCCACAGGCATAGTATAACAGCGCATTAGTACGAGCCTGTATCGTGATAAGTTTGTAGAAATATCGACTCATTCTTGATCACATCGAAGGATGCCTACAGGTCAAAGTTCAACGCCTTATCCCATGGAGAGCGTACTTTCGGAGTACTCTCTGTAAATGATGACTTATTTAAACGTCAGGGAATCCAACCGGGATCATCACAATGGGATTCACAATTGCGATAACTACCGCAACAGCCCAATTCCCTCTCCAATTCCTTTCCCTTTTCCAAGGAACTACTGCGATAATTTGTTAGGAGCTCCATTATCCCTCGAAAACTTTCACGTACAATAAATGATGGCGTGATAGCCTAGTGGGTAGAGTGTTCGACTGCCGAGTGAAGGGCAATGAGCTCTATACTCATGATGCCTCAAAACATCAGCTAAGCCCAAGCTGTAAGACTGTTTCGGGTACTAGATCTGTCTGGGATACGCAAGTGGCATAGGGGAAGAAACAGGATCATCCACCCTTATTGGTGGTCGGGGCTTTTTAATTAGCACCCAATACTACCTCACCAATCAAACTAACCTTAAATTACTTTGGCAAAAAACAATAAATATTTATTTCAACGTACGGTTTTTAATGCGTTCCAAATATTTTTATAAGGGTACCAGCTGGTGAAGGTTTACTTTTTATTTTAATTATCATCTGCGCGCACTGTAAATCTCTCAATTGTAGTATCTATTTCTGCCGAAAAATGAACTCTTCAGCATTTTTTTCGATCCCCTTCACCTCGTGTGTGTTTTCCTAGGCTGAATGGTCTCAGACTATAACAATAAACCATTTCATAACCATTAGTTATGTTCATTACGTTTCTTGTAACTGTTTCTTCGTTTATATTTGTCTGTCAATAAACCATTACTGATCGCATCATCAGGGTCAACTTTAATACAGCAATATCCTCCTTCCGAATAGTATCGACTGCTTATTCTCTCCCCCATTCGTATCTCTCTCCCGCTTACACACATACACTCTCCCCCTCTCTCTCTCCCTCTCCTCCCGAATCCATGTGTCTTCCTCTCCAGCGGGCGTATCTCACCTGCCTCGAGTGAAACCGAGAAACATTCCCAAACCCCATCTCCTCGCCCTCCCCTTTTCTCCATCGGCGCGGACAGACGGAGACTTACTTGTTTTCCTCCTCTCCCCCATCAAACTGCCTCGCCTACTTTTACGGAATAAATAAAATTCACGACGAAAGTGTGCCGCGGGGCAAACTTTCATTCCCCCATTTTAAACTCCTCCGGGATCTCCTGTGAGCTACGTGCCCGGTCGACCCTCCTCCCCCCACCCCCGCCCTACGTCTCACCCACACTTTCCCCCCACCCCCTCCTTCCTCGACGCTCTCTCGCCTTCACGGACGCATCCCCGCGGACCCCGGTCGTCCCGAGGTCGACCCGTCCGCCGCACCTCACCCACCGCCGCCATCACCCTCCCTTCCCCGCTGTGCTGTTGGCTCTCAGTCGACCCGCTCCTTGCCCCGTCGCCGCCATCTCTAGGAGTGGCCCGTCCACCCCCCCCCCCCACTCCGCCGGGATAAACCTTAGGAATACGAGATCGCCGCGATGATTATTGACCCGAGCTTGATGTTAATTCGGATCGTGTTTTAAGGCAGAGCTGCGGCGCTTCCTCCTTTTCAATTTCACCTGATGCTCGCGGATCGCCGCAAGACAGCCCACCGTGTTGCTGTCGCTTTGAAAAGAAAGGGAATGGCACATGATTATCCGTTCTCCGAAAGCGCCCGGTGCACCAAGCACATGAACCAAGAGGCATTCCCGTTCGTGACTAATCTCTGTAAAAAATGATACAATAATGCAATTATGCAACTATAAATGGACCAAAAAACTCAGTAATACTTCACAAACATTGCATGATGCTGTTACGTTTCATTGTTTCGTGTTTCACTGCCACGATAATTTTACTATTTCAATAGTTAATAAATATGTATTTCATTTTTACTTGACTTGCATATATCAGTTGTAAAAATAGTAGAATAATTTTATGTGTATAAATAATATATTTTTATCATTAATACAGCAAAGTATCAATAAATTGTCCATATACTGATAGGATTCAACAGTTTGTGAGTAATGTTAGGTAGTATTGAAGGTGTAACTGTATGAGAAGGCCAGCTTCGGATAGTTATGGGTTATGCATTGCAGGCGAAATAATTTTTATATTTCATGAATGACCAGTCCGTTCATAATTTTATTCAAATTCAATTAGTAAATTATTTAATACATTTTTGATTAGTGAAAAAGAATAATTCTACACCAAGTCAATAGATCCTCTAGACTTTACTGAGAGAAAAGCTAATGTTCTATATTTTTTATTGTTATTTTCATGGATTTTGGTTTTTGACATATCCGACAATCTTACCGACATTATTTGGCCAGCCACAGAAATCTAATCAAGAAAAATCTGTGTCGAATGTATTGTTTTGATGGTTTGATAAATGTTTTCACCAAGGGAAATATGATCAAAAATGTATCATGAACCTTCATCCTTCAATTTTAGCAAGGTAAGCATTTTTTTATATTCCCCGAATTCAAATACTTCAAAAAATGGATGAGATACTCGCTGGGGATCCTGTAGCTCAATATTTGCAGTATCCTTAATCTTTAACTATTAGAGAGAACAGCTTTTACTATCACTGAAGGCTCTTTAGTGATCAGAAGTGCCTTGCATTAACTTTAGCGGAAGTTTCTTGAACACTCAGGGGCGTTAATTTGGAAGCAAATAAAGACCCATATGTACTCACTCTTCCAGACCGTGAGGGTGTTTTCGTTTGTACAGCCGAACGGGAAAGACATTGACCAACAATAATTTGACTGCAAGGTGGCAGAAAATTTCGTAATTCAAATAATAGGTCATTCAAAACAAGCCACATATTTCTTGGTTACGGAACACGAGGAAACGCCTCTTAAATGGAGGTTATTATTCTCTAAATACCGAGTTTTTCTTTTAGTAAGATAATAAACTGTCCTGGTGTCTTTTAGGGTACTTTCCGAACCATGCGTTTCGAGTGAAAAGGCAATTTTGCTGTTAAATTTCGCACTTTATGACCTTTGCCTCGAAGAGCTGACCTGAGTTTACGGTAGAAATACTTCGAGCAAATGGAAGCGCCTTCTCGCGGAGACTCATGTTCTAGCACATTGCCAGCAGTTGATGTCACAACCGGATGTCCACGGCAGTTTTGGTGGCTGTCGGGACGGCGTGAGAATGATTCCTCTCTTTCCTCAATGTTATTTCAACATCACGTAATAATCATATCTCCAGTATATTTGTTACACCAATTCTCCAAACTTTGAATTTGTTTTCATAAGTTTTTACCTGATAGGCTTTACTCTATCAACCAAAAAAACTAAATTAATACCGACTACAAAAGCCTCGATCTTCGAGTGTCATAGATTAAAGTAAGGTTTAGTCTATGGTCATGTACCAATTCACAGGAAAAAATTTGGTCTGCACGAAAAAATAATTTATCGATTTATCTACCAGGGAACATATATATAGAAGATCTATCATTATTCTCGTTATTACGATAGAATTGACATGTACAATTTGTGTTACTATTTTGTGGAGTCAGTAGGTAATGCTGACGATGGAATACATGTATATGAAGAAAATTCGCGCGATATTCTAGATGTACTATTAGAAGAGCAAGTTACGACAGTATTAAGGTCGCGAAAATAGATATGCCATATCTTTAAAACAGGATTATATGCTCAGTCGACAATATGGGCAACAACATCGATATAATCGATATTGCTTGATATATCCGATTTTCATTTTGCTCGAAAGTAGAATATTTATTAATTAATTGCACAGTAATCCCACATCACCTAATGAGAAACTAGGCGCTTCTTGAACTATTGAAAAGTGAAACGTGAATTCAACGGAAGGCATTCCGTTGGAAGTTGAAGTAATCAATGCATCAAAACGGACGCCGTGGATGGCCAGGATACATAGATGGCGTCATGTAATTTTATCTTTTCTCGGGAAGGGCGAATGATGCAGCATTGAACGTCAATTCATTCCAAATTTATTGATGGGAAAGTTCCGTAGCAGACCCTCAGATTTTTTTATTTCCGACCAAGCGGACAAAATATGGATATTCCGATTTCGTATGATCTACTTCACGTCACATCCAGTTGGTGGATTTTCTACTACACATTTGATCGCCTCGGTAATAAAAATCCTCCGCTCCCACTTTGTGTCGAAAATAGGGTGGGTTTGGGGTCTGTTAACGACGGAACCGGTCCAGAACTATAAAGTTGGCCAACACACGTGTCGTGTCTGTGAAATTAAAGTTTTGTCGCTGGTCTTAGATGATTTGGCCTTAACCAGAAAATGACTTTGAAAAAGTCTTCATTCTAACCTTCCTTGGAAATATCGGTGACTATCTGGTAGCGTTTTCGATTCACTAGACTTGAAAATCCCCCCACTGGCATGTTGAAAAATACTTTCGTGATTCTAAATATTTTACAAATAAATTGATTTACGGGCAGGACTATTAAGCTGGATAGTACGCATTTGAGTGAATCTATTGAGGAACACGCTTTAATGTAGGGTGGCAGGACTCATTATTAGGGATGGTAATTTTCTTACTAGGAAATAAGAATAGGTGCATTATTATTCTCTTTATAATGAACAGGTCTAAAAATATATCGTAGGTGCATAGGGTTACCTATTGAAAAAAAGTGAACTTCCGGGCTTCAATCTGGTATTCAATATCGTCGTTACTTCTAAAAAAGACCTCACTTGCGAACACTTTCGAACTCACTTGCGAACACTTAATTTCTTATTCATTGTGAACAGAAAACATTGTGAGGGGACACATGTTATCACTTGTTTCGACTTTGATATGATCAATGAGAGTAATTAAGACCCTTCCTAAAACTATATGCCTAGTTGCATAGCATTTAATGACAGAGAATGCTAAAAAAAAGCCTTAATCAGGAACTGCAGCAGTGTATGAAGAAATGGAAAACCATGAAAATAAAAATTCGAGTATATTATGGCAAATATTTTATAAATAACATAGGAAAAAGGTTTCATTCAAACAAGACTAAGTCTGATTACTATTTAGTTTCATGTATTTTTCATAGCTATTAATATTATTATTTATTAGAGGCAATCTACCCGCTAAGGTAGGTTGTAAATATACGCAAGAACTAAATAAGTATCTTTTATCTCCTAACAAAACAACAACCCAGCATCCTACTCTACAACAAGCCCCTCTTCCTCTCCGTATACTACTTTCTCCCTTCATTCCATGCAACATTCCTATCCTAGCTCTTAATATATACGCGTTAATATGTTTAGATGTGATTTTATGTACCAATACAAGTGCGGATTAGGTATATCATTAGCGCCAAATGTGTTAACGATATATATGAGAATGAGCTCCAACATGTTATGTAAACCACCTAATACAAAATGAAAGAATCAAATGAGTCGAATGCAATGTTAAATAGCTTCCGTTCATTGATCCTGGTCAGCGGCAAACCTTTGCGCGCGTTGCCATGGAAATACATACTGTCGTTTTGGAGCGGCTGGTTGTCCCACGCGACGCATTATCCCTAAGCCCATCTCATGCTTCCCTCGGCGTAAGTTTGAGAAAGAACTGGACGGCTTGAGGGGATAGTAGTCGGAGGAGGTGAAAGGTGATCTCGAAGAAAAGACTTAGCGAAACGACGACATACTAGTATAAATGACGAAACGCCGACATTTCCCAGCCCTCCCAAGCGACCGGGAGAGAGCAAAAAACATATTTTCTCGAGGGCTCTACCTTTTTCTTTCGCCTTCTTTTCCTCCGAGTCCCAAAATATTTTTTTCTCAAATTAGCGCTGCCTCGCCATTTGGCGGCCGCCTACGGCCCTTTCATGAGGGTATTACCTATAGTCGTTTAGAAACGCTCACAATTTGGCAATAAAATTTTCAAGTTCATAAGAAAAATTAGGATCGTGACCTAATGAAGCTATTGATGTTGCCTTTGTCCCCCTCTCTGTGAGCGAATTCTATTTGAAGAACCCCATTCAGAATGCCTAGCTTTCCTCTAATTCTTAAAACTCACTAATAGGATACCTTTAAAAAATTATATAAAGACATGGAGTGATGATAATACCACGGTAGTCAGAATACAGAAAATGGATACTGTTTCTAGCAAAATATTGAACATAAAGAGGAAAACTAAAAATTTTTCGTTGGCTTTTCTTCCGATAATTTTCATACGCAAAATGTATACACATGTTCACTTTTATGGCCTTCACTGACCTTTGTAGTCTTCATTTTTTTCTTTAACCAAACTTCATTTCAATTAATGAAAACTTCGCTCGCTGGGCCTGCCATACTTACCGTAGTTATTATATTGTGTTATGTAAGTCGTTGGGAGACATTGGAGTTACTAGATGCAGACGGAATGGAACATTATAAATGGAAATACGCAATTTACTAAAATAAGCTTATAATTATACCCATAGTACATGCATTCCACTACCAGAGTGTGTGGCATGGGGTGATTTCACATTAGATGTGAACAATCGAAATTAAGTTTTCTTTTTAGTTACTAATGACTATTGCACCAAAATCAAATATTGAAAACATTTCAACAGCAGCTACATTTAATGTTGTATCTAAGTCTAAAATACTTCTCCACGCATTGGAGGCGAGCTGCTAACAATAAGAAGACAGTATAATAAGGTTTATATTATGAAAACGTGCAAGACTACTGGCAATATTTGTGTCCTCGTGTAGCAGTTTGAGGTCATTTTAATATTTTACCCTTCGTTTAGAGGATGACATCTTAAATCTGTGATTTCTATGCTTGATGTGTCTTATCTTATTTTCACGATCTCTCATTCCAGAATACGATGAGGTTAATAATACAATTTCAGCATCGTCGCAAAATAGATTTGCATCCGATTTATACAAGAGATTATCATTTATTATATATAATTTATATATTATATAATTTGTGTAAGAGAACTATATGCTAACATTCTCCTCATGAGTGAGTTCCAGCTTTTTCCTCTAATGAACTAGATTCTAATGATTTTATTTTGATAAATTTTAAAATCTAAATTTTTAGCGTTTCACAAATATGTAAAAGTAAAAATCATGAATTACATTTCTCCCATTTGCACACCAAATGCAAGTTACTTAACTTAAGTTCACGGTTTTACTCGGATATTTAGGTTACCACTATGACCCTCAAAGATTTGATCAGGCTTCATCCGATTGTTTCCACCTCTTAGACCCAAGGAGTCCATGCGTCCTCCGCAAGACGACCATATAACATTTTCACGCAATCCGTCGTTCCAGCGCTCTCCCCCGCCTCCGTGTAGCACCCTGTGGCGTTTCTCTCACTCCGTCTTCTTCTCCTCGATTGAGAGAAGGGGGCTGTGACGCACGTGGGAGGACGGGGAACAACAGAAAGTGAAATGCATTTGGTGGCGAGGGACCAGTTGTCTGAAGGCCGAGGACGCGGCTCCTCTCCGTGGTTACCCCTCGCCCCCGCTCTTCACGCGCGGGTCACCGTGTCAGTCTCACGAAGGGAACAGGAAGGAGTTGCACCCGTCTCTGCGCTGAAGCTACCCTCACGTTGCCGAGTCTCACGTACACCCGAAGTGATTTCACCGTCGTCATATTATGATGCCCTCGACGAAAGATGATACTCGCAACCGCACCTTTCTGGCTTCCATGACCACAATCCCAGTCTCACGACGTCGGATTGAGTTTTCGGTAGTATTCCATCTCCCCTAATTTGTTGGACGACTTTTTTGGTACGAAGCAAGTAGATTATTGCGCCGGGATTCATACAAGTTTCCCTTCTTCCACTATCCCATTCATCTCTAGCCCAAAAGAAATCACCTGATATGTACAGGTAACCCTTTTCACTGGTAATAAAAACCTTGCATAGTAATTTTATATTGTGGCAAGATTATTTTGAGAAACGTTAAACGTTGAATTTTTGGAAAACTCTGGATCATAGCTGCAATGTAAATGCCAGTTAGTGACAGGAATAATGTAAGATAGAGATCACTTCAAATCATCAAAAACCCACGTTGCGTTAAAATATTTTCAAGCTACGATCGCTCCAACTTAAAGGTCCCTTTCGAAGTGTTTTGTCAGAGATGTGCCTGCACTTTCTCAAATCAAAGCATCACCTCTTGCGTACGGCTATGTGGCCATTATACTAAAATAGTCTCAACTAGACCCTATTTTTTTAATTGGGAAGTTCACGAGGAAATTAGGCGTAGTATTTTCTGGTAACAAATATCTATGATTAAATACTCTTCTTTAAGTGTCTGAATATATACCGTGATAGAAAATCATCAGCGTTCCCATTACAATTAAAACAACCGTACTTTTCGTCGTATAACATTCATCCTAATTTAAATTAATTATTTTAAAAGTAAAATTAATTAGTCCATATTTTATTTATTCAGTTTAAATTAAAAAATGGTACCCATGTTTAACATATGCGTAAAATTGTACTTATAAATTTTAGGAAAAAAGTGCATATATTACGTCGATAAATATGTACATGTACTTATTATACTACCAATTGAAAATTCGGGCTATCATACTAAAAGGTTTTAATGTTAGCAATTGTACTAGAGTAAATTGATAGTAAGATTTAAATTCACACGTAAACACGCCAAAAACTATGCAGCAGAGGTTAGTCCGTGTGTTCATCCAAAATCCACTTAAACTTTAAGACAACATTAATAATAAAAGCTGTAAATTTTTTTTCAATGAATGGTTCCACATAAAACTCCAATCCTAGGGAGATTCAGATAGTCGACAGCCACAGACATTTAGTGCAGCATCAGCTCTTCTCAAACGGCCTTCTGAATTGAAGCTGTAGCAGATGATCGATTCAAATATATGTTAATGCATTGAGCCTGTAAGATACATATCAAAATCGGTGTTCTCTGAGCGAGTGCGGCGTAAAGATCATCGTGTAAATGTCACTCTTACATGGTTACCTTCGCCGAACTTCGTGGATTTCGTTTCGCAGCGTTCAAATCCCGGTGATAAGAATCTGTTTCAGCGAACCAACGTTTACCAAGCAATAGCATTCAAAGGAGAAAGTGACATAAATGAGTACTCATAAAATCGCAATCTTTTAAATTGATGCGTATATTAATAAAGTTGTAGCGACCCCATTTCCAACTTGAAAAGTGAGGACGACTTCGGGATGATGCTGGATCGAAAGTTCCGCCGTGCTTTTTGCGTATTTGCGTTCATGGAGACCGCTATGAGGTCACATACGGTATGATTTTTTTGAATGACTTCCATCCAATGATATAGATTGCCGATGATTTGTAGGGAAATATGAATTCCGCCCGTATTTGGTATGCTTGAGCAATTGGGTATCGAAATATCTCTCCCACTATCGCAATTCAGATACCTGAAAGGTAAATGGTCGTTTCCCAGGTACGTTATAGAGAAAAATATAGTCGCGTTCAATGAGAGAGGGATGTGAAGTCCGCGGGACACATGATTTCTTTGATTATCCTGTCCATTGGAAGTAATGCTTTCTTTGTATCGCAATTGACTCAGTTAAGAAATTATAAATTTCTGCTTGGGCAGCACGTTCCCCGCCGGCAAAATCTGCTAAAACTGTAGCTTTTGCGACATTTTGAAGTTTGAATAAGTTAATCTTCGTAGATTCGGGCTTGTGTCTCAATTACAAAAATGTATAGACAAATTTTAATGGGAAAATGTTGTCAATTGTAGATAGAGTCGAAGGTTTTTAAAAATACCCGTTCCCCCAATTGCACCCCTAATTAATTTGTAGCTCTCAATTCAACTCTGCTCCGGCTGCAAAACGAAATAACAGATGATAACTTTTATATCGAACTGATATTCTTACAGTTGCAAGTGCACAAACAGCAAGAGATATGTAATCATCGGCACTTAGCTTCTTCAAAAAGGAAGCAGTAAATAGTATCAATTTTACAATTTCATTTTGCAATTTTATTTTAAATTTTTTAAATCAATCAATAGTTCCAGTGCAATAAGTTCAGAGTGTAAAAATCATTCGCCTTGACCGAGATCCCGGTTATTGTTGCGGCATCTTCCGCAGTTTCTTTGGAATTCAATCAATAGTTTCCTCAATTTTACTAAACAATTCATTCAGTGCAGATGCGGGAAAGAAATATAATCATGCTTATGATAAGAATATTTTAATTGAGAAAAACTAGACAAGTGTGATGCATTACTTCTTTTAAATCTAGTTTAAAAATCTGATTTTTTATAGACACACTATCATTTTAACAGCATTATTCTTTATTGCCGATCTATAGTCAATGCAAACAAATATTGAAGCAAAAAATATCTTTCCACTTCGCCTTATGAGTTTTTCAGGCTACATTCTTCCCTTCAGATTCCTAGATGCGATTATTTCAGTTTATTTTATCCATCCCTTTTCAGAATATTTTACCGAATATCGTATTTTATTTAAAGTACTGCGCTTCATGACAGTTGCCTGTCAACTCCATCTTCCTCACCTTTCAACTCCGTCTTCGGTTTGATCAGCTATTATTTCTCTTGTTGTTTCCCTCTTTTCTATAGTTTTGGCTCTCCTGCTTTGAAGCTCATTAACCAACGTTAAAAATTCAATTTTCTATACTACAAGCTACAACAGAATATGATGTCGGGCGTCAGCAGGCATTCCAGCTGTGTATATATAATTTTGCAGCCAATTCCCGTTTCTCCGTTGTTTTTACTCTAAACTTTTCTCTAATATCAACAATTATCTTCAAAATTCACCGGAAGGCACAATTCCTTGAAGTTTGATGGTCATTCATTATCCAGGTGAGGCTGTGAGTCTCTCAACCTTTCAGAATACTATAAAACAAATTTATTTTTTTTACTTTTTGTTCATTAAATCTGTCAGTTACGCCAGCGAGGAGATATCTGTGTGTAATCATCTTTGATTTTGTGCATTATCTCGTAATATTACCTTGAAACACTATTATCTCTTAGTTGTAGCCATATAAGCTTTGAAAAGATTGCAACACCCAGAGCCAACAATTAGTTCCGCGTTTGGATTTCTCAATATTTATTTCTTTCACATACTCTTTAACATGCCAGGTATGTTAGGAAAGGGAAAGTGGTGAGTATGAAGCTATCGAAATGGGTATATGTTCCATTGCAGAAACAGTTAAATAATATTGGAGACGTAGGTTTAAGCTCAGTCCCACTTAAATGGAACTTTCAGCATTAAATTTAGAATCCAAAATGTTATTTAGGATCAAGAAGATATTTTATGGTCGCATCCTATCGAAAAAGAAAAAAGTTTATCTCTGAGCAAGAATAAATCTCTTTGACACGGGTCACTGCATCGGCCTGATTTGAATGAGCACATTAATGTAGCTCCGTCTTCCAGGGCGTGATAAGTGATGATTAATTACCTGTTAGAAACGAAGCCGCCATTTATACCGCCTCCTTATTTGCCTGGGCTGTAATTTGTTTGCTCCAAACTGGGCCAATATATATTCTGGCATTAGAGTCTCTACTATTTGCAATTGAATTGGATTGTCAAGAGATCAATATACGTTGTGGATCCTTGATGCGTGATCTACATTATATTTGTAAACTATTTATTTATGGAATTAATTCCAACCAACAAAAATAGGCAGAAATTTCACAGTTTAAAATTCATCGTCACCTATTTATTCGCTTACACTATAAAATTTCTGAATTTCTATGCATATCAGTGGATAATTTCGTTTAAGTAACTACCGCGGCATCTCTCACTTATCTTTTAATCCAACGAGAAAGGCTTATCAATTCCTTTTAAGGTATTCAGTAAATGTTGTACCTTCCACCCATAAATAAGTGGGTCGGTGCGGCCTAAAAATAATTTATAATAATAATGATAATGAAAAATTGATATAAGATATGTAAATGATATCTGTAACAAAAAACACACACCAGAAGTCATTGAATGTGCCCAAAATATAAATGATAACAATAGCCATGGCAACGGCGGATTAAGGCTCGTCCGTTATCAAAATGCATTTACTAAAAATATATATCTTATTCCCCAAATTCAGTACCTCTATTAAAGGAAGTTGAAACAATTTTCTATTATTTGGCATTTTGGAAAACTTACCTTTGCGTCTTCGTTTTTCAAATACTTCTTGTAGAACTAAATCAATTTGATATTCTGTTCTAATGGAGGAAACCAAAGATAAATGTTTCATGAATAAAAATACCTTTCCGCCTTACTTGTGGAGATTATAGTGATATGCATTAGGATCGTATATATGTACAACTAGCAACAGGTCATCGATGTAATTTATGTCGTGTAACGCAAATATGGGCATTATTTTAAAGTATTGGGCTATGCAAATGATAGTGGCGCTTTCGTAGCCATGTCACTAGAAACCTTAGCCATATCTCGTTCATCAAAATATAAATTAATGGTCACTTAATGGGAATAAAATATTATAATTAACGACAAATTTTATATTTGTGAGCAAATGTCACGAAATAAAATTTTATCAAGCAGCATAAAAAAACTTTAAGGCCTTTAAGGATATCACAAGGCGTCCATAGTCATGAAAAAAACAAATAAACATTGTTATCACTATGAAAATATTATATCTGCAAACTTTATGAACAAATTTACGCTTGATAAGTGCGGCGTTTATCAGGATATTTTTTAAAGAAATTGCGTGTCTTGATGAATCATTGATTTATTTTCATAAATAATAATACATGGCGGAGAAAATATATTGTTTTAACCTTTTTTATGAGAAATAATAATCATAAGTGAGTATTTTAATTGGATGCGATTCCATTTGAAAATACTTCTGTGACGCAATGCATTTATTTGCGCTTAATTAGAACCAATTGATGAATTTATGCTGGGCAATGCAATGAACAAAATGGGTTGATGGTATTCACTATGAATTATTTTTTCTTACATTTGCATGAAGAAATAAATTTAAAAAATTGTAACTTTAGGATTCGGAAATGATAGTAATATTTGGGTAAAAGACTTAACGAGGTGACAAACGATTCGAGTTAAAAGGAAACTTCGGACTCCAGGTTGTCTTTATTTAGGTATGCGTTCGTGCAACGTTCCACATGTACGTAGAAATATATATATATATATGTATATATATATATATATATATATATATATATATATATATATATATATATATATATATATATATACACATACAGATGAAAGCAAATTGTATCTTGTATGAGACAAATTTACATTTGCGCGTAATTTAACTTCGTTATTTAAATAAGTTCTTAGCGCTTGGGTTGATTTATTGTGTTTAAATATGCAGCAAGTTTCAGCTGAGAGTATGAATACTTTCACTGACGAGGGATAAGCGTGTTCTTGCAATGGATCGCAGGAAAATTAAGTAACCACTAAGGCTTCTCAAGGAAAAATGAGTTCCTTGTAATTGCATAAGGACGAACTTCCTTGCGTGCTAATGCACATTTCCAGGCTGTAATATTGTTCGCTTTCTCTCGCCGAGAAGATGAAACGTCCAGCACAGCCAATTTAGTATGGTTGACTGACACAAGAGATTCGGATTAAGTGTAATTCACTCTAAAATGCGGTTTTTCCTTAGATATGGACGGAACCGTTTTGGTTTATTAGATTACATAGAACGTTTAAACTGCATTACACAGGAGCCAAGGATATCCTACCCTAAAATACTTGGCGTGAACTCTAATGAGAAGGGACGTCGGGCAGATAACTCTGTGCGTAACACGTGACCATGCATAAAAGTGTATTGCGTAAGGAGCAATGAAATCTGACTCTTGCATCCATCTTCCAACAATTCAATTTTTCATACATACCATAGTAAATACAAGTTGACGACTAACAGATATTTCATAAAATAAAAACGAATAGGTGAAAAGCATCGTTGGTTAGCAAGTTTTAGGAGCCACGTAAAATGCATATCGGATGTGGAAATGGAACTCTCGTATTAATTTGTCGGTGAATATAATTCCTAATGTTACAGTCATTTGAATACAACTATTACCTGATCACAGAATGTATTTTAGTGTCCAGGTTGAAAGATGAACCTACACGTCACAATGCATCGCGCCAAGCTTGGACAACCCAGCCTCCTATTGTCTTGATTAATTGCGTATTAATCCATTGACATTGCACTGGATATGGGCACAAACCTCACGCGGCGTGACCTAAAAATTAAAGTTACGATGTATTGCAAAGTTGAACGGAGATTGAAGTCACTAAGTCCAAAGGGGATAGGTTATCGTGCCAGCTAGCAATCGAGCGGTACGTTCGTATTTCGTTGTGTGTATTGCTACATCACTCGATTATTTGAAAGTCATAGCAACACTTTGAAAGTAGACTCGGTCTCTTAAGCACATGAAACAGTTACGGCTGAGGTTACTTATGGCTCAGAGGATAAAATATGTATGCCCTTATGTTGCCTTTAAACCTGTTGTAGTTAGAAGTTGACCATTTATTACTGCATAACTTCTTCAGGGGTTCTTGCCCTCAACAATTTCCTATCCTTCATAAAAACAGTATTCCACGTTTTTGGGAAAGCTTTTTGAGAAAGGTTGACCACCCAATTTACAGTTGATGTTCCTTTCCTTTTTGGCTGTACGCAATATTGCTCCTGGCATTTACGTGTTCTGGATATCGAAATAATTCATTGTAGTAATTGGAATTACAAGTTTTGTTTCAGAAACTACATAACAAAATACTTTGAGTTATCCGAAAAAAGAGGAAATAGTAAATGTGAGTTTTTTAATAGTTGTGGATTTGTTTCTTTTTTTAGGTTTATGATTTGTGCATAACTCCTGGGTGCTCCCCTTTTTGCTTGGCAATCCGCGTTTTAAAAGGCGGACAACTAATGTTGACACCACAACCAAGTTCGAAGCGTCATGGCCTTTGGGTCACATGGCGATTACGTTAACAACCAGATTAGCTCAACATCGGTTTTGTTTTAACTAAGATGCATTTAATTAAACTTAGAAGCTCTTTTTTATTTATAAATAATAGTAACAAAAATGAGATTCCACGACACACATTACCAGTTCCAGACGTAATTGAGATCTAGAGTTCTCAGCAATTTGCAAATAATTATCCCCTGTTCGAAAAATACACTTATCTAAACTGAAGAGTCAAATTACCAAAAATACTTCCTTGTTGATTACGTCGGCAACGTTGATTACAAGCAATAAAAATGTAATAAGACAGGAGTCATTTGATATCTGAGTCTGGGGGAGAAGGTAGAGAGTTTGAATTGGACAGAAAGGAGAAAACTCTAATGAGTTGTTTGCCCTGGTAAATTGGTCAAAAGGATAACAATTAGTATAATAAGGAAGCAACCCAGAACGATGATTGGGGATGTTGAAATGTGAGAACGTGGTGTACTCGTATTAATTGTGGAATGGAGGTAAGCAAATCTAATGAAAGCGAGGAAGACAATAGATCTTTTCGGCTAAAAACACCGAGTAGGGCATAAAATACCAGGAATAAAATATAAAAGTGAAGAAGAGAATCAGCATTTGATTATCGAGTACTAACATTTTTTCTTAAACCCATCAGGAAGTAATGAATAACTTCAATTAACCCAGGACGATCGATGACGTGGTAGAATACGGAATATAGAAATTGATGACTGCAATCCGTAGGATGCGCACGCAACCCGTTCACTGGGGCGACGGGGCAAAAACAAAATAAATTCACACGACAAGTCGTTCCACGACCCATTTGAAGTCCATACCCTCACAAGAGTGTTTGCGTGTGCCCTCGCCGAGTGTGTTCCTTATGCATACTCGTATTTCGCGTTCCTCAAAGCATTGATTCTGTACCTTCTCCTCCGAAATTTCCCCTCCCCTCTTAAAAACGAGGAAGACGTCTTCTCCGAAACGAATCTGCCCCTCCTCCCTAAAATCTCGTCCTCTGGGCTCACTCAGAAACAAAAGTGGCTCAGAGGAGACCGCTTTCCATCTCGGCCGGAGGAAAAGCGAAGCCACCCGACCCACGTAAAAATTAAACGGTGCGATGTTTGTGCGAACCATCGGGACGAACGGAGAAATTTGAGAATGAAAACATTTCCCGGCGACGGGGGATCCCATTAAATTCCTACAGCACATTTTTAATCAAGTTTCTGTGAATTCTTTGAGAACGTTTCTCTACGGATAAAAAAAGAAAGAGGTGTGGTGAGTTTCGCTGAGGGATAACTTTTTCACTGAAGCGAACATTCGTCGCGGGTATGAAATCGATTTTTTTAATGCAAGTTGATCGCTGCGTACCTTGAGAATGCCACCTCAGGAAGCCACAATCGAGTGAGTATACATCAGTGCCCCAGGCGGCATCTGGGCCGACAACCTGAGGTTAGCCGCAAAGGACGAAATTTTTCCGATGAGGAAGAAGGTCCCAGGGCGTAAGTGCCTGAGGTGTTACATATTCTATGTGAGTTTTCCAAGTCTGCATCCTCCACTAAATACAACAAGATTAGTAAGCGTATCTTAATTTTAGGCGGTATGATGAGGCTACTTTTAACTCGCAAGAAGCTATATTGGTTGAAATGAACACATCATGGCTATGCTCAATGCGCTGCCAATAGTTTTATATTTTTAGCAATATCAAGCCGAATATTTGAGAAAGATCCATTTGTGATTTCCAAAAAATTACTTCCTATCAATCAGTAATTATTTTCGTTCAATTCACCATATCTAGGACGAATCACAGTTTTATTGTACCTCCTATAAAATACTAAGTAAATAAAAAAATCATTATAGAAAGCAGTTACTTCTGCTTATTTCCAATTGCCTCTCTATATTTGTTTGATTCATTGGCGCTTTCTAGGTGCATTTTTGTAAGCTTAAATACCCATTTGCTTCCTATATCCTTATTTTACCTTAATATTATTCATCCAACCGCCCCCAGCACCGTCCCATTATTTAATTCCCCGAACTCCTTTCCTCGCTCACCAGTCCCAATAATTCTACTACTCCTTTAGTTACATATATCAGTTCTCTTTAAGCCAACTCTTACTTCAATATTGCCATGTCCTTAACTATTTCTTAAAAATCTCAGTCGTTAAAACTCTACTATTAGCATATATTTTAACATTTTCTGTGTCTTTCTACCCAGTAGGTTTTTATTTCCTACTTTATAGCAGTTTTCTTTACAAGTTTTGTCCTGTCTTTTTGGGGAAAAAGGTGATTTTAACTGTTCTAATGCGCCTCTACTATCTAAGTGCGCCTCTACTGTTCTAAAGTCTACTATTTACTACTCTCACCTGTTTCTTCAAAACTTGATGTCTTATTACATACAACGAAACAGTTTGGGTTATTAAGCAATGCTAGAAAGAGGTCTCCAGTCAATGTCAAAATAGCATGGTTGCAACATAAATCAAGTCTTAATTTTCGATCCCAAAGACCTTGTATAGCCTCTCCCATAAATTATCGTCCATAGTTGTGTCTTCCAAATGAGGTGTCAAACATTTCTAGGGTCCCAAAAAGTGAAAGTAGTCGTTCCGAGAGAAAATTAACTTCAGGATTGGAGACCTCTTCAGGATGGAAGACATCTACACAGCCGGTTACGAGCTTTACCTTTGCGTTGTGCCTGGTCTATATTTAAATATATTGCGTAAATAAATTCTGACGAAAATTTGTAGAGCTAACAAATTATTAAGTCTGAAGAATCGGAAACTAAATATCATGCCCATTTCATGACACTTCCTATTATCATCAGTAGCCGACTGTTTGTTCAATTTTTTACTTGCAAAAGTAGCACACTCTTTGTGGTTTCTCAAGCTCTTTTTCATCATTTAAATGCTCGTTAGCCAAGTGAAGGTTGTAAAAGGTTCCCTAGATAATTGAAATGTCCCATACCAATTTCAAGCGTAATTGCTGCCGACGCGTAGATCAATACAGCGGTCGGAGCGCAAACTTCCCACGCCAATGCATTAACAAAGGTAAATGGATAATTAGAATGGCAAAGGGATCCGAAGGGAGAGGAGGGAGGATGGAAAGATCCTCGGCGTTTTCTATTAGTCTCCTCTCCGCGAGAGGTGCCTTGGAATCCGCCCATGCTAAGGTTCTATCCGATAAATGGAGCAATGTACGAGGGTCATCCGGAAAGTAGTACCCGTTCGTGAAATAAAGACACAAAAGTAAATATTAACAAACATAAAAAATTTTATTTGAAAGAGGATACTTTAAACTACTTCTCAACATAATCTCCAAGCAAATTAAGGCATTTGTCATAACGTGTGACAAGTTTCTGTATTCCTGCTGCATAGTCCTTCGCCGCCAGCTCATTGAGATACGCGAGGGACCCATCTTGCACAAATTTTTGCATAATGCAGATGGTGTTTAACAATTTCATGAACAATTGTTCGAGAAACATTGGGAAAATGCTCACAGATGTCATCAATTGTGACGCGCCGATCGTTCCTCACGAATTCGTCAACTGAGCTCACCAGTTGGTCTGTAATGACAGACGGTCTCCCCGAACGCTCATCGTCGTGTGTGTTCCCCCTCCCCATGTTGAAGTTGCGACACCACCGCCGAACAGACGACTCGTCCATTACATTGTCTCCATACACCTCCTTTAATTGGCGATGAATATCACATGGGCGAACGTTTCTTGCATTGAGGAATTTAATCACTGCCCTCACTTCACAACTGGCGGCGTTCTCAATTTTTTTAAACATTGTAAACAATCACAGAAACAACACAGGCAATGCTAGCGTCACGCAACTTGGCTCAGAGAAGGCAGACAAGCCACTGAAGCTATCTGACCTCGTCCAGCGGCTACTCGCGTCGTCAGCACTTCATGCGGCACGAACGGGTACTACTTTCCGGATGACCCTCGTAAGTCCCTCGCGTTCCCCACACGACATCCTGGTAGAGACAGTAAAATCCATTCCTCTCCTGCGAACAGATCCCGGGGTCTGGGCGCTCCATCTCTGCAATCTGATCCTCAATGCCTCCTCTGGCCGAGGTTGAAAGGAAGAGAAATCGTGATCCGCGAAGGGTCGAACGATGAATGTAAAGGGTAATAATACATATGGTCAAACTGCGACAACCCTTACGTGGTGACATTACATTTTTTTCAAAGGACGATACGAATGAAATTTGTAAAAATTCTCTTCATTTAATCCGTTGATGAATGATAAGAGTTTCAAAAATAACAAAATGGATTTAATGACCTCTTCGCCGACCGATCATCCTAAAGCCGAAAGTGAAATGGAAACATAAATAGGGTCATCATCACTGCACGCGGATATAAAATTGCCCTTTCACCGACGGCATCGGGATACAGGCGATCAATGTTCTCCTGATATTTTCTTTTCTTCCGCTGCTCGACAGGCGTAAAAAAATCGCAAAAAGGAAGAGGGTCGGGAACCGTGATGAAAGAAAGGCGACCGCTCATCTTAGCTTTTCCTGCCCCTCGCCCAGGCCAACTGCCCTCCAACCCCGGCCCTCCCTCTCCCTGTGGTATTCACCGATAAAGGAGAAATGGGCGAGACCTCGTCCTTCACCCCATCTTCCCTTTCACTTCTTAAATCTCTCTCCGGGATCCTTACGTACCGCACGTCTCCTCTCATTCGTTCTCATTTATTTTCACAATTTATGTTCAAGATCCTTATCGCTGACACGTGGTCTTGTCACAATGGAAGGTGGTGGTGTATTTTATATTCCAAATCTATTGTGATAATTATTTAGTGGATCGTGTTCGCTACCATAGTTTTTCTAGGCTTTAATTGGCTATACGCATTAACCTTAAGTTTTTCTACACTCTGTACCAGGCAAATGATACATTTCCTCACGGAAAATTTTCCTTTCCAGAACAAAAAATGTTTTTTTCAAAGATTAAGTCATTGTGAATCAGTATAAAAAGTAAAACAATGTAAAAATTAACTCATACATTGTCTTATTGATTGAACTTATAGAAAAACTTAGGAACTACTGAAGACCTCGATGCTATAAACTGCACGATGGATCACGCAGTTGGCAATACATCTACTAGGGTGTAATAGGTTGGGATTAATGATAAATCAAGATTAATCTTTATTAACAAACTTTGTGACCACGTGCGCAGATTGTGCCCCAGTTATGTGCAGGGAAATTACAGGAATAAATACTCTTCTAAATAAACTGTCTGGGGGGGAAAACCAGTCATTTCTGTATCGTCGATTACAAATTTCTTATTTCAGATCGTAGATTAATTTCTTCGCTATCGCTTACTTCCAGATTTTAATATAAGCTCAAACTTGGGGGGTTAGTATAATTTTCTTAAAAAACTTTCAAAATCAATTTTCAAATGTGCGCAAGAGTCTAATACTTCTAAGTAAAATATAAACTATCAAGAACAATTTAAACATATTTGCTTTCCCATTTCTTCAGATTCAGTCATGTCTATTTGAGACGTTACTGGGTCTATGCCGAAAATATGGTATTGAATGGGCACATTGCGAGAAGAATATGGACTTTGCTTATTATATATATATACAAATAAATTATATATATATATATATATATATATATCATATATGATGATATATATATATATATACAAACATATATATATAGCTATTTTTAAATGGAAATTTTCCTTTCTTAAACGTTTAAACTTGTGGCGTGATTTGTTGAAAGAGCGATTATGCGCGACAGCAAACATATTTTAGAATGGGAAAATATTTGAAGGTTATATGACAATTATTATTCGGTAGTCTACCGTTTTAATGCAGGTTTTTGGAAGGACATAGACTGTACATTCCCACATTTCTTAGCTTCGCCTAACAAGGCAAAACCTGACACCCCAGCCCACTCTTGAATTCCGAATACATTCTACCTCCATTAATTCCTTCCAACTTCCCTATCCTTTTCTTACCCATTCCTCGATTGCCTCATAATTCTACCCTCCATATGCTACGCACTTCAACATTCCATCGCCAATCGAAACGCTGTGCATCCACCTTGCTTGTCCCCTGGAGATTTCTCACAACAACGCTCTGTTTATACCCTCTCCCACCATGCCTAATCCTTGGTTTGATTTCTTATCCGTCCATTTCAACTTTTCCATCCTTCTCCACACCCACATCTCAAAAGTCTCCAATCTACGCTTAATATGCTAATTAGGCCAAAAAATTAGGATAAAACTTGGCGTCACCATTAATTTAATCTCATTTGCCGTGAGGTCAACCTCAGCTAACGGCGGCACTTAGTGATCCACATTTAACGTTCAAACCGACGGAAGGCGTGCTGCATTTTGATTACCTGACAATCGGCACGATAGACTTGGAAATTTCCGGTAGAATGCAATG
Organism: Hetaerina americana; assembly: GCF_022747635.1. NCBI lineage: Eukaryota > Metazoa > Arthropoda > Insecta > Odonata > Calopterygidae > Hetaerina > Hetaerina americana. The sequence continues at coordinate 9,273,226 of NW_027286514.1, read as the reverse complement.
GGCTAATTAAATTTATTTCATTATTTCTTGGGAATTAACTTGACGTGAGGAGTTTCCGGCTCACTAGGATGACCGATATGATCCTAATTAATGACGCCTTGGGGAGAAAAGAATGGAATTTGGAAAGGGGTCGTACGGGGCAAAGAGAGACAGAATCACGAAACATAATCTGTCGTGAGCATGGATCCCGTTTGGAAAGAGTGAGGTACGCTGTGGACTCACCCCTCGTCCTTGCACCAACACCACCACTCCTCATGTTTTTCTCCCCCCCCCCCTGGTGAACGCTCCTAGCCCCCCTTCCATTCTCGCCTCACCCAAAATCTTGCTCATCCCTCTTTCTCTCCGCTTTCTTCACCCCATATCTTACCTCCCTGAAAAGCACGGCGATGCCCCGTGCTAGTTTTCTTTAGAAAATGATAGATCATCCTGGCACGTCGTGCCTCTTTTTCTTCCACCTTCAAAGGCCAACACTGAAAATCAGAGGTCGTTCGCCCGTAGCTAGATAAATGATTACAACTCCAGTTTCATTACCGCTTCAAGTGTCCGACTTTGATATAGTCATTCAAGTTGACGTTATTTCTTAATGAGGAATTATTTTGATTCCTCACAAATGTTCTCAAAACTTTGTCACCAGCACTTTCACGAAAACGTGGATGGAGGGATTCTAAAATGATGAATATATATTGTTACCTTAAGAGATCTCTCGATCTCTCGTTGTTTACCTTGCAAGACTCTTGTAATATTATATTGATTATATTAACCAATAATTTATCAAGTTAAGTGATTGAAAATCCATTGACCAATTTATTTTGCAATGAAACCTGTCGTGAGTGTGCTTAGCCGAAAGAAGAATTCAAGCAATTAAGTTTTGAAAATCTTATACCAAAGAGTTATTTATGGTGATGTCCAAAAGAATGTTCTTAAAGATATTAGTCGTACGATGTAGTAATTAAGATACTTCTGGGTGAGATTCCGTATTTGTAATATCACTGAATTGCCGCTTTAGTTTCGGACTCCTCTAGTTATTGCAATTATTTATCATTATCAACGTTAACTATTAAAGTCATAGCACTTTTTACCGCTTCATTGGGGGGAAGAATCCTATGGTGAAAGTGGAGCGCTGCAAGAGTTGTCGTCTGTGTGGCGCACGACCGCGAAGGCCACTTGCGTAATTTTACTCGACAGGCTGATAAGGTTGGCGACGTAGGAATTGCGGAGGATGATTGAGGTTGCTGGACACCCAGTTTTCTGTAGATGTAGTTCTTTGGGATGAGAGACCGTTAATATCCACGGTGTCACCAAAACAAAGCAAATTTACGGGCAACCAGTTCACTCCAAAAGATAACCTGCACATGGCAAACAAATCGATGCTGAAATGGCAGTGAAAGATCCTTAGTTTCCAGGATTCATATCCAGACCCTAAGAATTATAAACTAGCGCATTATCGGCACCTACCAGTCTATGGACTGGTCGCGTGATTTCCGGGGTGGGTCCTTTAACGTCGAGCTCTTCGACCGCGTCGTGCTTCCTCCGCCCCCCCTTTCCCTGTACGCCTCATTTATTTTCCTTCCGTAGTATCTCTCCACAGCAATTTCTCCTATCATCCTCCCTCTCTGTAGTCCCGAATGACTCCTCCTCGAACCCACTCGAAGACTTCCCCGCCCGTTCGTCGACGATTCTCACGGCTTTCGACGAAGGGGTCCTGATGACGGCGGAAACTTTCCCACAGGGCGAGAAATGCGGCCGGAGGGGAGAGTGGAGGTAGAGATCCAGGTGAGGGTCCATGAAATGGAAGGGGTAATCATCATCACTTTTTTAATTGGAGACAAGAGAATCACGGTGTGGGATGTGATGGAAGTGGGGGCAATGCAAGGAGGAAATTCAAGCTGCAGGGGAGGGAGGAGATCCGAAGCCAAAAGGCGCGACGGAACTGGATTTGATCATCGTCCTCACTCCGTATCTGTCCGTAATATAACCGACACCTTCTTCCTTCTTCTCTCCCATAACAGCTTAATAACGAAGGATCTGACTTCTTCATCGAAAATGAACCACATATAATCTGGCGTGCATTTTTCATGTCAAATACGGGATTCAAAATTTTCGGCTCCCCACGTTAACGAATTTTGAAAGAGCTCACGTACGAGTATTCTTAGTTTTCTCTTTTTTTTTTACTTTTTGAATTTTTTTGTGGTTTTGAAAGGTTAGAGAGGTTCAGGGGACATTAGCATTGGGTAATGAAGGGTCACTGAATAGATATGGATCGCTGTTAGAGGAATAATATCACAGCATAACGACTGACAGTGTGATTTCCTATCATTCCCACAGCAGGAAACGAAAGGATAACTAGGTACCATATCGAGGGATACCATTTAAAACCAAGTTTACATAGAGTTAAGACGAGGAAAATGGACGAGATTGCGTCATACAATTGGCACTACCAATCGGACTTTAGTGAATGAAGCCCCTAGTCGATCACATTATTAGTCAAAGGATTGGCGCTTCGAGTTTTTTTGTGTCATTAGGCACTAAAAATGAAAAGTGGCATTAATTCCGATGAGATAACTCTGCCGTGATTTCAAAATAAACTGAAATCGACATTCTCATTGACAAACTAAATAAATGAAATGATTAATTGACGTTATAAGGCTCTTTAAATGCCTGACAATAAATTTAAAAAGCAAGAGTCATGCATGTATTAAAATTGTGCCCATGTACGGATAAAGATGTAAGGCAAAGTGATCGGAACACATATAAAAGACAAATACAGGAGAGGTGGGGGAGGCGGAATTGAGCAGATCACAAGCGCAAAAATACTTCAGGTCGCTGGTTCGATCCCCGTGAACGGCGAAAATATTTCAGCTTAGACAAAGTTTGTTAATGGTTTTTCAGAACGAGGTAACCACAGATTAACAGAAAAAACACAACGATGGCACTTCGGAACCTAATAACGTAGAGTCTCCAACTAAAAAGCTATCCTGGACCCTTGGTGAAAGGTAGCAGTTTCACCATTAGGCACTGGTGGCGCAGAACGAGTGGGTCGGCCCGGCATCAGCTGCCTCAGCTGCGGGCGAGAGTGAAGTGCATGGAATCGGCCGCAGTACTGCGATGTGGAAGGCAACGGGAAACAACCACATTATTCTCCCTAGAATATGCAGCCTTGCCTAGCATTCGAATAGAGTAAAATGTAATAGCTGCAGTAAACCAATCCTAGGATTTAAATGCTGATGATGAATAATAATTAAGATATAATTAGTTTTGAGAACCCCCTTCAATGGACCTCAAAAAAGAGGCTCTCTATGGAAGTCGTCTCAAATTTACCAAGACCATAAATCTTTCGTCTAAACACCGAAATCCCGCCTTTAGGTCCATACATGCAGAGCAACTCACGAAACCCTTTTGCTCAAATATCTCTGTTATATTCTTTGCCAACATTTATGAAAAGATAATCTTAGAAATAAGTTTTATTATTTAACTGTTTATATTTATGTTTTTAATTACGTATTCAAACTACTACTTTTATTAGGGTACACTTAGATAACGTTTAGTTAGCTATTTCAGAGTAAAAGCCCCCTAGTTCTCACGAATACTCTTCGCACGCTTACATGTACACAATAAGCTTACATGTACGCCCACATGGCGTACATGTAAGCTTATTTTTCTCACTAAATGCTCATCGAATGTTCAACTGAGAAAAGTTTTTTTAATTCTTAAGTGGTGCCAATCCTATTGTTGCCAACCCCATCACACTGCATCAATCCCCCCACTTCCGTTCCATTTTCTTCGTTTTGCACTCCGATAAAAGATAAAGACTTAATTGAATATGCATAATATTGTTCGTGAGGGCTAAGGGCGTTTCGAGGAAAAGAGTAAAAGGGGAGAAAGTCTGAGGTGGCACGAAGAGTGGTATGGATGAAGATAATGATGATGGCGCGGACGATTTCGAGGATCATCTTAGGCGACTGGGTCCTGGACTGGGCTAAAAGTGAAAGTAATTGGTGAAGAAAATCAAGAAGCATGCCCTTAAGGGTAAGGATAAGGAAGGGTGCATTGGTGAGTGAGGTTGAAGAGGAATCGAAAACGATGATACTTCCGATTCCCCAAGAAACCTGAGGGAACAGGAGTTTAGGAAGTGGGAGACGTAACGGAACAGCAACGTTGGGAGGCCCATTACGGAGAGCACAGAGAGAAAGCGTTGAATTAATATGAACGCTTAGCCCCCCTTCAGTGCGGCATAATCGCCAAGAGGTGAGTTTAGATTTCGATCCTTATCGCCTCCGGCTCCATCATGACCACTGCTCCCCACCCCTATTTCGGTGAATGGCACGTTCCTTTTGGCGATGCGAGCCGAGGGGATTGATCATCCTCACGCCTTTACGTTCGGTAATTCCCGAATTTCTCGGATTTTCAGAAAATTGCCTTGCTTCCTCCCTCCTACTCTATACCCGTGATTTTCGGCGGCTAAGCTCCCATTGCTTCTCCTTCTACCCACCCCCAACCTCTCTCCACCTCCGCATCGAGACGGGCAGGTCTGTTACTCGGTGGTTAAAGGATATCGGGATCGCCAGGAAAAAATGACTCGAAGCCGACACGCCCCTCGCTGCCTCCGTTGATTGTGATTTAAAACGGTGATTATCCGCCGCTCCCAGATGCCTTGGATCGATTTTTAGGTCATCGTCGAAGGAAGACTATCGGGGTGAAAGAAGAGACTACCTACGGAAAAGAACTACTCTCAGAGGTTTCATCTCGTGTAGAAATATTATAGGACGCCTTAAAATTCTATGCAGCTTATAATTATATACATACTCATAGTTTTAAATGCGCTCGCACTTGCTATAAAGAGCCGATAAATAATAAATAGTTTATTTCAAACATTTAATGTATATTATTAGTTCACGGTCTCGATTTTAGTCCAATGATTATATTCGTTCGAAAACCGTTAAATTTGATAGGAAGGATGACTTTTCTCTCCCATGCATGTATAAGTAAATCATGAATCCAAAACAGCTCGAATTTGGAATCACTACGAGATACCTTTCATGAATATTTTCATGTTATACGATAAAATTATAAAATGAAACAGGATACCAACTAGCTAAATTTGTGGGCAACAGATTTTCACCATATGAGAGAGACGGGGGGCTAAGCTTTGAAAATTAAATATTTCGAAATGCTCCTTCATGACTTTGAATCAAATTTAAATTTAAATTGATCAAAACTCGTCCATTCTATTGACCCTTATCTTATATTTTTCAACTATCATCTGAAAATTGAACAAGTTTCTTCCCACCAACGAACCAGTCACCGACGACATTTTTCAAGACAATGCATTTGGCAATTTAAAAAGTGATAGCACCCAAAGCGAAGGAATCTCTTTGATTATAATAATGCCTTCTTCAAACGAAATCAATCTCCATAAAGTTTTCACGAGACACCGCTGCGATTTTAATTTCATGATAATTAAGTTGACCCGAAAAGCGGAGATGGGTCCGGTTGTTATGGGAAACATACTCCACATTAAAGAGCCCGCTTCTAGTCACGTGGGAAGTCCTGTCGAAGGAGTCTTTCCGCTTCGGTGCGAAAGTCATACGGACGAGTTATTATGCAAACGGCGCAGGGCCTTGACAAAGAGCGGAAACGCTTTAAATCAAAAAGAAAAACACTCGCAGTGAGAGAGTGGTCGGATACGGGACCGTTTGAGGGGAAAGGAACGGGGAAATAAGGCGAGCGGTGCAAATGTATCAATTATGTAAACGTAGTTTTCCCACGGCGAGCGAAAAGAACTGCGCGAGAACTGCATCCGTTTCGTTCCATTATTTACGCTTTTACCGTGGGCTTCCGAGGCTCGCAAAAATGGTATTAATATTCATGAGCCCCGTGCGTCTAAAATTGCTTAGGCAAAGCGATGACCGTCCACCACATATCGGGTCAGTCTGAAGATTTAGCGAGGAAGACAGCGCGTCACATTGGATCCAGTTTCGTTAATTTTTTCATTCAGATTATTCTGGAGTATTTTCTCAGCGATCTTCCCGGTGGCATAATGACCCTTTCTTCCACGATTATTTACCACCATTATTCGAAAAGAGGCAATGTAATCGTCTTTGTTTCGCATTGAAAAAAATTTTACATGTGCTGGCGCGTTCATCTTTTTAAGCGTTTAAATTTCAGTTAATTAATGCAAGAAAATTATGGTTAAAATAAATTACAGAAATTTAATTAATTAATAATTAGCTGATAAATTTATGAATATGATCCGTTACTAATTGGTAGAAGTTCATAAATAAAGCTAGGATGGCGGACACATGAAAGAAATGACGAGGCTAACAGAGAAATGCACAAGTACCTACAAGTGAAATACGCAAATTGCCATGCACAATAGAAATTTATGGGCGTGATGAGCTGATCCCAAAAAGTTTTGGAAATAAATGAGTATTATAGACCCGACTATTCTGAATCAAAATACATAGAAATTCAGTTTATTTATGGCAGCAATTTGATTGCTGCCATAATGCACCTTAGGTGTAGGAGAGCGTTGAAGTAGGCGAAAAACAGTTGATTTAATTTGTTATACCTTTCTTAGGAGTCTGGGAATTTCAGGGAGATATAGAAGACCGGACTTCAAGCGGAGGGGGCGTAAGCGTCTACTACTCGTCGGGTTAATTATTACACCTTAAATGCTCAAGTAACCCTCAGATAGGGGTCAAAATACCACTGGGAAAACCGCCACCACTTAAACTAGAAGTCAGCTCTTTGACGAGGAAAATCAGGGCACCTGCTTGGAATTCATTTTTAGATATTTTACATCTAATTAGGACTCTTCTATCCTTACTACATGAAGATTTCCCCGCATATATACGAATAAAAATTATTTATGCCTGCAAAAATGGAATTTTTTAAAGTTTGAGTCCGAGTGAGTGGAATGGATTTGCGATTCGGAAATCAGGGCACGGAAGACCATGGTGCAAGGCGCAGATTTCCAGGAAGCGCTTAATGGCGTTGTTTTTCGTCATAGGCCCCGCGAATGATTTGAATAATGACTGAAATATTCGCAGAATCGGATATGCGAGTGGAATAAATATTGCAAAAGTGGGAAGATGGAAGTATCTCAACATATTCTACCTTCAGGGTATCGCAATACTGAACAGAGAATTCAATTCTTATGGGCCAATTATTAACTTTCTACTTTCAATTGGACTAATTACTTGGGAACAATGAAAAGATTTATTTTCCCTTCTTTGCATGCATCATTGAAAAATTGAATTTCTCCTACGTGAATCTATCGTAGACGTTCACTGTTTTTGAGTAGTTTGAGGATTTATGTAGCACTGCTACGCTTCTGATTACCACGGGATTCCCCATAACATTTACATGGGCTACTTTCATTCATATTGTCTTACAAGCCACCCCTAGGGTGTATGGCAGGGTGTGATTACACAGCAGATTACTTTGGGCACAGAATACATGCCCCACCAAACACATTTGGATACACAATTTTTAAACAATTTCCTGCCTATTTAATAGAGGCACCAATTAATTCAATAATCCAAAATGAATATCCCTTTTTAAAGGACTGTGCCATATCATTTGGTAGCATCATAAATTTGTAAGGCTTAGGGACGGATACACTTTGCTCAACGATTTGTTCACCACATTCCAAAGAGGATTTTTCAAGCCAAGGTAAATCATACAATGTACAGCAATGTTGATACTCAAGCACCTCCCCATTCGCAGTTCAAGAGAATGAAAAATGCCCTGTAGAGTAACATTTGGAAAGGTAAATATGATTTGGCGAGTTTGGAAGCGGACTGTTTCCTGTTCCTTTTAATTAGGTGCTATTTAATCCGTCCGTTAAATGATACTTACATTCACTCCTCTTATTTTGCCGTAATTGCTTTGAACCACTGCATAGAATATGTAGTATGACAGTTGAGGATGGAGTTCACTCGGTGTAAAATCATACAGATTAAGATTAGGAAGTCAGTTCCTCTCCCTGTATTACTATTGTTTTCCTTAAAGTTCTAATTTCAAGAATATCGTATTGGTTGTATTTTAGGTGTAGTTACCCGGAGGTATATCCCAGGATTTTAACCTAGAACCCTCTTTTTAGTTGCTCAAAACTTTTTTCACTCAGCTACCACATCGTTTTGTAATATTTTTTTATTTTAAGTTAATCATCCTCGGGCTTCTTTTTCTCTCAGATTTTCACAATATCCTAGTGAGCCATATGGCATCAGTAATTAAAAATGCTATTTCATCAGGCCTTCATGTAGTCATGATCCCCAATGATCAAACACTTGGCCATTGAAAAAAACATATCTCAAACTAATGTACCCAGGAAAGGAGTCCTTAGGCACGTTACGAGCCATATTGACTGATAATTTGCACATGAGAAAGCTGTGTGCAAGATGGGTGCCGCGTTTGCTCACACTAGAGCAAACCCAGTGTCGTGAAAATGTTTCAATTGAGTGTTCATCAAAGTTTCGCAGCAACAACTATTGCGCCGTTTCATAACCATGGATGAAACATGGGTCCATTACTTCACACCCGAGACAAAAGAGCAATCTAAACAATGGATTCTAAATGGAAAACCACCTCCAAAGAAGGCGAAGACCGTTTCATCTACAGGCAAGGTTATGGCGTCGGTTTTTTGGGATGTGAGTGAGATAATGTTCATTGACTATCTTGAAAAAGGAATAACTATCAGCGGCGAGTACTATACAAACTTATTGCTACGTTTGAGCGTAGAAATCAAGCAAAAGCGGCCGTATCTGACCAAGAAGAAAGTGTTGTTTCATCAAGACAATGCACCAGCTTACAAATGCGTTGTTGTAATGGCTAAAACCCCTGAATTAAAGTTTGAATTTCTATCTCATGCACCCTATTCGCCAGAATTAGCCCCCTTGGATAATTTTCCTTTTGCAAACTTGAAAAATTTATTTATTTATTTATTTATTTACACAATTACGTTGCAATTAGGCAAATTTCCTGGTGGCAACGGTCAGGTTAGGTCAAAGATAACTACTAACAACGAAAATTACATACGAACACATAAAAACAGATAAGAGACAAAATATTTTTACATAATGACACTTCCACATCACATACAAACAATATTTTCAAAACTACAGTGAAGTTTATTACCCAGTGGCTACTTTACATTTCAACTTAAAACTTCTAAAATTGGATGGAAAGGGCTCAAACAAACCTCCAGGCAGCTGGTTCCAATCAATAATGGTTCTATTTAAAAAAGAGTATTTTTTCTTATTGGTTTTTTGAGTCCTTATTTTTATTTTGTGGCTATGGCACGGTGGTCAAAGATTCTCCGACTGTGAAGAAGTGATGTCGGCAGTTAATGGCTATTTTGAGGAGCAAGTCAGTTCTTATTGTAAAAAGGGTATCGAACTTATTGAACATCGCTGGGAAAAGGTTATAGAGCTAAAAGGAGATTATGTTAAAAAATAATTACATTTTTTCCAAAATGTTTGTGTTTTCTTTGTTGGGTCGGGTACTTCTGAGATTACCTATAGTGGATGAACGGTGAGAATATACTATAGAAAGGATATAAGAAATGGCAGAGGAAACAATATTCAAGGTGCGACAGCATAATTTGCTGATTTGAATGACAAATGCTATGCAAATGTAAATCAGTAAGTTATGATGCTGAATCCTGTAGAAGTTAAATACGAAAAGAATCAAGAACAATTATACTATAGGAGATATAAATGGGAAAATAGGGAAACGCGAACACAAAGTTTAAAGAAGAATATTAAAAGAAGTAATGAGAAGAGCAGAGCCATGATGTGGATAAATTATAGAGTTAGATTAATGCGCTAAACATAAAAGTGTGCAAAAGAATTGTCAAGAAATGAACGAAAGATAAACAATTTTCATTGCTAAAATTTGTTCTTTCTGACGTAACTTTATGACTTGTGTGGAATTACAAAGTCAATTATTTCATTTCAATATTAATTGTTAGGGATGAGACAGGGAATATATTAATCGAATAAAAAGATATTCAGACAAAGTGGAAGAACTTAACTGTGTAGACATTTCGGTAGTCTATTTTTACATGTGAAGGGAATACTATTGGAAAAGCTTGGACCCACAAATACTAAATTGAGAGATGGAAAAAGAATCAAAATAATTGAAGTTGGTGAAAGCAAGTGGAAATTATACTCACTGAGAGAGTTGGGGTTATATTGGAAGCAAGAGATTTTCGTATGGTAGAGTGATTTCATTTTGTACATAGTGAAGGCCAAAGAATTGAGGATTCTTTGGCCTTTGATGATTAATGTCGAAGATGAGGATAAACCACTGCTTGGTTGAATACCAGTTTGTGTTTAGGGAAGAGAGGATAATGAATGATGTCGCAGTGGAAACCAAAAAAATTTGGAAAGAAGTACTGAAAATAATCAAGATTTTTTGTTTAAAGCGAACGTGTTCCATTGAGTAAATTGGAATCATTTTAAAGACCGTATTTTAGGAGAAAGTAGTGGGCTGGGAAGATAGATGTCTTCTTCTAAACTAAAAATACGCATAGCTGGGGGATTGAGAATCAGGATGGGTAGTGATACCGGGATAGGGTAGGCTTTTGATAAACGCTGACACTACGCAGTAATGCACCCCCATGTCCCAACTAGTGAGACACGAACATTTCTTAAAGCCTGAATTACTAATTAAAATAATACTTTTTTATCTCTGTATACTCTCTACCTCCCTTAGTTTTATCCAAAATGTCTATTACTTTCCTCCCTCTACCTCGCTATCACAGAATTACCCTCTTCTCAGCATCCAATTACATCTAAATATCTCCTGCACACACTGTCCTCCTTTCTTCGAATTTCTCCCAAAATCTCTTCTCCCTCTTACTCTATTGTGAACATAACTCCGCTGTTCGTTTTCCTTTCGTCTATTTTATATTTCCATCCGTCACCACTTCTCAAAGGCCTGCTATCTATGCTTATTTGTCTCCCTCAGCGACCATTTTTCACGTAGCATACTTTTAACAGGTCATAGTTTTAACTCAGTGTCCACGGGTCATTTTCCTGTAGAAATTATAAAAACTATCCAGGTTTCACAAAATTTTAATTTTGATACTACCGGTTTGATAACATATTTGACATCTTCAGGTACCAGGAGATGTCACATGTGCGATGAAACCGGTCGTACCGCAATAAAGTTGTGGTGAAATCTACGAAGTTTTTCTAATTCCTCAAGACGCGATTTCACAAGGTTGAGTCTGACATCCCTCAACTTTTCCCAATATCTTTACCCAAGTTGCCTGTCAATAACTCTCGCCTGTTTTCAAAAGCTTCTTCACTTAACTCAACCATTCCTTTTATGTCCTTGCCGTATCCTGTAATTTATGTATTATGCGCTGCCACTATACGAGGGTGATCCCAGAAGTACCTGACCCAACAAAGAAAACACAAACAATTTGGAAAAAATTTATTTATTTTTCAGCATAACCCCCTTTCAACTCTATGCACTTTTCCCAGCGATGTTCAATTTGTTCGATACACTTTTTATAATAAGAACTGTCTTGCTCCTCAAAATAGCCATTAACTAAATAGCCAACATCACTCCTTCACGGTTGGAAAATCTTTGACCCACGAGCCATTTTCTCAAGATTGCAAACAGAAAATAATCTGAGGGAGCTAAAACTGGCAAAAAGGGTGCATTAGGTAGAAATTCAAACTTTAATTCATAGATTTTGGCCATTGCAATAACGAATTCGCGAGCTGGTCTTGATGAAACAACACTTTCTTTTTAGCCAAATGCGGCCACTTTTGCATGATTTCTCCGCTCATAAGTTTGAATAGTACTCGCCGTTGATATTTTTTCCTTTTTCAAGATGGTCAATGAACATTATCCCACGCACATCCCAAAAAACCGACTCCATGACCTTGCCTGCAGATGAAACGGTCTTCGCCTTCTTTGGAGGTGGTTCTCCCTTTTGAATCCATTGTTTAGATTGTTGTTTTTGTCTCGGGTGTGAAGTAATGGACCCATGTTCCATCCATGGTTATGAAACGGCGCAAAGGCTATTGCTGCGAAACTTTGCTAAACACTCAATTGAAACATTTTCACGACACTGGGTTTGCTCTAGTGTGAGCAAACGCGGGACCCATCTTGCACACAGCTTTCTCATGTGCAAATTTTCAGTCAATATGGCTCGTAACGTGCCTAAAGACCCCTTAACTGGGTACATTGTTGTGAATTGTTTTTATGTCAATGGCCAAGTGATTGATCATTGGCGATGATGACTACATGAAGGCCTGATGAAATAACATTTTTAGTTACTGATGTCATATGGCTCTTTAATATATTGTGAAAATCTGAGAGAAAAAGAAGCCCGAGGATGATTAACTTTTAATAAGAAAATATTTCAAAACGGCGTGGTAGCTGTACTACTATTGTTTTCCAAGAAGTTCTAGTTCCAAGAAAATCACATCTTTTGTATTTTAGATGTAGTTATCCGAAGGTATTACCCCGGATTTTAACCTAGGATCCTCTGTTTAGTTGCTCAAAACTGTTTTCACTTATCTACCACAATGTTTTGAAATATTTTCTTATTGTGAGTTAATCGTCCTCAGGCTTCTTTTTCTCTCAGATTTCCACAGTATCCTAATCTGCTCTAAATACTGCTTTCAAGTACTCCCTTCTTTAGACAACCTCTTCGATTGAAAATTGCATTTAACAACCACTAAATTACGAAATAAATCCGCGTCCGCTCCCAGTGAATTGATGGCTCCGTTCCCTAATCTATGGCTACCCATCATATGAACTAATTGGTATCTTCCTGTATCGTATTTTCCATGCGTATCTACAACTATGACGATCCGTGAATCAAGCGTGTGTAATTATTAAAGGCTTTCTCTTGTAATAAGTTAACTGTTTTCTTGCCGCATTCATTACTCCTCCTAAACCATGCTCGCTCATTGTTATCTCATTCTAACTCTCATTACTCCCTTAATTTATTATTTTATACTTTCTAATGTCCACGTTCTCGATCTCTTTTTTCGTCCGCCGCTACGTTTCCTTCACTCTGGCGAATTTAATTTCCGGAACCTTCTCATTTACTTCCTTTTGCTGAACCTTTACGATACCTGCTCCCAATGACTACTTTTGGGTATACAAGGTGTGTATAAAAAGTATCGGTAACAATTTTTTCCTAACGTCCTGAATTCAGACTGATCAGTATGATCGCAGATCTTATTGGCATTGATAAGATGGTAGCGCACACCATTATCACTGAACATTTGGCGATGCGAAAGATCTGCGCTAAACTCGTCCCGAAGGTCTTGGCGGACGACCAAAAGCAGGGGCGACTGTCTGCTTGCGGAGACCTTTACGACATGACCACGATTCCCCAACCCCCTCAAAGTCCTGGCTTGGCACTATCAGACTACTTCCTATTCCCAAATGTGAAATCCGCCATTGAAGGACACCACTATGGGACCCTAAGTTCCGTCTAAGAAGCCTGCACCTGAAATGAATAGCAGGACCACAAAAGCAACCGAAGGAGACTGAACCAGTTATAATAGGTACTTGTAATACTAGGTCTATCTTAATGTCTGTTCACGTCATTGACGTAGTAAATGAAGAGGGGAAATACCGATGTTATAGGGTAAATGTGAGTGTAGATTGAAAGGTAGCGGGAATTACTGGAACTCTAGTTATGGAGTAACACGTGGTTCGTTCAATGAGTCCTTCGGAAAAAGAGATAAACAAATTATTTTGGGTACATTTTTTATTTTTCACACAATCTCTTTTTAGCTCGATGTGCTGTTCCCAGCGTTTCTATATCTTTTTTAAGCCGTCCAAGAAGTAGGCTTTTGGAAGGTCCTCAAAGTAGGCGTCTGTGTTGGCGATGACCATCTCGTTCGACTTGAATCGTTTTTCGCCGAGTCATTTTTTCAAGTTTGGGAATTAAAAAGGTCACTGAGAGCCAAAAATGGTGAAATCCGTGGATTTTGTAATGATTCAAACTTTAATTCAATAATTTTCCTCTTCTAAACTGCTCAGGTGTGCACCTGTGCATCGTCTAGATGGAAGAGAATTTGTTCTTTTCCAAATGAGCCCGTTTTTTCTTGATTTCTTCACTCAACCGGTGCAGTAATGACAAATATTTCTCCCCATTTATCTTTTGTCTTTTTGTCAAGTAATTGATGTGCATGATTCCGCGTCCATCTCAAAAACCGTGGCCATCACCTTGTCAGCCGATTCACCGGCTTCGCCTTCGTCGAAGCTGGATCGCCTTTAGAAACCAACTGCTTCGACTATTCCTTTGTGTGTGGAGTGTAGTAATTTATCCATGTTTCGTGTATTGATACGTATTGACACAAAATTTGTCAGGATTGCGACGGGAAAGTACCAAACCAGCCTCCAAATCGACCACAAGATTTTGTTTACTCTTCAGTGAAAGCCAAAGCGGCGCTCAATTTGCCGAGAAATACCCAATTTTTCATACCCAATTTTTAGAGCAAAATTGAAAACACTCAATCTTTTAATATGCCTCTGTGGTCTCAGGAAGGTATCAGTTAGACTATATTCTGACTGAACGCAAATTTACAATAAGCGTAATTACGTCGCATAGTTTGCTCGGAGCGGATTCAGATCATAATTTAGTAATAAGGAAATATAGCGTTCGATTCTAAAAGATAAAACAAAGATGGTTTCGAAAATGGAATATACAAGCATGAACAAGGAAGACAGGAGAGGAGTATTAGCAGGCTTTAGAGAAAACTATTAGTGAAGAAGTGGAGATGGGTGTAATAGAAAAACGATAGTGAATATGTCAAAAAAAGATATCGAAAGATGCAAACAAAAGTGTCGGTACCCTAAATAAGAAAAGAACAAGTATACTATTGTTTATGGCCGAGATGATATGAAAAATAGACGAAAAAGAAATGAAAGACTAAAAATAGATTAAGGTAGAAGTAAGTACAATGAGCTGAATAATAAACTGAGTTGGAAAATAATTGGGCGGAAGAGGGGTGATAGAAGACGAAGTCGAGGATATGGAATGCTTATAAAGGAAAGGTGAAATGGGTGCACTGTATAGAAAGTTCAAATATCTATCAGGGAATGAATATCTGGGCAAGCAATCAAAAGTAAATCAGGAAAAATATTGACTGAATCAGGGTACATTCCAAAAGATCGAATTTTGTTGGAGAGCAATTATTTGGATAAGATATTAGGCCATTAAGGTTGGGCATACAAAGAGAATATGACGCAGGTAGCTTTGGTCTGGGCATAAATTATTGCAAGATAGAAAGGGCACTAAGGGAATTGGAATCAAATAAGGCCGCGGGTGTAAATACCATTTTTGTGAAACTACTTAAGGATTTAGGAAATTTGATATTTGAGCACCCTACAAGCCACCGCTAGAGTGTGTGGCACGGGGCTAATACACACCAGAATAAGTTTTACCCGAAAATGACCCTACCGCCGTCGGACAATGCCATTATGATCCCCTGTCGTTCGTGGAAAAAATGAAGTCTTAAATCTATCTGTTCTGCACTTGATCTCTCTAATTTTATTGACAAGATCTCGCCTAACGTAGTATGACAGGGAAAATAATACATTTTTAATATCACTGCTAAAGAGACATCCTTAAGATTTAATTTCTGCAAGAGATTTAATTTGTAATTTAACATTTGCTCTGTGAGTGATTCCCAGTCTAGCTGCTCAAATATTTTGGATATACTACTAGGTTTATCATTACAACGGTTTACAGCTCCTCGACGCTGCATGCGAACCAATTCGGCAATCAATCCAACTTCGTAAGACTCCCATATCCTTGCAGCATATTCTAAATGAGGCCTCACCAGCGAAAGATAACATTTTTCTTTGATCTTTCCATCACATTTACCCAGTACTCTTACGATAAATGCCAATTTTTTTGTTAATTTGTCCACACATTCCCCATATGTTTTTCAAGAGTTTTCATGGATTAATTCATGACATTTACGAAGGATAAATTTCGCCGGAAGATTTCATCGGGTAATTGGTGATTCCAATTCCAAAAACGGGAAGGGCAGCCATGTGATAGAGCTATAGAAAATAAGCTTGATTTGCAATTAGGTAGAGTGCTACTTAAGATCGTCCATTAGAGGATGTAGAGCAGACCAAATTATTTCTTATTAAATGATAAGTTTCAGTTCAGAAAGAGGAGAGGTAATCGGTATTGAGATCACTCTTAGAAAGGAACATAGGCTACAATCAGGCATTTCATTATTTCGTAGATTTCGAGATAGTATAGTATAGCATAGTACATATTGGGTATAATTAGGGAATGTGTTGCAGAAAATATTATTAGAGTGGAGGAATAAGACACTTATTTGCAAATTGACATGTTTCGGACTTCTCTGGTGCATATGGTGCATGGATAGTCGAGATATGTAGTGTTAGGAAGAAGGCGTAAGACAAGAGTGTCCATTATCACCTGCACTTTTAGAATGGTCAGAGGCATGGAAAGAACTGGAGTTAGAAATTGAAGTCTGCGTAGAGCCCATAAAACCAATTAGGTTTCCGGATGATCAAGTTTTATTTAGACTGTCAGTCAAGAGATTCAAGCTCTGCTGAGCGCATTGGAAAGTCAGTGTGATAGGTATGGGATGAGAATAAATATAAAAACACAGGTTGTGAGGTTTTCGAGAAAGAGGAAAGCTAAGTTAAACACTAAAATTGAAACGAGTGGAGCGGTTTATCAACGAGTGGTTTTGGACTGACACGATCAAAGTAGAATGGACATAAGGAGAAGAATGGCGTTAGGCAAAGATGCTTTCACAAGGAGGAGGCAATTGATGTGAGGGACGTTGAATAAGGATGATAAGAAAATGTTCGTTAAAACTTAAATATGGAGCCTGATATTGTGCAGCGCAGAAACATAGTCGTTGAAGCAAGGTGATAGGCTCAGATTGAAGGCATTTCAAATGTGTTTAAGTGGATTGTTTTGATCAGCGATGGGATTTTGAAGACTGTGATATATATGCAAGCAAACATGTTAAGTTGTAAACGTTAGGCAAGCGAGGAAGGGGTAGGAATTGGTTAGGTATGTTGGACGGAATGGAGAGAGGAAAAAAGCATGCGGAATTGAAAAAGGGTTTCTGGTAGTATCGGATGTCAGGATGTATTTTGCTAGGAGAGACAAGGACCTTTTTCATTGTACCGCTGTATAGTACACGTACTTGCCCATCTGAAACCTTCCTTAGCCGGCATGATACCGATAATAACAATTGAATGTAACCTAAGTATTGATTTCAATATGAAAAATATTGCAAGAAATAATGAGCTATACGGTCTCTCAGTTAAATAAGAATGGGGAAAAAACTACAATGGCCGTAACAATTAGTTGCAACTCCCTCGTCAGACAAATTGTTGTGTTGGTTTAACGGGAACCAAGTCAGGGACCAACCACAACCTCTCGACCAGAATACCCTCTGTGGTGGTTTACGGGAAATTAATCCGCGTCAGGGGCCATACACAGCCAGATGCACATAATCCTGAATGAAATCCTTCACGAGACTGTGAGACCCTGTTAAAGAATTTCAGATGGAGATGGAATCCTTCACGAGGCTGTAAAGTAGACCCCGTTAAAGATGCCAGGATATTCTCAAGCACACACTTTGTGACTGGCTAAGACCAATCACACACACAAGCACTCAAGAAACACACACTCAAAAGGGCCCAACTTCTGGGAGAATCTGGACACAGCTAAAGAGCGCAACCGAGGATATGCGTCGAACCCGCGTGTTTCGGCCACAAAGTGACCCTCTTCAGCGAACCGAAGGGAAAACACCTCCAACTTTTCTTATGAAAAATATTCATAGTTCAATTAAATGCAATGCAGTAGCTGAATGAGAAATTTGAAATCAGAAAATAGACAAACTTAAATATTTGCTGAGTGGAAAAAAATAAGACCCTCCACGACATTTCTGGCAAAAACTCGAGAGTATTTGGGCAACTTTGTGAATGCTAGAGACTTTTTCTATGTTTCTACTCATAATTATTTAGACTAAATGGTCAGTCTATAAGATGCTCATTAACACGACATATCATAGTAAATATTTCATATGAACCAAATTTATATGTTAGCACAATTAAATGAATGTTATATCGCTCATATGGAGAGCGGAGGGAAACTCCATGAGAGCAACTATATGTACGCCGGCCGGCCCTCAAGAGGATCCAAATCCATCCCTCCCAAACTCAACTCCCCTCCTCGGAAATATAGGTTTGCTCATTAAGTAGGTAAGTGTTAAAATCATACGATACAGGCTTTCGATTATCCATCAGGAATTCAGAATGCGCTGTCAGATAAAATACTTGTTTGGAATGCTTGGTTATGTGTTTCGGAGATGGTAAAATGTCGTGGACCTGTCCTGTCTGTTCATCAAAAGTCGGCCATCAGAATTAGGCCATGAGATGCCAACCTATGAGCGGATGGCCCAAACTGCTAAATCTTTCAGTGTATATATTTTGTTTGAACTATGAGAATGTGAGCCCTCCATTAAAACACATGCCCTCCGCGAAAGGCAAACGAATGGATTTGATTTTTCGCAACAATGCAACGCTTTGGCGCGTTAGTTGAAACAGGCACGTGATGACATATTTGACTTTCGCTCGCGCTATGCGGCCCCGGAATGTTGCTATGGCTTCGCATTCCGTTTACACTAGTCATTTATTCTTTCGTGGTTATTTATCCTTTCTGCAAAGTCTTGAAAATCAACTTTGAGTCTTCTTACGAAATCGTAATTCAAAACTGTAGAACTGTTGAATCTGTAGAACTGTATATCGTCACTGTAGAATCGTAACTGTAGAGATTACAGAGAAAATGGAATCGGGAGCGTTTTCTTCATTGCAGTTGAAAATTCCAGGGTTTTGAAAGCATTTGGTGCTCAATCGTGAGTGAATCGTGAGGCGCTCAGTCCTGAGTCGAAAATAATTAATACATGCGCATTTGGCAGGCCGCTGAACGACGAACATAATTCAATACTAGAATTAGATGAGCATATCAAAGGTTTATTATCCCAATACAACATTACAACGTTATAATCGGTGGATATTTCAATGTCCCATCTATTGATTGGAGCACATATAGCTTTAAAATTGGGGGTAAAGACAAAGTTACCTGCGAGTCACTTTTGAATTCCTTAATGTAGAACTTCTTGCATCAACTTGTCCTTTAACCAACTAGAGTCGATAATATTCTTGATTTGATAGCAACGAATATACCCGCAATAGTCTTAACTATAGAAACGATTATAGGAATAAGTGAACACAGACAGGGCAGTGCTTACTAAGTTTTCGTTACATGGGGTCAGAAATAGGAAGCCAAAAGGAAAAATTTACATGTTTAAATAAGGGAACTATTATGGCCTAAAATCCGTGCCACAGATTCAATTTGGAAATTTTCAGAAAGAGATAATCACCGAAAAACTGAGGATACGTTGAGTCACTTCCTTGAGATCACGCGCTCATCAGTCAACAAGTTTATTCCCAGTAAATTTATAAAAAGATAACACGGAACCTAGATGGTACAACGTGGGTGTTAGAAAAACACAGCGACGTCAAAGGCTATGCCACGCCAAGATGAAAAATATTAGGTATGATATCTCTGGCGACCAAAGAAATTAAATCAGTTATGATTACAAGATATCTAGGGCGAATGCAAAGAAAGAATTGGGGAAAGCGTTAAGCGAATTCAAAATATTTCCGGAATATTTGAAAGATAATCCGAAAGCATTTTGTTCATACTTGAGAGTTATTCAGGGAAATATGTCCACAGTTAATTTTAATACCCATCAAGCCACCACTAGGGTGTGTGGCAGGGGGTGAACACACACCAGGCTAATTTTCACGCGAATATTTTTATCCCTGCCGCAGTCGGACTATTATTGTATTATTCTGATCCCTTATCGTTCCTGAAAAAATTGCATCTTTAATCTATCTTTCCTTCATTTAATCTCTCTAATTTTATTGACATATTCTCTCCTACCGTAGTATGATGGGATAATAATACATTGTCAACATCATTGCTAAAGAGACGCCCTTCCAAGTTATACAAGAGCTTCAATGTGTAATTTAACCTTCGATCCGTTAATGATTCCCTACCTAGCTGCTCTAATATTTTGGATACGCTGATAAGTTTATCATGACAATGTTTTATCTAGCTCATCTACGCTGCACGCGATCCAATTCGGCAAGTGATCCAACTTCGTGAGGATCCCATATACTTGCAGCATATTCTAAATGAGGCCTAACCAACGGCAGATAACATTTTTCTTTGACTTTTCATCATATTTACCTTGTACTCTTAAAATAAATCCCAATTTTTTGTTAGCTTGTCCACAAATTCCCCGTATGTGTTTCACCTAGGAGAGTTCGTGAGTTAAAGTAACGCCGTGGTATTTACTTGAGCCTACGCATTACATATCGGTGTTCCCAATACAGTCAGCGTTTGGGAGGGAATTGCTCTTTTTCCAGAAATTTATCACTACGCAATTAATTTAAGTTTAATTCTAATTGCCAAGTTTTGCACCAACGTTGTAAAGCATTAAGGTCATCTGACAAACCTGCTGTGACCTCAGGATGATGGGTATGGCGGTAAACCACTGCATCGTCGGTAAATAAACATCTCTTACTCGTGACTACGTAGTGAATTTCATTAACGGAAATAAGGAATAAAAGAGGTCCGATTAGACTTCCCTGGGGAACACCTGAAGTAACTTCTGCTGCATTGGAGCTAACTCCATCTATCACTACTCTTTGTAACCGACCATTCAAAGAGTATTCAACCCAACCCTAGATATGCTTATCTATACCATATGCATCTAGCTTTGCAAGTAGTTTAATGTGAGGTACTTTATCGAAGGTTTTCATAAAATCTAGAAAAATCGCGTCAAAAAAATTATTTGAGGGGCTAGGCTGGGTATCACTCCCGGAGCGAAGGTTAAATTACAGATTAAATCTCTTGCATAAATTGGAAGAATGTCTCTTTAGCAAATGATGTTGAAAATGTGTTATCACCCCCATTGCACTACGGTTGGCGAGATCATGCCAATAAAATTAGAGATAATATGTGTAGGTGTAGGTAACAGATGGATTTAAGGCGTCATTTTTTCCGCGAACGATAAGGGGTCAAAATAACGTTTTCCGACTACAGTAGGGGTAAACATATTCGGGTCAAAATTAGCCTGGTGTGTATTCACCCACTGCCACACGCCCTAGAGATGACTCGCAGGATAATAAAAATACTAGTAACTGCTACCTAAAGAATATTCTTTTGTCTAATGTACGGGCATTTTCAATTCCAGTTATTGATCTAGCGCACGAATTCTAATTAATTGATTCATCCATCTTTTCAGTTATTCAACATGATCTCAGGCTCAATGGATTGGTTACCCCAGTTCGTCTCTTCATCCCAAGAATCCAAGTTATTTTGACGTATTGATTGATTTTATCTCTGGCGTTCGTTTTCAAGGGTAAGTGAACTTTTCCTATTCCATCGGTTTTCGTTGCTTAATCGTTCCACCCCGGGTTAAAAAAATAAAAGTTTGGTTCTTCGCCTTTGGGAACCTCCGTGACGTCTTAATCCTTTGAACTACACCTACGCTTTATCCCAAAAAGTCCGTCCCTGATTCCTGTTCGAAAGAGAAAAGAAAAGCGGAGTGTCGTCTCATGATGTTTGCAATCATTTAGGCGCTCGGTCGCGTTTCATAATCTAGACGTCATAAATTCCCATTTGAAGACTGGGACGTTCACGTGTGGTCTGTTCTCCGTTTCTGCCGATTGGCGACTCTCACTCGTCCCTTTCCTCGTCAGTTTTTCCCCATGCTTCGTTTTCGCTTCGGTCCGAGGACGCGTCAATCCATTCAGTGCCTTGCACCGACGACAGGCGCTAGTTTTACACAAATGCCTGCGCAAATCTATGGCATATTGCAGGAGAAAGTTACGTGACCGAACTCCATAGTATTCAAACACGGCTCCTTGTAAAAATGACCGAGACTTTAATTCATCAATTTTAATCCATCGGGTTATGATTTCTATTTCGTTGAGGGTTACCAACACGTTCGAAACTTGCTCGGGTAGATTATTCTTATTGAGATATTTTTCAGAAGTTTAGATGATAGCTTATTTTTAAAATGTCATATTTTTATGAAATTGTTTCAAATGCCACTGTTTTAGTTATCTTTCATGGGTGATATAATGTAATCTACAACACATTTGGAGGTATATCGTTTACGGTAGGTTTTGGATGGGCGCAAACTAAACACCCCAACAAATCTTAGCCTCGACCAAAATACAATCTGACCTCATATTATAATAAACCCTCCTTTAATTCCACATATATATAATCGTCAATATAGTTTGATATTAATAGTTTGTGTGCCTAGTGCATTAGAATTGGTGAAATAGGAATTCGATCCTCCTAGTAAAACTATTGGCGGTACTGCGATTGTCGCTGAATGATAAGTTTATTATGTAATCATTTCGTGAAGCTAATCCCATGCTGCGGAAATGAAAAGCAGATAGGTTAGCAGTTGAATTGACCGAAAACCCGGCTCCTCAACACGCCTCGCCGCTGATCTCTGGGTGATATCGGGGCACAAGCGGAATGCGGGGAGGCTAATTTTCCGAGTTAACCTCTCGACCTCCGATGCGTGTCCGCAGCCTTTCATCCGCGTCCGCCCCAAGCACATCTCTTTCCGTTCCACTGAATCGATTTCCTTTACGCGTGCCCTGCCGAAAAGTCTCCATTATCAAATTGTTCAACTCAATTCACGTTTTGTTCTCTCTTCTCCTATTTCAATTTTTTCGAGATTCAATGGCGTATTGCCTCAGATGGCATTCATTTTTTTAATTTTGAAAAATAATATTGAAGATCTTAAAAGAACCAACAGTTGGTGGGTAAGATTGTCCATTTGCAATTATCGATTGAAATGTATACACATTGAGCAATTGAGAATGGCAATTTGAAATTTGGCGATCCCGTGCGAAAACATACTCTGGTTATTTTCCTGTTTCGATGTTAAACAATTTTCATGCATTTCATTTGATGAATCTTTATTTAGGGTACACTAAGCACTACTTTTTGAAGGAGGCTCTTACGCTTTATGTTGTGTCTGTTTCGTATTTGTGTAATTTAAGTCGTCGAGTAAATTGTATAATGACCTATTAAACTGACTTCCTGGCGAATAGGTTATGCAGAAATTTTGCATTCTATTGCAAGAAGCTTTGATACTGCAAAAAATACTCTTCAATCGGAAATTACATACAAAGTGCTTGCATAGCAAATGGAAAAACCAAGCTGAATAATAATTATGAATTGGTTTTATTGTATCAAAAAATATTTGTTATTCATGATTGTCACCAGTTTTCTATTTAAAAATTAACTTTGCCCTGGATTTTAATTAACATTTAAAGTTATTTTTCTAAACAGTGTATTCAATGGAGAATTTTATTTTGAAACTTAATATAAATAGTGTCCCAAACTAGTTACAACAAACGATTTTGTTTCGTTTGTAATCCGTGTGTTTATTTTGTCCATGCAAAGAAATTTCTAAAGAGAGTTCTAAGTAAATGTGGGAGGTGTTCTCGGAAATGTGAGTTCCTAGACATTTTTCAGCTTTTCATTTCAAAAATTCGTGCTTATAGAACATAGTTATTCGCAGTTCGACTCTTAGATGGCGTAAATGATATCCTCCATGCAAACGAAGGCAGCTGACTGTAGAGGTGAGGCCTAAGATTCTAATGGTGCGGGAGAGTTTCGGGACTAGGCGAAGAACAATAGTTGACAAAGACTTTCAACCTGAGTGGGCGGAGATTACGAATAATACATTTTTTAGATGAGAAAGTGCTTACCTTCCAGGATTTTGAAATACGAAATAATTGAAAGTTAATTGAAATACGGAAGATTTGAGAGTTGTCACCGGAGGGATCAGGAGAAAATTAAAGGCTTCATAGAGCAATCCCCGGATTAAGATACGATTATTTATTGATCGTCTTTCACTTCATTTTCATCTATTCTATCTTCCATTGGATTTTCCATTCTTAATTCCTTAACAATTTGTTTCCTTGCCAACTTCCTTTTCTAATTTGTTGAACCTTGTAATATTTTTAGAACCGCATTTCTATTGATTCCCATCTTCATTTTTCTGCTGAAGTTGCTCCATGAATTCGTTTAAATAAATTCTTTTTCCGCCTCCACTAGATTGAATGTACCATTTTCCTGAGCTGTTGTGTTAAAAATGTTTTTTTACTAATTTGGTGGGCTTCCGTGGTGTGATTGAATTTAAGAGTGTGTCGTGATGAATTTTTGGAATGAGAGCAGTTCCTTCCCGATCACCTACTTGCATCAGAAATTCTGTAAAAGGAAATATAGACTCAAACTCAATGAAACTTCGGGGGATGCCGCAACAGTAACTTTTAAAGGAGTAATTAATACTTAGGCATTGTCCTTACACACAATATGGTGAATATGCGGGCAATCTAGCAAGCATTTAGGATCTTATTAAAAGAGCAGTCGGGAAATGTGACGAGAAGGTTAAAGAGCAATGTTATATTCCGCTAGTTAGCCCTCATTTAGAATATGCTTGTAATATATGTGATCCTCGTGAATTTAGATTGATTTCCACGATATATTGCGTGCTACGTAGAGGAACTAGATGCATGAAACGTTTTTCGCAGTAATTCAGTAGCGTATCAAGATTATTACAGAACTAGGCCGGGAATAACTCTCGGAGCTAATGTTTCATGACGGATGAAATCTCTTGCAAAAATTGGAAGGAGATCTCTTTAGTGATTATGTTGAAAATTTTCGTATTATTAGCCCCATCTTACTACGGTAGGAGAGATCATTTCAATAAAATTAGATAAATTAAGTGTTGAACAAATAAATTGAATATGCTATTTTTCCCACAAACGGAAAGGGATCTGATGAACTTCATCCGACTGCGCTAGTGGAGGAAAATTAGTCAACATTTGTCATTCTAACTATCCTAGTATTAACATACCTCAATACACATTAACCTCATTATCTCATCTAACCTTAATCATTGTCCTTCTTGTTACTAGCATATATATAGATTATTTTCTCTTGTATGTATAGATTATTATACCTCACTTAAAGGTCGATACTGTATTATGTAGTTGTCATGATTTACATTATTTTAATTTTATTGCATTTATATATTCTAGTGAAAAATTAGGAAAAACTTAATTTGTGATATTGCATGCGTGGTGTGTAATCACCCCCTGCTGTACACCATACTGGTGGCTTGCAGGGTACCTTGTAGATGGATAGAAAAAAATCCTCCACCCTCGAATCCCCGTTCCAGGGGTCGAAGCGAAACAAATATTTTCACCTTGTCACAGATTAGACGGAGAGAACGTGAGAAACTTCGCCACGGCGATACGCGTTATTTTCTCCTTATCACTGGAGGAAGTGAGCGGACGTGTGTGGGCGGGCTTGGATTGTAGGTCGGCAACCCTCAGATAGTTCCACGCTTCTCAGGTCAACGAATTTTTTGTGGACCGGCTGGTGAAAATTCACGAGAGTTTGAGAGGATGTACAAGTCCTTTTCAATTGAATAGCTCTCGTTTAAATGGTTCTCGTATGGTTCGAAAAAAGACAACCCCATCGGTAACAGCGCAGTAGGATGTACCACAACATCTAACAAATTCTTCTTCGTAGGATTTCCCATGGTTTGTTGAAATCGGCCGCACTAATTTTCCCAGTTCTTACATTATGAAGCAATAATCCAGGTAAATCTACTTCATTTGCGGTGGAAATAGTATTATGGCATTAATCGCCTTCATTTTCATATGTAGAATGTATGTGGATGTGAATACCACAACCAGCATTGTACCATTTTTCGATGATTTTATGATAAATAGCTATCTTAAAAGTTTACGTTGTGGGTATATACTGCCAGGGAAAATGTTTTTGATATTACCGCTCATTTTTAAGAAATTTTTTGTTAAAGACCTTCTAAACAAATTATCAAAAGAAACTTTGTTTTACCATTTTTCCTTTCTCCCTCGTCCTCTTTGACTGGCTACCCCGACAAAATAAATATAGCGATAATATTTTTACTCAAAAAGAAGATTAGTTTTTGTTAAATACGCATTTATCAATATTTTATCATAAAATTGCGAGCTATGAAATGATCAATGAGCTGAATGGCATAAGAGATTTTCACTGGTTTACACTGGAGCTGTCACTTGCGAGGCAGAATCCGACAATAATGGTTGAATTTCTCATCGCGATCGTCATCGCCTTTATTTTATTAAGACGCACTGATCTTTTGATAGTTCGGAAGTGGGCGTTAAAGGGTGATATCATAAAAGGAATGAGGAAGAATGACTGGGAGAGAGGTCCTTCACCTGACCGAGAAGGAAAGAGGGATGCCACAGGCTGAAAATAAGTCCATTCGACTTTGTAAAAATCAGTGAAATACCACGCAATCTTGTGTGAGGATGAGGAATGCGATGCGATCCTCGCGGCAGAGTTCTCGGAAGGCTACACAACCGTGACCCTCCCAAGGTTTCAAAACGACACCCCCAGAATCTTGACTTTTCTGGACCATTTAATTTAAATTGGCAAGAAGTGAGCATGAGCCTACTTGGTGCCTGAGGCTTATTTATATTTCTAGGGCGTTTTTTTGTATTTCGAGGGCTATCCCATTATTAGCTTTCCATGGAGGTTACAGATACCAAATACCTAAAAGAATTGATAGTCCCCCTAGGCAACTAAGAACTTCAAGCATGCCTTTTTTCGTAAGAAACGATATTTTCTCTTTTCGTGCGCGATTCTGAAATTTTGAAAGGCGTGGTAGCTCCTATCAATTCTTCCTTCTGATGTACATTTTCCCGCAATTAAACTCATCATTAAGTGCTTGATATAATTTATCACTCCATCACGACTCAATCAGCATTAACTAGGCAGCGAGAACACAATCCGCAAGAATTTAAATGGACACGACCCAAAACACTACAATGACTACATTTAAAAATGCAGAAAAAAATTATGGACACTTCGCCAAATTAAATTGATCTACAGCATATCTTTTCGTCATTATTGATTTTATTGAAACTAATTTTTATGAAAGGATTTTTCGTAATTATCGAAGAATGTTTTATTTTATACGAGAAATCCTGTTCTTTCTAGATTGATCTGTTAAGCTATTGATGTTACCTTATGTCTTAGGTGCATGCAGTTTTTCGTCTTGATTTGTTTTCAATAAAAAATATTAATGAACACCAAGGAGGCGGAATCATCCACCATATGAGGCGGAATTCGAACTGCGAATGCGGGGGATAGCGCCTTGCCAACCTGGATACTCATGAGGGACCAGTGACTGGAGTAACCCGTTTTACTACCTAATCAAGATTGGCTGAGTTCCTGACCTGTGAGTCAAGCGAATTTCTTTGTTTTACAACGCTTGAGAAATTCACGTCAATGATTAAGGGCTTCGCGACGGCAACAATTTCGACACGTCTCGGCAACGCCTCAAAGCGTCGCAAATTTCAAGTGAAACAATCGTCTTTTCTTCTCCTTAATTTCCGGGATTTTAAAGTCAAAATAATCATAATAGTACGCTTTATTGAGAGAGAAAATGGAATAATAAGTTTAAGTTGTGATTGAAACACTTAAAATATATTGAATCTACTGAACACATTAGGTAACTCCCACACGGTCTGCTTCTAAAAGACGAGCAGAGGAACGAGCAACACTAACGGGGGCACTGGAAATTCGAAAATATGGGACTACTTTTGAATCATACGTAAAAAATTTATTCATTTAAAAATAAAAAAAGCTCCGGACCGTTCAGGTAAGCCCCAGAGGCTATCTACGGAGCAATCCTAGGCTAAGAACATTTTAGTGTTTTGTAGCTGCGCGCATATTTGCTTACTAGTGATATAATTTTTATATACCTGTAGATTCACTAACGGTAGAGTATTTGATAATTATTTATGGAACGTAAAAAAGATCATATTTTACTCCAAAAATATGAAGCAGTGATTTGTCGCGTGACAAAACGAGATTTTAGGAAATCGCACTGTGATTTGTTCAGAAATCCCTAAGGGGCTAAAATCCCTACGTTACGAGTACTCGTATTTTAGTTTTTTAACTCTTTGAACAGCGGTTGAGCATTCGGCTATAATTAATGGAACGTTATAAATACCATATTTTTCTTCAATAATATGAAATTCAGTGCGACAGGTATGGGATGAGAATCAATATTAATAAAACAAAGGTTATGCCATTTCCTAGAAAGAAAAAAGCCAAGCTAAACATTAAAATAGGAGGGCAAAAACTAGAGCAGGTAGAGCAGTTTACGTATCTCGGAAGTGTTTTGGACCAACCCGGTCAAAGTAGTAGGGACGTAAGGAGAAGAATTGCGCTAGGCAAAGAGGCTTTCACAAGGAGGAGGGAGTTGATGACGGGGACGTTGAGTGAGGATGTTGAGAAAAGACTCGTAAAAACTTTGATACGGAGCGTAGCTATATACGGCGCGGAAACGTGGTCATTGAAGCTGAAGGATAGACGTAGACTGGAGGCTTTTGAAATGTGGGTGTGGAGAAGAATGGAGAAGGTGAAATGGACAGAGAAGAAAACAAATGAGGAAGTACTTGGCATGGTGGGCGAAGAGAGGGGTTTGTTGGGAGAAATCCTATGGAGGCAGGAAAAGTGGCTGAAGGGGGTATTGACCGGCAGCGGGATGTTGAAGACTGTAATTGAGGGGAGAATGTTAGGCAAACGAGGAAGGGGAAGGGACAGGATAGGGATGTTGGACGGGATGAACGGAGGACAAAAATACTCAGAGCTGAAGAGGGACCTGTTGTAGAGTAGGATGTTGTGTTTTGCTAGGGGTCACAAATTATTTATTTAGTAATTATATCCATCCAAAAACCTACCTTAACCGGTAGATTACCTAATAATAATAATAATATGAAGCACTGACTTGTCGCGTGACGAAACGAGGGTTTAGAAAATCTATCAGAAGGTCCTGCTGCGGATTCTTTTTTCGTTTCAGGGGAAACATTTTCAAGAAGTATGATTAGTTTACCTTTTCCTCCCTATTTTCCTAAGTTTTTCATCCTTGAAATCGTCAATATTGGATGTCATACACATAAATATCATTCAGTTTACAATCCAATGCAATTTTCTATACGTAGAGTGTGAAAACTTCACATTGAGATCAGAATTGCATTTTTATGAATGTTAATGGCACCCGGCAAACGGTGGATGAAGATGTAATACAAATTTCCTCCTTCCACTCCTGTCACATTTCCAGGTGATTCCTCGCTGGAAATGATGATGAG
Source organism: Hetaerina americana (assembly GCF_022747635.1). Lineage (NCBI taxonomy): Eukaryota > Metazoa > Arthropoda > Insecta > Odonata > Calopterygidae > Hetaerina > Hetaerina americana. Next base: position 9,243,892 of record NW_027286514.1, on the reverse strand, counting down.
GGTTCAGATGAAGCCATTTTCAGTCTCTTCAGTCAGTCACTCCAGCGAATATTTAAGTGCTAGAGCTCGGTTTCCTCGTTTACTGGAGCCCGTTCGTTTGTTTTAAATTAATTTGGATCATCGCTTTCTGAGGATACTCTTCCCTCTGTGGTAGGAATACTGTGCAGTCAAATTTGGAGCGTTGCCCTCGGAATATATGATCAACTCCTCCGGTAAAGCTGTGGGCCTGTAATTAGTTTCCTTCTTTGATCTTTTAGGTCATACACGCTTGAACTTATTTTATTAGAAAGTTCCGTGGTTGACTCCTTCTTCCACTCTACAAATCAAGAAGCACCCCGGTAGGCCACTTAAAAGAATGATCACTTTCTCAAGAACCGAAAGAGTTCAACGTACGTGTGTAACAGTTGCCCAAAAATCGGCCTCAACCTTGGTTAGGCCGAAGTCAACCATAAATCAACCTTTTAAAAACTAATGAATTACGATTTGTTTCTGGATTACACACAACGCCCGCGTCTCTCTCGAAAGGAGAACTACAAGATGCATGAATAATGATGGAGAAATGGACATCGCTGCTACCCTTTTCCAGTCGTCATATCTTGAAGAGACGGAAAGGGGATGGTTTTCTAAACACGGAAGAGCGTCTACCCAAGTTAAGCAATTAAATTGAACGTACTGCAATCAGTCTCTTCTGTTCTATTAGGTATAACTTCATGCATAGTTCTTCGGGGAGTAACATAGTAAATGGTGCCACTAAGGATGTCGACTGCCCCTCTCCCATTGAGTGTATATTGAGGCTCGTATGAATCTTGGATTCTTAGGGGTGACAAAAGTTCTCATGCCCGTCATGCCCATATTGTTTTTATTTCTTAGCATGCTTTTTCCCTTTACATCAATAATGGTAATGTGATTTTGCAATATCTAAATTTTAAAGATTGGAAATGAAAAATACTTAACTGTGTAATCTTCGGATACCGTTATTTGCTGGTCCAGTTAATATCACATAGATAGGAAAGAAGTTGATTGCTTTTGGGTACCGTAAGTCGTTGGTCCAAGTAATTATAATTAAGGTTGGGGAAGAAACCAATTACATTTTTCCGTTGCATGGCAGTGAGAATATTTATTTAATTTTATGCGTGCCCAATTGGAGTGGCTTTTGAACCAAGATAAAGGTTATAATGAACCTAGAATTATTCTTCGTTGCTCTTATATTTGTAGTTTCAAGACATGCGAAGTTATCAATTACCCGGGAGTATTGCTCGCTTTCTATCTATGAATAAAACATTTTTTTGCATACTTATATTTTTAAGTCCAAACTAATGCTGACTACTTGTTCCAAGCATGTGTTTTTGTTTTGCTAGTAAATAATTTATAAATTATCCAAGTGCTGTCATCAAAAGCAAATTACGATAGTGATCCGTTCAGAAGGGACATCTTCATTACATAATTCACATTCCCCGAAGACCATTTACGTTCATTAAACGTACCTTTTTCATCACCGACATCTATCGCACGGATCACAAAAGAGTAATACCCGGGTATTGAAAGCCTAATGTGATGACTAGTATACTGTAACAGTGATGATTATTGTCTTACGATGAATCCTACACGGCAAAAAATAAAACTTCCGGAATTGGGAACGGTATTGAACATCGACAAGGAAATGTTATTTGAAGTGAAAGGATCATTTGCAGAGCTTGAAAAAAGTCTATAATCAGGAACTGTGGCAGAGAAACATTGACTATTATACTGATTGAACAGCGAATAGCGCAGACCCTTTCATTCCCGTCCCCACTCCTACATGTTCAAAATTGTGGAGACTTTTTTCATATAATTATTAAATGATACAGATTGCTTTGATGTAAAAGTCACACTTTCACACAGTCGTTAATCCGTGGCATCTGAATGTCTCGTTACCGTTCAGTCCTCTCTAATTCGCTTCAAATTGTGATAATGATATTGCAAAGATGCGTGTAGGTTGCATTCGCGTCGTTAAGGTTTGCTTGCAGCACTCCACGACGCGGGAACTTTATTTTGAAATGAAATTAATTGGATTTTCAAAGTAAGAAAAGTGTTTATAATTTTTAACTTTGGTAACGGTACATGTCAATTACTTCGTTTAAAATTAAAGGTACTAAAAATTGGTTTCAAAACTTCTGCTTGAAATTTAAAGGATGTAATTGCGGATTCGTAACGAGAAGTTACTTTCCTTATAATATTTGGTCAATTTATCATTGAGCTCAATAAATAATTTTTAAACTTAAATTAATTAACGATAAAAAGGAAAAAGTATAATACACATTTGTTCGCAGTAATAAAATTTGGTTCCCTAGTTACCCATGTGGGTAAGTTGATTTTATATATTTAATTTTGAACTATATATTTTTATACTTGTAGACTATTTTCTGGTGAAACTGTAATTTTTCTGCCCTCGAAAACAGTAGACGAAATTTACGTCATTATAAACTGAAGCGGTAACATTCATCTTAATTGAGTTTGACTCTGAACATCTGAACTTAGTTAGAAAGTTTAAAATCATTCTCACAATGGGAGTTAGTTTTCAACTGGTAACAGAAGAAAGAGCATTAAGTAGTTCCACTGTCTCGAGACAGTGGGAAACTGACCTGTGGCAATTCCATGGCCACCGGTTCCCATACTCCCTCGGGAGTAGTATATTCACGTAAAAATCATTTAGAAAAATTAAATGCACAGGCAAGTTTACACTTGTGTCCCTTCCTCAGATGTACCGGAGTTTCACTCTCGCGAATCCCGGAGAATATGGGGGTCAACTGTCCTGTAAGTCCCGTCCTAAGAACTCCGAGGTATTGCCTACGTTAGTGGATGGTGACGACCCGACAATGTTCCCACTGATTTTTAAGTTCGAAGAGCGTATTTCATTTGAGTTCATATTTTCTCTGCTCCATGCTTAATACCTTTGACCTTTAAAATTTAAAGAACTGCAACTGTGGTAGATGCCTAGACAGTTATTTTGAGTAAAATCATCCTCAGATAAATATCGAAATGCAGAAATTTCAGTGATTTTTCCGCTATGGAAGTTTTGCTTTCCAACCTCGTCCTCTTTGAGTTATTGACTGGCAAATTTGGCAGGATAATGTATATATTTACTTTATCTTTCCTTTCGGAGAAATTTCGTGAAGAAAAAAGTATCCCCGTTACCGCTTAAAATTTCCAGTGATGTATTTTATAATTATCGCTGCAATCTCTTCAAAATGTAATAGTGATTGCAGTAAATATGAGTCGCTAATTGCGAGCATGAACCTCCTATTATTTTCCTATCGTTTCTTAGCATTTGGTTGAGATAGGAAGCAAAATATTTATTATTGTTTCATACTTTGGGAATAGGAGCACCGCTTTCCCTTCCGCCTTAACCATTAATTTAATCCTTCCTTCAACCACTCGCTCACCTTATATTATGTTCGTACCTCTTCGTCTCTTCCTTTAATTTCATTGCGTACTTTGATATGAGTTAACAAAGGATTAATTGATTATATAATTACTTGATTATATAAGTACTTGATTATATAATTACTTGATTATATAAATTAAAGGAGGTGTAATATAGAATTTATATGTACATTTGTATCGTTATTGACACCATAATTTCAAGCAAGGTTGACGACGAAAGCTACTATAGACGACAATTATCTCTCAAAATATTAGGAGAGGATTGATCGTTAATTATCGGCACTACAGCAGTCCTAAGATAACTGAGAATGTGATATACAGGTACCACAATTCCTGCTCTCACAATTCATTCAAGCGTTGATTTTGTTGATTTGTTGGACCAAAAAGGCACGGCGAGTAGAAGCTTCGCTATTTTCTTCGCGGATCTTTAGTTTAGCTGTGATCAGCGGAAATTTCCTTATAAAATGGTATTTGATCAGCGAAATGTCTCATGAAAAAAATTAGTTGTCTACCTAATGATTCTGAAATATTTGGTGAAATTTAAAACTCTATGATGAGCATCAGGAGGTTCATTCGTTCCGCACAGATTTCTCTGACCGCTATCACCATACAAGATCGTCTTTACATGGCTTTGAGGGCCAAACTTTTCTTTTGATATGTAACTCATATGGTTTTATGCGGTTGGTCACTTTAGTTTGGTGGGCTCAAGTCCCTTTATATCCGGGAGCAATATGACGGAGTCGCCTCGGGTATGGGTATTCCAATAACAGAAGTGGTTCGGCCCCGGTGAAATCAGATGGCAAGCCTAATTTTTCCGATATTTCAGGAAGTACATGGACTGCCAGCGATAAATGACGGCCCAGAAAAATTTCCACATATTTTTCATCGCCAAATCGCTGATTCTTCATTATTTTCATCCCTTTCAGACCACGAGAAAGACTAATACAACACCAAAAAGGTTGTAATATGCAATACAATATCTTCAACTCCAGATACCGTAACGCCGAAGTTACATAATAAAACAATATAAGGATAAGGTGAGCATAGAATTGGGAAAACAGCATTTAAAATAAGTGGAAGAGTTCAAACATTAAGAGATAATTTTTAAGGTAATTGGGCAAATGAACAGTGGGATCAGATGAAGAATTGCTCTTCAAAAGATAAATTTACAACGAGGAATTGATAGTTAACATTCTAAATATAGACAAAGATTTTCAAATTGAGCGTATTGACATATCCTGCTAAATTCATTCCCAAACTCACATCTTACTAGCCTCTTATCTCAAAATTCATAATTTTATAAAGGATATAGGTGTAAAAATCGTCTGTTTCATCAATATTTACTTAATTTAATCCCTTGTTAATTCAGAGTTTTTCACCTACTTTGAAAAAATATTATATAGGGAGATAAGAGTCTTGAAATCTTGAGAATATGGAAATACTATATATGCCTTTAAATGTGAAAGGCAGAGACGTGTTTGGCATAGCGGGTAATTAATGAAGTAGAGAGAACTTCGAAGAACATAAATTAGCGGATAAAAAAGATAATAATTTCAATAATAGATGATGCTAAGTCGGGGAAGAGGAAGGATGCAAATAGATGTTAAGAGAGCGGCGTTAAGAGGGATAGAAAGTATGAAGAATTAAAAAAAGGAACTAATGCAGGTCAAACGACTTAGACTTGAAGGATGCGTAAGATCAAGTAACACGTCTCATGTGATGACATTTTATCATGGTAATTAAACACCTTTTCAATTTTCAGTCGCTTTATATTAGATCTTGTTGATTTTCATGACTGCAAGGTTAATCTGTTAGACACCTCCAATTTCTGTGTTTCAAGTATATGCTGAGCTGGCAGCTACAAGGCAGTTTGAGTGGATGAAGCAGCAAGTGGACGAAGATGAGCACAGCATTGAAATGCACCTACCATACATTGCAAAAGTGATGGAGGAGTGAGTTGATTAGTATCTTTTTTTCGCTTGTCTCAAGTAGACATTTCTATTATGTTTTCTATAAAGAAAAATTATTAATGAATTATCAAAATACTGAGTACATGCTCTTGTGCAAGTGAATAGGCAATGACTCCTTATTCTTATATAAGAGGTTAACGTATGGACAGTTATAATTAAATATATATGCGGTTGTTACATATACGAGGGTCATCCGGAAAGTAGTACCCGTTCGTGAAATAAAGACACAAAAGTAAATATTAACAAACATAAAAAATTTTATTTGAAAGAGGATACTTTAAACTACTTCTCAACATAATCTCCAAGCAAATTAAGGCATTTATCATAACGTGTGACAAGTTTCTGTATTCCTGCTGCATAGTCCTTCGCCGCCAGCTCATTGAGATACGCGAGGGACCCATCTTGCACAAATTTTTGCATAATGCAGATGGTGTTTAACAATTTCATGAACAATTGTTCGAGAAACATTGGGAAAATGCTCACAGATGTCATCAATTGTGACGCGCCGATCGTTCCTCACGAATTCGTCAACTGAGCTCACCAGTTGGTCTGTAATGACAGACGGTCTCTCCGAACGCTCATCGTCGTGTGTGTTCCCCCTCCCCATGTTGAAGTTGCGACACCACCGCCGAACAGACGACTCGTCCATTACATTGTCTCCATACACCTCCTTTAATTGGCGATGAATATCACATGGGCGAACGTTTCTTGCATTGAGGAATTTAATCACTGCCCTCACTTCACAACTGGCGGCGTTCTCAATTTTTTTAAACATTGTAAACAATCACAGAAACAACACAGGCAATGCTAGCGTCACGCAACTTGGCTCAGAGAAGGCAGACAAGCCACTGAAGCTATCTGACCTCGTCCAGCGGCTACTCGCGTCGTCAGCACTTCATGCGGCACGAACGGGTACTACTTTCCGGATGACCCTCGTATAAACACAAACACAGTTATCAACTCGAAGGTCGGTTTGATAGGTGAGGGTGTTGGTCACCGTAATGGGACCGTAACGCAAGGGAAACCCTGATGTCTTCCATCTTGCCCCAGGATTGATGCTCAATAAATGGCAGGCATACTGTTTTAGTTCACATTGCTCATTAATACAGGCATACTGATTAAGGCGCCGCCCTCTCGCAAGTGTTGAGTGACGATCTCGGTGAGCCTTGACGACCCGCAGCAGTGGCGGAGAAGTATCACAGAAAAATAGCACTCATGGACGCGGGCGGAACGCGAAGTTCCATCCATTAGATGGACGTATAATTATCTCTATTTTTCCGTATACTTGGATGTTGCTGTTTCATAGAGGTGCTCTCTGTTTTTCATCATTCTGTTCGCAACGAGCAGTTAGTAGTTTAAAAAAACGCAATTAGCTGTTAAATGTTTTGAATTTTTTTATGAGGGGCAGTCAAATGAAAACCGAACACCCGCCACAACAACCAGTCCACGCACCAACTAGGGCATAACCCAAAAAATACGTGCGCCTGTTAGTTGTCCCTATGCAGTTCTACTACCACAGTAATGACAATATCGATGACTAAAGAGTTAAGTTTATCGCTTTCAGCGGACTATGTGTTATGGCGGGTGTTTGGTTTTCATTTGACTGCCCCTGGTATTCTGAATTGAAAACTCCACTTTTGGATGATATAATATTAAACACGAACAATTTTAAGCAAATGAGCACTCCAACTGTTCAATTTCTTAGCTCTAAATATTTTCTGGAGCTTGTAAGCGACATATTAATCTAGTAGACTATTAATTGATTACTCCTACTACTGTAGACCTAAGAGTTTAATTGTACCTATTCTATCCATGTATAATATGGTATTATCACATTCTTTTGCACAAAAACCTGGAAGAGGATTTAAAATAGGGAAAAAATATTACTTCTACGCCAAATTGCTGACTTAGAACTAGACTTCTATTGCCGAATTGTTATAATCCAAAGTGGTTCCAACGATAAATTTTAAAGGAGTTTACAGCTCATTAAATTCGTCGATTATGTGATATAGATAGACCTCTAGCATCTGTACCATAAAATTTGAGAAATTATTTGTAGAAGAGATAGATTTAAAGTATCATTTTTTTCCACGAACGATAAGGTATCAGAATAACATTGTCCGACCGCGGTAGGATCATATTCAGGTCAAAATTAGTCTGGTGTATATTCACCCCCTGCCACACACCCTTGCGGTGAATTGCAGGGTGCAAAAATAAATGAATTCAGTAGTCTTCTGCCTGTCGTTGAATGTAGATAAAAATGTCCGCGAAAATGATTGCTCCCTGGAGTTGCGAAGCGCGTACTTTGATTCGATTTTCCTGGGCAAAAGGATCTATCGCTGCACAAATTCATCGTGAATTGTGCCTGGTTTGTATTCCTACAGGAATTAGTGAAGATAAGACTAGAATATGGTGTCGAGATTGCAGATACGACCGCACGAATGTGCTCTTCATGATGAAGAGCGGAGTGGCAAATCCAGTTCCAAGACCGATGAAATCGTTCAAAAAGTGAACCAATAACTGCGATTTGATCGACGATTGACGATAAGTGCTCTGGCTGATCAATTTACTCTTATTAGACGCAGGGTGGGTATCTAAAATTCAAGATACCAGCACAAAGAACGACGAATTTTGAGAGGATGAATATTTTTGGGCCGATATTCATAAAACAATTCTATCCACTCTACAATTATCTATTATTTATTTATTTTTTAGATAAATGAAAATAAAATACATTTACTTGCCGACGATGCTGTGGTTTACAGATATATCCGTAATCCTGAGGACGTGACAGCTTTATCAGATTACCTGTATATTAATGCTATATAACCCTGGTGTATCACTTGGCAATTAGAGTTAAACTTAAAAAGTGCGTAGTGATAAATATTTGAAAAAAGAGCAATTCCTTCCAGAATCTCTGCTGCATTGGGAACTCCTAGATGGAATTTGTAGACTTGATTAAATACTTAGGCGTGACCCTTACTGACAACCTCACCCGGGTGAAACACATACGGGGAATATGTGGACAAGTTAACAAAAAAATAGGATTTATTAGAAGATAGCTGGGTAAATGTGATGGAATGGTCAAAGAAAAATATTATCCGTCTAAACTAAATAATGTACTGTCTAGATGCATGTAGCTAACGTTGGATTTTATTTCGTAACTTTTTATTGCAGTGCTCGTTATTTTGTGTTGGTATATGGGTACAAAGTGATAAAGGAGTAACTTTTGTGAAAGATATCACGAACGAAACGGCCTGCTACTCCTCCGTTGACTTGGTTGTCCATGTAATATGCCCAACCATAAGTTCTGTGGACGTATCCCACCCGCGCCGGTGAGGATAAAATAATGACATTATAATGTACGAATGCGTTCGGCATAAACTGTTTTCATCTCTCAATAGCGTTTCACCATGGGTAGCGTAGCATAATTGTTTACGAAAAGCAATAAATAAACATTTTATATCGGAATCTCGGCCACGCCCCTGCCGATGAGGGCGAGCTCAGAGTTTCGCGAGGCACGACCGCGATACGAGCAAAAGATAAATCGATAACCCCCGGCAGGCGATAAGGTCAGCGAGATTTTCAATCCTCCCTCGCCGAGGGCTTACCGCCGCGGTGAAACAAGAAGACGGCGCCACGGGCGCGGGAGCGGAGTGGGAAGGAGAAAGAGAGAGAAAGAAAAGTGGTCGCTCTCGCCGTCGTCTTCACCGGAGCTTCCGCGTGCATTTTTTTGGACGTGGGAAATAGGTAATCGCTTCGCCGGAGCGAGAGAGTGAAAGATAGAAAATCACCGAGCGGACGATTATTAAGGCGGCGATTATGAGCGGCAGTACTGAACTACCATTGCCACCGCGGGCTGGGGCAGGTAGCTTCACCTCGGAGGGCCAGGTGGCGTGGGAGCCATTCTATCACCGCGGGCCTGTCCTCCTCTTATTCATATGCGCTCAGTCACTCGCTTTCCCTTTCAGCAATCGGCATCATCTCCCACTTATGGTGCTAACATCATGGTACAAACTTGATTTTGGGGCTCCAGCGAAAGAAGAATAAAGAGAGCTAGTTATTTCTTTGATGAGGAGTCCATACAGGAATTTTGTTTACTGGCAGGAAAGTTGGCACATTAATCGGTTGAGTGTCTTATGATAATCATTGCCATTGAGTATAGATATGGTTTTATATGTCCGCAATTAGGGTAAAAGCTGGAGTATTTCCTGTTTAAACCCAGGTTTATAACTTGGGTTTTTTTAGTGTATTTTTAGTATAAGTGACGCTGGGAAACGTTAGACTGCCTTATGTCATTTTTGTCCGACTCCTCTGAGAATGTATACTTTATGTATTAGATCCGACCGAAAACAGTTTCTTTAGTGCATAAAATACATTTGGTACTCTAATCCCTTTGGACCTGGATTGGAGTGATTGAGCAGAATGATAAGATTGAAGAGGTATTTGCCCTGGAATGGTTTACTCAACCAACTTGGAGCAGTTGGGCTCACATCTTAAGTAGTTTAAGTTGAGTATTGGAACATGAGTGTGAAATTCGAAAAGTAGGTATCGGACATAAAATATTTAGGAATTATTTTTCCTCGAACAGTGCGTGGTAGCAACAAATTACAGTGCCCCGCATCTTCGCCGAACCCACTTCCCATTCCCCAACCCTTTCCACCGACGCTTTCACACGCCCTGTGCAAACACCAATGTAGATGAAGATGTTTCGATGCTGCCCTCCGCAACCTCCAATCACTACATGCCGTCTGCGGACAACTAGTTTTGATACATTTCGTATATATGAAAATTTAGCGATTTCGGCGTCTGTTGCCTTCAATTACTGCAATTAGGCTGTGAGAGAATTCATGTTTCTCCGTGTTCTTGTTTGAACTTCATTAAAACGTCAGGTTTCGGTTCGTGAGAAGCAATGAATAAATTGGAGAGTCAAAATGGAGCGGGAACGTTCTTCCGTTCCCACATTAAGAAGTAATCCCACAAACATCCCTCGTTTGCATTGGTCTCTTTCATTAAAAAAACCCTTTGAAAAGGAAAAACCACTTCAAAAATTACTGCGCAAGTGAAAAAATTGAAATATCGAAACAGGGTAAGAGGGAAGCTTGCTTGTTTGTTGAAAGTTTCCTAAATTGTTGACAGACTTAATTTAAGCTGTGCAACCCTAATATTACATAACTTCGTTCACAATTATTAAATGCTTTCTCGGACTTATCCCCGAATAAGAAAAACGCGCGAAAGCTGAATATGGGGAAACCTGAATGAGAGGAAGCGAGGAGTTAAATAAATTGGTGAAAGTACCAAAACCTCGACAGAAAGAGAAACGGCTTAATTTATGGAGCATGAATAAATACTTTCCTAAGTTTTAGCCCATTTTGTAATTCCGTTTTTGATTGAATTATTTAGATGCTTCGGGAAAAACTTTTTTTCCTGTGTCTGGAAAATCCCTTTATCTCCTCGATTGATTTGACAGTCTTTTGAGCTGGAATGTACTTAAGGTGACAGGCATCACTCGAAGAAGCATTGCCATCGAGGCCGCAATCTTTAGTTCCGATTACATGAATTTTCAGTTAATAAAATTTAATTGCTAGATATATTCTGGAAGTGATAGATTTTTTATTTATTTTTGTATATGTAATGTAAATTAGATATAATTTGGCGCATGAAATTACTCGGTGAGATAGTAGGAATAATGAGAATTTTAATAGAAAATATGATACAATATAAAATAATAACTTGTATAACGATTTTATTTGACTGCTGATAGGAATTCGAGAAGACAGAAGATTAGAGTGGATAAAGTCAATGATGTTGTGGCAGAACTCGAAGCGCTTCATTTGAAACCGATACATTATTCATTCTGTGGAATCAAAATTGTAGCAAACATGGAATCCAAATTTTCAGTAATAGAATTGAATGATATCGCCCCCATTTGAATATGTATCCCAAGAAAATACTAGAGTTTAATTAAATCTTCTAGATACAGATGAGTTTAGGCTGGAGGATGACGATTAAGTTAATTAGATTTGTTGATAATCAAACATCAATTAGTCATCCAATGAATTAGCTATCCAACCTATCAGTCCTGTTTCTTACAGGTCTAAAAAGTGGTCCCTAAAACCAATTTTGCGTCGTACATGCAATATAAAATAATAAGAGCACCTGGTCGACTTAATATAATGCGTAAAAGCCACCCGGACAACGGCGCAGAGTTATTATTACTGCAGTACAGGAGCTTAGGGCGAGATCGTGATGGTGCGGTGGTTAATGTTCTGACTTCCCACCCTGAAGGCCCAAGTTCAAAATCCTTGAGGTGGCAAGATTTTTCAGTGGTATCCCGATTCCTCCTTGGGGCGCATTGTGGAGATCACTCTGAGTACTCGTACTCACCCGTCGGATGGGACATTAAACTGTGGACCCCTTGGCTCCTATCGTTATGAGTAGGCTGACGCCGAAGCTGGGTTTCTCTCCACCCCCCCTTCATTCCCTGAGCATCCTTCCCCTACCACATTATCAACCTATTCCTAATAGCGCAAATGTCTTTAAGTCTGTCAGTCACCTCCCCTAATAACTAGTGCCAATAGGACCAATGTTGTATTATGGAATGGAGATGAAGGCAGTCTATAAACTCGTACCTATTCAGTCCATTGTAATTCAAAAACACACCGGCTAGTACCAAATAGGAATTAAATATCCTTTAAACCTCTCTTCCACCGAAAGATGTGCCGACTGTCATCAATTATCATGTCCCCTGAGTTGATATTGCATTAAATTCAATGAAAGAATTAATAGCTGAATTTTATAAGTCTCTATCAGTTCACTTTAATGTTTTTTAAAGGCGCCTATCCATATAACCCAGTGTTCATACTTACTGTAATTTATATATAATCTGCCAGTTCCTGGATACCTTCCAATATTCCAGAATCAGTTGATTGAAACTTTTGAAATTGCTTCTTATTCCCTGATCACGCTTTTGAGATTTACATCAGCCTATCGCATGCCTATGCATTAACATGTTTGCATCGATATATGCACCACAGCTTTTCAAAAAATCGAAAATTATGATTTGCCAAGAGTAAAAGTTCAAGCGTGCACAGAGTGCATATTTAACTGAGTGAAATATTGGTCAGCCTCAAGCGTAAAATACCCATTTCCTGTGGTGATAAAGTAACTCTTAAGTGTATTTATAACCGCGTCTAGGAAGGAATTCATTGCGTTAGGAAGTTTCTCAGGAATTCTCTTACGTACGTGTAAAAAAACCTCTTTTTGAACCCCGGGGTTAGCAAATAGCAAACGAATCGTTCTCTCAGTTTCCCATAGTCCATGAAAATTTTGTATCAGAAGGCAATACAGTTTTACTACCGAGATCCCATGCAAAGCAAGCAGGATGCGTCATTACTCGGCTTCCATGTTTTCCCTTCGATATTTTTCCGGCGCCGTGATTGCGGGTCGCTTGCTAGATCGGGGTCAAACTTGGTTCATGCTTTCAATTCCATAGGGTCGTCATAATTCAAATCCTGGAAACCTTATCTCACAAGCCTTATTGATTATTGGCATATTTTTTGATAATACACCAGAAGCAAAGTTTTCATGAGGACATTAGAAGAAACTCAGAAATAGCATATGCATTTCATGCACTTCCCTGAACTTTAATGGTCACATAGAAATATTAGAAGATGTTTAGTTGGGCAAATAAAAGATACACCGTACCCAAGAAAATAAGTTACGAGCGCTCATTATTTGCTCTAGTTTTGATATTTAGTTCTCAATGTGTTCACTTCTTTTAGCATTAGTTAATCGAATTGTGAAGCTTTCAGCGAAGTTTAGTTTCATAATTCATATTGTCGTCAAGTCTTCCTTTGACGATAGTTCACTCTACGGCTCTTTTTCTTGAAAAAAAATAGTCCTCTCGTCAATTGTAGAGGGGAAATCAAGTATAAGGAAAGTAAAAATCAAACATATTCATTAAACGATGTGCATCTCCGTTAAGTGAATTTTACAACAGGGTTTTGTTCGTGAAAAGTCGGCTAACTTCGGAAGTAAAGAACACCTGCATTCAAACCTTGAGATAACCTATTTTGCGTCGATTTTCGCATATTAAGCTGCATGTTAATTTTTATATTTGAGACTAAGGAGTGTTTAACTAGGTACTGATTTCACTCAATCGATAACTTTATCCCAGAGAAATCTGATGTTTCTGCTCCTGTTGCACAGAGGTCCTTTTCATTTCCCAATTTGAAAAGTATCCGCCGACCTCAATAAAAAGTATACACCATTAATCTATTTCAGTAATGAAGAAACAAAGTACACTATTGATTTCAACTAATAATTAATCCTATTAAATGATAACCATTAACCCAAAGTTTGGCTTGATTGGTGAGGCTCACCTTGAACTTAGCCACAGGCGTGCGAAATTTACAAATGATGGTAGATTGAATGACTTGCTCCTCTCCCTCTACAGCCTGCGGTTTTTTGATACCGCAAAAATTATACCGTTTAATTAAAGCTGAGAGTTTCCAGAGTAATCCGGAAACCTTAGCTCCAAGCACCTGGAAACATCCTATAGATTAAATAAACAAATTATTATAGCTAATGAGAAATAAACTATTACCAAATTTACCATAATTAGAGCAACGACTCCGGCTATGTAGCATTTACAGCTGTGCGGATATAACTAACGTAATGATTCTTACGTTCTTATACGAATTGCAATTATCAAGTCATTCTGTATAGTAGATTCGATAATGTATTCAAATTTTCTCTCAAATAGTTACTAATCACCCAGGGTTTGGTGAGTCTCCGCTAGTTTTTATTTCAGCATGTAAAAATTATATTTCCCAAATTGAGTAAGGACTGAGTAATTATATTTGACGTTTAATTTTATTTCTTGACAAATAATATCCATAATCATGGTATGTATAATTCTTCTTTGAAGAGTCGGGTAAAGGCTGGCCGTGGGTCTTTGTCAACTATTTTCTTATGTTTTAAATCGCATAGAAAGCATTGGCGTGAAAGACCGACGCAAGGGCAGACTCAATGAGATTTATTTTGTGCACACGATTTCTCTCGTAGGATACGTGACGCGATCCTTCAATTGGATTTTTTACTGAGAACTTGTTTTTGCTAGTTACCGACATGTGTGAGCTTCATCAATTCAAGGAAATCAGAGAGGTAAAAGTCAAGAAGACCAGTAAACCAGTTAGACAAAGTAGAAGAGAAGCCCCTTCACTTATGCAACCGAAATAATGCTTTTTATATGGCGGTCGACTATTGCGGCATTGCGAAATTACTTTGTCATACTGCTAAGATAGCTTTAGCAAAATCTTCTTCGCTTCTTATTTGCTCGGTATCGATTCAGTGAAAGAATTCACAGGTAGCACATGTGTTTCTGTCAGGCTTGGCCATTAAGCGATTGAAGCTCATTATTTGACTATTTTTTGCCACTTTTATAGGTTTAACTAGAAAATAGAGTTCATATACGTTGTGTTTACGATAGCTATTCTTCTCCTAAAATATTTCGTCATACACTAAGTTTAGGTGCTATTCACCCAAATGTCTTGGCCAAAATCATGATCATTCACATTTATTAATTTTACGATAACCTATTTCCATATTAGCCTAATTTTTGCACCATCATGTTTGTTTTTGGCAATTATAACCTATTGGAATTTATTGAATTATCAAGAATTTATTCAGTCCAAGGAAATCACAAGGGTCTATTTTTAGGTCATTTAATTATGAGTATTGGTAGTCAACCTGATTAACGTAGACTGTACTCCTAAGCTCTATGATCTAATATGCTTACACTAGTATCTACAACATAACCTAATCCCCCTTATACATACTACTTATAACTCATTCCTTCACTCTGAATACGTTCTACCTCCGTATATTCCATCCAAAATGCATATAATTCATACTGACAGTGAGGGTAAAGCTGGCATTTGAAATACAATCTTCCAAAGCGTTATCACGAACGATTAAAAAGAGACGTTTCAGGCGTGATATGGTGGAATATCATGATTAATTAAAAATAGCAATTTTCCACAAAAATAAAATTTACCACTTGATGATGATGTAGTAACATTGAAACCGGTCACATTAAATTTTATTTTTGTGGAAAATTGCTATTTTTAATAAATTCACGAACGATGTTGCCATCGCGTATCTCCAAGACACTATACATACTCAACCCATGGCAAAAATAAGAGCGGACCAACAAGGAATTCTCAAATTGCTCAAAGAGATTAAACCCAACAAATCCCCGGGTCCCGAAAATTACCCAGCTAGGGTGATGAAACATTTAGTTCCGAACATCACCTCGTACCTCGAAGTTATATTTAACAAATACCTCACAGACTGCAAAGTCCCTAAGAATCGGAAAACCGCGCAAATAACGCCTATTTTTAAAAGTAGTGACAGGGAGGACCCCAGCATTTACAGACCCATATCTCTCACTTTTATGTGTTGCAAAATTTTAGAGCACATAATTTTCAGTTCCATAATGCGATGCCTAGATAACATTAACTTTTTAAGTGACAATCAACACGGATTCAGGAAAAGCCGCTCATGCGAGACCCAATTAGGATTATTCACCCCTGACTTTTATTGTGGAAGTAGTAGGTAAGTGGATGCGATCTTTTTGGAGTTTTAAAAGGCATTTGATAAGCTTCCCCATGGTAAACTAATTCATAAGTTGAAGTTCGCAGGCTTAAACAAGGGCGCGAATAATTGGGTTGAAGACTTCCTCGCAGAGGGGGAACAGAGGGTAGGCCTTGACGGCGCTAGTTCCGACAGCTTACGAGTGATGGGTAGCTCGGTTTTTTTCATTTGCATCTACACAATTAGGTCACCACCCGTAAAATAGAATATAACCTCATGCAAAACCAAATTATCTTACCTCTACACAAATATTAGTTTGTTCATACACTTTAAAAACCTCAATCACACGATAGAAAGTACTTACATGCAACAATATTTAATAACAGCATACGTGCATTCAAATCATGCTGTAGAACTGTTAAAAAGATGGGTGTATCAAATAAAAAGAAAAGCATGCAGGATATCGAGAAATATATACTCTGCCATTTGTCTCACAAAATTTATTCTTTGGGAAACCGTGTTGGTTTGTTTTAAGTAAATTCTAAGAATCGAGATATTTCATGATTGAACTTATAATTATGTGCTCTAAAATTTTGCTTGAGATGGATTTGAGAGAGATTGGTCGGTAATTACTCGGATCTTCTCTGTTGGTTTTTTTAACTATTGGATTGACAATAGCTATTTTCCAGGCTTTGGGTACTATGCGAACATTTGGGGGTTTATCAAATATTATTGTCAGGAAACGAGCTATTTATGAGGCCTTCGTTTTGTACACACGAGCAGGGATTTGATCAGGGCCTGGCGATTTATTTGGACTGATGTCTTTAAGTTGGCGTTCGGTCCTAAGAGAAGATATTGAAATTTTAGGCAAGGGTTCAAGGGAGCGACCGGGTAGTGACTTGCATTATTCCTGTGAATAATTATTCAAAAAGTTTTGCAATCAGTGCTTTAATAATTTAGCTTTTTCTAAACTGGCGTTAAGTTTTCACCCGTAGTTATTTATGGCACTGTCGACTTGTCTCCCTGATCCTCCCGTACAACATGTTTTTCTTGCTAACGCTCTAGCTGTTTCGTAGTTATGTATTACTCCATATTTTTTATCGTAAGACTCGCCCTTCATTTTAGAATACCATGCTCATTGATATTTTAATGTTTTACGTACTTCTACTTTGTAACATCTAGGTTCTCTCCTGTCACTTTGAAATGGACGAGGTATGTAATTTTTTATCGTAGCCCGTGTCGAGAAAAGCACTCCACAAACTCTCAATGTATCCGTTTCTATGATCTGTATCTAACCTACCAAATATGCTAAGCTCTCCTCATATGCTCCTAAAGTGAGCGGCACAGCTTTGTTTCGGGTAGGTAGAGAAGATGTAGAAGATGCCGAACGTTGAGGACGCCCTTCGACCTCGAAAAGTGACGAAAATCTTGCAAGGGTAGAAGTTTTGTTGAACAGAGATCGCATATTACGTGTTCGCATGGTTTCTGGTGAACTTGGAATCCCTAAAAGTGATGTGCATCGACTTGTGATCGAATACGTGTATGAGGAAGGTGTGTGCGAAGTTGGTACCGCGAGTGCTCTCGGACGAACAAAAGGAAACTCGCATGCGTATCGGCCAAGAGCTTCTCGACCAGTGTGCGAGAGTGAGGATCCAAATTTTTTAAACAATGACCCACCAGATTTATTCCGCTTCTCCCACCTCAAATCCGTGCTGAAAGGACGTCAACGTCAACTCGGTGTAAGCGTTACAACAGGCCGTGACGTGGAAGTTTAGCAGCATTCCGGACGCTGCCTTCCAGAAGGCGAACGGGGTGTGGAAAACCCGCTGGCAGCGGTGTGTGGACGCGCAATGGTGCCCCGAAATGTTCAGTGACTGCCCGAACGGGCAAGTATAAACCGTCCCGGTGAGTGAAGTTTCACCTTGACTGGTCGTTTTACCTAAGAAACACATGGCATTGAAAGAAATAAACATGGCTGAAATGGAAGTGTGGTTAGCGAGAATCAGAAACTTAAAACTAGATATAAAATATGAAATCTTAACTACTTAGAAGATATCTGAGTGAACGTATCAATTCTGGCAGTATATTTTTAATTGACTCAGTCCTACTACTTTTGGGACAGACCTTCTTTCCATTCCGAGAACTTTTATAACTATCCTTGTATATGATCGTAACATATTTCTCTCCCAATACTGGGAGAAGGCCGTTTTCTTCATCGCCCTATGGCATGGTTTTACAATTTCTCGTTAAACTGAAGGTGTTAATTTAAAGATGGAGTCACAACGGTTGGAATTCTCGCATTCACCAACCAGCATTCTGAATAGTTTATATGATCGTACTTGTCGGTGAACTCCACGTTACGTAAACTTCGCGTTAATTAGATATTGGATTTAACAATATATTTTTAAAACTTATGCTTCATGATCTTCGAGTTTGAGGCAATGAAATAATGAATATACTTATTTCGATCCATCAGCGTCAGTACAGATCGATGGGGCTTATTCTATGCTAATATTTTCTTATTCTCCTCTTATAATGGATATTCGTTTCAACAACATTGCTAATATTAAAGATAGGTAAATTCATGGGCAAACATTGGAAATAATTTATTGGCATTCCAATGAAATTTAGAATCAAACTAATTATGATTTTGCCGTTTATGGCTTCGGGCGGTTGCGTGGAAGACTTGTATAACGCAAGATTAAAACGTATCGTGACCATGAAATGACTCGTTGACGTAAAAACCAGGTGAGATAAGAATATTATGAGGTGTCGTGTTTATTTACTCGCAGCCGATTCAAATTTGGTTACGAAAGGTCAGCAATGCAGCATCCGGTTACGCGAGGGCGTAACTTATACTCGTACCAGTCGTGGAAGTGACCTCGATCACTACCACCGAACTGGACACCCAGTTCACTTGTTTCTTCGCCTAAGGATTGTGGGACTGTACGAGCTTCTCTGGAATTCAATCCACCCCACGTATTATTCCCCTTGGAACTGGACACCCTCACCAGGGCGCCTCGCAGGATTTCGCCGAGGGAGAAAACAAAAGCTCTGTGAGGGTGTAAACGACAAAATCAAAATCGTCAAGAGGGCATCTCAAATCCATGACACGTTTAAACGATTACGGCAGACCTAGAGACTTTCTCTGCACGAAATAATTTGAGTTAGGATAAAAGAAGTGATAAACCACTTCTCCAATAGCGTGGCTGGACACGTGACGAGAGTACCCTCTTGATGTAGGTATTGAATTGATTATATAAAGGGCATTCAATTGAGTAGATATTATATCAACTGCATTATTCATAGATAATATGATTCATTGGATAAATGGATAAAGATGAGGACAGTCAATTATTTCGATAGAATCCAATTTGATAGCAACTTGACTCCAATTCCACCACAATATCCTTCAATAAAATAAAATTCCTTTTTGTACATTTGATATTAGTTTATGTATCATACTGTGTGGTCTTTGGATACTAGATCTTTCTTGCAGACCGTAGGCGGTACAGGGAAATATGAATGCCCTGAATTGTAAAATGCACACACTTATAACTTTGCATACGAGGGTCATAGGTACAAGGTGAAGAGTTCTATCCTCGCCTATTAAGCCGGTCTATTGCTGTTCATATAGTCTCACCGTGTAAGAAGCATCGTGTGATGGCTATCTATGTAACCCGGACAAATTACCAGACCATGGGAGATATATATATATATGTATATATATATATATATATATATATATATATATATATATATATATATATATATATATATATATATGTATATATATATATATATATATATATATATAAATATTTTTTTTTTAAGGTTATCTACCGGTTAAGGTAGGTTTTTCGATGGACACAACTACCAAACAAATATTTTGTGACTACTAACAAAACACAACCCTAAATTCTACTCTACACCAGGTCCCTCTTCATCTCTGAGTACTTTCTTCCTCCCTTCATCCCGTCAAACATCCCTATCCTGTTCCTTCCCTTTCCTCTTTTGCCCAACATTCTACCCTCTATCACAGTCTTCAACATCCCACTGCCGGTCAACACCCCCTTCATCCACTTTTCCTGCCTCCATAGGATTGCTCCCAACAAACCCCTCTCTTCGCCCACCATACCAAGTACTTCCTCATTTGTTTTCTTCTCTGTCCATTTCACCTTCTCCATTCTTCTCCACACCCACATTTCAAAAGCCTCCAGTCTACGTCTATCCTCCTGCTTCAATGACCACGTTTCCGCGCCGTACATAGCTACGCTCCATATCAAAGTTTTTACGAGTCTTTTCTTAACATCCTTACTCAAAGTCCCCGTCATCAACTCCCTCCTCCTCGTGAAAGCCTCTTTGCCTAGCGCAATTCTTCTCCTTACGTCCCTACTACTTTGACCGTGTTGGTCCAAAACACTACCGAGATACGTAAACTGTTCTACCTGCTCTAGTTTTTGCCCTCCTATTTTAATGTTAAGCTTGCCCTTTTTCTTTCTAGAAAATCGCATAACCTTTGTTTTATTAATGTTGATATATATATATATATATATATATATATATGTGTGTGTGTGTGTGTGTGTGTGTGTGTGTGTGTGTGTGTGTGTGTGTGTGTGTGTGTGTGTGTGTGTGTGTGTGTGTGTGTGTGTGTGTGTGTGTGTGTGTGTGTGTGTGTGTGTGTGTGTGTGTGTGTGTGTGTGTGTGTGTGTGTGTGTGTGTGTGTGTGTGTATATATATACACACTCGTGTGTGTGTGTATATATATATATATATATATATATATACACACTCATATATCCCTCCCATGGACTACAACCTTGACGTGGTAGAAGGGCTTGTGCGTTCCGATGACCCCTAGAGCTGTGCTGGCGGGACCAATGATGATTGCTCCTGTAGGATCACCCATGCCAGATAGGACGAAGGTTAGGAGCCAGACGAAAGGTAGTCCACGCAGCGTCTGTTCCTCAGTGAGGCGGCTGCAAAGGCATCTGACCCCAGTGGGGTGGCCAGTAAGTGATGGTGTCACGTTAAAAACACTATTGAGGAAGGACAGGGAAACCACCTCAATTATCATTCACAAGATTAAAATGATGGACAATACAGAGAATATGAGTCCAGGCAACTGCGGAATTCTGCCCAAACGGCCGTGTGTCGTGCCGGGCAGCGGGGGAGGCAAGGCTTCCGCGGTCGTCATTCAAAGAAACCCTTGCAGGACAGATGACGTTGAAGAAGACCAATTTAGCTAGAATAGGAACTTGGAATGTCAGGACAATGTTGAGCACCGGAAAATTAGAGAATTTTAAGCGAGGGATGGATAGGGTAAATATAGATATTTTAGGCCTATGCGAGGTGAGATGGAAGGATAGCGGGGATTACTGGAGTGGTAATTATAGAATAATAAACAGCGGCGGGGACGAGAGCCAACGAAGGGTTGCCATGATATTAAATAAAGAGGTAGGAAGAAGCGTAGTCAACATAGAACAGGAAACTGATGGAATATTACTGGTAGAGATAAAAACAGAGCCGACGAACTTGGTCATTTTTCAGGTATACATGCCACCGAGCAACCATACGGAGAAAGAGGTCGATAGGATATACGATCAGTTAGAGGGCATAATCGCGTGTGTTCCTGCAGTGAAACATTTGATAGTGATGGGGGATTTAAATACGACAGAAGGCGAAGGAAGAGATGGTGATGAGGTGGGGGACTACTGTTTGGGCACAAGGAATGACCGCGGGGAAAAATGAATTGAGTTCTGCAGGAGACAGGGGTTAGCCATCACTAACACTTGGTTTAGACACCACAAAAGGCGCAGGTATACATGGAAAATGCCAGGTGACTCAGAAAGGTATCAGCTAGATTATATTCTGGTTAGGCGAGGATTTAGGAACAGTGTGATAAATTCGCACAGCTTCCCGGGAGCGGATGCGGACTCTGACCACAAGTTAGTGGTTATGAAATGTAGCGTCCGTTTCAAAAAGATAAGGCAGGGGCGGCGGGTTAGGAAATGGAAAGTAGAAGCATAAAATGGATTGACAAGGAAGGAGTATCAGCAGGCTGTAGAGAAAATAATGGAGGACGTCAAAGAGCTGAGTACTATCGAAGAAAAATGGGAATTTATCAAGAAAGGGACATCGGAAGCTGCAAAAGAAGGTACAGGAACCGTTAACGGAAACAGGACAAGGAAACCATAGATCACGAATGAGATGATTACAGAATAGATGAGAGAATAAAATGGAAGAATGTAAACACAGAGTTGGGCAAAATGAAGTACAAAGAGTTAAATAATTAATTGAGACGGGCAACAAATAAAGCCAAAGAAGCATACTGGAAAACGCAGTATGAGGATATGGAATGTTTGCAGAGGAAGAGTGAAATTGGTGCGCTATACAGCTAGGTTGAATATTTATCGGTAAGTAGGAAGGCAAGATCCATGCTAACAGTTAGAGATAAGGCGGTTAAGATAATAGTTGATACAGAAAATATCCAAGAAAGATAGAAGGAATATATAGTATATATATATATGCTTTCGTAGACGTAACACGGAAGTGCCGAATAGTACAATACACAGTAACACACAATATAGAAACACAAAAAAAAGAAGAACACTCACACGTATTTTCTTGATATTTCGACGGAAACAATCCGTCTTCATCTGAAGATATAGAAGTAATCATTACTTCTATATCTTCAGATGAAGACGGATTGTTTCCGTCGAAATATCAAGAAAATACGTGTGAGTGTTCTTATTTTTTTTGTGTTTCTATATTGTGTGTTACTGTGTATTGTACTATATATATATATAGTATATATATATATATATATTTATTTATTTATTTATTTGTAAGTGGGTCACGGTAGTCCAGTGGGTAGAGCGTTGGACTTCTGATCGGAGGGTCCCGGGTTCGATTCCCGGGCAAAGCACTCTGGGCACCTGTAGCTCTCACTTAAGCTCAAGCTTAAGTGGTTTTTCGGGTACCAGGTCTTCCTGGGAAACCATAACGGGCGAAAGGAAAGGAACTGGCCCCCTTCCCTGATGTGTGAATTTCACATGCCGCATGGGGCTTAGTACTGGGTGAACTCTACCATCACCTATTAAACCGACCTTCGGGTTTATTACTGTGTTTATGGTTTATATGTTTGGAAATACACATAGGGATAGGAATACATAATAAAGACGAACACAGGAGATGTGGGAAAGGCGGAATCGAGCAGATAACAAGTGTAAAAATATTTTCTTGATTGGGGCTTGAACACCGGAACATTCGACTAGTCGGGCCGATGCTCTAACCACTTGAGCACTTGAAGTTCTTCAACAAAATACAGCTGTACCTCGACTACGAACCGCTCAGCATAAAAAATTTCCGATATAAGAACTTGTAATAGACAATGACCCAGCACATCCACAACAATTGGAGGAAGGTATAAAGATCTTTATTTCATCAAAATTAAGTCCTCTGATGCCACGTGTAACCAACTGTAACCAACAGATCAGTGAGTTATTGCTGTTTTAATAAAACCTTTTTTGAGTTCTCCCTCGCACAAGAGACAAAAGAGGAAACTAATGGCGACTAATCAAAACACTAACCAACAAAATCAGTCGTATGAAAATTGATTTTTGCAAATTGATGGACGAAGACTTAAATCCATGACATGTAAAGATGAATTATTGATTCATCTATACATATATATATATAATTATAAATATAAATATGTATATATTATATTTGATTATTTTATTTTTCAAAATGTCTTAATCGAAAAATAGATTAATTGTTTTTCTGTAAGATAAAATGGAAAAGATTTTGACAATTCCATATTGTATACAGTTCAGTGATGGTTTTGGGTCTATGATTTGGTAGCATGAATGTCTTCCGTTATGAAAATAAACCTTTAAAAATCCAAATAATTACCATATTGAATTTTTTCTTTAATTACAGGTTTTCACCACTGGCCAACGGCTTTAAAATCGAAGAGGCCTATCTAGCCTTGGACAACTTGAAATGAAATATAACCTGATCGAAATTCATTGGCCGTCTCGAAATGGACCTCACCCATAGGATGTTTCTGATTTCACGTGTGCCTTGTGCAAATACAACTAATTCCAGATTTCGAAGGTCAGCGACGACTCCATATCCCGCTCCTTATTTTCGGGGTCTTCGCCCATTACCGAGCGGCCCTGCTCCTTGCCTGCTCATAATGCAGGAACAAAATATTTTATTCGGTTATTTATTTATTTCAAGTAGCTCGTGTAAATTATTGCGATTTATCGCTAAAAATGTGGCATAACAGATAGAGGAACTTTGTGCATTTGCGTAGAGTTCAATCGGTGCACTTGAGGAATCTTGGGAGCGGCGTCCCTTGACCCGGGTCACGCCCCCCTCCTCTCCTATTCTGCAAAGATATTCCGGCGATGAGTGCATGGTACAATCGACAATTTCAATGTTGATTTTATCGTCGTGCACTGGGAAAACCATAACGATTATAAGACATGCCTATTGAAAATCGCTGAGACACATAGCTCATAAGTGCGCAACAGGGAATAAAATAGCTATTTTTGTGTTGAATTTGCTAAAATATAATTACTTATTGTTTATAATGAACATGACGTTATTTTATGAAATCTATAATGAGCACTCTGGAAATTAAACTGTTTGGAATCCTATTTCAGCATTCCAGCCGAATTGCATCGCTCGCGTAACGTAAACATTTATAACGATAGTGTGTGATTGATCTAATGATCTTTGGACCTTGGAAATTGCGTTATCGCCAGTGTCACTACTCATACATTTAGTTCATTCGGCACATGAAGAGATATATAATTTGGGAGAATAACCAAATTGTTCTTAGTAATCAAATTGTGATGCATGAGAGCTTACTAGAAAACAGTATACAGGTATGATGTAAGTACACTCCCCGCTTAAACGTATTGATATTACTTAAGTTTGTATGCTTGGTACCTAAGAATTATCAGATATATTATTGCTCATAAAAATACTTTTTTATTTTACTCATCGATGTCTTCAAAGTAATAAAACAGTCATTAGCACTTTCCGTTGTGTGATTCAACGTATATAAACTTATATAAACAACAATGAAGAAAATGTACCCAATTTAGCTTTCTCGCCGACTTCTGACATTCCAAAATGCTTACATGCTATGCAAATAATCTTTCACCGTACTTTCATGAATTACGTTTTGCCTATTACAGCTCTTCATATTTCCTCTCACTTGCATTCATCTTTTCAACTCCTCTAGTTATACGATATACTGTCCTTCCTAAAATTAGTAGCCGTCATTATGTCTTGCCCCCTCTCAATATCTCCTCCGCAGATCTTTCTTTGTCTTCACCAAATTTCCTCACTTATTGTATATCCTGTTTTCCGGAACTTTTATTTATCTTAATAAGGCATTGTTTACATGCCTATAATTGATTTAATCGAATAAATGTTGTCTCCACGCGATAAATTTGAAGTCGTCCCGCTGAAAGACTAAAAATTCGATGTTTTTTAGAATTATGCAATAGGAAACATTTATTGCAGTGGCGGTTACATCGGTACGCTGCTAAAATTAAAGATGAAGACGCTGCTTTTAACAATACAACAATTTCAAAGGGTAAAAATTATTTGCCTTGACCGAGAACCCGGGATCTAAATTGCGACGAATGCATATTTTTCCTGGACGAATGCTAATAGGTATTGTTTGACTGCTGCATCTAAAGATCTTTATTAGTCGCTTTATTTTTTGCTTTCAGTTTTCCCACTGAAAAATTAATGGTCAAATTAATGAGATTAAGTACCTCTAAAAACTCAGAAACTTCAAATATTGAATACGCTGACCCTTTGAAAAAGTAATAACCACAAGCGTCAACGCCCGTACTTTGCCATTGAAATTAGATTGAACACTTAACTAAAACCCCGCGAAAAATGGTATTTTTAAATTCACTGTAAAATAAACATTCTATTTTCTCGTAATGAAATCTTTCCCCCCCTCTCTATGATTTGCATTAAATTCAAACATTTGTGTACTGTAACTCATCCCAATCATTCAATCAATTTTCGTAGTTATTAAAAACTACCGCTCCCTCTTTAAATCATTCTGTGAATATTTTCTGCGTTTTCAATATTTTTTCGCGACTCAAAATCTTCCTATCTTCGCTCTTAATTTTTCCTCAAATTTCAATTTTCTGAACAATGGAGAATGGTGCGATCTTAAATAAAGTAGCATTTTATTTTGATTCTTCTCAGATCAATATAACATATTTTGAAGGTTCGATTCTTATCATAATGTTCTCACTATGTCTACGTTTATCCGAAATACTGATATCATAGTTACTTTTGTCAGTTTCTATTATTCATGCCCTTCTAGATGAAATTTAAAATCATTCTTCTTCCTTCAGAAAAAACTGTCCACTTCCGTTTCCTTAAAACGCATTATCACCAACGTTGTTCTCGTAATGCTTCACCATGAAAAAAAACATAAACACAGTAATAAACCCGAAGGTCGGTTTAGTAGGTGATGGTAGAGTTCACCCAGTACTAAGCCCTATACGGCGTGTGAAATTCACACATCAGGGCAGGGGGGCCAGTTCCTTTCCCTGTGCCGATTATGGTTTCCCAGGACGATCTGGAACCCGAAAAATCACATAGCTTGGGTGAAGCTGCAGGTGTCCTGAGACTTTCCCGCAAATCGAACCCGGGACCCTCCATTCAGTCCAACGCTCTACCTCCAGGACTACCGCGAATAAGTACGAGGAAAAAAATTGCTTTTAATTAGGACTAATCTATGAGATACAAAAGGATTGAGTACTGCATAATTGCTTGTCATTTGAACTCCACTTCGCTTCTACTGCACGCCACTCTGAGACCCAAGTGCCGTCAGACTGCGAACCACTTTCTCTCTCTACAATCCGATGTCAAACACACTACATCTCTCGCTTCTTTGAAGAATCATCACAAGCTTAGATGAAGGCGGGATTCTTCGAAAATTATAAGTTTCGAATCGTACAGGACAACTGCAGTTTGATATCATAGAAAGTCGGGAATCTGCAAATTTTCAACATAGAATTTTATTGCCTACCCCAAATCATTTTTCCTATGCTGAGTAATTACTGACGGACAGTATTATTCATTATATTATTACTCATAAGCACTTTTGCAATGAATACAAAATTTTTACTTGTTGATTAAGGTTTTCCGATTTGTCTAGCTTGTCCATTTTCCATTTCAAAGTCTCAGAAACCGTACGAAAGATAAAAAATGAATGACATGTATAAAATTTTCTTCGAGATTTAAGCTCTTTTTTATCATTAAGAAATGTTATTGTTGGTATTTTTTGAGTCTGAGATGTTCTAGTCTCTCTAGAAGGAACGCATTATAAATATTGTTCTT
Organism: Hetaerina americana; assembly: GCF_022747635.1. Taxonomy (NCBI): domain Eukaryota; kingdom Metazoa; phylum Arthropoda; class Insecta; order Odonata; family Calopterygidae; genus Hetaerina; species Hetaerina americana. Next base: position 9,216,506 of record NW_027286514.1, on the reverse strand, counting down.
GTCTCGTATACGAAATCGGAATAGCGGTTATCTTTTTTCCATTTAATTTCAGATATCCTATTCAGTGAATTATATTGATATTTAGCTAGACACTTTTCTTTTCAAGTTTGTTTTTTTTCTTCAGATGTCCAGTTAAGTTTTTTTCCATTTCGATAAATATTGGTATAAAATATTTTAAGATTAGTTCTGAGTAAATTTACTAGTCTAGAAGAATTTGATTTGTTAGCATAATTTGTTTCAGTACTGGAACAATTTTCCATCGTTCATCGGCAGTATATTAATTTACAAAAACCGCATGTTTCTCCAGAATCATTATTATACATGTAATCGTATATTAAACGTGATACAAAATAGTAAATCGTAATAATATGAGATTTGCACTCATTTTATTCAATGAAGTAATATAGGAAGGTTTATTAGTATATTTCATATGAGCTTTAAATGTAAAGATAATCCACAGGAGATGATGTTCCATTTTACATTTCAGAAGGCTGCCAAACAAATGAGCTATTTTTTCTTAACAATAGGACATTGTACTTATTTCATTAAATTAAAAAAATAGGCAAAAAAGTGATGCGTCCAATTCCAAAAATGCCGCTGACATATCTTTCTGGCATTGGTGACCCTACCAGGAGCAATTATCTCTGCTCGCGCCAGCACAGCTCTAGGTTCATCGGAACGTACAAGCCCTTCCGACACGTAAAGGTTTTAGTCCATGAGAGGGGTGACCACAGATAAGATACTTAGCTGAAATCATCCTCATTTTCGCACAAATATCCTCATTATAGCATTGAAATCACATTCATTCAATGGAGGCTCAATTTCCGGCAGAATGACCATTCACACCAATGTGGTGAGTTTAAATTAGACATAATTAGAAATTATGAGAAAAATGAAATTTTAAACACTATGGGAAATCAATTTCATTAAAAAAGTAACGCAATGAATTTACTACACCAATGAAATCTGTAGTAAAATCGGAATTTCCGAGCTTAAAATCTACGTAATGTACGTTAAATAAAATAAAGAGTTATTAGAATTACAACCCCAGTCGATATTACTTTGCAAGCCAGAACATTGTGGAATGAAAAAATTTATGGTTAACGGGATCCGAATCAAGTCCCTCGACTGTATGCAATGCTCTATGTTGCAACTCCTTAACCACCTCTGCCACCGATTAATTCATATCCAGTTGGAACAAAAGAAAGCAATTGTGGCGTTACATGTTTATATGTTTATTTCTTCTCTGGAGTACATCCATTGATGTTAAAAATGAGTATAATATCTAAATACCCATCCTAATACGTTTTTCTTGGAACCACTAAGCGTATGTTTACTCGTCAAAGAGAAATGATTAATAAGATGACGATGCATTACAGAACAAAGAATTGAATTACAAAGTTCATAGGTCAGAGAATAAACCTTATGCTAAAGAAGGACGATGTCAATACAGTAACAAACCCATCGGTCACGCCAATGACTCTGGAGTAAGGAACTACATAAACGCAATTATAAACAGTATTCCCTCTTGATGTTTTCAATTACTCCATCTAATAAATACATTAAAATATCATTCATACGGGAGTATTATTACCGCTACGACTCAAAATATTCTTTAAATGTAATGATATTTCTAATTCTACTGCGGCAGCAAACGAAGAGCCTACGAGGCAACTTTCTCTTCGCTCGCCTCACCCACGCGCTCGAGCGTCATCTTTGAGGGTTTTCAATTGAATTTTGCCACAAAAAGCAACATGTATTTTAACATTAAGACGCTGTATCGATTTATGCTAGGCTATAGAATGTGATAGAAACGGATAACCCCTGTCCAAGCTCCGAATCAATTCATCGCCTTCAACAATTGCGAGTTTTGCAACTTTGAGCAAAATAATGAAGGAAATCCGATCAACACTTAAAACCTTCATCCATTTCATCAATATCCCACCTAAGAACTTCAAATGTTGTTGTTATTTAAATTGGAATATTGTGAATCAACTTGTAAAATTTCTTTTAATTAGGTATTGTGGTTTATGACTTAATGGATTACAAATAAACGGAAGACCGACGTCCTTGCGCTGACGGCGACAGCGATAAGTAGTGAGCTTTCTCTTTTCCTCTTCCCCCCGCTTCCCCTGGCCCGCGCGCAGAGCCTCATCCCCGCTGGCGATTTCGATTCGCAATGCATTTATTGAATGAAATTATTGCTTTTCCCTTCATATTGAGCTAGTAACCTCCAAAGTAACGAAACTCTCTTCATTCCTTTCTAATTGAGTTTCACCGCATCTCCACAATGCTCAGCCGAGAAGTTATGCCCGAAATACGGGGAAGATATTAGTTATCTCACGTCTTTTGTTATTTTTCAACTACTTCCTTTGGATTCCGATGAGATTCCACCCATGGCCCGTTTGACTCCTGCCCACGTCCTTCGTCGACCTCTAGCTGGCCTTCAGAGCACCTTCGGTCGGCCGAGTTCCCAGGATTTGACCTTGAAGTCCCCGTTTCCTCTTTTCTCGTACACCGAGAAAATCGACAATTTTGAGAGAACTGGCCTAAAGGGTTAAATTTCGACCTTGAATTAGTTTACCCGGAGAGGCGCTGTAAGCGCTGATCGGGAGGAAGTAGGCGCCCCGTTTAAATCGAGTATTCGTTAAGAATCCTTCTTGAACGGCAAAGAGGACCAGGGGGAAACGTGGATTGTCATAGGAAACGGCTAATACGTACACGTAGAGATTACTCGTTAAAACTCAAGGGATTTTCATCGAATGCTGTGGATGATCAAAATCCGTTCACGAGACGGGTTAGTTCATGCAAGCAGAAGAAAACATGTTTTTCTCGGAGATGTAGGGCTTACTCTAGAGTCATTGGTGTGATCGATGGGTTTGTTACTGTATTGACATCGTCCTTCTTTAACATAAGGTTTATTCTCTGACCTATGAACTTTGTAATTCAATTCTTTGTTCTGTAATGCATCGTCATCTTATTAATCATTTCTCTTTGACGAGTAAACATACGCTTAGTGGTTCCAAGAAAAACGTATTAGGATGGGTATTTAGATATTATACTCATGCTTAACATCAATGGATGTACTCCAGAGAAGAAATAAAAATCATATAAACATGTAACGCCAAACTTGGTTTTGTTAGTTCCACAAAACTTTGAATTAATCGGTGGCCGAGGTGGTTAAAGAGTTGCAACGTTTAGCATTGCGTACAGTCGAGGAACTTGATTCGAATCCCGTTAACCATAAATTTTTTTCATTCCACAATGTTCTGGCTTGCAAAGTAATATCGACTGGGGTTGTAATTTTAATGACTATTTATTTTATTTTACGTACATTACGTAGATTTTAAGCTCGGAAATTTCGATTTTACTACAGATTTCATTGGTGTAGTAAATTCATTGCGTTACTTTTAATTGAAATCATTTTCCCACGGTGATCAAATTTTCGTTATTCTCATAACTTCATATTTAAAGGCGCTTGCATAAACTTTTTTATAAACATATTTCATATTGGATGATGAAGGTATTTCGTAGTTTCAAATTAGTAATGCCTTAGTTATAATAACTGTAGACCAATATGTTTTAAATTATGAAAGAAGTATACTGCCTTAGAGTTAGGAAAAAATATTAGTTTATACTTTGGATAGCCCATTTAATCTTAAAGTGAAATTTATTTTCCGTCAGAGAATCTTTACATTTGAACAATGTCCATAATGTGGATGTGATTTCTTCTCCAATAGCTTTCACAATCATTAGTGGAATGGCATGCACAAATTTTAAATGCAATATTTATCAATGTTCTCATATTCCTTTAGGTTATTTTTAGTCGAAGTTTTATTTCAGGGTTTGAAATATGCTCTGATGGCTTAAAGTCCATGCAAAGTCTAGCTTTGTAGGGAGCACAATTATCAAAAATGAGGTACATCGAAAAGGTAAATAATACACATTAATTCACTATATACCAATGACCCCAAGTTGTCAATTTGTTTGGATTTCAGGAAGAAATGTTAGTATTTTTATGCCAAAGGAAACCATTCAGAGAGAATGCATAATAGTGCAAGTAGAAAATGATTCATAAATGCATGAAAGAGATTTTAATAATGAGAGTAGTCATTTAAACACCATATCTGTAAAATGAAAAAACTTGAGCCCTGAGATACTGGTTTTCATAAAATTTTAAGAAACCGTTAACTTGCTTTTAAATAAACGTTTTCCAAAAGCTTGAGGAAATTTTAAGGCAAGTTCAAGAATCCATTCAGAGAGAGACATTAATCAGAGAAAAGTATTTGAGGCTCATATTTGAGCAAACAACTTGCCTAAGCACAATAATTAACTAAAGGTCCACTGAAACATCATTAAACCTAATTGTACCTAATTGTCACAAATAATTTAATATGGTGAATTCAGACCCAGCATAATTAACATATTTACCTGTTGACTGCAGATGTCATCAAACCGCCAAGGTACCTGCATGCACAGAGGACACACTGGCTGAGAAACAGGATACCTTTTGGAGACCTACCAGGATGATATCATATGGTGACCAAAATTGGGCTGAGACCATTTTTGGGAGGAATTCGTAAGATTAAAAAAACTGAAGACTCCATGAGTAAGGGCAATTATTTTATTTGTCACTGAATTACAAAAAACAGGTACTAATTTTATCAATATATTCAATATCATCATCAGGTATCAATTTTACCAACATTCTCTATTCACAACCAAAATGGTTCAAATGCAATTCAAGAAGCATTCAAAGCTATTATTTTGAAGTTTATGCTCCATTCACTTTTTATATTCCATCAGTTTCAACTTTCTAAGCTTATTGCAAAAGCAAGATCATAAAGCACAGGTTATCATAACCATTCATTTCCTTAAAGTTCAATTCAAAAATTAGTAATATAGGTATTTCATCATATATATGTACATATAACACAAGAACAAAAGGTCAATCTAGGTAAACTACCATACAGTTCCACTCAACTCTTTGTATATATGAATCTCCAGCAAGTCATGTTGAATCTTGGTGGTAATATTGTCAGCCTTGTGCTTTTAGTACAATTTTAATTATATTAAAGCACATATTTGTATAATTATCATTAGTCATCAGTCATAAGTCATTTGCTTTAATTAAAATTAAATTAAAGAAACCTTTTCAATGTTTCAAAGCAAAAATATTTTCCGCAAAAGGCCACCCGGCTTATCGCCTAACAGCAATGTATCCTAAATAAATAAATAAATAAAAAAGCCACTAATGGGTACTGGTATTCAAGAAAATGAAGAACCTAATAAAGAAAAGGATATGAAACACTTCTATTCAAATTGAATGTGCCTTTTCAAGCAATTAAATGCAACTTTGCTTTAACATAATTTACTTTAGCCTGAAAATACTGAATTGTTTTACATCTAATTTGATAAAAATAAACAAATATCTGGTCTTTGGGTGCAGATACTTGTACACAAATAGGTCAAATACTGATAGTTAAATAGAGAAAGGTTAACATCAAAAACTCAAGTGCTCATCATAAGAATATCAGATTGCTGGGTTATTCTGGTGGGTGAAGTGTCCCCCTGCTACCTAAAGGTTTAATTGGATCCCAAGGGGAACAGGGACCACTACAAATTTTCAAAGAGGAAAAAACATTATAACCTGCACTGCAAGTGTCTACAATATGTGAGCTTTTTAAATGAATTACAATTTCATGATGAGTAGAGTTAGATCTGTTGTCAGCCGTTTTTTTTAGTATTCCTTGGAAACCAGTATTTTGGCAGACCATCACGTAGAAGTCCCACATTAGCAAAGCAAAGCTGTTTCTCAAGATGCCTAAAAATCAATGAGTCTGTATTTTCACCACCAATTGTAATTCATTATATTTCTTAGTGTATCCTAAAGGGGGGGAAATAATTGATTAATTAATGCAAAAAATGAAAAATGAAAAAAGAATGAAAAATTTTTTTGTTAACATGAAGAGCACTCTTACCCTTACCACTGTGTCTTGGTGCCTGATATAGTGCATATACAGGTGCACCTGTATGCACCTTCCAGAGTGGGGTGCAGGCAACAGGAGACTTATCAAATATTATAAAGGCAGTCCCTTCAGAAGAGGTATAATAGCTAGGTATAGAATAGTTAAAGCACACCTAGGTTAGTACTAGGCTTTGGTTTCCCTTGTGACAACCTGCAAATACCAGATAGAAATTTGAAAATATTCCAGAATCGACGAGTAGAATGCCACATCCATCAACAGGGATAGTTGCATGTGGCACAGGTAATGAAAAAGCTAGTTACCTTGATTACCATATCTCTCATAAGTCATAAAACTCAAAAAAAACCTCTAATAATTGAAGCCATGATGGCTGGTGTAACAAATAAATTATGTAACATTGGTCCATCAAAAATGCAATGTTAAAAGAAATATTGATTTCCATAGTATGAGATGCACATGGAAAGGGATGAGAGTTAGTTAATGAAAGAGTTTGGAGAAAAAGTACTTGTAATTATTATTTAAATTTCATCACAATTAGACAAATGGCCCAGTGGCAACTGTCAAGTAATGCACCCTTATAATACACAAAAAGAAAACCATGACACTTAAAGGTGCTCAAAATTCCTAAACGTACCTGTACCATCACACTTAGCCCAGCTTCACAACATACAAAACGATTCACCGTCAAACATCATTCTGTCCAAAATCATTCACTGTTCTGAATGATCTGGTACTTTCCCGGCGAATAATGTTTTCCAAGATTATTCGGGTCTCCCACCGGGTCCACGTTCGTAGGTTTGCCGACGTTTCGATGGCCGAGTCGTCCATCGTCTTCAGGGCATGTCGTTACTCAGGTATTTGGCCGCCTTATATAGTTTGGTCAGGAGGTCAGGTCACGTCTGTTCGGTCGGACGCTTTCCGCCTCTTGTTTTCCTTGATGTTCCTCAAAATGGGTTTCCACGCGTTACTGAGGGAGTATCCGCTGTCTCGGTTAATGGATTTGTTTTCGAGCCGGATCGCTATTGCTTCCTTAGTCAATCTTTCCCAAAATTTCTCTTCTCGGCACAGGATCCTTGTCTCCTCCCACCGAATGCTATGGACGGAGATGATGCTGTGCTCTGCAATGGCCGACTTCTCAGGTTGACCCTCTCAGGTCTCATCCTCAGAAGTCGGCCATTGCAGAGCACAGCATCATCTCCGACCATAGCATTCGGTGGGAGGAGACAAGGATCCTGTGCCGAGAAGAGAAATTTTGGGAAAGATTGACTAAGGAAGCAATAGCGATCCGGCTCGAAAACAAATCCATTAACCGAGACAGCGGATACTCCCTCAGTAACGCGTGGAAACCCATTTTGAGGAACATCAAGGAAAACAAGAGGCGGAAAGCGTCCGACCGAACAGACGTGACCTGACCTCCTGACCAAACTATATAAGGCGGCCAAATACCTGAGTAACGACATGCCCTGAAGACGATGGACGACTCGGCCATCGAAACGTCGGCAAACCTACGAACGTGGACCCGGTGGGAGACCCGAATAATCTTGGAAAACATTCACTGTTCTGCATCATAACCTATTCAAAATCATGTACCGTTATGACATCACACACTTACCAATCATGCCCTCCACATTACGTATAGAACAATAGTTTTAGTGAATAAAATAATAAGTACCAACCAATAAATTTTAATGCCCAGTCCTTTGTCCAGTGGCTAGTTTACACCAATTTTTAAATATTTTAAAATTTGATGGAAAGGGCTCAAACAACCCTCCAGGCAGCTGGTACCATTCAATCATACTTCTATTTAAAAATGAATATTTTTTCCTATTTGTTTTTTGCGCTAGTATTTTTATCTTAAAGTCGCAATCATTTTTACCCTTAAAACTTGGTTTTTCTATCACCGCCCATAAATTTTCCTACATTTCGTTATTTATAACCATTCCACACATTCCACCTAACCTATTCCTTTTTCTTGTATTTTTCACCCACCCATTACTGAATACCCAACATTTCTGTTATGCTATCTGACGTTTTGTACCTTTCTAGTACATGTCTTGCTGCCTTTCATTGCACTTTTTCCATCTTTTTAATATTTCCCACCTCAAAAAGGTCCCATACTATGGACGAGTATTCCAGGATAGGGTGAACCAGGACCTTATATGCTTTTTCTTTTGTGGCAACACTGCTTCCTTTGAAATTTCTCATTTGAATTATTTTAAATGCCTCTGGTGTCACGCTATCAACTTGAACTACCCACCCAAGATCCCTAGTTAAGTAAACCACTAAATATTTGCAATGACTGATACATGGGATTCTGTCACCAAAGTTGGAATAAACATCCTCCTGTGCTTTCTATTTACAGGGCCCGTACAATAAGTGTCGTGACTGGTTCGCTGTAGCCTCAACGGAGCGGTGGATGGGGGCCCAACCAGTTGGCTCGGTAGACGGGTCCCCCACCACTCAGGCGCACTTTAGTTCAGTCGCCTCTGGGCATGCCTTGAGACAGGAGGTGGATTTTTGTGACATGTGATTGTTTATAGTGTCGTCGCACCAGCATGGAGCGCACCATCGAACAATGCAACACTGTGAAGTTTTGCGTTGAACTCGGGAAATCCATGTCGGGGACCCATGAACTCATTACACTGGCTTTTGGGGATAATGTCTAAAGCCACACAAGAGTTTTTGATTGGCACAAAATGTTTAAGGAAGGTCGGGAGCTTGTCGAAGACAAGCACCGTGTCGGAAGCCCAACAGCCACTCGAACCGATGCTCAGGTGGCCAAAGTGAAAAAAGTTTTGGACTCTGACAGGTGTTCAACCATCGCCCTTATCAATGAGGAGACCGGCCTTTCAGTCGGAACTGTCCACACCATTGTAACAGAGTATCTTGCGATGAGGAAAGTGAGCGCGAAGCTGGTGCTGAAAGTCTTGAGTGAGGAACAAAAACTGTCGGGGGTAGAAATTTTGCAAGGAATTTTGGACAGCGTCCAGGAAAATGAAGATTTTCTCGAAAACATTATTACCTCAAAGGATAGCTCAAAAGGAGCTCAAAGGATATTGGTTCGACTCCATCGAGGTGGGTCAAGTGGCGATGACAAAGGCTCTCAACATTATTCTGGAAACTGACTTCCAGTGGGCTTTTGACCAGTGGCAGGCACGCCAATCTAAGTGTATCAATGCAGGAGGAACGTATTTTGAAGATTATTAAGTAATTGTAATCATAACTGGAATAAATTTTGATTTTTGGAACCAGTCCCGATACTTATTGTGCGAACCCTGTAATGGAAAAAGTTTTATGCTCGCTCTCACAAACGTTAATGCCCATATTATTTTTTTAATCCAGTCACCAAGGCAATCAATGTCATTTGGAAGTGTCAGGCAGTCATTTACATGTTCTAACCATCTGCAGATAATGCAATTATCAACGAAGTCTTACTTCAAAATGTAAATTATTTGGTAGATTGTTTACATAAATTAGAAAAAGTAATGGCCCTAGAACACTGCCTTATGGAAGTACCTTGAAGAAGAATGGGGGTACTCAAAAATAACTGGAATAGTACTGCGATTGGCGGAGCTTATGTATTGAGCATTTCTTCCACTAGATGAGCATGGAGCAACGTGACGAGTTCTAGGAAGGCATTGTTGCCATTTGGGAGGGTTATTTTCAGTCACAACAATTTGTTTTGTAAAAGCAGCTTGGCTTGCTCCTCCTTTTTAGTCAGATTTAAGGATTGTGCTATGGGAAAAATTCTAGGGTACCAATGATTTTCTTGTTTCAAAGAAAGTGAAATGTGGCTTGTTGACAAACCTTGTCCAGGACGTTTGTCAATTTCTAGATATGATGAAAATCTTTAAAAAGTTCATGCAATCATGCTTGAAGACCAACAATAGACTATTGAAGAGATTAGTAAGTTATCTGGAATAACATGGAGCTTGGTTCAGGAAATTTTTGTCAGAAGATTTGAAGATGAGAAGGGTCACAACAAAATTTGTGCCTCAGGTCCTGACTGAATAGCAAAAAGAGAATCAAATTGAAACTTACATGCATTGAAAGACCATCTCTCAACCGACCCAGATATTTTTCCAAGGTTTTTTCTCGCTCCATGCAATTTATTCTTGTTTCCACAAATCAAAAGGGACAATGTTTTGATGATATGGCAGTGGTAAAGAAAAATATGAGGCAGGAGCTGATGGGCATCACAACAGACGAGTTTGAAAAATGTTTCCAGGAATAGAATCGCAAATTAGATGAACGTATTTGAGAGTTCTTTGAAAGGTAATAAGGTTGTTTTCTAAAAAAATTAATTACATATTTTAAAATAAAATTATTCCGTTTATTTTTGTCTGCCCCATATTATAGATTTTAGGAAGCACATATGAGTTAGTGATAGAAGGGATGTTTCTGAAACAGCCATATCTGGCCCCTGAGTAAATGGTGATGGAGTAAACTTGAGTGTGTGCATGGAAAAAGAATCAGTGGTCTTATATACATAGCTTAAGTGCAAATTTATTCATACGTATGCACGACAAAGGGATAATTCTAGGATAAGCATTGATTTGGTTAAATGATGAGAGCTGAGAGTGTGAAAGAAAGAAAAAAGATGGTAAATAAGAGGATTTGAATGTGAAACAGAACACTACTTGATAAACTCAAAAGTGGTCCAAGTGGACAGACCATAAGCAAGCAGGAAGTACACATAGAAGCAGAAAAGCTTTAAGATAAAAAGAAAAGAAGGCAGTATCAGTGCATGCAAGAGAATAAGTAGTACTAAGTCACAAAGTATGAGAAGGACATTTAAAAACAAAAGAGTGTGAGATTGGGAGAGTATCAAAGGAATAACTTTTGTATGGATGAAATAAAAGAAGGAAAAAAGACACCTGGTGGAACAAAAATCAGGGAAAGATTCTATGAGTACTAAGAAAGACCCATATGTCTGAGAACTGAAACCCAAAGAGAGAAAGCTCAAAAGATGTAGCAGGATAATTACAATGGAAAATGAAAAATTGCAAAAAAGTGCAATGAAAGTGAGGAAATTGGCTTAAGTAGGAAAAATGCTCAATTATTTTCAGGAAAATTAGAAGTTGTTTTGGAAATGGGTAAAAAGAGCAAGGACAGGGTAAATGATTGAATAATATGAGTAATTACATTGTTTGGGATGCATGCAGTGCTAGAGACTGTTGGAAGAAGTATTTTGAGAATTCATATGGTAGTGGTGTTCAAAATGAGTAGGCCAAATGCATTACAAGGTAGAAATGTTCCCAGGAAAGTGGATGAAATTGAGGTCATAACAGTTGTGGGAAATTTGAAGAGGGTAAAAACTGCAGGTGTCAATAGTACTCATGGTATGTTGAATGGATGCAAGGCATTAATAACTCATCTGCATAAGTTTTTAACTTATGTGAGCAAACTTCAGGAGAACCAATTGAATGGGAATACAACAACTGTACTTTGTATAAAAGAGTGAGGAGTTATAATGAACATCAGATTTGTAGAGTACGAAGTCTTATGAATTTCGCACTCAATTCAGTATTGATGTAATGAATACAGAAAGTAACACTGGACAAGAAGTGGGAATAATAATGTGATTTTATGGCTGATAGGAGTTGGAGAGATCATCTGCTTGCATTCGTTGATGTGCAGAAGGAACAAAAGTAAATCAAGGAAAGGTCTGGAAGGTTTTTGAAAGTTTATAAATTGATTGAGCAATTTTTTTACGTGACAAAAGTGATCTATGCAAATTATTTGAAATAAAGCATTGAGTGAAACAAGAATCACTAATATAAATGAAATAGTATATAATAGTAAAATAGTGGGTCGCGGTAGTCCAGTGGGTAGAGCGTTGGACTGCTGATCGGAAGGTCCCGGGTTCGATTCCTGGGCAAGGCACTCTGGGCACCTGCAGCTCCACCCAAGCTAAAGTACTTTTTCGGGTACCATATCATCCTGGGAAACCATAACCAGCACAGGGAAAGGAACTGGCCCCCCTACCCTGATGTGTGAATTTCACACGCCGTATAGGGCTTAGTATAGGGTGAACTCTACCATCACCTACCAAACCGACCTTCGGGTTGACTACTTGGTTTATGGTTTTTCATAGTAATATAGTATCACGGCTATTGAATTTTTACAATGGATGTGCAAGAGATGGATGCATACATTATGCAGGTCAGCAATTAGGCTCTAGGCAACAAGTGAAATATTAAAAAAATGTTGAAAGCAGCAGACATGGAAGTTTATAAAAATGTCTTCTTACCTCATTATTGCATTGAAGTAAAACAGTATGCCAGGATTAGCATAAATTTTGAATAAATGCTGTGGGTGTGGGATACAGGAGACTTGGTAGTTTATACAACTATCATCTTTCCGCATTACCCTGTTAGCATTAATTTTGAATAAATGCTAAGAGTGTGGGATACTTGATAATTGTTTGTGGTAATAAGAGGAGAGTTAGGGTAAGGAATTAATGAGTCGTGAATGAATGTGTATTCAAAGCATTTGTAGTAGAAAAATGTGAAGGAAGTATTCATAATATGCATAAAATGTCAAGAGAATGAATAAGTAGAATGGCGATGCAGATAAAAGAGAAGACTAATTGGTTTGAGAGAAAGGGATAGGTGAAGGTAGCTGAAGAAGCTCTCAAGATGAAGAATGCTAAGTCTCAGGAACGGCGAAGCATATATGAAAAACTTAAGAAGTGAAATAAATCTGCAATGAAGGAAAGGACAGCAGGGAAGAAAGTATTAGAAGGTAAAAAGGTCCAAGAAGGAACAAAAAAATTAATATTTCTGAATTTGGCTACCCTGCAAAAGAACAGCATGAAATATTTTAACAGTAAACTAACAGCTAAAAATTTACTACCGGGTGCCAAAATTACATAATCGACATACAACATAATTTAATACAACTTCCAGAGAAAACACATTTGGCATGCTAATAGGAATAAACTGTTCACAATACACTGTACATCCCTTCATGTCCCAGGGGGACTCACTTGGTGTTATGCTACAACGCCATCACTTAACAACACAAGCTTATTGAAGACTGGTATTTTCTTGTCTGCAAAATCAAATCATTAAAAAACTGATATTTTAAACAATAAAATATAATTTTTCTATGTCTTGGGTTCCATGATTTATGGCACTTCAATTTTAATGAGGAAAATACAAGTAATTAACCTATCTCATGGTTGAGGGATGTCACATATTTAATGTAAATAGGTACTTAATATTTGTTGCATACTGATGGCATTTAACATATCAATGATAAGTCAAAACCTACCACCATGTTGATTGGCTATCCAGAGATCTGTCACATACGATCTGTCCTTATGTACATATAAACCCAAAATACATCAATCAATTAATATATTATTGAGATGATGATTTAGAAGTAAGGTATCCTTTACATTAATTGCATAATACAATCAAATGATGGGAATGTATTTGGGAATAACACTGACAATACAATTTTTATATTACAATGGCAAACATTTTTTTATGGTACCAGGACATAGTTCATTTTATAACACAGGGAAAATGCTGAAAGTTGAAACCCAGGCACCAATTTGGAAAAAAAATGAAAATGTACGTGTGAAAATATATCTGGAAGTTCTTAATCACCCAGTTCTTTACATGCTGGATGCCAAAATAATTTTATCTCTTACTTAACAGCATGAGAGTTGCTTCAAACTAGCTTACCTAAAAAGGGATGCATAGCTGTGATTAAGAACTTCGGCAGAAGCCACAACAATAACATTTCCTATTCTATTATTCATAGAGGCTTCTGGAATTTTTTCAAGTTTTAATGAGATAGGTGGCTACACTTATTATTTTCCTCAAATAGTTCTTATCGATGATGGTCAATGAGAAACTTTTGGAACTGCACCAATACCATGGTACTTAGCACTCAGATACTTCATTATTACTACATTAATGGTGCATGGCACTTTGGAGAAGCCTAGAAAAGTATTGTCATAGATTTAACTTCTACCATTAATTTATTTATGATTACTAGATCATTTCAATTATTTATACTGGCAAACAAACTATTTCACTCATTACTTTCAATGAGGATAACATTTTACCCCTAGGAATACTTTGGCATGGGGCATAATCAATATATTAATGAAGCATGTTAATAGTCATAGATTATATAGATCATCATTAATTCTTGCAGCAGATGTTCTCATTCCATGATGCTGAAGAAGAGAAGACAAATATGTATAACTTTTGAGTTATCACCATGATAACTACCCAAAAGATTGATTTGATACATGAGAGTATAATTTACCTTGTTTTGTTTTCTCAAGTTGACCTCAACTTCCAAATATATGTATTCAACTGACTGATGATAAAAGTTAAATACTAGTTGTTACCCACAGGCACACTGATCAATATGAAACTTGCAGAGTTCAAGGATTTCAGGATTTTTGAGGTACTTCAAACACAATTGTACCACTAACAACTAAAAAGTGTTGGACTTTGATATCTAGGGGTTGACCAGTTGTCACATTGCATCAATATAGGGCTTAAGTAATTAGGCAGTTTGACCTGGGGTGTTATCATCTTTTATCAGTATGTTCATCCACTAAATCATCATTTTCTCTGATCTCCATCCTTTTGTTGATGATCCTGAGAACCACTTTAGCTGCTCAAAAAATCAAACTTATTGTTCTGTAGTCCTCACATGATGTAGCCTCAATGTTTTTCTGAATAGGAACTAACACTGATCTCAATATGTCTTCCGGCCAGACTCCTTCTTCATAGATGCTACAAATCAGACCATATAGACCCTTCCTCCCACATTTTCCTTAACCATTTAGCAGTTACGCAGGAATGTTGTCTACCCCCCATGGCCTTATTTGATTTCATCTCCCTTAGTGTAATCAGAGTCTGCCTCCGCTCTGTGGAAGCTGTCCAAATTGATCACGCTCTTCCTAAACCTGTGCCTAACCATAATATAATCTAACTGATACCTTTCTGAGTCACCTGGCATTTTCCATGTATACCTACACCTTTCGTGATGTCTAAACCAAGTGTCAGTGATGACTAATCCCCGTTTCCTGCAGAACTCAACTGCTTTCTCCCCGCAGTCATTCCCTGTGCCCAAACCGTAGTCCCCCACCTCATCACCATCTCTTCCTTTGCCTACAGGCTCATTTCAATCCCCCATCACTATTAAATGTTTCCCTGCAGGAACACATGCAATTATGTCCTTTAACTACTCATATATCCTATCCACATCTTCCTCCTTATGATTGCTTGGTGGCATGTTTACCTCAACAATGAACAAGTTGGACAGTTCTGCTTTTATCTCTACCAGTAATATTCTATCCATTGCTTACATTGATGCTAACATCATGCTAATAATGGCTGCCTCTTTTAGGAACTATATTTCATTGGAAGTTTAAACATTATAGAGGGTGATTTATATCCATTTATCATCTCAATTTTGGAAACAAAAATTTTATATTTTTTAAATATTGCAATGAAAGGAAATGCATATAATGAATGGCATTACAAAAAAATACTTTTGCTTTAACTGCAATATAATTATCATGAATTATAAAAACCTAAAATGAATGAGATGTACTAACAAATTGTACAAATTAGAATGCAGCACCAAACACCTGTTGCCCTTTTAATAATTGCAGTTTTAATTTTGGCAATGTAAATGTAAAAACATGATTTACTATTTTAGCCATTCATTTCACAAAAATGAGACACAGGGAACCATTAAAATGCATATTTAAATAAAATTTTTTTTTCAATTAATATTATAAATTTAAGTACTTAGTTTGTTCATCAAGGGTTGCAAGTTTCACCTCACACTACATTCTAGCTCCTCATGGCACCACTGACTTGACTTAATTGCTGAGATGCCAGTTTTTCAACTAAACCATGATTTTTCAACTCACATAAAAAATAATGAAAAAAGCATTCATCTCTTTGTGCAACTGAAAGCTTTGTGAAAAAATATAATGAGCATATTAGAACAGAAGAAAATTATTATTATTATGATTTAACACAAGATAAATTTCAAAAGTTGTCATCACCAACCTGGCTGATTCCACAGGAAGCAGGTTTGTAGCAGGAAGCAAGTCCAAGTTGTTGAATCACATCCCATTTTGACCCCTTACATGGTGTTTTCTTCTTTTTATTGAATATTGGTAATAATAAAAATAAAACATGCCATTTATGGTGTCTAAAATTCAACCACTAGTACAGCTTAATTCAGTTTAAGCAGGATTGCAAAAAGTTAACAAGTTTAGTTGAGCAATAAGATATCTCTCATCATTACACCATTTTCAAAATTCAACCAACTTTTCAAAGTTAGACGTCCTAACAGAGAGCTTAGGACAGCAAAGCCTATAAACATCTACGAATTGTATTGAGAGAGAGAGAGAGAGTCACAATGACTCATCACTGCCGAGTATATGAAAATTTATTAGGGGATAAGTACCTCCATTAATCCAGAATCCACCATTTTCAGAGAAGTTTGATAAGATTTATTCAAGTATCACAGGGTGTTTCTATTCCATCCTTGAACCAATGTACACTGTGCCATATTTTACAGGATATCACATGGACTATACTAGACAAAGTCAAAGCAAACTTTAAAAATTTCAATTTATAAAGAGAAATGAAAAAGAGTTTTGGAGAGCCAAATTCATAATTTAAAAAATGTTAAGTACTTATAATCATCTGTTTTCATTGATAATGATTATGATGTACCCTCTGATCGCATTCATACCTTCTAATAATGAAAATATTTTCGTTATATAAATTTTGATTTCAGCAAGGAACATGAAATTTTTTTCCATAACTTTCAGAAAAAATTAAGAATTCTTAAACTCGGGAAATCCCACCAATGAAAGAATAACTCACAAACATATTCTACTATCATCCTCAATAAAGAATTTGTGCCAGACATCAGTTTGTTTAGCTAATTAAGAAATGGCATCCACACTGGAAATAAAGATAAGTAAAAACTACAGGTACTAATTTAAGGATAACAGAGGTAACTTATCATGTGATTCTGGAACACAATCAATTCACTCATATTAGGATGTAAAAGAGCTCCTCTCACAACTATTGAAAATTAGCATTAATTATGGAACAGAGCAGAATAACATTTGAGGATCACACACACACAAAGTTTCCCCACACTATTCATCCATACGGCAAAATTTTCCATTTCTATAGATCAAGTTATCTTTGCAGGATCCTAGAGGGTGCAGTTAATCTTTCCTTGAATCCTGAGTGGGTATTTAGCCTATACAAAAAGGAAAGTACCCCACCTCATCAGATTCACAATAAGTGGAAAAAACGCTCTCTCCATCATAAAAATGCACATCTATTTTTCAAGATACCAAGTATACACAAATTTAATAGAAGGTGTTCAATTCTAAAATAGTTATTAATTAATCAATCTGTATACAATTAAACTCATACAAAATACAATTCTGACATATTTTTGAAGTGGAAACAACCATGGTATGCATGATTCACAAAAATTAGACAAGACAATAGTCTTTACCTTTTTAATGCAAAGAACATAAAAATGTTCAACATATCAACCACAAACAAATACTAACAAATCTGTGGCTCAAAATTTACACCATACTAATGTACGGGGCATAAGTCACCATCATTTCAAACATCCAAAAAAAGTTTACAGAGCATGTTCCACATTGATTTTAAGTTCTCAGCACTTGGATTATCACGTTCCAGTGCATCAATCCTTGAAATGGCTTCAAAAATTGCAGACATGAATATGAAAACAACCACCTGAGTTTGAAGCTACACTGTGGAAGAAACACTTCAGGAGCAAACACCTTACTCAGAATCACATCAGTTTTCTTCCTCCAGTTGCTGCAAGAGCAACATCCTCCTCTTTTCCAATTCATCCTCACTAAGCTCTCCCTCTTCACTCGTGGCCTGTGGTTGCTGCATTTGGCCCATGTGTGGAGGGGACATGTGGGATTTGAATTTAGGTGGGGGTGGTGGAGGTGGGGGTAAGTTGGGAGGGGAGGAGGGAGATGGCGGAGATCGAGGCCCTCTACCCATTGGCATCGGACGACTATTTCTGTCTGATCCCTTTCTTTGCCCATGATGGGAAAGGGAGGAGCCTTCATCCTCATCCGTGTGAAGTGGTGGTGATGGCTGTGAAATGAAAAGGCCAACATGGAAACTTGACAAGATCTATTTACCACTAATACTAATTCATACTTTTACACGTGGAAAAATCAGCTACCTGGGTACACACTAAATGCTCATGCCAATGACAATAATATCAGGTACGAGCATGACTAAGGTCAATTTTTTGTATAAAAAGGTATTAGGATATTCCTAAAAAAAACTCTGAGAAAATATCTATTCGTACTTTGAAATATTTTAACACTTACAGTGTTCTACCATTAATAGGAAATAACAAAGGGTATGTCATCACTACAATCAAAAGGTACAATCTCTTATACAAACTAAACCGGCAAGCTCCATGAGGTATAGGAACATGATTTTTTTTATTTTCATAATTGAACATACAAAGTAAACATGAATTATGTTCTGAAATGGGTGTGTAGGAAATTTTTTCTCAGAAACATTACACATGATTGTGAGTTGTGAGTTAAATTATGACATAACGTGGTTTAGAATTATAATAAAAGTTTGGTATTCATGATCAAAACATGATGACTGGATATCAAGTTAAAATAATACTTTTCTTGAATATTGACTTTGAGTTCCTTGTTTTTCGTATGTATAAATATCCCAAACCTACTCATCTCATAATGTATAAGATTCAACAATTGAAGAGCAACATTCATAATCACATAAAAGTGAGAGAGAGAGAGAGAACAAAGTCTCCTTACCTCAGCAATGATTAAACACCACTCAACTGCTTGAAATTGAAATATTTTGAGGCATTATTCAAATGCTAATAAATTTCCTTTCCTTAACATATCATCTCAAATTATTAGTTTTAATATTTCCAAATCTTTGAGAAATAACACTGAAGCAACCATAAAAACATTGTAATAAAATTAAATCAAGTTCTTCATCACCCACCAAATTAAATAATATGTATGACTATTTTTCCATTCTATGATAAAATATTTCAATAGAATAGCATAAACATCTAATAAAAAAATGAAATTGGCATTTGGTTATCTGGCAATACCAAAAGTTATTACTCTTTTGCAGCATCTAGGTTAGTAACAATAGAACTTTAACAAGCTGACTCAACATCTCTTCACTGCAAAATTATGCAAGTTGCATTAGAATACCATATGGTTATTTAACAAAACTTGAAATGAACTGCAAAGCAATTTACTATATTTGGCTTGTGAACAAATATGTAAAAATTAGTGGATTTCTTGTCATGAAATGTTCAACAGAGTATTGGCAAAAGAATAGCATTTCAAATGTGGTATGCTTTAAGTAAAAATGATCACGTTTGGAAATTAGAAACCCTTAAGGAGGTTTACCAGGTGCCAAATCATGGGGATAGAGTTCCTCAAAAGCACTAGAGCTTCCTCACCAACTTCTTTGCATATGGCAATTTCGATTACCCAGATTTGAAATAAAAAACAAAGCAACAAAAGACGACCTCTGATTTAATATGTTTTCATTTAGTCTATCAACATCATATGCCAATAAATAACATATGATAAACAGAATATCTTTGAGCTAAATTCCATGCATAAATACTGCTAATTAAAATTAGAAAAGCAAAGTACATACTAAACAGGCACTTTGATTAAATGCTGCAACACATACCAATATTTAAAAATATTTCCTAGTAAAATGTGGCTTTAAATTTTTTTTTACCTTTCTCAATAAATGAATGGAGCAAAAGAGATCAATGTAGTCCACAAATAGGTCCATTAATTATTATCAGGCATGCCATAAGAAAGCTAATTTAGATTAATGCAAGTAAAAATAATGTTATGAATTTAATTTTAAATTATGGCTAAATTAAACAAAAATAAAATTGTTTTTTTTTAATTACTCTTCTCATCTGTCTATTATACGATTTAACTGGTCCATTAGAAAGGTGTAACGTTTATTTGTTAATTTAGCATTCAAATTGTTCCTGGGATAAAATCACAAAATAAGTTAACATGTGAACATTATTCACCCTTTGCAAAGAAGTATTTTAAGTTTGTCAATGGTTTTTCATTTTTCTCATCCCACTTCCCAAGCCTATTGCCCAACTAACAAGGTATATTTTTCTGCAGGAGCATGCATCATAGTTCCATAACCTCTTTCCCAGGGCTACACAAGGTGGAATGCCAACCCAAAACTTGGTGCTCATAGAGAAGGGTATTCATTTGAGCACAATTATTTTTCTGTAAAACAGATGCTGTTACTCCACCCATATATGCTATGAAAGTGGTAGTCAAAATATTCAGTAGACACATAATCTATATTTCCAGTAAATTTGAATATATGCAGAAAACATTTCATCAAAAAAAGATATGCATTTTTAATGCAATGTCATAACACTCCTACTTTCAATTTCTATTATAAAAATCAAGATTTCCAGTGGAATTATGCTGCATGTAACAAATGACAGCAAGTTCACACCATATTCAGACAGAAGAGTTAAAATTATTCGCCTAATTCTCAAGCTGAAGGCCAAGATACAATGACTCAAAGGAAATCCACATGAAATTTGTAAGGATCTAACGGTGTCAAGTGCAAATCATCAGCAAAAATTTCCCATTTAGAAACCTAACCACATTGATCAAAATGTCAGGAATTATTTCCCATGCTAATTTGTATTTGGAACAAAGATTAATTAATAATTATGTCAATTTTAGCTCTGCTTAGGTCTTCTGTAATACATTCACATACATGTCACCATTGATATCATTTTTGTTCCTTTAATCACACTACTCCTGAAAATATTGAGAACTTGACTAAGGCCCAGATGGGTGCCAGTTCAAAGGAATGTCAACATCAATGCTTTGACTCATTACAATTATTTCAAAATCTTATACAAAATAATGCCAATTTAAGGGCAATTAAATGGATTTACTGCAGAGTGGGTTAGCTTTCGAATACCCAGCCAACCCCCAAGTCTAACACAATAAATCATTTATTCAACTGCATAGGCTAAAATCCAAGTGCTCAAATTTTCCTTGATTGATATTTCAAACAGTATTGCATTATGAGGGTAGAAAAAGAAAATTTACACTTCCACATAAAGATTTAATACTGATATGTTAATCGGCTGAATCATAAAGTGTGCAGGTTATTACCATTGTGACCTAGCAAAGAAAATTAAATTACATTTGCCACCATTGTATTGTACCACTATGTGGGTGGTTGAGAAAACTGCTGCTGAGTTCATATTTGAAAGAAACATAATTGAAACACTGCTAATTGAACACCCTTGTATATTTCCCATGTAAATAATACTTAAATAACTGAAAGGAAACACCTTTCCCAAAATTGAAGATTGGGTAGTGGATGAAACAAGTTTTTATGGTGATGGCCTTGGAACATGATTCCTGAGGAGTCATTACACTTTCAATCTGGGTTCTTGCTTGATTTTCATCTTAACAAAATAATATTGTAGTCGGTGTACATGATTAAATATTGAATTTACCAGTTTATAATTGTGGTAATATAATTTTGACATGCTATGAACTTTGTGAGTAATAAAGCTAGGCCATTTTGCTTAGTTAAATAATTAGCAGCTAGTTATTTCCTTCAGTTAATGTGGATGTTCTTTTTGTGGTCTGAAAAAATTAATTCCTTCCTTGTGCCACACTCACCTCAAAAAGTGCATTGCTGAAATAATCGATCCATAAGATGCCTTCAATCACTGCGTTATCTCTTCAAATTAACAACCATTTACTCTGGGCTTCAAAAATTTAGTCGGGTGCTTAAGTTGTCCCAGCTCAATCAAGTAGACCATAACAAACTTTCAGTTACAAATTCCATTGTAACCCAGGACATTAAAATATACATGCTCTAAGCAACTTTGCATTTCTTAAAATGGGAACATTCTATGTGCATTGTTGAGTTAAATAAATATCAATAATTCCACAGTACGATCCAAGTCACCCAAGCTATATGTAATCTAATAACTGGCACTCGACAGGAATAGTATTATTCAAAAATGTAAAGTAAATGAATACCAGCAAGTAAAATTATGCTTTGAACTGAATAAACCTTCAATTCCCACTCTACTGTCAAAATAACACTACATTTAACTGCACAAACTTTCATAATTTCTTACCACATGGCATTCACTTAAGATACTATTTCAGGTGATTGCTGGAAATGCATGTAGACAGGTAAAAAAATTACCTTCCAACATCCAGATAACAACATAATTGGTGGATGTTTAAAAATATTTTACTTATTTATATAGAATTCCACCCTGCCTTTAAAATCAATAGTTAAACATTGCCTAACCCAGACAAATTGACTACCACAAATTAATTCATGCCAAGACATGCACCAGGTATTAAGGTTGACTTCAAACATCAGTAAGTATTTTATAATGATGGGAATTTTTTATCTCTTGTATATAAAACTATTGTGCATTTATCAATACTACAAATCTACTCTTTCCCTAATTAAAACAAAAGATTTTTTTTAAACAGTGCTATCAGTTAGGAGCAACATTTATAATTTATAACTTCCAGAGAGATAGGTAATATGAGCCATCAGTGGAGTGCATAAATCCCAAAGCAAGGTGAAGACCCATCAATCAGTTTAAGGTATTGATTGGGTTAATAGCATAACAACCTTCAATGGGAAAAATACTCCAACAACAGGGTTCGAAATTAAGTGCCTTTCCTCTTTAACTTCAATCACATTTAAAGAAACAAATTTTAAAGGGAAACTTCAATTAGACCCATTTGCCCTAAGGAGAGAAATGTAATTTTTAAATCTGACCATTAAATATAGAAATGAATATGCCTTTAACTTTCCCAAATATAAAACCAAACACCACATACATTTCAAAAGACAATGCACATAAGAAAGATGCACCTCAAGACAGGGAGAAATATTGTTACTTAGATGAACCTATTTCTTGGCAATTGAAAAAGGTAGTAAATTAAATTTTTAATCAATACATACAACTTTAGGAAATCCTAGCAATTCATTCATTTTATATCGAGAAACAAAGCTTTTGAGCAGATGTGTTGAATCAAAAAAAATATCCAGGTACAATATGGTTCTTCACAGAGAAACCTTGAGATTAACATGCCGCAATACCCCATGGGAATATGCCCCACTGTTTTATCGAAATTTCGAATTGAGATTTCCGTCTATATTTTCAATTCCACTCACTAATGCCAAGTTTCAGGTAGATTGGTCGGTTGAAATATTTTATAAAACTCATGTCAATTCAGAAACTGAAGAATTAGATGTATAGTTTCAGAAAAAATTAATAACATAGTAATTGACAATAACTAATTACTTATTGATGAATTTTGGTGTCTTGAAATTTCATTTTTGTCAGTTAAATTATCATGTTTATTTTGTCTAGGCTGCGCCTAATATTACAATGGGGGTACTTTGTTTTACTAATATCTAAGAATAATTTCTCTTTGTTGATTGAAATGTTTCATGTGTTTCTGGACCACCTTAGTCTGATGCTCTCATTATCCATTCCATACCATTATTGGCTTAACAAGTGACATTTGCTCTTTATTCAAAATGTTTAATACTCCAGACTTCCTTGGATATGTACTAAATATTTATTTTTTCATTAAAAAAATTATAACATCAATTTCTTTATGCACCTTTCTAATTGAGAGAACACGAAAATTTTCCCACACAAGCTCAAATCTAAAGGAAATTTGGCAGATGGGGAAAAACTCATACATAGAAGGTCATCTGGCATAATAAACTAGAGTGTGTAAGTAGAATAGAAATTTTTAAAGCTATGAGGAAGTTGCTTATAATATAGTCCTACATGCACGCTTAATGCCTCCTGAACAGGAATTCATATTGCTGCACATATCAAACTGAATTGACTAATGTTCACATGAATACTTTTATCATTGAACAAATGTAAGAATTTAAATTTAAAAAATTAAAAGTACTACAGAAGAATAATTAAAATAAAATGTATCATACAGTAATAAACAAAGTGCTTCAAAGGGCATATGAAAAGAGCCACTTATGGAGGACACAAAAAGTATGAAGCTAAATCATGAGGCATAACAGCTCACAAACTATATGAACTACGAGTATCTAGTTATGAAAAATGCCATCAGCACGAGGAGCTATGCGGGAACGAAGAGACAGGCAAGTAATCCAGGTAGTTTCAAAAGATGATACATACCAATCATCAAATGAATAACCAATTACGTCTGTGTCCTTAAGAATACATATAATCATGTGTTTATGATACTTTCAATGATTAGACTTTTCCCATATATCTAACGTAAATCACATGTTAAGTTTATTAGAAAACAGAAATGATTGTTCCAATTCATTGGATTGAAAAACTGCAGCACAACTTTATTTATGTACCCTTAAAAAATCCAATCCTAAAAACATATCCCACGTATCACATTTATGTGTATTAGCTTCTTGCTGTTCATAGTAGGTAAAGCATGGAATTGACAATCAGGTATTCAAATAACTCCCAGCATAATAATGAAAAAACCATTGCATTTTAACTATTGCTAAACTGCATAACGCAAATCTTAGGAACCTTGATTTTGGCCACTCACTCATTTTGGTTTTAACTAGCATGGTTTAACATAATATTTTATTATACACAAGCATATCGGTGCTCTCAGCTATTTTCTACTCTGTTCTAATGAACTTACAGTTTTATATTCTAAATTATTAAAAATTGTTTTGCCCATTCATTGTGTTTCATTTGAATTTTCAGCCTTTTTTACAGAATATTTTTTTCACAGAAACTTTTTTATTGAACTTACCGTAAATAGTTAAATATTAGTCAAACCTCTGAATTTTCACTTCAAATTTCAGTTTTCTTACATATCTTGTGTATAAGATGACACTAGTTTTTTTTGCAATTATCACATGCTGCTAAGTTGATTCCAATGAATTAATAATAATATGTGAACGTATGCTAAATTCATATTATCAAGTAATAAGGGTGTAAAAGTATGTAATACTTTTAACAGTAGTTATAAATAAGAAAATCAATTTTTACTTTAATTATTTCAATTTAACAACCATTATTATCAATTACTATCAGGTAATATACCAGTTAAGGTAGGTTTTGGATGGACGTAACCACCAAATAAATATTTTGTCTCTCCTAACTATACATAACCCAACATGCTATTCTACACCATGACCCCTTCATCTCTGTATATTTCCTGCCTCCTTCATCCCATCCAACATCTCTATCCTATTCCTGGCCTTCCTTGTTTGCCTAACAGTCTTCGACAACACACTGCTGATCAATATACCCTTCATCCATTTTTTCTGCCTTCTTAAGATTTCACCAAACAATCTCCTCTCCTTGCCCACCATACCTAGCATTTCCTCATTTGTTTTCCTTTCGGTGTACTAAATCCTCTCCATCCTTCTCCACACCCACATTTCAAAAGCCTCCAATCTACGTCCATCCTCCTACTTTAGTGGCCATGTTTCCCCACCATACAAAACTACGCTCCATATCAAAGTTTTTACGAGCCCTTTCTCAACAACCTTACTCAATGACCCTGTCATCAACTCTCTCCTCCTTTTGAAAGCCTCTTTGCCTAGAGCAATTCTGCTCCTTATGCCCTTACTACTTTGAATAGGTTGGTCCAAAACACTTCCGAGATACATAAACTGTTCTACCTGCTCTAGTTTTTGCCCTCCTATTTTAATATAATTGATGGTTTCTGGCGTAACTTTATGGAACCGATTCATTGTAAATAAATGAAAGGACTAACTTTGTAGTTCCACACGAACGTTCGTGTGGAAATACAAAGTTAGTCCTTTCATTTATTCCTATTTTAATGTTTAGCTTAGCCTTTCTCTTTCTGGAAAATAGTATTAACTGTTTTATTTATATTGATTCTCACCCCATATCTATCGCACTGAGTTTCCAATTCACTCAGCAATGCTTGCAACCCCTTGGCTGACTGACTAACTAGAGCTTGGTCATCATCAAACCTGATTGATTTTACCAATTCCCCACTGACTTTCATTCCTGCCTCCAGTTCTTCCCATGCCTCTTTAATCATTTCCTTCACATACACATTTAACAGCACCGGTGATTATTATCAATATGATATTATTATTACATGGCAGTAATGGCAGTTAATATTGGATATGACCTAGTGTGAGTTGAGCTCACATTTCAAATAACATTTTTTTTGGAAATTATATAAGAGGGTCATCCGGAAAGTAGTACCCGTTCGTGCCGCATGAAGTGCTGACGACGCGAGTAGCCGCTGGACGAGGTCAGATAGCTTCAGTGGCTTGTCTGCCTTCTCTGAGCCAAGTTGCGTGACGCTAGCATTGCCTGTGTTGTTTCTGTGATTGTTTACAATGTTTAAAAAAATTGAGAACGCCGCCAGTTGTGAAGTGAGGGCAGTGATTAAATTCCTCAATGCAAGAAACGTTCGCCCATGTGATATTCATCGCCAATTAAAGGAGGTGTATGGAGACAATGTAATGGACGAGTCGTCTGTTCGGCGGTGGTGTCGCAACTTCAACATGGGGAGGGGGAACACACACGACGATGAGCGTTCGGGGAGACCGTCTGTCATTACAGACCAACTGGTGAGCTCAGTTGACGAATTCGTGAGGAACGATCGGCGCGTCACAATTGATGACATCTGTGAGCATTTTCCCAATGTTTCTCGAACAATTGTTCATGAAATTGTTAAACACCATCTGCATTATGCAAAAATTTGTGCAAGATGGGTCCCTCGCGTATCTCAATGAGCTGGCGGCGAAGGACTATGCAGCAGGAATACAGAAACTTGTCACACGTTATGACAAATGCCTTAATTTGCTTGGAGATTATGTTGAGAAGTAGTTTAAAGTATCCTCTTTCAAATAAAATTTGAGAAGTAGTTTAAAGTATCCTCTTTCAAATAAAATTTTTTATGTTTGTTAATATTTACTTTTGTGTCTTTATTTCACGAACGGGTACTACTTTCCGGATGACCCTCGTACTATCTCCCTCTTTCATGGCTGTGTCGACCCTCGAGTTTTTTCTGATTCATGGTAATTAGTAATGAGTTGTTTTGATTCATTACCAGCCCTTCCTTCATATGGATCAATTTTATTTAAACTAATCTTTACACCAGGCTGCTAGATGATTACTATTTATGGGTTTAATACCAATTCAACAGCATACATCAAATGTTCATATTTTATGTAACTTATGCAATTGAATGTTGATTAAAAGGAAAAAACCACATTTAGCGCTCTTCATAGAACAAAATTTGCAAGTATATGAGAGTTTAAAAAAAGGCTACTAAAATCAATGAAAATAGCATCTCAGGAAGTATTGCACAAATACACATGTACAAATATATACTATTAAGCATTAGTTTTGATTAAGTCTAAGAAAACCTTTCACTTTTGAAGAGGAGCAGGCTGTTGCCAAATTAAAAACAAATAATTGAAATCACTTATTACAAGAATTTAACTAGCAGGTTTCTTTTGGTAAAATTAGCAGTTTACCTGCAATTACTACTAAGGCTTTCAAAAAATCCTTTTAGTTGACCTGACAAAATTTTAACCATGTTAAGAATAAGTGTTCAAAATGAATATTATTTAAATTGGTTATAATTTGTACCCTTGGTACAATGTAATTTCCAGGTCTAATCCAATTTATTTATACTTCTTTAAAAAAAATTATATCAAGGCATCTTACTTATGCAAGATGGGCGTCAAGATGCAAAGAACGAAGTGGCAAAAACAACAAAGAAATTCTTCTATTTTTAGAAGTTTACAATAACATAAGGTACATACATCCCTGTCAGTTTTCTGGGAATAACCAGCTGAATTAATTGTGTTATGAAATAATTTTAATTATGATACAACAATAAGTTACCCCTTATGAACATAGCATGATCACCACATGTAATAGTTATAAATTAATGCCTTCAGAAAATGCTAACACAGGTTTTCACAATATAGTAATCCCTGTCCAATCACAGTTGTATCAAACATAGATAGAAAAATGTTATATTTATTTAACAATGCATTTAATAATAACAACCAATTTAATTGCATGCAACCGTGGTACCCTGACACCACCAGATTAATGAGATGGGAATTCACCAATCAGGCAACATTCTAATTCAATCAACCAATTAATTAATCAACCTACAGGGTTTTGCAGTTCAGGGTTTTTTACAAACACAATCTGTAAAGATGTTAAGGGATCACTATATTTAGTAAAGCTGCATTTTTAATAATTTTTTAAGCCCATAATTAGATCACCAATTATTTGTTAGCTAAATGATACCCGTCAAAGATGTAAGTCATGAAAGATGCATTGGCTCATGCAAAACATATTCCGGGATAAAAGCTTATTGTTTTTGAACCACAGGAAGATGACCTTTTAAAAAATGTGAACTGTATGGTATTGAAATGGCTATGATCAATTCCAAATAATTAATATATAGTTCATCGTTATAACTATTTTACACTTACAATTATTTAATCAGCGTTTTGGTAGAAATAATATAAAAACGCTTAATCAATGCATAGAAATTAATATTCTACAAAGTTGGTGAAGTGGTAACATTATCAGTGCGGGAATTCATATGATCCCCTTAGTTTTCCAAAAAAATAACTAATGTTTTCATTCTGGAGGGCAAGTATTTGCCAGCTGAGAACTAATATCCAAAGATAAGAAGGATAAAGGCACATGACATCATCATGTGGCATAGGCAGCCCATGTCCCACGAAGATAGAAGAAGTTATTCTAGGAACTAAATGAGAGCTCATAGATAATAACAAACTAACTTAAGCGATGAAACAATTTACTACAAAGGAATAAAGAGTGATCTGATATACTAAATGAAAGAAATGTACTGAAAATACAATTTTCATCCAGACTTTAATTTCAAAAAAAACACTCATTAGCATTTTTGACATTTTATAGGTAATTTATGATTTATAATGAGTGACATACATCATCAAAAACTCATGCCTTGTCTTTTGTTGCTATCTCTATTAATCAATGACAGATCGAATGCTTCCATTCTAGGAGATTTATTATTCTCCTAAACAAAGGTATCGAGATTTCACAATAAGGAGTGACACAACAATTTAATTTTCAAATCTACCTGTCTAAAAGAATAAAACTTTTGACTAAAGCACTGAGGATATTCACAATTTTTGTCCCCATAAAAGTAGCATTCATGGTGGGTGTATCATTAGTTAAATATTAACAAATAATTTATACAGTTATATTACATGTTATTACAAAAGTGAGAAGAAAACAGAAATTTGAATGCCAATTACTGGAAAAATATAGGTTTAATACAGCACAATTTATTTTAGGAGCTTTTTAAGGAATGGCATAAATCATAAAACATTAAATTTCAAACAATACCATTTAAATAACTCTTTCCCATGAAAATGTCAAGTTTTTCAAATGTCAACTCATAAAATTTGGGTCTGGTGATTTTCACTGTACCCATGAAATACCATGTCTGTTTACCTTGTGGTAAAACGAACATGGCCTATTTACGAATGATCTGAAAAATGAATGCTGGCATTACTAAAATACTTACTCGAAGGGGTTAAATGCAAGATTTCTCGAGTATTGAAAAATTTAAAAATTACTAATAATAATTTAGGCCAATGAAGGAATTGCACATTATTCCAGTCTTATCCTCTTTACAAGCCTACAAAAGTTAATTGCCACATTTTCAATTGATAAATGCTTCAATTTAATGAAAAAACAAAGCCTTGGGCAAAACAAAGTTTGGATAATACTTATTCTTGTGGCATTGTACTAGATTATAGTTTCAGTGCCCAATTTGCCACATTATAAAATCGCATTAGGAAATTGGAAAAGAATCATACATTAAAAGATTTCTGGTCACTTAAACGACATGAAATACAAATAGGCTAAATATTTTGTTAATTTAATGGTCCTCAAGTTTGATGGATGATTTAACCAGTCTTCAAATAAAAATTGGTGCTACTTAACATATTGGATTAGAATTCAGCCTTGTAAATTAATACTGTTACAATTATCTACAACGATTAACCATTTACACAACTTTGAATAGGAAAATAATTTGCCTTTCATTAACTATAGAAGAATGATATTTTGTGATAATTCATTAACTTTCCCACAACCTACCAGAATTGCAACAGCCTCCCAAACATAAAATTTAAGCATTTTATTTCCTTGAATTTTTGTCAGTGGTAAAATCAGCATTAAAACTAGAATATTTTATTGGCTGATTTCTTCACATGGCTGGATTTATTTGGTCGGGGACCATGTCCGACAAAAATATATCAAAAATCATTTACTTAAATACCTATTTGATCATTTTTCCAGTATATTGGAAGAAATATACATAAGCACCCATATTATACACTTCTCCTCAATAATGAATACACGAGGCAATAAATTTAACTATCTAATACTGATAGGTCTAAGAGTACATGATTTCACTGCTGTTCTTAATAAACAGCATCTCTTTCCATACATGTTTTCTAAACATGAGAGTGGAACAACAATATGGTCATGCAACTTGAAATGGCTAAACTCATTCATACTTTTTTATAATTTCCGCAAAGTATTTAATGGGACCAGGGCAGATGGTAAGCCTAATTCTGTGAAATATGTAACAAAATAAACAGGCAACCACTCCTGTCCATTTTCTGAGATCATATGATCATGGGAATAAATAAGCCCCACCATCTTATTCTCACATCCCTCAGCCCACACTTACTGATCGGCTGCTACGAGAAGCCTTCTTCTTCTTGCCCTTCCGTCGTCTTGATGATGACATTCCCATGGAGGAGCTCCCTTTGCGTGACCCATGCTGGGATCCACCTGCTCCTTCACTGTCCGAGCTCCCAACCCCTGAATTGTTATTGCTGGGACTTCTTGATTTTGGAGAATGTCCCCTCCCACCACCTGGCCTTCTGTGCTTTCCAACCATGCTACTACCATGGCCTCTACGATCATCATCTGAAAGGGAAGGCTGAAAGGCAACAGAGGAACTTAAAAAATACTAACATAGAGCTTCTACCCTGATAGTACATCAGGATTGGCAACAAAGCTATATAGTCACCTCTCCTCAGTTTTTCAAAATAATTTTATACACACAATAATTTTTTTAAAAGAGGCATTTTAGAAGGGCCCATTTCCTGCCTTTAAATCCTCTAGCCAAGCAATCAAAGCTTAAGTGGCAGGCAACATCAAGGGCAGATATCCCTCTAACTAGCTTACTATTCGAAATGGCATTGCAATTTCCACCAAAGGAAATACTACAAGTCATTACTGCCCATTACTCCTATGGTAGAATATGTTTATAAATATTGCAGTCCTCAATGCAACATATATCCATCTCATCAAGGCCACTGTAAATATTATATCAAAAACGCAGACAACTTCGAAAAAATAATTAATACTTCATTTTCTGTCTGGATATAGCCTGTCTCGTATATTTTGCACTTCCTCTACCGCATGCAGTTGATTTATTTACAAAAGGGTAGAATAAACTAGATTTAATGGCATAGGTACAATTTATGCCCACATTGAAAGTCATCTCTAAGATAAACTGGAAGTCTCTTAGACCACCAATTCACTTGCAATTTTTATCACAGAAAGCTCTTCAGTGACTCCCAGAGCTGGCAGACATCCAATCTAATTGCATAGCCCTAAAACTATTGTTTATTATTCATGTTTCTTAGAAAGGAAAATTATGTTTACTCGATATATTTCTCACATGCAGAACTTCATTGTAATTTTCTCGTAAATATTTAAATATTAAAATCTCGGGTCTTCATCGTTTCCCTTCCCCATAACTAATCCACTCATTTTTCAACATATTCATTGATCTTCCCTTTCATGTGCCCAAACCATCTTAGCCCTCCCTCCTGTACTTGTTTGCCAATAGATTCAATCATGACAATGAAATCTGTGTTGTAGTCATTCCTTATCCTATCCCTCCTTGTTACTTCACACATCCTCCTCAATATCTTCATCGCATCAATGACCATCTTCCTCTCCTGCACTTATAAAATTGGCCAGGTCTCTCAGTCAAAGAGTATAAAGGACACCTTTTTCAACACAGACTAACATAAATTTATTTTAGTCTTACTATTCTCCTTCTCACTCCACAGTGCCCCAAATATCTATCTATTGTTAGTTCACTCAAACTTTATTTAATTTTTGGCATTCAAAATAAATTAGTAGTTTGGCATTTTATAGGTGATGAAGGACTTAAAATTTGAACTATGTTATCACTTCAGAAGAAATCAAATACTGGAAATTAAATTCAGCAATTGAAACTGGAACAAGCTTCACCTTATTTATTACCACAGAAAAAGGACCAAAGCCATGAATTTTCACAGGCTGTAAACATAAATATGTTATCCTAAACATTCAGCACAAAAATATAAAAAATATTTATATTGCTCCAAATCCAAATTTTAAATTGATGGGGAATTGATTCCACAAAACACCAGTTCCGCTTCCAGGACATTGACATAATAGTTAATTATCTGGAATATTCATAGTAACAAGTTACGTCATAAATGAAGCTCCATTTGCTTTCTCATCAGTGATCAGGCACACTGCTAGTAACGATGTCCCATCAGCTGTGCACTACGGTTATTTCTATGCACATGTAATGTACAGAGTCATTTTCTGGGGTTCGACATCAAAAACCAGTAAAATATTTTAAATAAAAAAAGGGCAGTTCAAAATATGTGTAATGCATCTTTTAATGTACCCTGTTGCCCTCTCTTTAAAAAGCTTCACATTCTGACTTCTTACATGAACGTATATATGTATATAACAATCATCCGTGTTAAGTGCAGCATCCAATTCTACAATTGCAATGAAAATTATCATACTTATTATATCAAAACCTATAAAAACCTGCATCAATCATTTGTAAGAACTTAAAATGCAGCACTTGGGCCAAAAAATATGGACCTCATTCTTTTTCATAAGTTACCGGACAAAGTGAGGAATCTCAATAAAATATCACAATTTAAAAAAATTTGTGAAAATCCATTAAAACATATGATCTATTCTATCAATAAACATTTGAACCTATAATTTGTGGCTATATTGTTTTCTTTGACATGTCCTATATTTGTACCACAAATTATTGGACAAAATAAATTATTAGATTTGGCTAGTAGTAGCACGAAGAGGAGACAATATAAAAAAAGCATGAAACTCATCACTAGTCACACTGAAAGTGCTGATTAGCTGCACTGGTAGTAATTATTTTCTAAGAGTGGAAAATACTTTATTTTATACACATGGATGTATACCAGGGTGATTAGACATGTAACTTGGTTTGTATACTAATACATGGTTTTAGCATCACCAGTTTATATAACTATAATATTTCATTCCCCTATTGTTGAATATTCTATCACTAAAGGTTAGTCCCTTTAATACTAGTTGTCTGACAGCAGTTTAAACACACCTGAGTTGATTGCCAGTCGAAAATCAAAAGAATTCAAAGTCAAGGTGTGATTCAGTTCTTCATTTTCTAAGGGCAAACAGCATAGGAAATCCATGAAAGGACTTCTCCTACATTGGGCAAATAATGTTCTTCATACAAATATGTTCGATTTTGGATTAACGAGTTCAAGTGGGGCAGAAAAATCACTGAATATACACTGTGTCCCGGAGACCCCTAAAAGAGCTGTCATGCCAGCAATCATCAATAATGTGAATATTTTTTGGGTGGATAGATGAATAATAGTGCACATATTAGTAGAGTAGATGGGCATTTCAACTGGGTAAGTATATTCAATTGAGCACAATGAATTACACATGAAAAAGCTTTTTTGCAAGGTGGGTACCACGTTTGCTCACAATAGAGCAAAGGTGGATTTGAATGCATACATCAGTCCACTGTTTGGAGGTGTTTAAGAAAGGTCAAATGGATTTCTGCAATGTTTCATGACAATAGTTGAAATAAGGATTCATCCCCATACACAGGAAACTAAACAGCAATTCAGCCAGTGAACATTACAAGGAAATAAGGATTCAAAATAAGGGAAAGATCATTCCATCTGCCTGTAAGCTGATTGTTTCAATGATTTGGGATGCAAGAGGAATCCTTTTTATCAATTACCTCGAGAAAGGTTAAACCATCACCGTGGAATAATAGCTGTTATTTCTGGTAAAACTTAAGGCAGTGATAGCAGAAAAGAATACCCTTGAATAGTCAGGAGATGCTCTCCCACCACAACAATGCAACTTAAACAACGAAAATGCCATATTGCTCAAAAGAAATTGGAAGAGTTAAGGATCCTAACCATCCTGCTTCCATCCTATTCACCCACATTGGCTCCCTTGGACTTCCACTTATTCCTCTTGAAGTAAAAACTTCAAGGCTCATCAAAATTTGGAACCAATGGCGTGTTGACCATTAATGCAAACTTAGACAGCCTCAAAGAAACCCACTTCTGCGGATGGATAAAAAATTTGGGAAATGCAGAAAAAAGTTGCTGAACTTTGGCGAGTTTATGCTGAAAAATTAACTACTTTATTAAAAAATTTTTTAATAGCAAACCAAGTACTCATCAAACCTCCCTAGTATTTCATAATTCATGATTTGAAATTTAAACTACCTCTCATGGCAATAAAGTAACCCTTAAATGGTAGGTCTTATCCAAAAAAATATTCCAAAGTTGTTTATTTTTAGGAAAAGTTTATATACTTCAGGCAGCATTACTCTTATGCCTCAGAGTGACACTAGGGCTACCATGGTGAGAATTTTTTATGAAAGTGCCCATACCAACCATTAATACTAAGCTTACCCAGAAAACAGCCCTATCGATCATCAATAATGTTTGTTCCAGTTCAGGTAATTGCAATTAAAGATTCACCATAGCTATTATTATTTTTGGAAATTCTCACACTGCCTCCAATTCCAAGTACACATTTCATAAAATACGAATTAAATCACTAAATCAATAACTACGACATAAATTAAGTTTCACATTTTCTCTGAGATTTAATAAGTCACATCTAAGAACATTATCTCATCTCCTTTTGTTGGAAAAAGAGAAGATATAAGTTTAGGCATTCCATCTTTCTTTAAATGAACCTTTAAAATTAAATTCTAGGCATAAAGTGATACTCTAAAACTTTTATGTATATATTAACAAAAATTTTATTTTGCATAATAATGTGGCCACCTTATTTACCTTTTCATTGATTATTGTATCTACTAATTTTTACCAATCAACATGTACATAAATAGCAAAGTTTCAATGCATAATTATACTTCTCATGGCATTGACATTCTCTTAAAAAATTTGTCTACGATATCTAATTTTTATTTCTCATTCCTATTCACAACAGTTTTGTAATGATCTTCACATGGATTGCAATATGCTTTATCTTCCCAAACATTTGGCAAGCTATGGCATGTATGCAGTACTTCATCACCTCATTATATTATTTAAACTGTGGACCGCTTCTGACTCTGTTTCTAGCTCTAAATTAGCTGCACTTGGTGAATTTTAATTGCAGTTCCAGTGAATACTAAGTTCAGTAGAATACTCCAAAAAGGATTTTAATAGTTGGAGTTTGAGATCACTAATTTTTTTATGTACTGCTATTGCTAATCAGCAACATTTTAAGGCACTCTAATCTGCTAGTATGAACTCTTTTTGCTCAACTTTACCATCAAACCGTTCTTAATTTTCTGCTAATGATCTGACATATAACGGAGACCAGGAATATAAATAACAAAATATTTTTACTCTTGGGAAAAGCAGCACTTGATTTACTAGCTATCCAAGCCACAAGCTGTTCAACATAGAGGGTTTACCCAGTTGAAGGCCAAACACTAACAGATAAAAATGTTAATATTTTCAGAGATAACTTAGGTTTGAGCTGAAATGATCACTATCTTATTGTCATAAGACACTGAAAAAGAATAGATAAAGTTAAAACAATAGTTTTTCAAACATTTCCAAAACTTTAACATACTCCATTAACAAATGAGTACATATTTAGTTCACACAGCTGGCTTTACTAAAAATCTGCAACTCTATTTCTTTAAATTCTTTTGATTGATAAAATTTATTTCCTTATATTATGTATTTTTGTTTAATTATTAATTTGTTTCAAGGCTGAACCATATCTTCAAGCTTTTAAAAGGGTTAGTTGAAATAACAGAGGATGCTCTTACAATGAATAAAAAGTTGCACTCACAATAACTCAGTCCGATTACTGAGCATCCACGAGAGAGAGGGCATAATTAAGCAAGTTTGATTCAATTCAGATTTCAATGAAGACTGTGGATTCAATTTGAGATTAAATTCAACGAAGAATTTGTGATTCACTGGTTCCGGGATTAGACCATTATTTCTTTTAATAATTATTCTTCACAAGCTGTGGAATTTTTTAAAAAAGTTATATAAGGTTAGAATAAAACTACAAGGTTAGAATTTGCCTCACTTATATCCCAGTCAAACAAGTGAAACAAAATATTCCTATTATGAATAACTTTATATAAACATTAACATAGCTCTTACCGAACGAGATTTTGATCTCTTCTTTTGTTTCTTGTTTTTCTTAGATTTCTTTGAGCGGGAGTGGTGATGACTGCAAGCCTCCTCCAAATCATGCTGATACTCCTGCACACAACATTCATTACAATTAGATCTTACCATCAAAACCAAAAAACTTACTATTCGTTCATGAAATCAACTAAGTTAATAATTCCCTGGCATTAATGTAATTTCAATTAAACCATTAACAATATACATAGTCATTTCATATCAAGGACGAGAAGGTAAGTACACTCATCTGACAATTACCACCAAAATTTCATGTTGGTTGTTTTATGTATTCATTAAGTTATACATGAGGACCATAAGTAGGTATGGGGGATAACTGGTAGCCCAGAGGGTACAATGCTGGGCTACTGATTGGTGAGCACAAGTCTGATTCCTGGGCATGCCTCAGGGCACCCTCAGCCTGACCAATGCCGTGTGATTTTTCACATTCCGGGACATACTGGGAAATCAAAGGTGGCACAAGGAACTGCCCCCCCTACTCTGATGTGTGAATTTTACACACTGTTGGGCTTAGTATTAGGTGAGCTCTCCTTCCAACTATCAAACCAACCTTGCAGATGACAACTGTGGTATGGTATGGTAAGTATATATTAATTACATTTTTCTGATTCAAAGTTTTGTACCTTAATCTAAATTTGTCTTACAAGCATCCATTCCTTGAAAAAAAGATTTCCCATGGTAATTTTTATGAAAAAGAAATAATTCCACTAATATGTTAATGCTTTCATAGATAAATACAATTTAATAACAACTGAAAGGATTAATCAAAATTATCTCTGTATAAAAAGAAAAACTGTTCCCTTTAAATGACAAGTTGCCCAGATCTAAAATTATAATCAGTCTCTTAAAATATGGTCTGGTTAGCCCTCTTTTTGATGGGAGTGCACGTAAAAATGACCTACTGACGTGTTCTCAAATTGGTTAATTTCAGTGCTTTCAATTTCAGGGTATTTTCAAACAATTCCTTTCACGTCATTTCATTCAATAAAAAACTGAGGCATTGCAATACAATCATATTCATTGAAATCCTTCTCACCAATTCAAATGTCAACTATTATTCTGTAATTCTTGGAGATCCTCAACATTTAATTCTCACCCATGAACTTGAATCTATTCTTCCAGATCCTCATAATAATTGT
Source organism: Hetaerina americana (assembly GCF_022747635.1). Lineage (NCBI taxonomy): Eukaryota > Metazoa > Arthropoda > Insecta > Odonata > Calopterygidae > Hetaerina > Hetaerina americana. The sequence goes on along the minus strand of NW_027286514.1, from coordinate 9,178,658 downwards.
CCATCCCTAATGATTGGCCAAGGGCTCAAGACTTAATTGTATAATACCCCATGTATTGTACTTAATTGCATTGTATCCCATGCTATCTTGTCAGTGGTTTATGTTCTTCATTACATTAATTATATATATATATATATATATATATATATATATATATATATATATATATATATATATATATATATATATATATGTATTAAAACATAGGGGAACAACGAGTAAACTTATGAAACAAGCACAACCTTTTTTTTCCTAAAATCACATCAAATATTAGGGTGCACTTCTTTCACTGGTTCAGGTTTCTCTGCTATCCCACTTTTCAAGAAGGCATGAGGGAAATTTAATATCAGGCAAACTGGTAGAACAGTTGTGGCCTTCTTTTCTGCAGACCCCTCACTTTTTATTTTCACTATCACAAATACCTCCCTCCATCAAACATTATTATTTCTGTCAACACTAGTATTTTTGCTTTCCTTCATCTCAATACTAGAAAAAGTATTCTAAACAGATGCACAGTATACGTAGATTTAAGCAGCATATACATGGTTGTAGAGTTTTCATTGGCAATACATGGTTTATAAAGTTAGCAAATGTATCCTCAAGATGGGCACCATGATTTCTAAAAGTTGACCCAAAATAAATAATGTAATGTTCCACGGCCAATTTGCAGATGTTTCAGCTAAATTTGTAGGGCTTTAGGCATGATTTCATAACCGTCGATGAAATATGTCTATATCAGTGCATGCGTAAACCAAAGTAACAGCCCAAACAATGAGTTATCAGTTAGGAGTCTGCACAAAAGAAGGCAACAACTGTTCCTTCAGCTGGAAAGATTACAGTCACTATTTCGGGTATTGCAAGGAATAAATCTTCATTGATGATTTGGAAAAGGGTCAAACTATTACAAATGCATACTCTGTATTGCTATTAGAACATTTTAAAATCAATTAATAAGAAAAAGGTTTACATTAGGCCTACAAAATAGTACTTTCGCGTCACGATAATGAATCAGGTAAATGCACCCCTCCTTGGTAGTTGTGTTCACAATATTGTGATGGCATTATGATTCCAACTTATTCTCTCCAGATACAGCTTCCTCAGACTCTCTACTCCCTGTTCTCCAATATGAACAAATGCAGGCCAGAAGGAGATTTCATTCAAACAAGGAGGTGATTACGGAAAAATGGCTGGTTTACAAAGTTGGTAAGTCATACTATTTCGAAGGGATCAACAAATAGGAGCAGTACTGGAAAACATGCATAAGCCTAAAATAAAACTATATAAAATAATAATATTTTATTCCAAACCATTGAGTAGTTTAGTTTTCACTTTTCCAAGGCCTTTTTCAAGTAACCCCATATATCCCACTGGAAACTACATAAGAACTGTTCAATATAGAGTAATATCATACATTTTTAATAGCATAATTTGTTGCACAAAATTTATTTTTGTGCTATATCAATAGCTTAATGGGGATTTGGTAGTCCAGGGGTGAAGTGTTTGACCGGATGGCACGCATTCAATTCCCAGGCACACCTTTCCGAGCACCCTCAGCATTACCCAAGCTGAATGATTTTTCTAACACTAGATCTTCGTGGGAAACCAAAGATGATACAGGGAAAGAATCTGACACCGATACCATGATGTGTGTATTACACATGCTGTCTGGCTTAGTGAAAACCTGGAAACTTTATCAGTCAAGGTGAACTGTACTGATACCTACCAAACCAACCATCAGGTTGGTTACAGTGTTTATGGTTAGCTTAATGTGTGTGGTATAAGTGGTCCTAATTTAACTTTGACATCTTATTTGACTTAATTAACTTGAATCTAACTTTGATACTGACAAGACAAGCTTTGTGCCAATAGCAACCTGAGTCTTATGCAACCTGAAAAATAGGTAGCCCACAGAAAAAAAGGAGGCAACATGCTATGAGCATTAGTCTGAAAATTTGCTTTTGCCGGTACATTTTATCAGTCAAGGTCTACGTAATGCCACAGGAGACTTGTGGAAAGTCTATTCTTCCCAATATCACAGCCAGAAGCTGGTTTAAAATGCTCAATTAGGGGAGACAATTTCTAATGAAGGTGAACCCAGAGCTTCAGTTACTGCTCTTACCAAGTTAAAGACTAATGCTGTTGCTGCCATGGTGAGAAAAGTTTGTCAGTTAAATTGTGAGCACTATCAGACAATGAAAATTCCACATGAGATGGGTTTTTGCAACATTAGCATACATAAACAGCAAGACCTTTAAGAGCAGGTTTTTTTACAGCTGACATTAAATGTAGGTGAGGAGTTGCTTTCAACATTTATAACTGCAGATGAAACTCCCATCATTTTGATCCTGAGAGCAAACACAAACGTCCATGTGGAAATCTCCAGCATCACCAACGCCAAAAAAGGCCAAGTTGAGGCTTTGGCTATGACAGCAATGGCCATGGATTTGTGTACAGGTATGTCATACCAGAACATACAATTGTAAATTAAGCAAACTATATGGATGTAGTGATGCACAGTAGTTTGTCCAAGATCATATCAATCACAAAAGGCCACATTTCAAAGCAACAGGAAGCATAATGGACCATAATAATGCACAGCCACACATTGCTAATGTTGTTGCCGAATATCTTGTGAAAATCAACGAAAAGTGTCTGACTCATCCCTCCTTTCTGTCCAGACCTAGTCCAGTGTGGCTTCTCCTAGTTCCCCAAAATAATGAAACATCTTTGTGGAAAGCTTCTCTCTTCATCCAAAGCACAGGTAGAACTGAACTTTTTTCTACTTGCAATTTCCACTGCTAATGCAATACTAAAGTCAAATCAATGAAACTAGCACCACATTTACTTCTGCACATTATACTAATAATAAGACAAAGTTTTTGCAAAATAAATTATGCATATGAAAAAGTATGATAACTATTTATTGAACAGCTCTTTTTTAATGAAAACTTTCATCCACTAGAGAGAACTTCCATCGACACTATAATCTCCATTTCCATACTAACTAAGGTGATTCCATGAAGTGTAAGTTACCACCATTAATCAAATTCGTATATGATTAAGATATTATATCACCAATAATTGAATTAGTGGATGATTAAGATATCATTCATTAACAATTAAATTGTAGTTTTTATAAAAATATTTTTAAAGCCAAATTTAAAAAATTATTACTCAAGAAAGTACTAGTCACTTTTAATGTTCACATACCACCCAGAAAAACATGTGGGGGAATTTTTACAAGCTCAAAATTAATAACATGAAGTGATTCGAAGCTGGGGTATATAAGGTGTTTTTACTTATACTCAATCATCCATCTCAATTTGAGTAATGATTATTTGTAAATGAAATTTCAACTATTCCAACTTTTCTGATTGGTGTTATCTAACCTCCAAAGAAAAGCTCCATTATAAAGATAAGTATCATTTTTCACAAAATTAAGTGAAACAGCCTAATGTGTGCATCATATGCAAGATGTAACCGGGGATACATATTAAGGATTTATCAGGGTGTTCTATAAAACTTCAAATAGTCTTGATATCAAATTTAATCAAGAAGCTCATGAATTTGGAAAATTTTCATTACAATTATGGATGATTTCATGCAGCAAGTCAGCACACATTATCAATCTAAATTGAAATTCCTACCTTGAACAAGCGCACACGTTCAGATTCCAAAGTAATGAAGTCAAATGCAGCCTCATTCTCCAACTTCATCCGTACTAATTCCCAAGGAGTTTGATAGTCAACATCATGGCTTTTGAGCAGTGATTTGAAACAAGATTCCATCTTCCTTTGTCTTCTCGCCTCTTCTTTCAGCCTTTCCTTCTCACGAGCCTCAGCCTGACAGAAAGGGAGCAATGTAGTACATATCACTCATAGGGGTTTTAACAACAACCTGTAGTCAAAATCAATTTGAAGTAGCAGAAGTCATTTCTTAAAGGTGAATCAATCATAATATATTACAATGATCAGGGTATAGAGTACCATACACAACAGGCAACTGTCTTGTTCATATCTTGACTAGCAATGTTCAGATAGCAATGTGGTAAAAGTCATTATCCATTATGCATGTTGTAAGAGCATAAATAAGACAAAGAGTAACTAAACAAAGAATCAAATATTAACAAAGGGAATGGGTGGCCAACTTAATTTGAAAAAAAATGTTTCTAAGGTTGGAGTTTCATGGCATATATGTTCACGCAGTACTTCTGTGCTTAGTGATAATTAAATGTTTTAATTGAAGACTGATATTCTCACTGGTGATCAACTTTATGAATCCTAATACAATATTACAACTTAAAGTAGTAAAATACTCCAAAGCATTTAATGCACATCACAAAATATATTGGAAGGGAACATTGGACAAATAGTAATACTGGAAGTTGATTAAATGTGAGCGCGGTTAGACACAGTTCATATGTAAAAGTAATAGGAATGTTATTGGCAGGTAATGAATAACTGACCGTAGCACTTTTCCGCTTGATAAAATTTTATTTTACGACCGGGTTTCGATGTATTACATCATCGTCAGGTTTGCCTAACATCATCAACCTGATTATTATGTAATATATCGAAACCCGGTTGTAAAATAAAATTTTATCACGTGGTAAAGTGCTACGATCAGTTATTCATAATGTTTGACTTCCACCACATCACGCCTGAAGCTACTAAATTTGTTATTATTGGCAGGTGCTTTGTTTTTTTAATCAAAGAATACAGTGGCATCAAAAAAATACTAATTGACGATATCAAAGATATGAAGCCTTAGGTAGAGGATTTGCAAATCTTAGAAATTATATTTCTTTAAATGGGTGAAGAAATTGTGACATTACAAAATGGCTAATACCACTAATCTGGAGTGTAAATATTTCTACAAAATTAGTCACAGTTTACTAAAAATTGTTTTTTTACACTTTTTGAGACAACACTGCACTTGACTTACTACACTCTAAATTTCAGGGAATGGCCTACCTTGTCCTTTGAAACATTCATTTTAATAGTATTCAATCAAGAATTCCCACTAAAATTAATTAAGCTTAGGATTTGAGGATTCATTGATTTCAAACCCCTTGTATTCTTCAAGAGTGAAATTATAATACAGGAGTATATCTTCATCACGGTAATGACTTTATGTATTTGTCTTCCTTTTGACAACACCTATAGGGTAAGTGTCGTCGCTCTTTGACGAATAAAGATTTTTATTACTATTAATACATTAATTTGGTTTTTCTCTTAGACTTCAGGAGTCTATTTATTCTCCATGAGAAAAAAAAGCAAAGTTCACAGCTGAAGAATAAGTTGATAAAAATTAGGAAGAAGCAACTTCTATTTATAGTATTGAAGTAACCTTTGCATCATTGGTAAACCATGTATCTTAATATTCACTATATCCCTGAAAATCAGTAAATAATAATGATCATCTCAACAAAACATAATCACATTCTCTTTCAATTGAACCCCTTACTGTCATGCATGTAGTACTTACATATACTTATATAGCTTACACCTAAAATATACTTATTACTGTATTTTAATTTATTTAGCCAAACTAGCTTAAAATACTTAAGTAATAATACCAGTGTATCTTTTCAGTAACTTTTTATTCAGTACAACTAGTTTCTATGGATCAGTGTCATCCTCAGCTCTTTCAACGCTGATGTGTGTAAACTAGTCGTACCAAATATGCACCGAAACATTTCGTGGAAACATATGTTGGTATTTTTACTTCAGTGATAATGGATTTCCACCAAGTTTAGCCTCAAAACATCAAACAGCTTAAAATGTTATGAACATATCACTAGTTAACAGCAAATTCAATAATTGAAATGCACCTGTATCTTTTCAGTAACTTTTTATTCAGTACAACTAGTTTCTATGGATCAGTGTCATCCTCAGCTCTTTCAACGCTGATGTGTGTAAACTAGTCGTACCAAATATGCACCGAAACATTTCGTGGAAACATATGTTGTATTTTTACTTCAGTGATAATGGATTTCCACCAAGTTTAGCCTCAAAACATCAAACAGCTTAAAATGTTATGAACATATCACTAGTTAACAGCAAATTCAATAATTGAAATGCACGCAATATTTCCTTTCAATGCCACTCATTTAATTGACTTTATTACAACATAAAACGATCATGCGGTGAAATATTTTTTCATTCATTAGTTTGAATTAGTTAAAATTTCATCATAAATTGCCAATAAGTATACTGAACACTATAGTTTTATATAATGAGAGTCCATAAAATTTGACAAAATAACTCTGAATCTCAATCAGTTGAGTATAGAAAACTTCACAGTACCATGGAAAGCAATACTAACTTACTACATCAATACCATCATTCCAAAAATGGGAAGAGCAGAATGTGGGCACTATTAAGCATTACTTCACATACAGCCAAGGCAGTGCTTAGGATCATCAACTAAAGGATGAAGTATAGAGTAAGTGCTTGCTAAGGAGAAGATTCATTTAGCTTTAGAAAGGAGATGAGTACGTGTGATGCCATAGCAGTAATGAGGTCACTAGTACGAAGGAACATAGAGAGTACAGCCAGGTTGTTATTGTATGCTCCAGGGAATTTATTAAAGGTATTTGACAGAGTAAACTGGCCACAATTAATAAACATTTCACAGAAGAAAGGAGTAGATTGGAGGGATAGATGACTTGTCTAAAACATGTCCAGATTCTGGATGCAGTCTAAAACAAATAAATGTTTTAGACTGCACCAGTGTGGATAGTGAATGTAGGCTTGGGATGTCCAACACTAGGAAGGGGAGTAAGACAGGGCAGTCCATTATTGCTTATTTTCAATATGGATGTGAAGGAAATTGCAAGGCAGCCTTGAGAAGGACTAGAAGCAAGAGTGAAAGTAGGTGGGGAACAAATAAAATATGTTAGATTTGTGTATGATTAATCATTAGTTTAAAGATCAGCCAAATGGTTGAAATCAATGCTTAGTACAATATAAAAAGTGAAGTGAGTCAGTGTATTAGGAATGGGCTGAGAATTAATCATAAAAAAGAAGGTAATGTGATGTTCAAGCAATAGGAAGGCTAAGATAAACAAAGTTGGGGCCATGAGCTACAACAGGTGGATTATTATTCCTATTTTGAAAAGTTTCAGAGGGTGGGTAAAGAAATAAGGACATTAATATTAAAACTTTTACGTAAAATTGGCTTTTCTTGGCAATGGAAGGTTCTTAAATGCACATGTGGAGAAGAATGGAAAAGGGAACGGGAGGGTATGGTGGCTAACGTACAGGCTTTCCACCGAGGGGGCCTGGGTTCAAATCCTGGGGACAACAAATATTTTTCAGTGAGATCCTGATCCCCACTTGAGGTACTTTGAGTGAGCATGACGTCCATCGAATGGGACAATAAACTGCGGACCCTTTGGTGCCTTTCGACAGAGTAGGCTAATGCTGACAACAGATTTCTCTCCACCCTTCTTCCTTTCCCATCCAATTCTAATGGCACTAATGACCTTAGCTATCGGTCACCTCCCATAAAAACTACTACAAGAATGGAAAAATTAAATTGACAGAGAGAAAATCAAACAAAGAAGTTCTAGTCATGGCACGGAAAGGGAGAAGGTTGTCAGCAGAAATTTTAAGAAGGCAAGATGAGTGGATGCCAGAGACACTTGAGTGACAATGGGATACTAAAATCAGTAACAGAGAGGTGAATTTTGGAAAAGCAAGGTAAAGGAAAGATAAAAAAGGCATTTTGGATGGAATCGGGGGAAATATAATATGCAATTCATTAATTATACAATTTATTGTAACACGTAGTGTGGAGTCTAAGGATATACTGAGCTGTGTTAGTGAGAGCTTAGAAGTACAATAAAGCACACAGCTACTTTTCCCTTTTTGGGATGGTATCTCAAATGTCTCTTTGCCAAATGCCTCCCTAAAAATGAGCTCATAAAGACTATCTTTTCCTGTTTTCCTAAACTCTTGAGTAGATGTGCCAGTAGGTCACCTATACCTTCTTCAACTCAGATTTCCTTTAATGCCTTTTCTAATTCACAGCCAGATATTCCTGGTCCTAACCTATCCTTATCAACATCATATTCCTTTTTTATATCCAACTTACTGGCTTATTATCTCTACCAGATTTTCTCTACCTCTTTGCATTCCTTCACTCTACGAGAATCTCCTCTGCTCTGTTAATATTTTACCCACCATAATGCTAATAGTGCTTCCAGGATTTCTTTTCTTAGGGCCAGACAGTTCCTTCACCTTCCTGCATACCATACTTATTTTACCCTGTCTCTGTAAACTCTTAATACCCTTGCATTGCTTTTTGCACCACAATTCTGTTGTCCTATTAGTTTCTTGCATCTGTTCATTGATTATATCTTCATTCTTTCTCCTCCCTAATTCTGTGTTCATGTTCTTCTATTTCCTTTCCACACAATATTTCTAATGATGTCATCTGTGACCTATGGCTTCCTATCTCTTCTCCTAATTATTGCTCCTAATGTTTCTTTTACATTTGTTTCTATATCCCTTATTACTATTTTCCAATACTTCTCCTACTATACTTTTCATCCCTCAGATTTGTTTCAAATACCTTAATCCTTTCTTTTCACCTAAGTCAAGCACTCTACATTACTTTTTCTTATACTCTTTCCCTTAATCATTCTCTTAAATTAAGTATTAAACGTCATGAGTACTAAATTGTGACCTCAAAAATATACTCCTTGAAACTGTGTGATGGGATCAAACTATTCCTAAATCTATCCCAGACAATAATATAATCTAACTAATATCTCCCTGCATCTCCTGGCATTTTCCATGTGTACCTATGACTGCTGCGGTGACTTAAACCAGGTATTAGTTATAATTAACCTATTTCTCCTACAAATCTCTCAGTTTCTCCCAAAAGTCATTTATTCCTCTAAGTCTTTAATTTGTATGCTAAGTATATATTTACTAAAATAAATAAACTGATACACAGACATTCCCTTTAGGTCCTACATTTTATGAAATTATCTTAATAGACTCCTTTACAACAAGGAATCTCATAAGTGAAAATATATTATGTTATTCTACGAATGTGAAGCATTCTTCAATGGAAGTGAATGGATTCCGTGACAGTTTTGGTAGACTCTCCATTTACATTGCCCCATCAAATTTCCATTCAATTCACATTTAAGTTCATTTTATCATGGCATATTTTCCAAAGATTAATTGCTTACTAATGGAGAGTTGTGGGGAAGGTAAAAAGAGACAATCACTGTTACTTATAACATAATGGTAAAAGTAGGCTCACTGCGCTAAATGAATATACAAGAGCTGCCCAGAATGTATGGCCTGTTGTCCTGTATTGAGCACTTGTGATGCGAGTAGCCGCCATTCAATCTAAAAACCCTTCAGCTGACTGTCTGCTCACTCTATACGAACTTTCACAATGCTCTTATTTTTTTATTCCTGTACACATTTATTAATATTTAAGAAAATTGAAAATACGGCCACCAGTGAAGTTAGGGCTGTGATCAGATTTCTCAACACATCAAATGTGCAACCATATGATTTTGACCTTCACTTGCACCTGATGATATAACACTTCAACTAGAGGAGGGAGAACATCCATAGTGACAAACATTCAGGGCAGCCGTCTGTCGTTAGAGACAACTGCTGAGTTTACGAACTCAGCAGTCGATCAGTGCATTGCACTTGATGAAACCAGGGAAAAGACTTGGCTTCTTCAGACTTTCATTCATTTACAAAACTAAAGGACTTTTTGGCAGGAATGAAATTTCAAAATGATAAAGACCTAAAATAAGAGGCGACTATTTTGCTGAAGGACTTATGGCAGAGGAATATGAAGCTGGCATGCAAATTCATCACACATGATCAATTTATTAATTTGCATAGTGACTATGTAGAGAAGTTTAAGGTTTTTAGTTGACACACAAAATGTTTTTCAAGAAAACATGAATTTGTTATTTATTTAATTCCAAAATAGGTACTACTTTCCAGATAGCCCACACGAAATACAGTTGCAAGAGTATAAGTGTTATAATAGAAAGCAAGGCTGCTTGAAGGGAGGGGTAAGTGAACTTGTAGTGCTTGCTTGCAATGTGTAATGTTAAAGAAGTATGTTCACAGCTTCCTAATATATCACTGGAGATTTTACACTGGGATATTTGTCTAATACCCACAATACAATGAAGAAATAAATAAACATACTCGATTATTATAATAATAATAATAAAAGCATGAGGTGCGTGAGTAAACCCTAACATGTAGCAGTATGGCAATCCAATAACTGAAATCCTGTCCGATTTTATCTCTTCAAAATTCTTACTGACTATAAGATGACCTCATCTCTTGAAAGATGATGCTGAACCATTGAATACCAAAATAAAAGTTTATGCTTTCACAATTATAAACCACACCATCCATAAACTTTTAAAATTGAAAGTAAGATTGTTGATAAAAACTCTCTCCAATGTTTCTCACAAGTATATATACTTAGACACTTTCTGTAACACATTAATGTCTACATTAAACAGACGTACCTTTTCTAAGAGAGCATTATATGTTAATTTAACATTCCCAGCATCAAGAGTAGCTGAACGGCGATCTTCACAAACAACAGTAGCAAATTCCTCAAATGTAGTGTTGACCTGAAACAGTTCACCATGACCATAATTTTCAAGTCTCAGGATGCATATACAAGAAAAAAATACAGACACCTAGATAATATAATAATGCATCATTACCTGCACATCAAAACCTTTCTCTTTTAAAATTTCCTTGATAATCTTTTTCTCATCATGGAATCGGGACTTGAGATCTTCAACATAAAATTTAAACAAGTCTAAAGGTGTTGAACCTAAACAAAGAGAAATGCAACACTTGATTAAGAACACTGAAATAATCAACCTTCCACAAACATAACAATCTATAATAGGATTCTTCAAACCCTTTCCTGATGCATCTTGCCTAACGATAATGGCACATCAATGAATTAACTTTTGAAAAATTAACATTTTCACCATCTCAGAATAAAGAAATTGTTGTTTAGTTAATTAATTCAGCCCTTATGTTATTACAGATTGAAAAATACAATCATCCTTCTAATAAATGAAAAAGAAAAACTTTGTTCCAATCCACCACTTTATTTCAGGTACAACTAGTTTCGACGCTACGGCGTCATCCTCAGGTACAAAGTTTAAAGTCACAATTATTGTATACTACCTTGATCAAAAATTTCCCGGAATTTATTCAGAAAATTAAAAATACAAGTTTATTCATCTAAATCTATATTGTCCCCTTCAAAGTAATCCCCATCGACTGCAACACACTTATGCCAGCGCTTGATCCAATCCTCGAAACATTTTTTATATTCGGTTTTCGGTATGTCCATCAGTGCTTCCTGCGATTTTTCCATTACTTCCTCTCGGCTGCTAAAACGCGTTCCCCGTAATGGTTTTCAGAAGTGGTCGTGAGTCAATCGAAGATGATGAACGCAGTGGCAGACCATCGACATTGAAAGTCGGTGAAAAAATTGATAAAGTAAAAGAAATGTTCCGCTCGTGCCACTGGTAAACGACCGTTTTTTTTAGAGAATCGTTGCCGAAACACTTTTCCAACATTTCCAACGTCCGTGCGCCACTAAATCCGTTTTTTACGCAAAATTTAATACAAGTTCGTTGTTGTAAATTTAAATCAATTTCTGCAATTGTAAAAAATCGCCAACACACACAGAGATAGATGTACTCTTGGCTACGTAACTTTTGCAAATGTCAAGTTATGACACTAAGATTTAAAGGGAATATCAACAACAGATGTACCAATTTAACAAAAAAAACAGAACTCAAATCGGAACGATGGGAGCGCCACACGGTGGTTATTCCGGGAACTTTTTGATCAAGGTAGTATATATATTGAAATGTAATGAAATAATTGACTTTGTAATTCCACACACTTTGAAGTGTGTGGAATTACAAAGTCAATTATTTCATTACATTTCAATATGTTATGCAAATTCCACAAAGTTACGCCCGAGACAACAAATTGTATATATACCCTCTTCAAGAAAGGGTGGGGGAGTTGTGGGAAGAGGGGGCGGGGAGGGGAGTACGGGGGTAGGTACGAAGGAATGTGGGAGAGGGTAGGAAAAACCAGGAAAAGCGTTAGTGAGCGGGGGGGATTGGAAGGTAGGTTAAGAAAGGGGTGTAACTTTCTTTCTTAACCCACCTTCCAATCCCCCCCGCTCACTAACGCTTTTCCTGGTTTTTCCTACCCTCTCCCACATTCCTTCGTACCTACCCCCGTACTCCCCTGCCCGCCCCCTCTTCCCACAACTCCCCCACCCTTTCTTGAAGAGGGTATATATACAATGATTGTGACTTTAAACTTTGTACCTGAGGATGACGCCGTAGCGTCGAAACTAGTCGTACCTGAAATAAAGTGGTGCATTGGAACAAAGTTTTTCTTTTTCATTTATTAAAATGAACTTCCACAAAGTTGAGGCTGAAACTATTGAGATAATCATCCTTCTAATTCTACTTCTGGGTTCAAAGTCTAAAATACAAGAATTAAGTAAGTGAAATCACCATGCGTGATCAGTTTATTACACTTATTAAATTATTAAAATAATAAGATACAGATGAGGTTCTGGGACTAAAATATTGGGAACAGATGACTTGGCCTATCTGATGACAGGCTAGTGGCTACTATAATACCATGTAAATGAAGATGACCAATTATCACTATTAATACAGCCAGTATGGACGATTCACACATGAACCTTGCACACATGCCTCCCAGGGACAGAAGGCTCATAATGTGAATCAGGCATCATACACACATGGAAATCATACAAGTAATTTATCAGTATTAAAAGTAAAATAATGATACCAATCATCTGTCTAACATAAAACTAAGCAAATGAATCTGGCAAGTTCAATTCATTACTGCATGTCTAAGAAACAAGCAGTAGCTGCCTTGAGTACTTGCAAAAAAAATGAACTTGAAAGACTAACTCCTGCCATGGCTCAGAGAATGATGGACTATTAACTGCTGGCCTAAATCCATAAAATGAGTGCACATGATGTTTTCATAGTTTTTTTTGTTTGCCTTCATTTCGTGACATTCTTGCTTCCATTGAAATGCGACAAGTACCTAAGTTATGTAAACTATTTGAAGTGATATGGATTTTTGAAGAATAAGTTTATATATTGTTATGATTTTAGCCTTTGGAGTACTCCAAAAAGAAAAGCACAACTCCTCTGGACCAGCGACCTTCAGTGTGGAGTATTTATAATGTTTTCTCTGGGTTTTCCCCAATTTTTATCAGGTAAAATCTATTCCTGAATTCTACACAGGCAAACCACAAGTTCCGAATTGATGCATACATGATGACAGCACCCACAGGGACGAGAGCATGAATTCAATAGGAGGGTGGTCCCAGATGTACCCAGCCTGACCTAGGGATGGCGGTAGTTGTTTGAAAAATATCACTGTATTAGAAAGTAGGCAATCTATAAAGCATATGTTTCAAGTTTGAAGATGCTACATTGTTTAGTATTTGTTTTGCAGCCATCAACAGTGAACATTTTCAGTGAATTTGTGAAAATGGAGAAAATTGGTCATTTTTATGTGATACAATACTTTTATTTGAAAGGCCTCAGCCCAGCCAATATAAAAGCTAAATTGGATTTACTCTGGTTGAGTCTGTTCCTTTGTTTACAATAATAAAATATTGGGTAGCATAGTTTAAACAAGGCCATATGAGCTATCAAGACGAGCATCGCATTGGTCAACCAAATAAGGTGTAGACTCCAGAAATGGTGTAGAAAATCCACGAAGTGAAACTGGATCATGGTCGAATGAAAGTGCGCCAGCTAGGCTAGCATAATAGGCATTTCAAAGAGTGTGGTACATCATATATTAACCGAAACTTCAGTCATGAGAAAGCTGTGTGCAATATGGGTGCCGCGTTTTCTCACACTCGAGGAAAACCAGTGTCATGAAGATGTTTCATTTGAGTGTTTAGCAAAGATTCACAGTAACAAAGCAGAATATTTGCGCCATTTCATAACCATGGATGAAAAATGGGTCCATTTATTCACCCCTGAGACAAAAGATCCATCAAAACAATGGATTCAAATGGGAGAATCGGCTTCAAAGAATGCAAAGACCATTTCATCTGCAGGCATGGTCATGGCATTGGTTTTTTGGGATGCGCGTGGGATATTTTTCATTGAATATCTTGAAAAAGTAAAAACTCTTAACGGCGAGTATTATGTGAACTTATTGCAACATTAAAGAAGAAATCAAGCAAAAGCAACCACATTTGGCTAAGAAGAAAGTGTTGCTTCATCAAGACAATGCACCAGCTCACAAATCCATTATTGCAATAGCCAAAATTTGTGAATTTAAGTTTTATTTGCAACCTAATGCACCTTATTTGCCAGATTTAGCTCCCTCAGATTACTTTCTGTTTGAAAACTTGAAAAAATGGCTTAGTGATCAAAGATTTTTCAACCCTGAAGAAGTGATGCTGGCAGTCAATGGCTATTTTGAGGAGCAAGAGAGTTCTTATTATAGAAAGGGTATCATACTTACTGAACATTGCTCAGAAAAGTGTATAGAGCTGAAAGGAGATTATGTTGAAAAATAAATACATTTTTTCCAAAACTTTTGTGTTTTCTTTGTTGAATCGGGTACTTCTGGGATTACCCTCATATATCAAAAGATATCTTTGAGAGTAAGTCCAACATGATGAAATTGCAGGTATGGATGTAATTTTTTAACACATTCAGGGAATTACCAGAATAATAATAACATGGTGTTACCTGGCTGTCCAAGCATGGCAGAGAACCTCAAATCTGCACTGATGATAGGATAAAGTTCCACCCATAATGACATTGATGTCAGTTTTCCCTGCTCATGAAGCTCATCAAGAAGAATCTAAAGAAAAAGATAATTTATTCTTTTATTTTTATATTATTACCAACTACCATAACACAATTGAAAGATAAAATAAATATAAGATACTAAAATAAATAAAGGAGTTATACAAGGGTATAATATTTCTTCAGAATCCATTAACAATAAGTTTTGGATTATCCCTAAAAGCTTTTACATATCACTTCATATGCCCCAAAATAATACACTGTTTTTCTCCAATATATATCTTTGAAAGAATTACTTGCAATACATTCAAATACTTGTAGCAGTACTTGACATGCATTTCAGTGCACCTCTTTATAATTGAACCTTAATCTTATTTTTAAATTTAATAATGCAAAGAGAGAAGAATACTGATTATGATGACAAAAAACTTTTTTCCAAATCCCAAGTTAACAAAAGAATATCGCAAAACCCTCAGGGGCTTCAAGCCATGCAAGATCAGGTGGTGATTATCTCCCATCACTGATATATGGCCTGACAGGAGTAAGGGACAGGAGGAAGGATATAGGGACAGGAATAAGGGAATGAACAAGCAGCCAGCCTCGCTCTCTTATTGACTCGCACCTAATGTGCATATTGAATCCTGATCAAGTGTGCTTATTTGAAATAGTAAATGCATGTGTGATTTCTGCTGACTTTTTTTCATTTGCTAGCTTGAAACCTACTGACACTCAAATCAGAACTTGGAAACTCACAATCTTGCAACTATAAACTTACAGTTACCATATCATTTTATCCAAATGATTGATTGTCATTTTTGTCACAGGTGCAAGATAATCTCATTATGTATTGTCAGAGGTTTGTTAATCCATTCAAAATTGAATATTAAAATTCTCTTCACTTTTTTGTGGAATCAATAGCAATTTTCTTCGGTGATTAGGACAGAATTGCTAAACCTTGGCCTGTATTAGATTTTCAATGAATAAAGTAATCTAATTGATAAGTTTGCTTCTCCTATGCCAGTATGTTGCAGCCAGATGAGAAACCTCCCCATTACCTTTTACCACACACTAATTTGGAAGAGAAGGAAACCTTACAATATCCGAGGTCTGCTCAAAAAGTAAAATGACTTTTGTGTTTTTTCAAAAATTATTTATTTATTCATGAATATAAATTTTGTCCCCTTCAAAGTAATCCCCATTAGATATTATACACTTGTGCCAACATTTTTTCCAATCCTCAAAGCACTTCAAAAAATCATTTTTTGTGATCTTGTTCAGCTCCTTTGACGCAGTCTTTATCTTGACAATCGTAGTGTAGCGTCGTCCTTTCATGGGCCTCTTCAGTTTCGGGAAGAAGATATAGTCACTGGTGGCCAGATCTGGGGGATACGGTGACTACGGATCATTGGTGTGTTATTTTTGGCCAAATATTAGCACACAAGTAACGATGTGTGAGTAGGGGCGTTGTCATGGTGCAAAATCCAATTTATGTTCTTCCACAAATCCGGACATTTGTGGGGGATTGCTTCATGCAAATTGCACATAACTTGCAGGTAATACTCCTTATTTACCATTCTACGCAGTGGGAAGAACTCATGATGCACCATGCCCCTGTAATCGAAGAAAACTGTAAGGAAAACTTTCACATTCGACCGAACTTGGAGTGCTTTCTTCGGTCTTGGCTCGTACTGCAGCTTCCATTGGGATGATTGAGCTTTAGTTTCCATGTCATAACCATAAACCCATGATTTGTCACCAGTTATGACCCTCAGGAGCAAATTTGGGTCGTCACGGACAGAGTCCAACACTTCATTAGTAATGTTAATGCGTTGCTGTTTTTGGTCAAAATTTAGCAATTTTCGTATGAATATTGTGGCGACCCAAGTCATGCCCAAATCATTGGTAAAAATCAAATGGCATGAGCCAATTGATATGTTTAGATCCTCAACACAACTTCTCTAATGGTGATTCGATGACTGACCAATACTATTTTCTTCACTTCATCAATGTTTTCGTCTGTTGTTGACATGCTCTGGTGTCCGGCACACTCTTCATCATTCACAATTTCTCAGCCCTCAGAACATTTTGTACCACCGATAAATGTTGCTATGGTCCAAGGTGGCTTCTCCACATGCCAGTCAACCTTTGAAATGCATCTGCGCACTTAATTTTGTTTTTCACAAAAAATTTGATACAGATTCTTTGATCCATTTTTTGGAACAGGCAAAAATCAAAGACAAGCCAAAACAAGACCAGGCAAAACAGCTGTCAACGATTAACTGAACATTCAAAATTGCTGAACATTTCAGCATAAGTGAGAGACATAACTACAAAACTACATAACGCCACAAAAAAATCGAAAATCAAATATACTTAACCCGTGGAAATTCAAAATTCACGATACTTTTTGAACAAACCTCGTATATGATTATTTTTTATGATAAGTTTTGGGGATGAGATCTTAAAATATTTCAGAGTAGATAATAAAATATTACCACAAAACTGTCACGATTCTTTCTCTGCTGCCTCTTCACTCTTCTTTTCTCCCTTTCTTTGAGTTCCTCCTCTTCTTTTTCCAGCTCTCTGATGTGATCTTCAAACACAATCAGTGCATCCTCCTTGTCCATAGCTAAAGAGAGAGTTTATTTAAGCAAATGATCATGAATTAAAATCTCAACTCGTAGACAGAAAAAATACAAGGAGACATTTTCAAGTAATCCCTTCAGATTTAACTGAGTCATTTTAGTCTATATCAACCAATATCATATAACATTAAATACATATCAATCCCAAGTATTATAACTCCCAGGGTTATTTAGATTAATATTATCAAATAAAATAAATTATAACAACTTAGTTAATTCAATATCTATATGGCATGATCATTAGTAAAGTAATTAAACCCGATTTGCCAAGTATGCTGTGTATTTTCAAGTATTTTACTCAAACTCATGTAAATTGTAATTTTTGACATTAATTCTCTTAGCCATAAATTTAGCATCCAGCAACCAGCAATACGTTTGAAACAAAGAGATCATGATGTTACATATTATAGGGTAATGTTCAAATGAAGGCAATAACCTCCATTGGGTGTCATCTACCAAAGTTGTAATTTTAATATAATCTAAAATCATAGCAACTTTATCTGCAAGAAGCTTTTGGAGCCTAATAAGATCCATACACATTGATGGCATATATGATATAAGACTTAATGCCATTCCCACAAATATAATACATTTTACAATATTTTTCAATTTTACAATTTTACAATTGAAAAATTCCAGAGATTCATTGATATTTACCGCATACAGTAAAACATTATTTTAATCACCTTAATTTGTTATCACTGTCAAAATTTGAAGAGTTTGTAAAGATGTACATTTGAAATCACCAAACCTGTCCATGGTAGATACAGGACCAACATCAATGTGCATAAAATTGTTCAATAATCACCCTAACCATTTACAAAATGAGACATGAATTTCACTATTCCCGAAGAATCTATTTGCATATCTGGTTAATAAGTATTATCATTGGGTAAATAAATATTTGTGTAGAACTTAAGTGCACATTAGTTGCCTGTCATAACTGCATTTGTATTTCTATTTGAGAATAATGTGATATATTGATGGGCCATATACACACATCTGTCACATATTCCCAATACTGTACACTGTGCCTACTGTCACAAATAAATATATTACATTATCATCATTGGATCTGCTGATTTTGTGGCCTAGGTCAGTGGACGGAGGCCAAGTTCACTGATTTACTCCCACAGATAGGCAGTCATTTTTTTATTGTTTTCACTAAATTAATGCAGCAGCTTTTGTAAATATTATCACTTTCTAAACATGATTCTGAAATTCATTTACAGAGTTCCCAGGTCAATTTGCCCGATCTATTAATAGAAAAAATAACTAAAAATTTCACTAGTCAAACATGAAACTGTTAGAAATTGTTTTCCATTTTTAATTCAGCACAAATATTAGCCATTAGGGTGTGTGTCAGTGTGTGGTGCTTCAGCACCATATGTAATGTACAATGTCAAAAATTAAGTTTTTCTCAGTTTTGATTCATAATATGGGTGTAAATTATTCAAATGATGCCCAAATATCTTAGCTCATTTTGCAAGTCACTTGCAGTGTGAGGTGCTTGTTAAGGGATATTCCACTGAATTTACTTCTAAAAATTATCATTTAATTTATAACCTTCCCCAACATTATGTCAGCAAAGTAACCTTACCAATGGTGGTGGAAGCCCTGTTATTATTAATTTCTATTTCCAATTAACATTTACAACATTTATTTCATTCTAACAAGTGCAGGACGTCATCAATTATATCTGAAATTATTACCGTCTGCCCATTGGTATGAAAACAAAGGAATTGGCATTTAAGGTGACATTAGCAAAGACAGATAGATACTATATTGAAATGAAGAATGATTTAGTGTCATGCAAAAGGTGCTTAGTAGCTTAGAAATGCAAGGTTTCAAAGAAAATTATGGCGATTGGAAAGTCACATGCAACATTAGTTGGATTGAAATAATACTCCAAGCAAGAAGAAAAAAGCTATTGAATGATTAGCTTAAAAATACATAAAGATTAACAAAGTTAAATAATAGAAGATCAACAATGTGCTGCATTAATGCTCAAATTTATCTAGGAACCATTATTGTGCTAATTTGCACAAAGGCAGGTAATGATATTTATTGTTACCATCATATAAAGGAATTCTGTAGAATGAGTAATATTTTGGGCATTGTGAGATTAAATTAACCTTAATAACATTGCTTATCAGTAAAACAAATTTGAAACCGTCACTAACAAATTAACTATAAATTAATTCATTAACATTCAAGTACAGGCAACATGTAAAGAGCATTAAATGTTATCTTCTTCCATGTCACTGGGATGTGATTTCAATGTTGATTATCAACTTTTAATACAAATAGGCTCGCAATAAAAATGTTTCATAACATTCAAAACAAATTTGAAGAACCTTTCCATTTGTCAATTAAGACAATCTTAACTTTTGGCTTACCTAAAAGACTAGTATCCTCCGCAAATGTGGGATTGTCTAGCAACATTTGCTGAGCTTCTTGCCATGTGGTTCTATGGCACACATTTGCCATTGAATCTAATATCTCCGCTAACCGCTTCGTATTCCTCCGTTTTGTTGCTTTTGCTTCCTCCTTTTCCCGTTTGGCAAGGTTAAATACCACATCTTCATAAATATCTCTTCGGTCACTTTCCTCAAGAACATTTCTCCAAACCTGACAAAGCATATTGTCAGAAAAAGCATATATTACAGTATGGTTATTTGACATACCTTCAATTCCAAATCATGTTATCTGATTGCACCATTTACACACTCTCCATAGAATTATTTTTTGTCACTCACTGGATGCCCTTAGTGGCCTGTACACCCCTAGTGATATAGATAAGCTCTAGCCTCACCGACATGTCTCCCGGGGGCCAAACAAACAGAGTTGACACAACACTCATGCCCTAAGTGGGCCACAAACCTGAGACCTTTGGGCTAGCAAGTACACATTTTACCCACACCACTAACCTAATTAAATACTTCCATTACATTTACCCATAACTGAACTCAATGCTTGGTTTACTGAACTCAATGCAATGCCTGGTTTACTCAGGCCATCCTGAAATTTGATGCTCTAAGGGAGCAGAAAGAAATATATTAATTGGGAAAATGAAAACAGGATTCTTATTTATTGAGGAAATGTTAAGAAATGCAATAAATTCCTTAGATTTAATAAGAATTTTTCCTTCCGAAAGGTACCAAAATGTGAACCCCTCATGCATGGCCTTTTAAAATATTTTTCAGTGCACAATTTCTTACAGAACACAATGTTTATGTTTTGTTACTCTCCTCTAGCCAGTTTAAAATGCCATGGACACAGAGCAAGCTTTAAATTGAAAGTATACATACTTCTACAAAAAATTTAGTAAGATGAGTATGAATTCATCAATTAAACTCAAAATATTAAATTATAGTACATGATTTCACCCTTATAATCCTCTTTAGTAGATAAAAAATGATAAATGTTCAAAAATGATATAGCTTGCTTTTTTTGATATTCCATAGCTATTATTGGCAGAGATAGGAAAAATAACAATAACTTGCCCCACTGAAGTTATTAATATCCAGCTGAAGCCTTAAACGCAATTCAATGAGTGCAAGAACTTTTGCTCGATCAAAAACATTCCCAACCCAGAAACAAGCATTGCAAACATACTTGGAGCTAGTTACCCAAAACCCAAAATGTGCTGACTTTTTCAGGAATACCATCACAGATAAAAATATATTAAATAAGATCAGTAAATAAATCTCTTAAAATAGATTATTTTGCATGATAAACTTTAAAAAAGCCTAAATGCTAACTTACTTCATAAGTTTTTCACCAATACACTCCATTTTCTTTCACTGTTCATCAGACATACATGTATGGTGCAACATCTTTGTAGATGACTTCTTTTTCTATATCCGGTAGTTTCTCTATAAAATACCTCACTATCAAATCACATTACTGTGCATCGTCTGAATACCTGCCAGGTGTGACCTGCTTAGTTGGCCTTCCATATTTTCCATATTTCCTCCCAATTTCCATATTTTAAAAACAACCCCTCAATCAATGATAAATGTTCAATTTTTACACTAGCACTTACCTTAAAAATTATTACAGAATTAATTACAATCATTTTCAAGAGCATAAAACACAATGTCATGCACCATTTGTTCATTTATTTCCTTTCAAGGACATAGCCATGTAACAACTAATCCTTCAAGTCAACTCCCCACATATTTTGATTGTAATCTATTATGCAAACTGAAAAAAGTTTTTATTTTTCAATACTTTTTACTATTCTAAATTTAACATGATGAGATGATAAGTAGAATTCATGTTCACAATGTTTTCATAAAACAACTTCACTGCCGACACTGCACTTGAATAGTGTCCAATGATTTCTCCTTTACCTAGTTTTTTTCTTTCATATACTTTGCCTCTTTCTAACTTTCTGCCGGGACTTTTTCAACCAATCACAAACACTAGAAATTGATGACCATTTCATTCTTCCAATCAGTGTGACATCATGAATTGAGCCTTATCACATTTCATATTCAAGTGGCAGTTTGTGTCCTATCGCACATCTGTCATGTAATCATAGACCATTTCTCTAAATGCATCTTTCACACCATAATGTTGTTCCATAAAAATCAGCTATAGATATATCGCTTATTTTTTCACTTCAAATAATATAATTTTTGTTTAAACAGTAATCTTGTTCATTTGGTTATTTATTATACAGTTCTTAATAGGCTCCCCAAGCTTTGGCTATTTAGGAGCACATGAATGTGAAGATTTTTTTTTACTCATCTGCATTTACTAAATCCACCTTCTGCTTCCTCTATTCTCGTATTACCTTCTCAGTCTGAGTTAGGCCAAAACACCTTCCTGCTGCCCTGTTTCCATAATCTGAAGATTAATTGATGACTTCACGTTTAAATGCAATACTGCAAGACGATTATGTCTCTATATTCCATGCGGTAAGTCTAAATTTAGCATTTTATGCAACTCTTAGTTTTAGTGAGTAAAAGCTGATGTGCACACTAAATAGAAAGGGGCATATTATGCGCTGATTGACCCTAATATACAACAAATATAATGGCTAAAAGTACCTGTAGAATCCAAGTTTCCACAATAAATACAATGTTTGAGCAGAGGGACCAACTCTATTAGTCCAATGAATATAAATTTCACAGCACATGTGCGAAGGGATAAAATGTGCTAATTTGTACACATTTATGATTAATTTGGGAATATTTTTAAATACTTTAAAAGAAATACTAAATGTCTACTGAACACTAGTGCCTCAAAATAATGATATTATTGGCATTTGTAATAAAGGCAATCATAATCTAAGCCTGATATAGGTTAAAAAATACTCAATTGTACGTATTTTTTAAGCAATTTGGCTGATGCCAAAGAGGTCCAAGTTATATCCAGATAATCTCATGTCCATTGGATGCAGGCTGATTCTAGAGCAGCATTTGAAGTAAAAAAAAGTGCATCTAATGGGCTAGGAAATAGGTTATTTGACAGCTTCTGAATTATGCCCAATAGCATAAACAAGCTACAGCTCACATCCACATTTTCCTACAATATTGGTATCCATAACCTTACCATAGGTCCTCTCATAAATTTTCTAACACGGCCATGAACTGTTTTACAAGTTGATTCCCCTGCACAACTTCAAAAACTAGGCATCCGTCAAAGAACAATTTCAATGACTCAAATAAAGTTTCAGCATTTTCCACACTTCTTGATCTGCAAACACTGATAAAAGTTTCACGTCTCCCACAGTAATTATGAACAGTAATCAGCAGGAAATTTATTAATGGAACCAAGAAAAATTGAAGAGATATGATACAAAGAGAATCTACTATTATTTATTATTGTTAAGTAATCTATCGGTTAAGGTAGGTTTTGGATGGACACAAGTAGCAAATAAATATTTTGCGACTCCAAACAAAACACAGTCCAGCAACCTACTCTACACCCAGTCCTTCTTCATCTCGGTGTACTTTCTTCCCCCTTCATACCATCCAACATCCCTATCCTGTTCCTGCCCTTTCCTCATTTGCCTTTTCTTGTGAGGGTAAAATGAAACTTAACATTTCCACCATAAAGATTTGATATATTATGACTATGGTTTTGATGCTGTGCATCATCAACAGGAGCCTTTTCTTAACATCCTTACTCAACGTCCCTGTCATCAACTCCCTCCTTGTGAAAGCCTCTTTGCCTAGTGCAATTCTTCTACTTACGTCCCAACTACTTTGACCATGTTGGTCCAAAAGACTTCCAAGATACGTAAACTGTTCTACCTGCTCTAGTTTTTGCCCTCCTATTTTAAGGTTTAACTTAGCCCTTTCCTTTCTGGAAAATCGCATAACCTTTGTTTTATTTATATTGATTCTAATCCTATATCTGTCGCACTGAATTTACAATTCACTCAGCAATGCTTGCAATCCCTTGGCTGACTGACTTACTAGAGCTTGGTCATCAGCAAACCTAACTGATTTTATGAATTCCCCACCCACTTTCATTCCTACCTCGAGTTCTTCCCATGCCTCTTTGATCATTTCCTCTGCATACAGGTTGAACAGCAACGGTGATAATGGGCAATTAGCAAATGAGCAACAACTTTTTGCATAGATATAAATTAATGTAAGATGCCATAATGCATTCCATACTGCAAATAAAAATAAATATGTACATGGATTATTGAAAGAAATTGAGTACACTGTTTTGGACTGTGGATCATGTTCATCTCTTCTTCTGTCGTGGAATAAACCCAATGGGAAAGCAAACTCTTTTTTGTAAAAGCATAAAAGAATTAAAATTGCTTATTATTAATGATGCATACCAATTTCTTTTTACAAGAAAGCTGTCTAGAGGCATATATTTTGGCTGATGCTTCAAAATGTTGTAAAAATACAACTCAGAATTGTTATGGAATAAATTTCTGGAATGTGTCACCAATGCCTTATTAGGGTGATGCATCATACTCATGCTATGATGCAAAACTTTCTGTGACCCCCACATCACATTTAGGCTGTTATTTTGGACTTGACACTTCTTGAAAGCTCGCTGAGTTTCTGAAAGGTAAACGAGCAGAGATTTCCAAATTGCCACTTGCATTTATGAGAAGAGTGAAATGGCCCTTAATCCCCTTGTGGTCTAGTAATTTTTTCTCCTCCACTGTAATGTGAGCAAAATATACGAGGGTCATCCGGAAAGTAGTACCCGTTCGTGCCGCATGAAGTGCTGACGACGCGAGTAGCCGCTGGACGAGGTCAGATAGCTTCAGTGGCTTGTCTGCCTTCTCTGAGCCAAGTTGCGTGACGCTAGCATTGCCTGTGTTGTTTCTGTGATTGTTTACAATGTTTAAAAAAATTGAGAACGCCGCCAGTTGTGAAGTGAGGGCAGTGATTAAATTCCTCAATGCAAGAAACGTTCGCCCATGTGATATTCATCGCCAATTAAAGGAGGTGTATGGAGACAATGTAATGGACGAGTCGTCTGTTCGGCGGTGGTGTCGCAACTTCAACATGGGGAGGGGGAACACACACGACGATGAGCGTTCGGGGAGACCGTCTGTCATTACAGACCAACTGGTGAGCTCAGTTGACGAATTCGTGAGGAACGATCGGCGCGTCACAATTGATGACATCTGTGAGCATTTTCCCAATGTTTCTCGAACAATTGTTCATGAAATTGTTAAACACCATCTGCATTATGCAAAAATTTGTGCAAGATGGGTCCCTCGCGTATCTCAATGAGCTGGCGGCGAAGGACTATGCAGCAGGAATACAGAAACTTGTCACACGTTATGACAAATGCCTTAATTTGCTTGGAGATTATGTTGAGAAGTAGTTTAAAGTATCCTCTTTCAAATAAAATTTTTTATGTTTGTTAATATTTACTTTTGTCTTTTTATTCCACGAACGGGTACTACTTTCCGGATGACCCTCGTACATTTGCTTTGGCATCATCTTCTAGGAGAGATCCATTTCATCACAGTTAAAAACCTGCTGTGACCGGTAACCCTCTCAATCTGCGAGCTTATTGAAGTCACAGATGAAGTTCTGTGCTGCCTTTGACTTTCTCTTGCGGCTTCACCATGCCTCACAACATCATGGATGCTGGTTCTTCTCGTAAACTTCTCACACCACATACAGCTTCATACTTCTTCAGCCATTAATGATCCTAATATATTATTAACGAGATTTTTAAAAATCACTTTCCCTCTAGCAAATTATATTCTTGTTAATGGTGTCACATTGCAATAGCTTCTCATTTATCCAAGTGAGAAATAACCTTTCAACACTGTTGAGAAAACGTAACCATTGCATAGTGCTCTTATCACTCTCTTTAAAGCATCTCTCCTTAATTTTGAGCATGTTTTTCAAGAAAATGTAAATCAATGATGTCAACTGTTTGTTGATTCGCGTCCTATATCAGCCACACTCACACCTTGTTCCTAATTGTCCACGATTTTACTTTTCATTTATATGGTTATTTTTATTCTCTCATGGCTTTTTTTCTAATGGATTTTTCTTCGAGGTCATAAAAATATGCAAAAAATAATATTAAACTTTGCAAAAAAATCACCAATAACATGTCTGAACAAGAGTTTGGAAAAATGTGCCATTACTAGTGATGCTTAGATGCTAGCAGAATGAGTGCTAAATACAAACGGAAGTAGAAGGCCCATAATCCCCGGAATTCCTGAGAATTCCGCTCTCCTCCTCAATTGCTATGCAAAAAGTTGCTCATTAAGAGAGTCATTTGGGACCAATATTTTTGCTCAATATGCGAATTACTTGCTGTGCAAGGTGCTTGTTAAGCAAGGTTCTACCGCACTTAATGACCTAAGAAAACATTTTTATATGTTGATTGGCAGCATTTATGAGGGAGGAATGAAGGGCTTCATCAGATGAGTGTTAGTTCCAATCCCTAAAAAGTTGAAGCATATCTCATGACTGCAGAAAATAAGTTTGATTTCACACACCGGTAAGGTGGTACCAAGGATCATCAATAAGAGGATGGAGAGGAGGGCAAATGATTACTTGGGGAATGTTCAGTTTGGGTTCAAGAAGGAAAGAAGCAGAGATTGGAGAATAGGGAAAGATTGGAGTCACAGCAACTTATCTATATCCTGTCTGAGACTGCTCAGGTGGCAGAGGGAAAGTCAGTAAGAACACTGTCAAAAAGAGTATTAGGAAAGAGGTGTCCATTATTACCTGTTTTTTCAGCAAATACGTGGAGGACATGGATTAAGAGTTATGGGAAACACTGTATATAAGAATGAAAGTTGTCAGGGAATTCAAAAATGAAAGGAAACCCAATGAGGTATACACTAGGCAGGGCAGGGAATGCATAAAGATTGTTAAAAAATCCAAAGGAGGCAGTAATACTGGATTTTAATTGGAATTAAATGACTTAAAAAGGGGAGAATATTAGGCAGACACAGCAGGAAGAGGTAAAGGATGCACAAGCTGGATGGAATGAATATTGGTAGTATTATGAAATATCGAAGAACAGTTGATTGCAGTTTGGGATGTCATATTCTATCTAGTTGTACAAAGCTAAGAAACTTTAAGCATCCATAACATTATTATGAAGAGTGAATCTATAATTCCAATCCACCTCCATACATTAGCATATGATTGATATTCAGAGGTCAGTTCAGTCAGTCCATTTCGGTCAAAGCAGTGCTCACTGCAAGGTTTGTATGTAAACAAAAAGAATATGGACAAATCTTGTTTCACATCCTCACATAGTCAAGTCTTTCAAATGATGGAGTGACTACATGATTTTTTGATCAAGCAATTGAATTGTATTTTCTACTACTAAAGCAAAATATGAAATAGTCACTTTCCCACAGCTTCATCTTGTTCTCAAAAACTTTCCAAATTTTCCGGCATATTCCCTGAAATTTCCAGCCAAAAGGAACTCATTTTCATGATACTTCAAACCAGTTGCCACCCTGAATTGAGGAACTATCCCTTGGCTTGAAGTGGACAGATTCCTTAGAATACCACAGCTAACATATGTAATTGATGATATTTCAACTTATTCAATTAACTTTTAATTTAGATATGAAATAAAAATAAAGACTTTACCCATGAAATAAGCAATTTGTCTTGCATGCTTAAATAATGATTCTGGAACCAAGTTGCAAAGGAGTAAATCAGGCTCTATTAAGTGATCGCCTTTAAAAACTAAACTTAGTAATTAAGGGGGCCTTTAATTACACATACTAGTATACTCACATCAAGTTGGCCAAACATTTCTTCGCATCTGAAATACTTAGTTGAAGATGTCATTCGGTCATTGTGCATCAAAAATTCTTCCAGGTCTTCTCTTGCTTTCTTTGCTCTTTGTCTTTGCTCTTCTTTCTCTTCTTTAAGCCGCTGAGTCTTATATGCATTAAATGCTTGCTTACGTTCATTCAACCGCCCAAGAGTAGCAAAGCGAGGGTCACCTTGTATGAGCTTCAGGGCTTGATCCCAAGATGCTCCACTAGGAACTTCCTAATGAACATGAGACATGACCAACATGTATTTTAACAATTTTGGAGAATTTGGACAAATATTTATGAACTGAATGATAAGGAAAATTTAAATGAAACACTCAATTGAAAGCATTCTGTTAGAGACATAAACCAAAGCTTACTTGGAGAGAAGTACAAGATCATTTAATCAATAACAATTAATAGATATTTATCTGATCAGTTATTTTTAAACAATCATCAAAACAAAAATCGTCAAAATTTCAACAATAAAGTTTTGCACATTTTTTTATTTCACAACTCACTCATTATCATCAATTCTTCTCATATTTAGAAAAAAAATAACTAAGTAATTTTAAGTCAACTCAACTTACCCTTTCCCTAAGCATTTCCTTGAAAGCCTCAATAGCCTCTTTTTTGTCCTTGAACACCAACTTTGGTTCAGGTGTGCTGTTTCTGCTCCCAGGCGCAGATCCTTTATTGGAACCACTATCTTCATCAACTAAATAAAATAAAAAATATGATTCATTAAGCTTTAAATTGCATTTGGGTCTTAAAAAAATGTACCTGAAGAATAGATCAAAGTATATATGTGAGCTGTCCAGAAAGTAACATTTTGAAATAAAATATTAACCTAGATATAAGACAGAGTTTTATTATATAATTGGAAATGCACATTTTAAAATTATTTTTCTACACAATCACCATTCAAATTGAGCCATTATCATAAGGATGTACACAAGCTTTTCAATTTCATCGCTGAAGAAATCTGCTGCCTTATATTTTAACCTCTTGTTTACACCAGCATGCAATTCTGCATCAGTGTCAAAGGGCTGCGTTGCAAGCCACATCTTGATCACTAGAAAGAGGTGGTAATGTCTCCTACCAGTTACGACACAATCTAAAAGTGTGATATCATCTTTGTCATAGACTTCAAAGAAAGTCAGCAATGCAGCAAGATGCTATTTTCAGTAGTGTTCGCTCAAGATTTTTGGCACCCATCTGGCACAAAACTTGGGCTAGCCAAGCTTCAACACTAAAATTTCATCCATTAGACATCATGAAATTTGGGGAAAATGAAGCAAAAAATCGATCATTATAAATCTGCAATTTTTATAAATTTTTCCATTGATTTTTATCCTCAGGTCATCTGTCATAAGGCTAGGCCATTCCCTGCAGTCCTCATCATGATCATTGGTATGGCCATTTTAAAACTGAATGCACCACTGCCTCACTCCAACTTCACTCATTATTCCACCTCTGTACACTTCACAAAGTTGCCTAAGAATTTCAATTGGCTTGTGGTTTTTTGTCAATAAAAACCGAATCACATATCACACTTCATCACTCATTTTTCTATTGCAGTGCATATTTTAACAGTTTGCAGTGAGCGAAGTAGAATATTCACAGCCTGCACACTACCACAGCAGGATGCGTACTGAGTGTAGGGATGTGGAGACACCAAGATGGGAGGCTTTAACCCCACATACCACTACGCTAGGCCAAATTGTAAGTTACTTTCTGGACAACCCTTGTACATTCTTAAATACAGTGAAACCTCCTAAAATGAGCATAATTCACTGGGATCTTTCTCATAAAGCAAAACAGTCATTAAATGAAACAATTTTTCCCATATAAATTAATGTAAAATACAATAATGCATTCCATGCAAAAAAAATAAAATACACATCACATTTCGCACCAGTTTTATCAAAATAATTATATATACATTGTTTGGATGGTGGGTCATCTTCAAAATATTCTTCTATTGTAGAATGAACCAACTTGATATGGGAAATTGCTTAGTAAAAGCAAATAAGATTCCAAATAATTACTTTATTATTTATAATAAATTCCCAATTCTTTTCCACCAAAAAGTTGCCAGGAGACATTTGCTTTTGCCGATGCTTCAAACTTTTGTGAAAATGTGACTCAGCATTTTCATTAAATAAATTCCTAGCATGCATAGCCACTGTCTTATAGGACAATGTTTGTACACATGGTACAATACAATGACCTCCACATCAAAAATTAGCCAGCTCTTCTGGACTTAATACTATATTGAAGGGTCTTCGAGTTTCTGAATGGTAAACAAGCATTTTAATTTTCAAATTGCCACTTGCGTTCGCACAACATAGCATAATATGCCTTGCATTGGCTTTGCGGTTGGGTAATGCATTCTCTTCTACAGTTATGTGAACATATGTAGGTTTGTTTCAGCATCTTCTTCATGAAGAGAATACTCTTGTCACAATTAAAAACATTTTTTGGCGGGTAGCCCTCAGAATCTACAATCTTTTTGAAGTCACCAATGAAGTTCTCTGCTGCCTTTGACTCTGAGTTTGCAGCTTCACCATGCCTTATAACACTATTGATGACAGTTCTTCTCGTAACCTGTTCAAAATATGCACAGCTCCCCTTCAATACTTCTTTGGCCATGGATGATCCTGTATTTTCTCAACAAGGTCAGCAAAAATTAATTTTGCCATTTCACAAATAATGTTCTTGTTAATAGTATTGCATTGCAATTGCTTTTTGTTTATCCATATGAGAAGCAATCTTTCAACATTGTTGAGACTTTGTAACCATGTCACAGATATTCTTGTTACTCCCTTTGAAGCATTTATCTCCTTAAATTGGTATATTTGCTAAAGGATAGTGCAAATTGTGCAATATATACTGATTAAACATGCTTGCTAGATCAGCCACATCCCATATGCCCTTGGCGAGCCCTAGTCAATGTATAATAGCCAGAAGATTTTTCCCTTAACCCTCTTCTGCCAACATTAATACAAATGTCACCACAGCATTCATTCAGCTTCTTACAGTAGATTTCAGCTCATCACACTTTCACCCTGCAGCCTCATTTTATACTTCTTCATTATTTCCAGTTTTTCCATAGTCGTAAAATCCTACAATTTTTTTACGTAGTCATTTTAAGAATTACTCTGAAATACAAGTGACCATGAATTAAATGCAAATTAAATTCCATAAAACAGATAAACATAAGAATTATGGAATATAAGTGAAAGAGTGTTGGAGAGTGTTAGCTTGAGCCTGATGGCCTTGGCAAGCCAAAAAACTTTCTTCCCGCCCCAATTCAGGAGCAATGTTGTAATTCAGAAGCTGAAAGGTAAAGAGGGGTTGACACATATCTGCTGGGGACTTCTAAGAAGCCAGAGTGATAAGGGAGGGACTAAAGAGTAAAAAATGCATTCCCCTTTCCTATTGTGATAAAAGGGAAGAAAATAAAATGAGGGAAATACTCCGGTTTATTAGTTAATGTATTTCTAAATTACTTCAGCAAAAATACTACAGATAGTTGGTTGAAAATCAGCTAATACCATTTGACAACAATACAATTTGGCTAACAAGTAGTACTGGATGGCAAAAGTATAGCAACCTGTTTTGGATGGCGGGGGAGTGGGAATACTAATGGCAGCCAAGGTTGCCGCCATTGCTTGATCCATAGCAGATGACCCAGCAGCAGCAGAAGATTGAGATGCAGCACTTGCAGCTGGTGCAGGGGTGACAGCAGGCACAACAGGTATAGACGAATGACCGGCTGGAGCTGGCGAAGGAATACCTGGCACAACAACTGGAGGTGTTGGCACTCCCGGAACAGCAGGGATTACTGGTGGTGTGGTCACCAGCGCACTAGGAATGCTACATGAAAAATCAGTCTTAAGTACGTGGTTATATCGACACTACAACTCCAAAAATAATACACAAACATTCCATTTATCCATCAAAACAAAACATAATGCTCATGTAACTACAGATAAAAACAATTCTTAATGATGATTCAGAGTACAAGGGATGCTTAGCAGTTGATTCACCAGTCAAATACTTCTAGTATAAGTTCCACAAAATGGATTAAATGTGGAATTCTTTTGGTACTTCGGTAGAGAATATTTTCCATTTTTACTATCAAGAGTTGAAATATTATGCATGCATAATATTCTAATCTATACATAAACTAGCTAAACCTAATAAAATAAAACTAATATTTTTTCCATTTTTCTTATAAAAAAGATTATCCAGCAAAAAAAATAAAAAGTGGTAACGTAGAAGTTTTACATCAATAATATTTTATGTTAACCATTTAGAGGCCATTTTTAAATTATAGATTAATGCCATTTGCTGTGATAATTGTGCTACACAGCAGTTAAGGTTCAAAAAAGGTGCTGTCAAGGGGACAAAAACAGTGTGCAGTGTTGAAAGGCAAAATAACAAAATAATTCTTTAACTTATCACAAATATTTACCATGATAATACAAATGTTGCATAACGGAATGTTGACAATGAACGATTTTAGTACTATTAAACTTTTGAAGAAGACCACAGAAAAAAGGAGTTGTCTACGGAACTTATATCTTAAAAAAATTTTCACTTTCTTATTCAGTACATCCAATTTCCTGTCTATGAAATCTCTCATTACCATTGCCTTTCTATTTCCTTTTACATTTTCATTTCTTGAATGAGTGATTCTAAATGTCATTTGCCAGTAATTTTATTAGATGTACATTATAATTTATACCCCTCGCCAATATCGCATATTAATATTTTTAATATACTTTATTGCAAAACTTGCACTACCCTAGAGAACAAATGTTCGGCATTCTTATTTAAATAATAAAAGAGCTCAAAAGGAATACATGTTATGCATCCAAAACTAATATAAATGGTGACATAAATGGTTTTTGAATATGGAAAGATTGAAAAATATAAATGTACCAAAGCCTGAATTTAGTCTGCTCAGAATTGACATTAATTTCCAATTAATTAAAAATTGGCAATTTACCACAAAATAAAATTGCCAATTTTTAAATAATTATGATATTCCACCATATCACGCCTGAAACATCTCTTTTTACTAACTTCCAAGCACTGAAAATGGCTTTAATGATTTTCGAAGTATTCTCCATGATAATCAATACACTTTTGCATGCGCTAAAACTAATTTTCATAACTCTCTTTCTGCTCCAATTGAGGTACCTCCAAAACATGGTTTTCGAATGCATCAATGGCTTCTTCAGGCACCGAAAAGCATTGGCACGCAATTTTTTCTTGATGAACGGGAATAAATGAAAGTCATTTGGTACTAAATCAAGGCTGTATGGAGGACCCATCAATTCGACATTTTGGCCACTCAAATAGGTAGTTGTTTCAGCCGATCTGTGAGAGCTTGCATTGTCATGATGAAGAATGACCCTTCATGGCCGCTTCTTTTTCCGTATTTCACCAAGCACTTCTGGCAAACAAATGATCGTATACCATTCAGAACTCACGGTTCTATGTTGCTCTAATGGTACAGTTGCCACATGTCCAATTATTCCGAAGAAACAGGCAATCATTTACTTCGATGTGCTTTGTTCAAGAATCACTTTTGTTGGATTTGGCTGGTCTTGGAAGACCATACAGTGGATTGCTGTTTTGTTTTGGGCTCATATGCCTGGATATATGATTTGTCACCTGTGCAGATATTATACACAGCTTTTGATGCACCACAATTGTACATTTTGAGCATTCCTTTGCACCAATTGACACGAGTATCTTTTTCAGCTTTTGCCAAGCTACGCGGGATCCAATGTGAACAAATTTTTTTCACAGCTAAATGTTCATACAATATCTTATTGATGCTTGTCATAATAATCCCCAAGGATTCCTCAACCTCACAATAAGTCATATGACGATCTTCCTTTACTAGTTCTTGCACAGCACATCAATGTTTTCTGGCACAACAACTGATTTTGGGTGACCTTCATGACTTTCATCACTGAGCGAATGGTGGCCATGATGGAATTCGTTATACCAGCATTTCACTGGGGCAAAGAATGGGGCTTCATCGCCAAAAGTGGGAGTAAGTTGATTGATTCACTCCTGTCTTGATAATCCATATCGAAAGTTGTATATTGAATCGAATATTGAAAATCATCGCACAAAAGTGTTCGTGAGTTAATTCAATTTTTTTGCTGAGACAAAATTTACGAGTGATAGGAAACAACACAAGTTATAATCAAATGACAAAATTTTCTGAAGAAAGTTAGCATTAAAAGGGTCAAACTTTCAGATGGAAACGTCAGATGGCACCTAAAGCACTTAGTGTTGTCAAGACTCAATATATAAATAGCAACCCTCATAGAGGTAAAATAAATCTGGCAAATAATACCCATGCTGGCCTGATTACAATTGCGAATGATCCACCATCTATGATATATGACTTCTGGTGGAAGTTTCCCGATCCTTGGAAAAATTAAAGTTTAATGTACACAACATTAAAATTCCACAGTGATATTCACAAAAAAGTGGATAAATTAATATGATGGCGAAAAAAATCTGACGGTTAAAGTTCTTGATAAAAAAGCATTAATTGAGATTTAATACTTCTTTTATGGATCAATGAATATTACATTCTAAGAGAGTAGTTTCCAAATTTCTCACAAAATCAGAATAATGACTTGACTGGCAGGTCATTGTAATACTTTCAATTAGAAGCTTCCCTCAAAGGAATGCAGACCAAGTTCAACCTGAATCAGTCTACTACTGTGCGTTTAGCATCCAATAGAATTGAGAAAGTAGAATAACTCACAAAAATAAATGAAAGAGAATTTCATGTGTGACCCAAACATTATTTTATGGAAGGCGAATTGCCTCAGGAGACTAAAGAAACTTGATAAATATTACGGTGAATCCTGTGCCTCTTGCTAGAATTTTTTAGATATACAGGTAATTCCAAAATAGGCAAAAAGAGCACATGTGACACTGAATGTTCTGGATGCTCTGATAAGGTCACAACTCCAGAATTCCCAGATTAAATACAAGATACAAGTGATGAAGATGTGATACAAGATGGTGAAGTGTGAAGGTGCATGTGGCCTGCTGCCACTTCTGCTCTAGGAAAAAGTGATTATGAATAAAAAGTCTTATTTTGCACATTTTTTCGAAGGAATCAAAAACTGGAGAGCAGCATTGAAAGAAATGCATAGTCTATGGTATATATGACTATTTTGAAAAATAAAAATAGTTTATCCAGAACAATTAAGTACTATATTCCCCCACCGATTAAATGCCCTTATTTCACTCCAAAATGTGCTACAAATCAGCCTGAATCTAATGCGCCCACTCGGAAGGTGGGTTTAACTTTGACCTCTATGAAACCAGCCAATTACCAGGAAAAATGCTTATCATCAAATATTTCTACCCAATTTGCAAATTCTTACTTGAAAAATCAGAGTGCGTCTTATGTGCCAGGAAATATGGTAGTTTTCATTTTTGCATAACTTTTTAAATCCCCTTACCAAAATACCATACCATTATCACAATTAATATTTTTCCATACCATTATCACAATTAATATTTTCCAAGATTCATCTTAATTGAATAAGGCATTCACATTTTTAAGAACTCGCAGAATTCATTTTAAATACGAAAATGGCACTATGCCACTAACTTCAAGGGTGTAATGATCCTTTACAAGGATTTCCATGATTTTAAAAGAATTTCACAAATTTCTGTAAGTTTTCTAAGATTTCAAACATCCCACATAATGTTCACAATATACTCATTTTTCCAGTAGATTTTATTATGCTATATAAATCTAAATGTAAAACAAATTAAAAATTATAAGTACCTTGTTGCGGAAGACTCCTCAGTAGCAATTCTTGCTTTTAGCTCCTCCAATTCTGGAGGAATCACCCACCTCGACTCCTTGGTGGCAACATTGTGATAATATGTTTTTCCACTCTCAGACCGATGCTCCTTCCAAGGGCACTGAGAGAGCAGAAGCTGGACAAAAATGACAAAGTGACATAAGACAATGCTCCACGTAGCCTCTTTCAACACAGATAACTTCAACCCCGGCTTACATTAAAAATTCTCAAAGTTAATGCCTCTTGAAAGCACATACTCATATAAAACATTTCATATCCTATAAAAAATAATATCCTTTAGACCCAAAATATAAGCACTCAATCAATTCTTCCAAGAAAAAACTCTAGCTTAGGACACTTTTTCATTAGTCACTCAACAACTAATAGCTCATCACTATCTTGTGTAACTCAAACCAATTGCCTGTATGCTGGGAGGCAGGCAGCAGACATTACAGTCATTGAGATAATATTACAAGTCCCTCAAAAAAGAACACAATAACTTGGTAGTGTAGACTAAAAGAAACAATGACAGGTACCCAATTAATTCCTAAGTTATGCATATAATTGCACATAAGTTATACTGTAATGTCTCTTTGTGTTCACAAGTATATTTTAGTTATAACTGGTATAATGCCTCTCTAGTGAACATAATTGAAAACTATGGAAAAAGTTAATTATTAATTGCATACCACTGAGAATTGATGCTAGTTTGAAACAACATATTAAACCGTACATTAAAAATGAGAAATGTGTATCGTAAAAAAATGCTTACCTCAGCAGGTGATTTCAAGTCATCTGGCTTTTCCCATGAGCTCTGTTTTGTCACTGAATTGTAAAAGTATGTTCTTCCATCTGGTGCCTTATGTTCAGACCAATCAGACTTTTTCCCTCCAGATTTTGATGGATCTTGACCACTAAAATTAGTGTTTCAAACCCATTTCATTACTAGACAATCACAGAAAATCATCTCATAGTAATATAACTGCATCAGTGCATAGCTATTCTTTTGTTCCATAAATACTTTCAATTAAATGATCAATCTGAGAGTCTGATAATGCAATGAATAAAGGGGCAAATTCCACAAGTTTGTACAGAAAATTCAAATATTTACCATGTAACAAATATAATTTTGTGATCAATTTAGGCACATTTTCACCAAATTTAACCAGCTCAAAGCACTCAAGATACTGATGCTCTATTCCAGTAAATTTTCCTTCAAGTACCATTGCATGGGTAACCATGAATACCTTTGCAATTTCAGTCTGGAGTAGTCCCACTTAAATTCGCAAAAATAAACTAAGTATAAATGAGGGGTCAGGTAGTCTTAGGCAAGGCTAAGAAATGTATCAGTATTAACCCTCTTAGTGCGGCGGGCCGATATATCGGCTCTTGCATAGGCTATTGTTTAAATGGCTGTAACTTATGGTTTTTTCTTCAATAATTTTGATAGGTTGAATTCCATAGAATTACGTAATTAATTTTTTAATTTTTTATTAGCAATTTTAAATGCTTTTCAAAAAGTATAACTCTTACTATAATTTTTCGTTCAGTTTTGTACATGCCGGGAAGCTCAGCCTAATTGTTTGCTCGTTTTTTTTTTCTGAGTGGTCTTTCCACTATGAAAAGCCACTGAAAGGCTACTAATCTGTTTTCATCTGTAATCTCTTGAATGTGTTGTGGTGTCGTGGTGTTGATATATAGCTGCTTATTCAGACTTTGTTGAGACGATGGAAATGTGAACACTGCTTTGTAATCATTTTGGTTTCTCTTGCTGTCCATCCTATTTAATCAATTGCGCCCTGTGTAATGGATTACATTGTCAGCAGTTCTCTGTGAGTTAGAACTTGGTTTTTTTCTGCCCTTAGATTGTAAGCACATTGCCGCAGTCTCAAGGAAAGGGGAAAAGTCCCAATTTGACTCAGTGAGATCAGCCTTTTCAACAAAATCGAACTAGCAGAGACTGACAAAAAAATTTGCAATTCACTGGTTTTTCTTTATTTATTTATAATATTTTCTGCATGTCTTTTTGATTCTTTATTATATTTAAATATCATAGTATCATTGAAA
Source organism: Hetaerina americana (assembly GCF_022747635.1). Classification (NCBI taxonomy): domain Eukaryota; kingdom Metazoa; phylum Arthropoda; class Insecta; order Odonata; family Calopterygidae; genus Hetaerina; species Hetaerina americana. Next base: position 9,140,951 of record NW_027286514.1, on the reverse strand, counting down.
AATGTTTTTAAAAAAATATTAGTTTTGTGTCTAAAAATCGAAATATAATTGCTAGAAAAATATTCTTCAAATTTATGATACTGTAGTAATTACATTTATTTTTCAGATAATGTAAATGTATTACATCATTATTAACTATAATATTATATTTTTAAATATGTATATGGATATCTAAAAAATTACCTTAATAATGTTTTTTTTTCTAAGGTGATACATTTTCTTAAATTACCCTTCGCACTTCTCACTAGTACCCCTGAAATCCCCGCCGCACTAAGAGGGTTAAGTTTCATTCATCTATATTTATTTAGCAACTTTATTGGGGCCAGATTGAGACTTCGACATTCCTTTTTCCACCTAACCCCTAAAAATTACATTGAAGACAATCACAAACACCCAAGCCCTAAGTGGAGGATAAACCACTTAGGTGGGAATCAAACCCACAACCTCTGTGTCGGAAGGCGATAAAATTACCCTAACACCACCAGGGCCGGCATATGTTGTGTCCATCCAAAACCTATCTAAAGCAACAGACAATCAAATTAAATAACTAAATAATTTTCATAAACTTAGATAATCTGATTTTTTGACATATTTTAAACCCTTCAATTCAATTATTGATTGCGCATTATGTAAATATATGAAGCAGTTTCGGAATGAGACCATCTTTAAAACTGAGATAATGAACTGTTACATCTTGACTATTTCAAACACAACGAAACCTCACATTTACAATACCTGATTTAAGTAATTTGTTTAGAGCACAGGCTACTCCCCACATTAATGAACACAATAAAAACTTCACATTTATACTCCTGAAACAAGGAATTAACATCAATTTGACTATCCCATGGAGATAACATGATTTTTACCTTATTTATTCAGGTTTCACTCATAACTTAAGTTTTATAATTATATTATAAACATTGGCTGATTGAAATTAGTTTCTGGAAAACTATGTATTTACTTTAGTTAATTTAGAAATTATTCATTGAGCTAGTTATCTGCTGGTGTGCTTTATGAACTGCTCAAAATGTTATGCTTTCATTTTTCAGGTGTGAATGTTTTCTTGATCATTTAAATACTATCTCAGCTCTTGAAATGACCCTATTCAAACATAATTTCACTTTATTGTTTATTGGCATTACTTTAAAATGGCAGAAAGAAAATAAAAACTTTGAAAATGAAACAAGAGGTAGAAATTCAGCATGAAGTATACCACAGTATTAAAAAGCTTACGGCATACTATATGAAGGTGCTGGCCTAATATCTTTACCATAGACACCCTCTATTTATTCTTTCTCTCTTAAATCTTTCCAGGTTCAATCAATAATTTTCTGGATGCATCTTTGCTTGCTTGAACAGATTTTTCCTTCTTACTTACTGAGAGTACTTTCATTTTCCACTAGAGCACACCAATTTCACCATTTCTTTGTCAACTTTCAATATTCACACACTAAGTCTTCCACCATTCTTCTTTGGCCCTATAGGTTTCCTGCCTCAGGTAATTGTTCTACTCATTGCACCATCTTCTAGCCATTTTCCCTTTTACATTCTTCCATTTCCTTCTCTCATCTCCCTAATCATCTTGTCTATAATCCATAGTTTTCTTTCCCTTTTCCTGTTTACTTTACAACATCAACCATACTATTCACCAACTATAATTCTGAGTGGCTTTTTAATTTCCAAACTTAAAAAAGTGGCTCAATGGAAAACGATTCATGTCGAAACAGGTTATTGTCAACATTACCGCCCATTTTGAGGACCTTCCAAAATCTTACTTTTTGGATGGCTTCAAAAGGCGGAGAAGGGCAGGGGAAAGAAGATTGACCGAGCAGGATATTACGATGAAAAAAAATCTTCCTGAATATTTTTTAAATTTTTTCCTACAAATGTCCCATGTACTGTTTGTGACTATGTATTCCTTTTTACTTTTGTTCTCATTTTTCTTCTATTAAAACAATCTCCCTATCCTCGGTCATAAATTTTTCCTCTGCCTCAAGGTAATCCTTCCTTTTCATCGCAGTTAATGAAGCTACATGCCACTTCCTCAGCTGTCTTCCCTAGTGTTCTAACTCTTTATCTCTAATTTATATCCCTGAGCTTTAATATACCACTCCTTATTGTTAGGATTTTATTCAGCTGTTTTCTTTGGCACCTAAAAGTTAAGTCAATCTCCCAGCCACAATTACCTTTCTCTTCAGGATCACTTTATGCTTTCCTCCACACTCAGCTCAATGTAGATATTACCTTCATTTATTTGACTACTCCTACTTAGACAAACTTCAAAAGCACTTTGACTGGCTGTCCAATACAGAATGCTGAGGGAAACTAAGAATAGAAAAAAATGCCATGGGTTCAAAATGCAGTTTTCTAAGTAAAAATTGACAATTATAATTTGTATATTTCATGGCATCAAGAAATCCATAGAACCCAGTCTGGGATAACTAGGTTCCCATTCTCTCGGCAATCAATTATTAATCATTATGCTTGAAATAGATTCAAATCAATCCACCACAACCAATTTCTAATTCAATTCATAGAGAATACATACATTTGAGATATTGATTGCATTACACTTTCAGACATGTTACAAAGGTAAAGTTTTTACGATGCTTGTGTCACCCTGAAAATAATAAAAAAATTTGAATCCCAATGGAGTGACCTTATTTCAATGCCAGAATAGTCTACACAGAAATACACTTAAAAAGCTCCTGCTCCAAACTTGCAGAAAATGTGAATCATGACAAGGCTTATCAGAAGCATCAACATGACATTTTTTTACAGTTCTCAATACTCTTTTATTATAATAATGGTAAACAAAACTAACATTTATAAAATATGTGGTAACAATAACACCTGTTCCCCTAAAGTTCTGTAAAGTTTGGTTTCCAGATAATTCAAATTTTCTAGGAAACCATGACTGAAGCATTACGTAGAAATAAAGGATGAAATTTATTTATGAGCATAAATATGCATTGAATTCATCAATACAATGTTCAATAATTAATGAAAATTCTATAATAAAGCATTCTGTGTAGCCTATGGAAAATGTTATGGAATTCAGGGAACCCATCATTTAGGCACATACCACCCATGTAATTCAGCATTATAGCCATTTAAAATTCTTGGTTGTGAAATTACTCTCTCTATCATTTCACACCACAACACAATCTCTGAGATGGTACATATTTGTTTTGTGCTGTCCATGATTATAACTGTTGTTTCTACATATTTTATCTCTTTTATACGAAAAGGTATCCAAATGTGAAAAGAATTATATTTTTCCACTTAATCATTTTAAAAACTTTCTTATGCAACAATAATATCATTTCTGTTTTTTACAATGAAAAACTTGCATTTCACTTGCAAGAATGTTCACTGCAGCAAAAGGTTTTTTTGAATAGAGGCATTAAATCATCATTCAAAAAATGTGCATTTCTTCGTGAACCATCGCTTAAGATGGACAATTGCCATTAAAAATAATGCTAACTCTCAGAGGGACAACATGGCATAGATGGCTGGGCTCTGCCAGAGCAAGATGCGACATCATTTTTGCCAAAATCGAAATTACCTAGCCTTCATAACTTTGTTTGGTGAATCATCTAGCAACCCATCTGGTCCTTTCTCAGGAGAAAGTGATTCTTTGACTTTTCCTTCACTCTCCTTGAGTTTTGAACTATCTAATAAAAAGAGGATGAAACCCTATATTTACTGTATTTCAAAGCTACTTTGATATAAGTTTCCCAGAAAATGGATGACTATAATCTTCCAAACCTGATAATATTCCCATTGACTATGTAATGGATTTAATGGAATCCATGTTTAGAAATGACTCTTATACATAAGCAGAAATTTGCACTGTGAAAGCTAATCGGTAACACTCATATCATTCTTCATGCTCTACACAGGAAATTTTGTTTCAGTTGATGAGAATAAATCGGTCTGAACCTCATTTTAAAAATAAATTTTTAATAGAAACAAGGTGGAGACATCTGATTTTTAAAATTAAAATGATATTTTGAGCAAATCCATAGACTCCTGGAAGGGAACCACATTTCCTAAAATGGTTCGGACAGTAGAGCCATCTGTTATATGATTAGTTTCATTGAAAATTGTATTTACCAACTTAAAAATGTTTTTACATCCAATGAAACACATACATGTGTTATGCATGATAGCAAATGAAACCACAGTAATCGACCCAAATGCTAGTTTGATAGATGAGGGCAGAACTGACTGTTAACACTCACAGCATGTGAAATCACACATTTTGGTAAGGGGGTCAATTCCTTTCCCTGTGCCAATTATCATCACAATTGTAACTGCAAAACCTCACATCACCATTAGACTTCTATTATCAAGAGGTGCCAAGGGGTCAACGGATTAACATCCCACCTGGAGGATGGTATACTCACTTAAAGTACTCTCCACAAAGCACATCAAGTAGTGATTGGGGTACCAATGAAAAAGACCTGCTGTCTCAAGGATTCAAACGCAGACCCTCTTAAGTGGGATGCCAGTACATTAGCCACAGCAACATCCCAATCCCCTTCAGTATCTCTAACATATCAAATCTCACCAAAGGAAGCTGTGATTTAGGGCTTTTAGCCTTGTTACTTACAATTCATTCTTAATCAACCCTATATTTTTAAAGATTGTTGGCAAGTTACTTGTTGGTTTGTTCACTAATTTAGAGAGAATATACCTGTGATCAAAATATAATAGATATTACAAAATAGAAACACTGAGCCAAAGGCCAAAGACAATTTTATTATTATTCATTCATGTTAAATTAGCATATGATGACATGAGAGAATGGAAATAAGTGACTACAACGGAGAGGGAAAGTTCGAGGGACAAGTGTACAGTAGACATCATGTATAGTACAATTGATAGCATCAGGCTTAACTAAGCAGATATTCATCTAGAATGAAAGAAGAATACTGGGTATTTTTCTTTTTTATTTGGTACAACTAGTTTGAGCCTATAGAGGTCATCCTCAGGTACAAACAATTTTTGGATATGGCGGAGGTATTTATATGCTTCCATGGGTTTGAGGGCGGAGGGTTCAGAGTTTTCAGAGGTGGTTTTTAGAGGTGGTAATTTAAGGAATGGAGTAGGAATACAATGGAATGAGCATACCCACAGAAGCCATTAGTGGTGGTGAGGTGGGGGAGGGACTTTTTCATCTGCTGAATAAAGACAGGAAGGTTTCCAGTTAAGAGCAGCTTTTCTAACTAAATATCATTCACGACAAGTCCAGTTCTCAGAATCTTTCCTATTTCGAACTTCTCCCATTAGTCCAGCTTCTTCCCTTTTCACAAGGGATGTAAAAACATCCCTTGAGACAGTGAGTCTCCTCCCACAGATATTTAGTGAAGTGGGATTGGATTGCTTGTCACAGTTTAGGAAACAGCATTTGTGTTATTCTGATCTGATTAACATTGACTTCTTCATTAGTCCAATGCATATTGCATTGCAGTCATTTCACTGTAATTCACACACTACAATTTTTTAGTATGTCAAATTGTCCATATTTACTTCTGTAATAAGTGAGTAAAAAAAGCTTCCTGACACTTAGCAGCCTACTACACTGGTAAGTCTAGTAAAAAGGGAATAATAGAGGAGTTAATGCTTACTCAGAAGGGAGACAGGTGCAAACAGCAAAATTAGGACAGATACTTATGGCTTGCCTGTGTCCTTCAAACTAACCGCATCTCCTCTTATATCCCCTCTCATGTAACTTCATCAGTCAATGGACATATGAATGGACTATTAACGAATACCCCGCGAGCCATTGAAAGGATATGTGACAGGGGATGTTAGGTCACCAGCCATTCTACATGGATTCCCTTTATTTCCTCATGCACCTAGCATCCCACAATCAAAAAAAAACCACATGGGAAGGGTATGACCGAACACCTATTATGCAACATGCCTACATATATTACGAGTATTATAGAGTTAGTAGCTATTCCTATGCCTACACAAAGAGGACCAGAAATTACATTAAGCCTACATTCATGGAGAGGCAAAGACCATGTCCAAGTGGATTCCTGAACCACTAATAGCTAAACCCTTCAGTTGTATTCAGATAGGGGAGAAGTAACCAGATTCCATCCTATTATCTCTCCTCTCACCCTCCCCTTCTTTAAACTTATTGAATTGAGGTTCACAACTGTCTTCCCTAGAAGTATCACGTCTTCCCTACAAGTAAGTATCACCTTCACTATTCCCCAAGGACTAGACTCACTTGCTCAGTAGGCTACATGAGTGGTGGCAAGCTTATCCTGAGCCGATTGTACATACATTTATTTTTATATTTACTGCTTATTTGTAGTACTTGCACTTCCTTCTTAACACCATTAAGTTCAATATTTAACCTGGAATATTTTCAACATAAAATTTTATACCAAATTCACTCTGCTCATACTGATTGAGCTGGTGACCTCAGACTACATCGGAAGTTGCCACAACCTGCCACATTGAAAGCTTTCAAGGTAAAATAAAAATGAACATGACAGCCCATCCACAATAGAAGTGATTCATCCAATACAAAATAAATCGACAAAAATCTATTTCACTAAAACTACAGCTTCAACTTTGATTAGGAATTTAGTTTTCTGCAAAGAATGATTTCACTGAAAATGCACTGCCAATTAAATGCAGTAGTTTTAGGTCTAGTATTCTTCTAGTTAAAAATTTAGGAAAGGATAATAAGTTTATACTTTTATAGAGGGAAAGGGCTTGTTCTCACCGGAGCTTACTTAAAACTTATATTACATTTCACTTACTTGGCATTGGATAGGCTTCCTACCGAAGAATCACCAACGGCAGTAGATGGTACAGCAGTTAGTTGTGGGCCTGCTGATATTACAGCTGAACTTTTACCATCACCTAAAAAGGGAATAAATAATTCAATAGAGTAGACCTAAATATTGTACTTAACCAGCAATCAAAATCAAATAGAAGCTGGAGTTCACGACAACTCATCTGGTGATAAAGCTCACTTTGGGGTGGTGGAGTGGAGGCAAAGGGAGAGCAAAAGAAAAGATATTGGTGGGGAACCCAAATACTTGTCATACACAGCAACCCTTTTCCCATACAAGTATTAGTGTTTGGGGGAGCCACCAGGAGACTCACTAACCTCCTGCTCTTTGTCACACATAAGTAACATGAAATGCACATGACCTGTTGGGCAGTTTGCAAAGAAAACTAAAAATGATAACAAATACACTGTATAGAAATTGCTTATAAAAGTAATAATTTTTTTGCAATGCTTATTAGATTTTAAGTTAATTTTATTCATTAAAATATCTCCAAGTATTTCAGACAAATTTAGTTTTTTTTCTCTATGTGAGAGGTACCTTTGGACAAGACCTTATGGCTTTGTTATTTGATGATATACTTCTTTCGGTTTCATTGAGGAAGAATTATTTTTTACCTATTTGAATATTTAAAATAGAAAATAAAGTACAATGAGGTAGTACTTATGGGAATGTCGTAATTCAGGGGTAGAGCATTGGAATATGGACCAGACGGTGCAGGTTTCATTCCCGGGCAAGCCTCCCTGGGCACCCTCAGCTTCAACCAAGCCGTGCGATTTTGCATGTACCAGATATTTCTGGGAAACCATAACTGGCACAGGGAAAGTAACTTGCCCCCCTTCCCCAATGGGCTTAGGTTTGGGTGAACTCTACTGACACTTCCCAAAACGACCTCTGGGCTGATTACTATGTTTATGGTTTTTACTGAAGTACATATAACTCAAACTAACACACTTCCACCAGAAGAAACTGAACATGAACTCAAAATTCTTTTGCATTCTGAGAAGCTTCAACAGCATCAATAGCAAGAGTGTAATTTTAAACAAACTTTATCCACAATAAAAATCCCAAATGGCTTCATTAATTATTAATTGGGCAGGGTTAACAAATTAGGGTCGGAAGTGGTATCATGGATATTAAGTTTAATTTGCATTGATTAATGAAATTAAAAATTCATAACCTAAAAAATAGCACAAAACACACTTATCACATTCTAATAAATCAACTACAGAGGCAAAAGAATCTGCCACATTAAAATATACATATGATATTTTAAATTAAATAAAACGGGACAAGAATGACTGAATGACTTAAAAATAAAAATGAAATGGGCATATATGGAGCTACGCATGATTCAAATCTCTCAGCACTTACCAAACCCATCACTATTATGAATACATTCATAAAAACTGATCTATAATTTATCAAAAGTCAATAAAAATTATATAAGCTAAATTAATAGCTGGCTGCATTAGAAATAAACAGCCAGTTTCCTTATCTTATTGCAGTGATTTGCATTTTAAAAATATGATTGACTAAGAACAGCTTTATTAAATAAAGCATACAATGTATCTCTCCACTGTCCTAGGACAGTGGTAAGATACATTGTATTCTTCATTTAATAAACATGAATTTCCACAAATATAAGCCGGGAACAATTGATGAACAGCTTTGCTTGTTCATGATAAATTCAGCGGTTGAAGTAGTTGAAAATATTAATATTGCGGGATGAGGCTTCATGAGTGTTACTTAGATAACCATCAATGATTATTGTTGAAGATTATTGCTAACCTTAACCAGTGAAAGGAGGTGGTATCAACAAATATTTTTCTCCATAGTCGACCATGGAATTATGGAATTTGTACGTTCGCGCTCGAAGCAACAAATACTGTCACGTAAAGAAGGTATCAGCTTTAGACTGTCTAAGTGGTTCTCGTAAAATGGATTACGGTTATTCTGTCACTTGTTTGTATAGGATATGCACTGACATCGCCATATCTTGCTCTTTGCGCCCTTTATACGATATGTTGGGTAGTGGTTTTAACAACCAATCATACCTGGGTGTGATCCATAGCCATAGGAGGGCGGCGGAATGTTGAAAGGTGCAACCATTGGAGGTGGCAACCTAATATCACCAGGAGGAACAGGCGGCATCCCATAGCCTCCCATTCCGTGAGGAGCTCCATGAGGTGGCACGTGTGGCGGTGGTAAACCATATGGCACAGGAGGACCCCCTGGTTGAGGAGGTCCTCCAGGTGGATGCACAGGAGGGGGCATAAATCTTAATTCACGGCTAACCTAGCATATATAAATATTTAATATTAATATACTATTCAAAAAGCAACTATTAGACATATATCCTACACATAAAACACTGTTTAACTATCTTCTAAACTCAACCTACTAGAAAGGTTTTTCGAATTTAATGATCACAAAGTCAAACCCCAAACCCCTCTCAACAGAACATATTTTTCTGTAGATTAGTCCCGGTGGGAAAAATAACTGCCACCTCTATCTTCCTCACCCACAGCTACTTCTTCATAATTTGAGAGCAGCTAAGTACTGTTTCTAATCAGTAATAGGCATTCATATCTTATTTTCTTCGATCTAAGGCTATCATTTACTCTGCGCGCACAACAGTTAAGTACATCACTTACCCAGTGCTAACAAATATTCTAGATCACAAACAACCTGCAGACGACTTTTCACGATTTCCTAAATCTTTATTACTTAGCACTCACACCGCAGATATAAACAAAATTCAGAAAACGCCGCAAGACTCCATATCTATCGAATGCTTCGATGTATCGAAACTTATATCTAAGCGATTTAAGCTGGCAGTTTTTCTATCGTTTTTGATAACAATTAAAATATATGTATTAATTTCAATCATTATTAATCACTAATTTTTTTTTATTTTTATTTCTGCTGTATGTTGATTTTTCTCCTTAACTTTCATCAATATCTAAAGCTATGAACAAAAGCTCAAAATATCGCACGATTTGGAGAGAGTTGGCGCTTTAATTCAATTTAATAATAGGCGCATTAAATGACCCTGAAATAATTTTACTCGATGAATATTTATTTCATTTTTGTATGATCCTATGATTCTTTACCATATTTATTAGCTGAAACAATCGTATCTATGGCCCTTATGTTACTGTGTACATTGTAGGCTGGATGAATAAGAGAAAAGTCGCCATAAGATATGATTGATCTGACTACGGGCAATAGAAAGAAAGGTAGAGTCCAATTTAATATGCCTGTGCGCCCAAGAGGTTTATTTGCATCGAATTCATACCATACGTTACCTCCGGATAAGAATTTTAAGGTTCGCAAATGTATAATGTAGAAATTGGTGAAATTAGTCCGTTGGTGAATTCATTAATCTTTCATTTGAATTTAGACTGCCTTTTGTGGTAAAAATAAACAATATTAAAAACCATGCACATTATGATTCATTTTAGAGACGTGGAGAATTCTCAAACTATTATGACAATCCACCCATAGAGCAGTGGAATGGCATCTTAGCTCACCCAAGTGCATCCACAGCTTCTTTAATTTCAGCAAACATTCCACTTTGGCGAAAACCTAGAAGTCAAAGCTCGCACAAATTACAACAATTGCCATATTATTCTTCAGAAGAAACAATTGGCTATCCGGTAGGAACACCTTCATATCTATATTCTATAATAATAATGTCTTTGTTGATAAATTATTCAGTTACGTTAACCTCATAGTTCATCACAAGAAACACCCCATTTAGGAGTATTCAAAAAGAGATCCGTGGTGATTCATATCATCTTGTCATGAGAAAAATCTTGGGGCCGCTCATGTCGAATCAATGAGAGTGTGTGTAGACATTCTAATGTCTTTCAATCCATATTTTTTATCATTACTTAATTGGCATATTTTTAGAAGTGTCTATGTTTAATTCCAACTGCTCATAAGGTCAGGAGCTGAATGGAGTCAATATTATTTTCTACCCCTATGTTTCTGTTACTAAGATGATAGTGGGTTCAATATGCAACAGGAAATATAAAATATATTATGCACAACTAAAATACTACATAACTGTAGCAAAAATATTCATTCAAAGATTCCAGCACTTCCCACCGTAGTGAAATTATCTCCATCACCTGATAGGCTCTACATTTGATGATCTTTGGTCATATTAGTTTTAAATGTATCCAAAGTTAGTTTCAATATTGTCATTATTCTCAGACATACTTATTATTATTATTACTTTTTATTTTCCCAGAGATCACAATACAAAAATACCAGGTAGGTGGTGAATGTACATGATATAAGGCACGTCAAAAAGGAGCAAGGCACAGGTTCAATTAAGATACATAAAAGAAATGATGCTCATAGTTAAATAAATGTTTGGCACAAACCTATGAACATTGGCTGTAACATGCACATGCAACATCCAATTCAGAAAAATCATTGATCTCCAACATGAATCAGAAAATGACCATTGCTAGAAACTAAAAGTATGAACTTACTGGTCGGGAATATTGTTGAGATATTCGTCAACCGAGTAGAAAATATTGTGCTGTAGATATCTTTTTAATTTGTGCTTGAGTGTGGCAGTTCCCGTTGTATCCTTGATACTTTTGGGTAGTTTGTTATATACTCTGACGCCCATTTCATGGGTCCTAATTTCAATGCTTTAGTTCCATTCCTTCCTCTGGTGTAATGATTATAATAGGTAGAGTTAAGAGAATAGTTGCCAATGTTATTTTTTACATATAGAATTAAGAACATAATGTAGATGCACAGGAGTGGTAGCAAATTTAATTCATGGAAAATAGGTCTTGATGGAGCATTGTGAGGTTTCCTGGTGATGATTCTAATAGCTTTCTTTTGCATTTTAAAGATGGTTTGAGAAATAACAGCTGATCCATAATATTATACTGTAGGTTGTATTTGAATTAATTTCCCCAGAGTATAAATTAAGTAGTACAGTTTTACTTGTAGTTTCATACAGGTGTCTTAATAAGTAGCAAGTTGAACTGAGCTTGTATTGAAGGGCTTTTACATGAGTATCCTAAGAAATATTTGCACATAGAGATATACCTAGAAATTTGCATTCGGTCGCATGCTCAATTGATTGGTCACTGATTTTTACCAGCAGATCATCTGACACGTTCTTATTGCGTGTAAAGTATACTATTTTACTTTTATTTCCATTTAAGTCTAGAAGGTTAATTGACTGTTTTAGCCGTTACTCTGTGGAATTTTTCCATCGTATAGAAAGAAAGAAAACACAGCAATTCCACATTTACACTTTATTTAGACGACCATGGTTTCACCACTGCGTGGCATCTTCAGGTGAAGGCATACATAGTAGAGGGTGGGTATATATACACAGTCAGGGAGGGGGGGTGGATTGGGGAGAACGGAGGAGGGAGGGGGGGGAGGAGTCTGGGTAATGGGTATGAGTGGGAGAAGTCTTAGGCCACTCAGCGGGGGTTTGAAGGCTTTGCGAGGTTAGAGGGGAATGGTTTGGTAATGGGAGGCATTAGAGAGGGGAACGGGAAGGGTACAAAATCTCATTGACCAGGTGGGTTTCTTTAGAATTCTTGCAGGTGATTATTTCCAACTCTTCCAGTGCATCTAACCTTGGACCTTTTTTCTCTATGTGTAAGATGTTGGGGATAAATTTACTGTGGTGTTTGTGTGTTAGTAGATGATTTGCGAATTGGGATGTATGTTTGTTGTTTGTGAAGCAAGCTAAGTGTTCTTTGGTTCTGATGTTGAATGTTCTCCCAGTCTGTCCAATATATATTGCGTTACAGTCATCGCAGCGGAGCTCATAAACTCCGCTTTGTTCCATTTTGTCTATTTTGTCTTTGTTGGATCCCAGGATGTCTTTTAGTGTCTGTCTGTTGTAGAAGGCGGCTTTGATTTTTTCCTGGAGAAGTAATCTTTGGATTTTGTGTGATATATTCCCAAGGAAAGGTAGTCTCCGCCACTTGGATCCGTCTTCCTTCTCGTCCCAAGGAAACCCCAAGGAAACGAGAAGGAAGATGGATCCAAGTGGCGGAGACTACCTTTCCTTGGGAATATATCACACAAAATCCAAAGATTACTTCTCCGGGAAAAAATCAAAGCCGCCTTCTACAACAGACAGACACTAAAAGACATCCTGGGATCCAACAAAGACAAAATAGACAAAATGGAACAAAGCGGAGTTTATGAGCTCCGCTGCGATGACTGTAACGCAATATATATTGGACAGACTGGGAGAACATTCAACATCAGAACCAAAGAACACTTAGCTTGCTTCACAAACAACAAACATACATCCCAATTCGCAAATCATCTACTAACACACAAACACCACAGTAAATTTATCCCCAACATCTTACACATAGAGAAAAAAGGTCCAAGGTTAGATGCACTGGAAGAGTTGGAAATAATCACCCGCAAGAATTCTAAAGAAACCCACCTGGTCAATGAGATTTTGTACCCTTCCCGTTCCCCTCTCTTATGCCTCCCATTACCAAACCATTCCCCTCTAACCTCGCAAAGCCTTCAAACCCCAGCTGAGTGGCCTAAGACTTCTCCCACTCATACCTATTACCCAGACTCCTCCCCCCCCTCCCTCCTCCGTTCTCCCCAATCCACCCCCCCTCCCTGACTGTGTATATATACCCACCCTCTACTATGTATGCCTTCACCTGAAGATACCACGCAGTGGTGAAACCATGGTCGTCTAAATAAAGTGTAAATGTGGAATTGCTGTGTTTTCTTTCTTTCTATACGATAGTCTAGAAGGTTGTCAGTGCACCACTTGTTTGTTGCAAGTGTGACAGACTTTGATTTTTCCACAAGGCTGGGATGTTTGTATTGATATTATTACATTAGTGTAATCAGCATACAACACTGGTATTATTCCATCATTATTCGGTAAGCAGTTGGGTAGGTCATTGATGTATATCAGAAAGAGGAGTAGCCCAAGGGTTGAGCCTTGTGGAACACCTTTGTCAACTTGGTATGCTTCAGATGAATATTTTGACCCATCAACTGATAACACTACTTTCTGAGTACGATTGTGAATATAGGACTTCATCCATTTCACTCAGTCGCCTTCAATTTTGGCTCCTGAAGTACACATTTCACATCTCAAAAATGAATTTCATCTCCTAAATAGATGTTTTTCTGAGCATTAGATGCCAAAAACTAGGCAAAATGTTATCAGAAGCCAAAGAGCATGCGAATTGTGTAAAATGAATATAGTTTATTTCTTAAAAATCTTTGGATTCTCTCTCTTTCGATAATAAGTGGACTATATTTGTAATTAATGTGGTAACAACAATTTGAAACTAAATGGATTCAAAATCAGAACTAAACCCTAGAACTATTATTCAATCAATGCATCATGCAGAATAATTGCAAATTATTTCTTTCCGATATTCCATTAACAATAATAATGCTTCATTCAGTATGGTTTCATTATGAAACAAACAAAAAACGTACATCAATTTATACATTCCATGAAAAATGGCTATTTACATCACAAAGGGATACTTAAAAAATAACTTTTTAGACTTTCCTCTTTCATAATGCACAAAATTCATCCATAGAGCACAAAGTTTTAGCAAGCAGGTATGCTTTAAGATTAGACTTGGAAGTATATGAAGGAGATGCTTTCAAATCTGGGAGAAGCAGGTTAAAAAACTTGGCTCATTTGGGGTAAAAATAATAATGCATATATTTGCTTCGAGATTCGGTGCATATTCATATATACAAAATAACAGAAGACGTCAGACAAACTTCACAATTGTAGAAAAAATACAAGATATATATATTATTGCTATAAGGTAATCTACTGGTAAAGGTAGGTTTTTGGATGGACACAACCACCAAATAAATATTTTGTGACTCCTAACTAAACACACAATCCATCCACCTACTCTACATCAGGTCCCTCTTCATCTCTAAGTACTTCCTTCATCCCATCCAACATCCCTATCCTGTTCGTTCCCTTTCCTCATTTGCCTAACATTATCCCCTCTATTACAGTTTCAACATCCCACTACCCATCAATATGCCTTTCATCCATTTTTCCTACCTCCATAGGATTTCTCCCAACAAACCCCTCTCCTCGCCCACCATATCAAGTACTTCCTCATTTGTTTTCCTTTCAGTCCATTTCACCTTCTCCATTCTTCTCAACACCGATATTTCAAAAGCCTCCAATCTTCGTCTATCCTCCGACTTTAATGACCATGTTTCAACAACGTACATAGCTATGCTACATATCAAAGTTTTTCTGAGTCTTCTCTTAATATCCTTAGTCAACATTCCTGTCATCAACTCCTTCCTCCTTGTGAAAGCCTCTTTGCCTAGCACAATTCTTCTCCGTACGTCCCTACTGCTTGACCATGTTGGTCCACAACACTTCCGAGGTACTTAAACTGTTTTACCTGCTCTAGTTTTTGCCCTTCTATTTTAAGGTTTAACTTAGCCATTTTCTTTCTGGAAAATTGCATAACCTTTGTTTCTTTTATGTTGATTCTCATCCCATATCCGTCGCACAGAATTTCCAATTCACTCAGCAATGCTTGCAACCCCTTGGCTGACTGCCAAACTAAAGCTTGGTCATCAGCAAACCTTACTGATTTTACGAATTCCCTGCCTCCTTTCATTCCTACCTCCAGTTCTTCCCATGCCACTTAATTTATTTCCCACAACTTTAGCTGCATGGGATATCAAACTTATTTTCCTGTAGTCCTCACATGATGTAGCCATAACCTTTTTTGGAATAGGAACTAACACTGATCTTAAAAAATCTTCCAGCAAGATTCCTTCTTCATAGATACTACGAATCAGTCCATATAGAGTCTTCCTCTCACATTTTCCTAAACATTTCAGAAGTTCCACAGGAATGTTATCTACCCCCATGGCTTTATTTAGTTTCATCTCCCTTAACGCCCTTTCTATCTCATCAAGTATGTCTGGACCTAAGCTATCGTCCTCTACACCATGTTTCTTTTCTATGTCTAACCTTGTTGGCCTAAGTTCTTCATCATACAGTTCTTCTATATATTCCATCTTCCTTGGATATTTTCTGTATAAACTATTATCTTACCTCTAACTGTTAGCACAAATCTTCCCTTCTTATTTCCCGATAGTGATTTAACGTTGCTGTATAGCTCACCAACTTTACCCTTCCTCTGTAAAATTTCCATATGAAATTCACACATCAGGGTAGGTGGGGCCAGTTCCTATCTCTGTGCCGGTTATGGTTTCCCAGGAAGATCTGGAACCTGAAAAATCACATAGGTGGAGCTGCAGGTGCACACAGACACACCCACACATACCAATTTTCTGCTATATTCACATATTATTTGGTTATGTCAGAATGTATGAGCAGGGACAATTCCAGAAATTCATTTACAAAATAGAACATATTATTTTTTAGTTGGCTGCACAGCTTTTTCTTGAACATAGATGCTTTTGTTTCATTTTTGATTTCATGGGGAAGTTTATTGAATAACCTTAAACCCATTGCTCTGGACCCATGAGCAGTATTGTGTGTTCTGAAAAATGCCTGGTGAAGGCCATTGCAGGGCCTTTTATATTGACTAAGGTAATCTTGGTTGGCCCTTTACTAAGAAATATTACCCTTTGTATGCAAGATGACATTAAATATTTATAGGTAGGATACTGGCAATAAACTAAGTTATTGGAAGAGAGGTTTACATGGTGTATCACAAGGGGCATTACTCATAGTACGTATCATTAAATCCCCTTTTGTTGTTTGAAGATTATATCCACATGGGGAAAGGAACCCCAAAAAGGATACTAAAAGTAACACAAGAATAAAATTCACCATAATAAATTGATAGAGGGACCTCTAAATTTACAGAATGTCTAATATTGGTTATAAGGAAAGATAGGGAACTTAGGTTTCTCAGTTATTTAAAACTGTGTTCCTCCCAACACCAGGGTTTTGTACTTGGCCTTTAGGGCCAGGCACAGAACCCTGGGGAACACCCAGTGTTACTTCTCTTCTAGGAGAAACAAATTTGGAGCAATATCTTTAGAGCTTCATGTGGTGATGGCGTTCACCTAGAAATGATTCAATTCATTTGTAGGATGTGCCTCTTATACCATAAAGTTTCAGTTTATACAAGAGTAGCTGATGATTCACTCGGTCAAAAGCTTTAGTGAAATCAACATATAATCCTTAAGTTTCAGCTCTATTATCCAAACCTAAAAGTATTTTATTCACCATGTGATATGTGGCTATTGTAGTGAGCCTTGTTTTTTTAAATCCATGTTGAGATGTGGAAAATAGGCTATGTGTTTTAAGATATGATCCTAGATGACAATAGAACAGAAAACTATTTCAAATATTTCCCCCCACTGGTTCAACAGGGATACTAGTCTATTAGAAATCATGGCCATTTTTCAACTTTGCATTTGTATATTGGCAATACTTTGGTTGATTTAAGGCAGTTTGGGAAAATTCCAGTTTTTAGGGATTCATCAATTAAGATTATTGGCTAATCTTTAATTATATTAAAATGACCTTTTAATGACTATCACTGGGATGCCATCTAATCAAGAACAGAATTTATTGATAATGTTGGTTAGTTCCATAGCTGAACAGGGTAATAGAATAATGCATTATGTGTGTTAAGAATACGAGAATAATTAGCTGAATTGACTAAAACTGTTGGATTTTGATGGGATAGGTAGAAATCATTCAGAATGGAGGCCATTTTAGAGTGATCTGAAATAGAATTTCCAGTACAGTCATGCAGTTGAAGATCTGTTGTAAATCATACTTGGTGTAACATACCCTTGGATTCATCAACAATTTTCCACATCTCTCTAGATTTATTGCCCACACTGGTAAGCCTATGGTCTACTCCTCCTCACCCCTCAAATCAGACAATCTTACCTCAATGTGCATGCCAAGCTTAGTACGTGTATCATTATGATGGATATTTAGGTTGTTTGTGTATAATGCATGTTTTCCTTAATAAATAAAATTAGATTGTATAAATAAAGAGCAACCAGCGGTATGATTTGCTGCTTATGAAAATAAGTCCTGCAGAAGTGTGAGTCCAAGATTCAGTCTGCTGTGGCATTTCTGGGAGTGCATTTTCATCACACAGACAGGTAGTCAATCTATCTTGAGCACTTTCAGCATGCTTCTAATTAGCTTTTTTGAATGTCTGAATAGTAAATAAATGTATTTGGTGTAGATTAAAAATATTTGCACTGAGTCATCAAAAGGAAACAAAGCAGAAAGAACGACAGCACAAATAATCGATGGAAAGACAAAATCAAAATTATTGCATGGTGTTAAAATCCATGAAGGAAAATAAATCAGTTTTTTGAAAATAAGTGTCACTTCTAAATTAAATTTGTTTTTCTTGCATTTAATTGCACATATGAGTTTATTATATAGGTTAAATCCTTGGTGTAACATATCATTGAGAATATTTGAGGTGTTGTGGCTGTTAAGACAAATTCATTCATTTGTTAGATTGTAACTACGAGTCTTGACTTTTTTCAAAAGTGTTATGGTATTAATTATGAACACCACAGTTTCCATTATGTAAAGCCATTGGACTGGAAAATGTTGAATTTTGCATAATTTGGTTTAGAGAGCTCTTAATGGGAAATACTTCATTATGCCTATAATTCAGTATGTATATTAGTTTGTTTGAAACTTTTTAATATAGAGTCCAGGACAATCAGGATACAACAAATCTCTCTTTAGCCACAGCCCCATGGACTTGGAGGTAGGACTTAACTTTTATGGTAAACTTCCTCCATTACGTTTGCACAATCATTTAAACCAAGAAAATTTGCCACCACCTTTATATTAGACTGATGAAAATTCTACCTAATTGTATTTAACAATGTAGTGTTCAACAAAATGTCTTGTTGCCAACACTCACTCCGTTCCGGATTCATTCCCATACAGTTGAAGAGCTATGTACTATCCTAGCATGCCCAGTGTATCAAACATTAAATCAATTATGATGATTATATTCAAATAAAATCCAAGAAAAACAAATGTTGGTCGAATGAAATCAAATGTGCACAATTTTGTATGCTATTATAGGAAAGGCAGCTATGGATAACAATGGTAAAAAGAAAAAATATTGCATTGTATTTTTATTTAGACATGATTATCCAGTGATATATGACATGGGGGATTTCATACATGACCCTAAGATCAGAAAGCAACTGACCTCACCGTGAAGTCTGGCTTCTCAAATTTAACCCAGTTCAATGGCACCAACTCTAGATCCACATTACTTAAGTACTGCACTAAGCTTGAACATGGCTGATACTAGGATGTAGCTGTTGTAAACACACATTTTATATATATTCATGATGTAGGTCAATGATAGTGTTAAAGACAATTTTTGCCCTTTTCTGAACATATTCTGTATTTTCCAAAGTAATTAAATCAGTAATTTTGCCCAGAAAATTTCTGTGCCACCTTGTTTATGCACACAATGTAAGCACATTGTTTGACAGATGTTAACCTTGCTCAAAATCAATTTTCGGCATGATTTTCTTTAGCTTTATAATGTAATTATTGACTTCAGAAGAACTGATAGTGGAGCAACACTCCATCTTGGCATTCAGGGATGGTTGCCAGGTTACTCCACTCCTTATCAGGACAAATACTGCATGGCAATAGCATTTTCTTTCCCTTTTTCCTCTATCCATCTCTATGAGTGTGAGTGAGTATTTGTGGCTACAGTCCTGGACCATAGGGCAGGCACAATATGATGACAAAGAAATAGTTTCACTTAATAATTAACTTTATCATTGCTTAAAAAGTATCAAAATTTTACTTTGCAGGAAAGCTGGCAAGAACGTGATGAACAGGGATGGATTGGATCTTCATTGCCAAGTGCACTTCCAGCAAGTAATTTAGGTTTGCCAGTTGGAGTTCTTTGTGCATCAGGAGGAATTTTATCTCTTGCTCTAAGTGAAACCATGCGTTTAGATATGACCATTGAGCGTTCCATTCGAATAATTAATCATCAGGTAAAGGTTTATTAATTCTTTAGGTTTTAAATTCAACTTTAATCACTTCATTGGGAAAATACAAAACAAATTGCAGCCACATCTTTTATGAAACTTTCCATAAGTTACAAATAAAATAGCTATAGATTTGATGGAAATCATCAAGAGAAACAAAAAAAGGAAATTTGGTAAAAAAGGGGCTTTGGTGTTCTCTTTCTGGATTAGTGATAGCATGGTAATATATGAGACTGCTTAGTAAGAAGATTAGTTGCCATTCCTTTATTCAATCAATGCTTAATTAATATTATGTTTTTACATTCATATGTACTTATTTTCACTAATCATTTATCAGCTTTTTTAAATTTCCAGGCTTAAGTAGTCATAGACAATGTAAATTTAGGGTCTATTACATGCAAAAAGCGACAGCAGTTGCATTCTGAAACCCATTTCACAAGTATTTTTAAAAAAAGTAGCCTCAAGGACATAAGAAGAGAGAAAATATGACAAAATATTTATAGGAACTATTTACAACATACAAGACACACAAGTTTTGAGATTGACATGAAATAATTTTCTGGGTTGGGGTATCTTCTCACTAAAATTGCAAAAATAAATTTATAAAGGCATTTTCCTTTTTCAGAGCAACATAATCTTGGCAATCAGCGGTTCTGGCTCAGCGTCTGCACTACGACATCCAAATGGATGTATGTATCAATATGGAAGTCGTGCCGAAATACTTGCCCATGATCCACTAGGAAATCATAGGTAATGCAGCATTTAATCCTAAAGTTTTATAACTGTCAATTACAGAATTTCATAAATATATTGACAAATTGTTTTAAAGTAGGGTAAATAGTAATGAATATTAAAAGCATTAATGCTAAGCTGTTTTTATTAAACATTTCACCCTTTATTTACACCACGTTCACTTGAGCTCTCACTTACTAATGTGGAAAATTGTAAATTATTCCTAAGGTTGCTAATCTTAGACTGCTTTATATGTTATGCCCAATTCTATTTCAAAGGACTAAGTTCTCTTGTGACTTCAACCTGGAGAACCTGCAATTTTTTAACAGTCTCCCACAATCTGATAAAATTTCCTCGAGCTCTTCCCTTTCTCCTGAATATATTGATTAAAAGGTAGCACTGAAATACCTCACTGTTCACTACCCTGTACTTATTGTTGTCACTGAGAACAAATATAGGGAAGGGGGAAAGTGGGGGATCACCAAGGATATTTGTTTAACTACTTCTACTGACTTGAATAGACAGCCATTCATAGATATTTTTCAATCCTTTTATTTACACAGACATGTTCATTAGAAGTCTTAAAAAACCCAAGCTAACTCGAACCAAATCATAGATAGTTGGACTCACATTTCATTGGCTAACATTACCAAAACTATAATTATTCCACTCCGTTAAAAGTTACTGTTGCGGCATCTCCCGCAGTTTCTTTGGAACTATAATTATTATTTGGTAGTCAACTGTTTACGGTAGGTTTTGGATTGGCATAAGCTTAAAACCCCACATTTCTTTACATTGCCCAAGACCTCACCTGACAACAAATTAAAATAAACCCTTCTATCATGCATATATTCTATCTCCCTTCATTTTATCCTCTTTCCTCGCCAGGCCATCACAGTCCTCAACATTCCATCGCCAATCAAAATGCTCTGCACAGCCACCTTTCCTGCATCCTTCGGAATTCTCCCAACAATGCACTCTCCTCCCCTTCCATGCCTAGTGACTCGTTTTTTTCATTTTGGTTCATTTTTACCTTTTCTTTCCTTCTCTGAACTGTCACGAAAGCCTCTAATCCATGCCAATCATCTGGCTACTAACAATATATGCAGCCGCAAGCTGTCCATTTTACCACATTTGGTCTGAGCACTCGCACAAAACATGTTTAATAATACATTATTGGTACAAAAACATTTCTGGCCTCTCATTTTGAAATTTATTTGTAAATTGCTTTCCTGGACATATTGCACCACCACTATTGTGATGATAATCCTATTTTATTCCAAACATACATTTATTCTTTCACTGCTTTTCCCTATGGGGTAATTCCTGCTTTACCTTAGTTTTTTGTCTACTTTGCTGTACTGCACCTCAGTAGAAGATTGTACATTATCACTTAGGTTTATATCCTTGAGAGTTATATTTCCAGGTCAACTATGGGTCAATCCCAGGATTGGCAGATCAGGGTATATCTGGACATGCGACAGCATACATTATGTGAGGAGACAAATGAACCCATGGATCTGATGATTAATTCTATCCTAAAGATGATTAACACTATCTTATTGAAAGTTGTCAGCAGTCATTACTAGACCTGTTGACAACAATTTGACATCTAAAACCTTCTTCACAGAAGTATATGTACTCAGTACAGAAGCTGCCTGATGACATTCAATCCAGTTTATGTACTGTCGTCGGAAAGTGGTTCTCAAAGGGCTGTATGATCAGAAATTACATCATTTGGGGTAATAACCAAATGTAACCCTTTAGAATATTAGTTCCCAAGAAGTTTCTTGAACAGCCATGCATGCAGGTTGAGGAGATAGCTGAACACAAAGATACTTCCTCAATAGCCTGATTTCTCAGTCAGCCAGCCCCAGGTTTCACAATTGTTGGGTGTGGGTGTTATATTTAGTTCAGAAAATAAGATCTGTAGATACATAAGTAGTTAGATTTAAATTCTTCTCCTTAGGCCATATCTTGACAATGATTAATGGACCTTTGGCTTACATTGAATCTCTACCCAATTGAAATAGTTTGGTTCAATGTTGATTGGATCATGGTTCATTTATTATACAACAATTCCTATCCTATCAATATTCTTGATTTAAGTAAATGTTTCCAGCTAGAATGAAATCCAAAGAAAATGGAGTGAACAGAAAATAACTTGCATTATCATTTTTTATATAGGTATGCCAAGATGTGGTATAAAGGTGTGAGCTTCACATGCGAAAGATGTGCACTGGTTTATTTGGTTGATTCAGCTGGAACGCGAACCACAACAGATACCTTTTCAAACCTGAGCTGTGTTGACTTCTCTTTGCCAGTTTTCTATGATGCAACTGAGAGAGGATCTCATTCTCGTCAAGCTGCTATGGCAGCACTTCAAGATTCTCACTACTGGGTGTCAGATGATGGAGTTCAAAATTGGGTTGTCTGCAATGTCCGCATATCTCTAACACCAGATGGATTAGTCAGGTAATTAAAAATATGATTAACCTCTTAAAAGCACCTTTACGGGTGACTAACTACATAAAACTATAAGTATTTTCTTATCCATAAAAGTAAATCAGCTACAATCATAAATTTAGGTGTAAGTTTTCCATGCAGCCATACACACAGACATATATGAACCATGCATGCATACACACTGCATATATGAACCATGAATGCAGTAATCAACCTGGTTGGTTCGATGGGAGACAGTAGAGTTCATCCAGTACTATGCATGACATCATGTGAAATTCACCCATTAGGGTAGGGGGGCCAGTTCATTTCCTGGTGCCAGATATGTTTTCTCAGGAAGATGTAATACCCAAAAAATCATAGTTTGGGTGGAGCTGAGGGTGCCCAGAGAGGCTTGCCTGGGAATTGAACCCTGCCCCTTCAGTCAGTAGTCAAACACTACCCCTGGACTACCACATCCCATATATATGTGTATATATTTATTTATTTGATGTCCTAGTACTTACCTAATGGCACCATTAATTTTTTTTAACAGGGTTGCCCGTAACAGCAATAAATACCAACTGAAAGCTTCAGAAACAAGTGGAACAGCTTCACTCACAACACCATATCTCCATTGTACTGCTTCACTAGGAAAAACCTCTCATCTCTTTGTGAGACGTGGAGAAAGAAGAATGCATTTCGATGGAGCAACTTTCATTGTGAGGAATGCAGGTCACTCTGCAGGTTTTGATGACAAAAATCAACTTAAAGTATACTGACAGTGTACAGGATGGTATTTATGAAAGTAGCACTGGAGAAATCAGCAAATATAGTAGCTGACAACAGTAATATTCTAAAGGAATTAAATCACTATTTATATGTAAAGTTAAGCCTAAGAGACAATAATTTACTCAGTAAACCATTACCTATCAAGTGAAGTGACATTAATAAAAAGACAAAACTGTTTTTCCGCTAGTATTGGGTAAGAAACTGTTATACTTTTATCACTACTAATAATCCACATAGCAACTAACTCCCAGGTAAATAATGAAGTAATATTAGTGATAGAATTTCTACCATTTAGCAACTGATGGCAATTTGCCAGTAGGTGGAATTACAAAATGTACAATGCTTATGTTAACAGATCCAAAAAAGTATGCAATCACAAACGTAATTTCATCTTTCAAAAAAACTATGGATTAATAATTTTCTATTTCCTATTCATGATATGAGCTGCCATATTTTCACTTGTGTTTTTAGTTTATAATTTACCTCATGTTAACACTAGGTTAACTTGAAATCAAATATCATTAGTTAAATACAATTTGATTTGGTTACAGAGTTTTTTCTTGTTTATGTACAATAAGTGTACACTCAAAAACATACTGAGCTGCTAATAAAAAAGTAAATAGTCATTGACATTTATTTCAATGATATTAAATACATACTTTATACAGACATTTTTAAATGAACAAATATTAAAAAAAATTATACTGATAGATGGTATAAATCCTTTGGACATCAAATGATCTTCAAAACATTTTCAGTTAGGAACAATTGTTTAATAAAAAAATACTTTCTTCTTGAGTCCTTTGGCCCTGAAAAGAAATATTTTCAAGATTAAAAAATTAATTTAAAATTACACACCTTAATTATATCAACCAATACCAGTATAAGCATTTAATTCTTAAATATATGAGATTCGCAAAAGTTTGACAAGTAAAAACAGGCTTTTACAAACATAGAGAATTTCAATTTAGTCTAATGCAGCATTAATATAAGTGCACAAATTGTTCTTTCCCACGGAATCATTCAAGACATATTTTGACTTGCCATGACAAGAATAAATGACAACAAAATGCAGTGGACATTGAGCCTAGGCACCATGAGCAGGAAATATCACAATTGCCCATGCACCTTCTTCAGGGTTAATGCAAGTGATTTTGCAGTTCTGTATTCCATGTACTCTTCCCTCCCCTTGGCCATCCCATTCCGTGCACAATTCCCACTCCCTGACAATACATTTTGCACAGGCTGGAGCCACCAAGTTTAGTGATACCCAAACTCATTAAAATAGGACAAGGTGACGAAAGAGTGAGTAAAGAAAAAAATGTAAATTGGATGAATTGATAAGCAGACAAGTATGAAAGAAGTTAATTCATTAGTTTGGTCATGTTGAAAGCATGACAACGATGTGATTCAGTTGATCAAACATAACATGAGAGAAGAGTAAATGGTTAAAGAAGAAGGCATATACAGAGAGTCTTTGGTTATTATAGTTGGAGGGATTCTCAAGACAAAATATATTAGAAACCTCAGGAATAGAATGTCATGTATGAAAATATATAAGAGAATAAAATGATAGGGCAGCACAAGAAAATTAGTGAAATAAAGTCTCTTGAAAATATATAAAATGAGGTTACTTTTAATTTTGCTGACATTGAAAATGTAATGCCATGAAGGGGGTGGGGATCGAGATGGTGCGGGGGCTAACGTACTGGCTTCCCACCCTGAGGGCGCGGGTTCAAATCCCGGCGGTGTTGAATATTTTTCAGAGGTATCTCGATCCCTACTTGAGGTGCTTTGTGGAGGGCACTTTGAGTGAGTACGCCGTCCGTCGGATGGGACGTTAAGCCGCGGACCCCTTGGCGCCTTTCGTAAAGAGTAGGCTAATGCCGACGCCGGGTTTCTCTCCACCCTTCATCCTTTCCTGTCCTTCCCCTATGGCGCAAATGACCTTAGCTGTCGGTCGCCTCCCCTCAAAACTACTACTATGAAGGGGGTACCTTATATATAAATACACTAACTTGCCTGGTATGTACACATTTAGCTATCATCTAAAATAATTTTTTTATATTTCACCTTCACCTGTTACCATTGAAGTTTCCTCTGATCTCAAAAGAAATCTTGAGCAGGGACCATTTACACACTCAGCACCACATGTAGGATTGAACACCTTCGAGCAGTCACATCATGCAAAAGAAGAGCGTCCTCCCAGAACTTTTTCACTTTATCTTTCTAAAAAACATAATTTTGCAACCTGCTTTTCTTCAGCTTTTGAATATCCTTGAGGTAGAGAGAAATTCACTTAGTAGTTGAGCATTTCTTGAGAGGATGGGTGCATATTGTTTTGCTTCCCTCCAGATTACTTCAAGTTTTCTGCCAGAGTTTTATTACGACTATGATTAATTCTCTGAGATTTTGTTCTCCAAACATTCATCTTAAAATAATGAAAAATCATTAAGTATTGAGATACAAGTTGTAATAAAATTCTTGATGTCTTTCATTATTCCTAGCACAGGAATTTCACTTGTTTCTCTTTCATTAGCCTTACTTTTTCACAGCACAGTGAGAATGAAACCTCCACTCACTGAACAAGATCATTAAAGAGGCACCACATTTGAAAATCAAATGAACTTATCCATCAAACCACAATGTTGTACAGTAGAACCTTGCTTAACTACCATTATTCATTCCAGAATCTTACTCATATTGCAAAACACTCATTGAGCAAAACAATTTTTCCCATATCAATGAACATGGAACATGATGGAAAAACTAAATTGGGAATAAGGTTTATTCAAAGAAACTTAAGCATTTGTTAAGATTGCGAATCATCTTCAACTTTTCTTATACCTAGGAACGAACCACCCTGAAATGTGAATTCGGTTTGCAGAAAAAAAATTACATTTAGCCAGCTCTTTTGGACTTAACACTCTATTAAAGGCTCATGGAATTTCTGTATATTAAACAAGCAGCATTTTAATTTTCAAATAACTGATTACATTGGCACAAAGCAGCAGTGTGAGACAATCTTTGATTGACTTATGGCCTGGCAATACATTCTCCTCTACAGGTACATAGGTTTGTCTCGGCATCTGTTTCCAAAATAGACCAATTTCATCACAATTAAAAACCTGTGGTGGCAGATATCCTTCAGAATCTATGAGCTTCTAAAAGTCACCGGTGAAGTTCTCAGATCCTTTTGTACTGAAGTTTGATGCTTCACCATGGCTTAATATGCTGTGGATGCCGGTTATTTTGTTACACTTCTCAATCCACCCATGGCTTCACTTCAATACTTCTTTTTCATTCCATTGATGATCATGGCATCTTTTTAAAAAGGTCAGCAAAATGCACTTTTACCTTCCCAAAATGCTCTCATTAATATCATCTTCCAATTGCTTTTGGTGTATCCATTTAAGAAGCAACCATTCAACATCAATGGGAATATGTAACTGTAGATATTCTTGTCATTCCATTTGAAGCATCTATCTACTTAATTTTGTCTTTGAGGATAGTGCAAATCGTTGACATTGACCGATTGTATGTGAATGCTGGATCAGCTATGCTCACACCTTCTTAATTTTCAATAATTTCACTTTTCATTTCCATAGTGATTTTTCTCCTTTCATGGATGTTTTCCTGCAGTGACATTTTTGCAGGGTTATTATTCTTTATCCAAAAAAATCACAATTAATATGCCTCAACACAAAGTTGGATAAATGTGTGATCACTAGCAACACTACAATGTTAGTCGAATGAGTGGTTAAGACAAACTGATGCAGCAGGTACACAATCCAGGACTTCCCCAGTCCTCATCACTTGTTATGTGAAATGTCACGCGTTAAGCAAGTCATTTAAATATTTTTTGCTCATTATGTAAGGTACTTACTAAGTGAGATTCCACTGTACGAGAGGTGTTCAACAAGTAAGGAGACTTTTAAAATTTTGGGGGCAACATACATTTCATTTTTGATTTTTTTGTTTTGTTGTATTGGTACATATGTTCCAAACATTTGTTTACAGTTTTGACAATATACCACATTTAGTTTGTTATTGACAGTTACAAATGTTAGATGTGCTTTGGTGTGCTCGGAGATTTTCTACTGTAAAAAAAATGGATCAGAGAATTTTCATTAAATTTTCAGTAAAAAATGGAAGTAAGTGCTCCAAAACACTTGACATGTTGACAGTGGCATATGGTGAGTCTTCTTTGAGTAAAAAGAATGCTAACAAGTGGTACAAGACCTTCCAAGATGGCCGAGAAGGTGCCAAGGAACCTTGCTCTGGATGCCCCAGCACGTCAACAACAGATGAAAACGTTGAAGCAGTGATGAAAATTGTTTTGAAAAATCGTCGAATCACTATTAGAGAAGATGCTGAGGATGTTGCCATATCAATTGGCTCGTGCCATGCAATATTTTTGGATTTTTTGGGCATTAGAACTGTGTCAGCGAAGTTCGATCTGAAACTGCTTCAAAATGACCAGAAGAACCATTGCATGAGCATCGCTCAGGAGCTGTTGAATGACGTCAATGATAATTCTGATTTCCTCAAAAGAACCACAACTGGTGAAGAATCATGAATATGTAGTTATATCATGAAAAACAAAGCCCAATTGTCCCAATAGAAGAACCCAGGAGAACCAAGACCAAAAAAAAGCACGCCAAGTTCAATCAAATGTCAAGGTTTTGCTCACTGTTTTCTTCGATTGCCATGGCGTAGTGCATTAGAAGTTCTTACCATATGGTTGTACAGTCAATTAAGAGTATTACCTTGAAGGTATGCGCAGTTTGCAAGAAGTAATATGAAAAAAAACGTCCAAAATTGTGGAAAAACAAATCATGGTTTTGCACCTCGATAATTCACCTCCTCACTCATCGTTGCTTGTGAGAGACATTTTGGCCACAAACAATGCCACAGTCATGCTTCGGTCACCATATTCACCGGATTTAGCCCCCAGCGACTTTTTCCTGTTCCCCAAAACTGAAGAGACCTACGAAAGGACGGAGATTTTCAACGATTGAGGAGATAAAGACTGCATCGCTGGAAGAACGTAAGGCTATACCAAAAAGTGCTTATCAGAAATGCTTCAAGGATTGGAAAAAGAATTGGCACAAGTATATTATATCTGGGGGTGATTAATTTGAAAGGTACAACTTGAATATTGAAGAATAAATCAATATTTTTTCATATGAGTATAAAGTCACTTTGCCTTTTGAACACACCTCGTATGTTTCTAAAACTTGTAACCATTCACTTACATAGCTAGGTAGTAGGTGCTTAAGAATACAATTTTTCGAGGAGTAAGACCTCTGAAATCAAAAATTTATACTAACTTTGCATATTTCCCAGGGCCGTGATTTGTACGAATTCAAAAATAGACATTTTAGTAACTTTTACCACCTTACCTTTTATCCTTATCAAGGAAGTCAAAGTCGTGCGTACTTCATTATGACTAATAAGAATGCACTCTTAGACAACTTGTCCTGCGTAATCATAAAATAACAATGAAATTGAAACTATAACAGTACATGAGAAATACCTAAAAATTGGTCAATATTGACGCATATCAACACATTTCCTGGCCTAACTCCTGGAGTAAATTTTAAGAATTGTCCAATGACCATCTGAACAGATTGTCGCATAGTCAGACCAGAAAAAACTTACATTTGGAAGCAATGTAAAGCTTCATCACAGATTTCAATAATTCTGATAAAAATAAGGAAATTTCCTATTTTATGTAAATTACTTATTAAAACTAAGGGTTCACATATGCAATGAAAGAAGAAGAAAGCATCGTTAACCAGTACCTCATTCTTTCAGCTGCAATGGAATATCAGAAGTATGAATAATTAAATCTATGCATATCCTTCTTCATCAGATCTCTTGTAAGCTGAGAGTGTCACTGGCCTCAACGGTAGAACAGCTGGGTTCATTTTGTATTTCCACAGAACTTGGTTGGCAACTTTCAGATTTTAATGCAAAAGCTCTTGTGGTTCTGAAAAATAAAAATTGGTAATAATGCACTTAAAAATAAAGCAAGCACTATACCATTTGAATTTATAATTTTTTTACGTTTTTACCCTATAAATACCAAGACAACAACACAAGCACACTATATTACAGCGAAGGTTTTATTCTACATTCTGCCAGATTTGGGCTGTATGTTAAGTTACAGACAGTACCCAACAGGTTTGTACCGGTGAAATAAAATAAAAATAGAACAGTTTAACAGAAATAAAACAAAAATAGTTTGCAATTATATGAGGTTAAGTCAATAAATAACGCACAAAACTGGATAGAGGCAATGACAACCGAAGTAACTTCCTGAAATTTATCATTTTTTTTTTACATGTTCACTCTATACATTCAGAGACACCTATCCCATCTCTAAAGTCTTTAATAACCGGCAGCAAAGAAGTCTTTGTTTGCTGCTGCAGCCAACAAGTAAGCCCTCCGACTATGGCATCATCATTTTCTAAATGTGGGCCACACAAATGATATTTTAGGGGCTGAAACAGATGAGAATCACTGGAGGCTAAGTCAGGACCGTATGGTGGATGTTCCAATGATTCCCAATGAAACATTTGTAACAGCTCCCACATTTGCCTAGCAACTTATTTACCAACTTATCCTTATATTTGAGCATAATATGTAAGTAGTGTTGATATGAAACATCCAGAGGACTATGACTTTCTTTGGATTAGGGGTATCATCATTGACTCTTTTTGCATTTTATTGGAATTACTATTTATAATTTGGTTCATCTTTGCAGCGAAGTGCGCAATCATGATTCCTGTCATCAATATCACCAACTCCAATGATCCATGGCAGCACCAAGACTTGTGATGCATTGGGATGTGTATTATTTACAGGGATGGATTATTAAATTTTGTTGCTTCTGTAACAGACATCACTGAAGCCAAAAATGGAAAATAAAGAGTAAAAAATGAAGATGTTGCAAAGAGTAGTAGTTGTAGGGGAGACGACTGACAGCAGAGGTAATTTGCCCTATTAAGGATTAGGAAAGGTAGAATGGTAACGAGAAAACTGGCATTGGCATTAGCCTATTCTTAACGAAAGGCACCAAGGGGTCCACGGCTTAACGTCCCATCCAATAGATGGCCCACTTACCCGAAGTGCTCTCCACAAAGCACCTCAAGTAGGGATCAGGATACCACTGAAAAATATTTCACCTCCAGGATTCAAACCTGGTCCCTCTGGATGGGAAGTCAAGCCAGTGTGTTAGCCACTGCACCATCCAAATACCCCAAGGTGCAAAGATTAACATCATTAGAGTAAGAACAGTCCAATGAGAAAAGTTGAAATGGATGACAGGTAAATAAGCACATAAAAATCACTGCTTTTTCACTGAATTACAGCATCAAAATACTACAGACTTGCCTGAGCAGTGAAAATCCATTGGAAAAACCTTCAGCCCACCACTACACGAACCCACCTGTTTTGGTGCCTATTCTTAGGGTGTGAAGTGGCAGCCCATTCTTCTGCTGGAAAACCTTGCTCTCTCTTTCTTCTTCCACTTCTTTCTCCTTTCGTCGCTTTCTTTGAAGTGCTGGGCAAATTATCTTCCGAGTCAGTCTCTGTTTCTTGACTAGATACATTCCTTTCCAAAGCTTTGGTTATTTCTGTTTTGTTTTGCCTTTTAAAAGCATCTTTTTTCAGTTTTCTTTTAGAACTTTCTGAAAGAAAAAAAACTGAGTTAGACACATGAAATACATCAACACTATCTACCAATGATGTCTTTATATTACAGAGTCAGTTCATACTTATGCTTGTAAACCATCATTTTAGTATATGTAGATATTACCACATCTAACATCAAATAGGTATATTATCAGTAATGAGTGAACTAATCAGTAATGATTAAACCAATCATTAATGATTAAACTAATCAGTAATGATTAAACTAAGTCATTACAGAAGGAATACTTTGTACCAAATGCAGTGGTGTTAAGCCTCCTTGATTGCACCTTTTACAGTCCATTCCTTCAAGCCCTGGCTCCAAACCAGGTAAACAATTATGGTAAGTAAGTTTGATTTGCCTCATTAGTACATATTGTATTTTCCTGAAGACTCGGGAAGGTATCAGTCAGACTATATTATAATAAGGCACAGAATTAGGAAGAGCATGATCAATTTGCAATTTCTCAGAAGTGGATGCAGACTTTAGTAAAAATTTAGTAATTATGACGTGTGTGACATTCATTTCAAATGGTAAAACAGGGAAAACAGTTTAAGAAATGGAACATAGAAATATTAACTGGACCGATAAGGAGAGAGCATCGGCCAGCTTATAGAAAATCATGAGCGAGGAAAGAGCGCTGGGTACTATTTAGGAAAAATGGGAACACATCAAAAGCCACAAAAAACTATAAAAATAGTAATGAGTATAAGGGAATAGAAACTATGAAGAGCAAACTAAATGATTAGAAAAATGAATGAGAGACAGAAACGGAATAATATAAACAAAGAAGTTGTATAAACACAAAGTTAATTAGAAGGAAGTACTAAGAGCAAAATAATAAACTGAGGCACAAAACAAATAGAGTGAAAGAAGTAAAGTGGAAGAACCCAATGCAAAAGGGTAAATAAAAATTAGAATGCTGTACAAGAAGGTAAAAGCACAGTCAGGAAGTAAAACAGGTATATCATTTCAAAACCAAAGATAAGTCTGGAAATCTATTTGAGCCAGGGAAGATATAAGAGAAGTAGAAGGAACTATATGGTAAAGACATTAGGCAAACAAGCTCAGACATAGAAATAGAATATGAAATAAATGAGGATAGCTTAGGTTCAAGCTTACTCAATGGTGAGATAGAAAGGGCATCGAGGGAAATAAAACCCTATAAGACAATGGCAGTAGACAACCTTCCCATGGAACTATGTATTGAAAGCTTTAGGAAAAGTTACAAGCAGCCAAATGTGAGAACTAGAGAACAATAAATTTGATTTCGCACACAGTTAAGTGGTTCTCAGGATCATCAATAGAAGGATTGGAGAGTAGCTTAGGGTATAATTAATATGGCCTGAGGCAGGGAATGCACACACATAATGCCATAGCATTAATAAGATCACCAAAAGAGAGAAATATAAAATATAATCAGGATGTATTTGTGTTTCATAGAATGAGTAAGCGTTTAATACAGTGAATAAAGTAGAATTAGCGAATATTTAGGAGAAAATAGGAGATCTATTTCTGCTCAGGTGGGAGTGAGGGATTGAGATTCTGAATAGCCAGTTTTAGGAAGAGGGGTAAGACAGGGGTGTGCATTATTGCCTCTGCTTTTTCAATTTTATGAGGCTGAAATGGTAAGAGAGGCATGGGAAGAATTGGAGGGAGGTATGAAAATTGGTGAGTATTCATTAAGTCAGTTAGGTTTGCTGATGAGCTTTAGTTTGCCAGTCAGTCAAGGATTTGGAAACATTGCTGAAGGCACTGGAAAGCTAAGGTGGTAGGTCTGAAATGAAAAAAAATGTAAACAAAACAAAAGTCATGCTGTTTTCGAGAAACAGGAAGGCTAATTTAACATTGAAATAGGAGTTAATTAACTTATGTAGGTAATATGATAAATCTAGAGGGGAGGTTTTTGAAATGATGGTTTGGAGAGTGATGGAAATATGAAATCCAGAGAAAGAAAACAAATGTGCTCAGTGTGGCGGGAGAGGCAGGAAAGAAGGATTCAGAGCATTTTGAATGTGAAAGGGATATTGGAAACTGTGACAGAGGGGAGGACATTAGGCAAACGAGAAAGGGGCAGGAATAGGATAGGGATGCTGGATGGAATGAAGGGAGGAAACAAGTATGCAGAATTGAAAAGGGAATTACTGTAGTGTACGATTTCAGGTTGTGTTATTTACCATATTTGGAGAGGCAAGTAAATGTAATAATGCACAATTAAGAGGGTACTTAGAAAGGTTCTCAGAATGACCATCAGATTTCGGCATTAGCACAATTAGTTCCCCATGCAGTACAGAGAAATCTGGCTTAATAAGCACCATAGATAGCGAGTAATTTGC
The DNA here is from genome assembly GCF_022747635.1 of Hetaerina americana. Lineage (NCBI taxonomy): Eukaryota > Metazoa > Arthropoda > Insecta > Odonata > Calopterygidae > Hetaerina > Hetaerina americana. The sequence goes on along the minus strand of NW_027286514.1, from coordinate 9,107,088 downwards.
ACAATGAGTGATGACCAGAGGGGGATATCTGGAGTGATTGCACCGGCTGTTTATGTTTGTGTTTAGCACAAGTTCCACCAGCATCATTACGTCGCTAGTGATTGCACATTTGTCCACATTGTGCTCATTTGTGACTTTTCCAGCGGTTAAATAATATTTTATAAATAGTTTTAAAAATGTCCCCAGAGAAAGAGTCAAAAGAAGACAATCAAAAGAGAATAAAACTAATTAATTATAATGCTAAAATGCATTTGAAAAAATTGAAAAGTCGGTAAAAACAAACAACTCTTGAATGGTTCCTAGTAAAAATGAATTATCAATGTATCATAAATAATAACCTAATTATTTTGATTCTTATTTGTTTTCTACAAATCAAATTTGCATACTGTGTGGTTTCATTCTGCAATAGAAGAAAAGGTGAACATGAACCATGAGCTTAAATAATGTTTATAAAATTTTCTTTGAATTAAGGGGATCGAGATGGTGCGGGGGCTAACGTCCTGGCTTCCCACCCTGAGGGCGCAGGTTCAAATCCTGGCGGTGGTGAATATTTTTCAGAGGTATCTCGATCCCTACTTGAGGTGCTTTGTGGAGGGCACTTTGAGGGAGTACACCATCTGTCGGATGGGACGTTAAACTGCGGACCCCTTGGCACCTATCGTTAAGAGTAGGCTAATGCCAACGTCGGGTTTTTCTCTACCCTTCATCCTTTCCTGTCCATCTCCTATGGCGCAAATGACCTTAGCTGTCGGTCGCCTCCCCTCAAAACTACTACTTTCTTTGAATTAACTTTGCACAAAATTTATTTTTTTCGGCATGGGATACATTATCATATTTAACATTACTTTACATGGGAAAAAATTATTCACTAATTGAATGTTTCGTTTTACGAGAAAGGTGACAGAGAGGATCATACTCATATGAAGAGGTTCTACTGTAATAGGTAATCCTTTAAGAGTACACACACAGAAAGAGATCTGTGGAGCGGATTGTTGTTTAATTGCAGTGATTTGTGAAGATGGAAAAATTGAGATTCAAGAATTGATTAAATTCTTTGCATAAAAAGGTATGAAAGCAAAGGAAATTCATGCTGACTTTCAGAATACTCAGAGGGACTCTGCTCCTTCATAACTGTTGCCAAGTACACCAACAAGTTTAAATTTGGTCGAAACAGCTTAGATGATGATCTGTGTAGTGGTCAGCCAAAATGTGCCACTACCCCAGGAATTATTCCAAAAATGCATTAAATGATCATGGAGGATCACAGACTGAAAGTGCGAGAAACCACTGAAGCTGTAGGGATGTCATCTGAATGGGCATATTACATTTTAAAAGTGGAATTGGATATGAGAAAATTATCTTCTAGATGGGTGCCACAGATCTTGATGCAGGATCTCAAATACATCAGAATGGAATTTCCAGTACAATTTTTGGCAAATTTTAAGAACAACCAACAAGATTTTCTGCACCAATTTGTGACCACAGATGAACTTTGGTCAACTATTATACTCCAGAGACAAAACAGCAGTCAAAGTAGTGAAAACAAGTTAATTCACCACCACAGTTTTCTGGGAAGTGAAAGGTATTCTGCTGATAGATACCTTCCCACTGGACAATATTAAACCAACCACCTGAAAAAATTTCAGCAGAAGATACATGAAAAAAGGTCAGGATTGGCGAGGTAGAAAGTCATCTTTCATCAAGACAATGCGGGCCAACACACAAGTGTCATTGCCAGGGCAAAAATACGTGAATTAAGATGTGAACATTATGTCGGTCAGACCGGCAGGAATATCAAGTTACGAGTCAAGGAACACGCTAGGTGTCACAAAAATCAGAATAACAACTCTCTCTTCGCCAAGCATTTACTAGAATTCAACCACAGCAGTGACTTTGTCCCAGAGATATTACACACACTCCCAAAAGGATTAAAAATGGACGCTCTCGAGCAATTAGAGATTAGAAGGCACTTGGTGAACCCCAACACGACACTTTGTAATGAGCAATTGTTCCCATACCCCTCCCCACTCCTCTCAGAAAAACTAGCCTGGAAATGGTCAAAACAATCCATCAACGCACCTGCGAGCCCCCACCCCTCTCAAATCCTTCCAACCCTCCCCGCCCCCACTATGTCCTGAGGGTATATATGCTTGCTCTGTCTGTTTTGCAAATTTGTACCTGATGATGCTGCAAGTCTGTGAAACGCGTTGTACCGTATAATAAAATCTGTGGAAAAGTACGAGTCTTTCTTTCTTTTTAGTATGGATATTAAATACTTCCACGAAGTGAAGCCTGAAACAATAGAATATATACCCTTGTATATATTTGTGAACCATCAAAACCTACCTTAACCTGTAAAATACCAATAATAATACCTACGTATCACAACATGGCACAGAAGCTCGAACCTCATGTTCCACTGATTATTATATAGAATTTTGTACCCCTCCAAAAATTTGATAACAAGAGCCCAATGCATACATACAAGGGTAATCCCATAAGTACCCGACCCAACAAAGAAAACACAAAAATTTTGGAAAAAATGTATTTATTTTTCAACATAAATTCCTTTCAGCTCTATACATATTTCCCAGGAATGTTCAATAAGTACAATACCCTTTTTATAATAAGAACTGTCTTGCTCCTCAAAATAGCCACTGACTGCCAACATCACTTCTTCACGGTTGGAAAATCTTTAACCACCATTTCTTCAAGTTTGCAAATAGAAAATAATCCGAGGGGGCTAAATCTGGAGAATAGAGTGCATGAGGTAGCAATCCAAACTTTAATTCATGAATTTTGGCCATTGCAATAACACGTTTGTGAGTTGGTGGATTGTCTTAATGAAACAACACTTTCTCCTTAGTCAAAGGCGGCTGCTTTTGCTTGATATCTTCGCTCAAGCATTGCAATAAGTTGGCATAGTACTCGCCGTTGATAGTTTTTCCTTTTTCAAGATAGTCAATGAAAATTATCCCACGCACATCCCAATAAACCGATGCCATGACCTTGTCTGAAAATGAAACGGTGTTTGCCCTTTTTGTAGCCGGTTCCCCCTTTTGAATCCATTATTTTGATTATTCTTTGGTCTTCGGTGTGAAGTAATGGAACCATGTTTCATCCGTGGTTATGAAATGGTGCAAAAATTCTGATTTGTTGCTGTGAAACTTTGCTGAATACTCAATTGAAACATCTTCACGACACTGGTTTTCCTCGAGTGTGAGGAATTGCGGCACCCATCTTGCATACAGCTGTCTCATGCCCAAATTTTAAGTTAATATGTGATGTACCGCACTTTTTGAAATGCCTATTATGCCTGCTAGCTTGCGCACTTTAAGTCAACGATCATTCAGTATCATTTAGTGAATTTTCTTCACCATTTCTAGTCATCAGCTCATTTGGTCGACCAGTGTGATGCTACTCCAGATAGCTCGCACAGCCTTGTTTAAACTCTGCTACCCAATATTTTGCTGCTGTAAACGAAGAAGCGGACTCACCTAGAGTCAAATCCAATTCAGCTTTTATATTGGTTGGGCTGAGGCCTTTCAAAGAAAAGTATTGTATCACATAACGATGACCAATTTTCTCCATTTTAACAATTTCACAGAAAACGTTCAATATTGATGGCTGCCAAATAAATACTTAACAACGTGGTATCTTCAAACGTGAAGCATATGCTTTACAGATTGTATACTTTCTAATACAGTGATATTTTTCAAACAACTATCGCCATCTCTAGGTCAGGCCAGTTGCTTCTGGGCCTACCCATGTAATCTTCAATCAGATGGCTCATTAAATAAGAATTGAACCAATGCTAGACATCAAAAGTGAAAACTGAAGATGTGGTTGTTATAAAATGATGCATGGCACTAATATCAACCCACCTAATAATTCATGGATAACTCATGCTATTAGTATGTCATCATACACTTTTGATTTGCAATAGAGGCAATGCGCAAAGGTGTTGTGTGTAATTATGGAAAACATATTTATTAAATTTTGTATTCCATAATCTTATACATAGGTATGTATGAGATGTTTATCAAGTTGATTAAAAGAATTAATCACTACGAAGTATAATAACACATTTTCTAGAAAATAATTAATTTTTCAACAGTGTTTAAAAATTATTAAAAGAGTAATTTCTAGTCTGGCCCATCTCAAACTGAGAATAACCCATTTTCTTAAACGGTTTCCCATTCGGAAACGGTTTCTTTCACATTCATTAATTACCATAATGGTCTATCAAAAATAGCTAAATACAGACCAAATTCTATCCCCTACCATGAAAATTCAAACACAAGATAAACAAGCGCAGAATTAATTGGTATGAAGCATAATATCACATGAAGAGGAATTTTCTTGAAAATCTGTCATTTTAAGAGGTTACAAAGAAAGTTAAAAGTTTTACAGTTGTAATTTCCAGGCTGGCCCACTTGTAATTGAGAATAATTCATTTTACATGGTTTATTTTATATTCATGTATGACCATAATAGTATATACAAAACATTAAAAACAGACCAAAGTCCGCTCCCTATGATTCCCTCCGCATATGGAAAAATTTCACCCCCTTTTACGATGGTGACAATTTTTGCATAATAGTAAGTGCCTCAGGCAAGTTCCAGCAATAAACTTCAGTAATATTTTTAATACATTAGGATTATTATACCTTCAAGATTAGTCGATGGTTTACCACCTCCAATGGCTGCATTCATGGCCTCAAGTAAGCTGGGAGCGGTAAAACTCAAGCTCTTCGGCAGTTTGCCATTTTGATCACCTAAAAGAATGATTGAAATTCCTTAAATCAAGGTATTAAGCTAGCTGGAAGAAACAATGTTTAAACTCCCACTCAATCCAAATTACCATTATTATTTTCCTTACAACTTTGTGAGAGTGAATGATAACAATGCTAAGGTGGGATTTCATTCTGGATCATTGAGTTTCACTTGATCATTGAGGGAGCTTTTGCTGAGTTACATGAATGACAACTTTACTACATGTCCACACAGAATGGGTCTGAAGAAATTTTGTAAGAGTTTACATCCAGTGCAATGCCATCACTTTGGAGAAGATTACCAGAGCTCTCCCTAAGCATAATGTGGTCATAAGGTTCAATAGCATTGCCAATAAAAATAACATCCCGTGATTAGAAAAATGTTGCTGTCGAAATAGCATATGAATGTGTATAGATAGATGGAGGTCTTTATTTGGGTGAAATTGAGACCAAATGGTCCCTTCAAATGGTCTCTTCTTCTCGTGTATATGAAGTACACATGTGGGAAACCCTTCAACAACCAAACTTTGAGATTGCTTCCAGATTTGAAAAGCCCCAAAAAATGACCATAGATAAGTTTCTCATTGGATAGCAGTAAATGCATGGTCTGTTCCAGGATATAACAATTATGAAGAATCCAATGTCTATGCCAAAGAAAATAGATATTTTCCACAACTGTGATCAATGCTAAGAAAATAATTATACAGCAAGATGGAACAATATGGCATCAACCGGAAAAACATTGTATCATCTGTATTTCACTGCAAAAACTGCCATAGAGACAATAAAGAACCTTCTCTCATGTCCTAGGAAATTTGCTCTATCAAACTGATAAGAATTTCCCTTCCTCAACCAAACATGGACAGCATCTCTAGGCTACTCTGCTATTTTTCAGGTTTTCCAACATATCTTATAAAAAAGGTGCCCCCTTAACATTAACTAGGTCTCAACTCAAGCAAAAAATCAAACCTTAATAGCTTTTTCAATGCTTTATCAGTTAAAAACTGATTTTCATCTAGCACAAAAAAATGATAACACGAAGAAAATAAATCATTTCATTGCTCACCATAAAGAAGAGTTTTCATTGTTTGATATCTTGTTTCAATATCCTGCACCTGTTCCAACAGTTTTGACTTTTTTAAAAAGTCTAATGCAAATGTTTCAGGGGAAAAGTCTTCCTCATCAGATGACTCTTCATCCTTCATAGAATTGAGGTTGTCATCACCAGGTTTGTGAAGCAAATATTTTCTGATATTGTATTCAATTCCATACTGCAAAAAAGATGAAGTAGTGGTCTGCATAAGAAACCTAGGTGCTATATTTGCATTAACAATCACATAATTATAATGAGTAAAGATATAAAAAGATTAAAAATAAATTAACTCTTATCAATTATATTAATAGCAAGGCTTCAACTTAAGAAATAAATTAAAAAACTTTCGATATACAATACATTGTCTCAATTCAATTTATAATACATTTAGACTTTTTTTTTAAGGTAATCTACTGGTTAAGGTAGGTTTTTGGATGGACACAACTACCAAACAAACATTTTATTACTCCTAACAAAACACAAAATTCATCATCCTACTCTATATCAGGTCCCTCTTCATCTCTGAGTACCTTCTTCCTCCCTTCATCCTGTCCAACATCCCTATCCTGTTCCTTCCCTTTCCTCGTTTGCCCAACATTCTCCCCTCTATCACAGTCTTCAACATCCACAGCCGGTCAACACCCGCTTCATCCACTTTTCCTGCCAACATAGGATTTCTCCCAACAAACCCCTCTCTTCGCCCACCATACCAAGTACTTCCTCATTTGTTTTCGTCTCTGTCCATTTCACCTTCTCCATACCAACATTTCAAAAGCCTCTAATCTACGTCTATCCTCCTGCTTCAATGACCACGTTTCCACACCGTACATAGCTACGCTCCATATCAAAGTTTTTACGAGTCTTTTCTTAATGTCCTTACTCAACGTCCCTGTCATCAACTCCCTCCTCCTTGTGAAAGACTCTTTGCCTAGCGCAATTCTTCTCCTTACGTCCCTACTACTTTGACCGGTGTTGATCCAAAACACTTCCGAGATATGTAAACTGTTCTACCTGCTCTAGTTTTTGCCCTCCTACTTTAATGTTAAGCTTAGCCTTTTTCTTTCTAGAAAATTGCATAACCTTGGTTTTATTAATATTGATTCTCATCCCATACCTGTCGCACTGAATTTCCAATTCACTAAGCACTGCTTGCAGTCCCTTGGCTGACTGACAAACTAAAGCTTGGCCATCAGCAAACCTAACTGATTTTACAAATTCCCCGCCCACTTTCATTCCTACCTCGAGTTCTTCCCATGCCTCTTTGATCATTTCCTCTGCATACAGGTTGAACAGCAACGGTGATAATGGGCAACCCTGCCTTACACCCCTTCCTAACACTGCCCAACCGGACTCCCCGTTTCCCACCCGCACCTGAGCAGTCTGAGACATTTACAGGTTGCAGATTAGCCTCCTTTCCCTCCAATCTATTCCTATTTTCTGCAATATACTCATTAGTTTTTCCCCATTCACTCTATCAAACGCTTTTTCGAAATCTACAAAACAGGCAAATACCTCCTGGTTGTGTTCTATATTTCTCTCGATTAATAATCTCACTACTGCAATGGCATCACGCTCTCCCCTTCCTAAACCCAAACTGATCATCCCCTAAGTAATCATTTGCCCTACTCTCTATCCTTTTGTTTATGATCCTGAGAACAACTTTAGCTGCGTGGGATATCAAACTTATTGTCCTGTAGTCCACACAAGATGCCGCCTTTACCTTTTTCAGAATAGAAACTAAAATTTTTAAAGTAATTTTCAAGTAATTATAATGAAATAGCAGTATTTTTCTCAGTAATGTAGAACTATAAACCCAAACTAAGAGAGCACATTCCAAACTAGTACTAATTTACAAAATATAAAATACAAGAGAAAACTATAATTTTTTCAAACCAAAAAAATTCCATCAAAAATGTGAATTTCAACTTATTTATTGACCAACATTGGCATATTTGAACACAATACCATTTAGCTGATCTTTAAGGGCATTGGGCCAAGCAGTTACTGTTTATTCCTCAAATTATCTGATTTTGATTAATGCTATCATGGCAACAAAATACTGCAAAAATGTAAAAAAACAGAAATGCCATTTTTTATTGGCGAAAGGTGGATATATAAGAAATATTTCATGTTTCACTAACCGTTCTTGGAGATAATGTGAAAAGTAAGGCATTTTCAGCTAACATCTTGCTAAACATATAAAGGACATCATAATGACCCTCTTCCCGTAACTGCTCTAAGAATGGATTCAGATGCTCCAAATCTTCATATGTGATACGAATTTTCACAAGACCACTGTGCGCAATGAAACAAAAATGGATTAGAACTTGGTAATTAAAAATTTGAATGCATGGAGAAAGCACTTTTCAAACATAACAATTGGAACCTTGATACATTCTAAATATGCAATGGCATCTGATTGGGCTGTGGGAGCAAATTAACAATCTTCCGTCATCCAGCACTAACCCACAAACAGTTGGCCTTTTAAATCAGGCCATGAAAACCATACCATGGACCCAAGCCCAATGTTGAGCAAAACCAACCAAGGTGGGAAACACACCCACAACCTCAGGTGATTATCAGGCAAGAACAGTACCCCACCACTACCGGGACATGCAAAAAAATGCATGAAAAAGAAATGATGAAATAGCCTACTGATCAAAGCATCCAGCTGGTTCGGGGTCACTTTCCCAAAGGATTTTGGGAAAATTTTACTGACAGCAATATCAATGGATGACCAGCTTTCTGTCCCAATAATTTTATCTGCACCTGTGCTTTGAATAAGGTGATGATATTCTGTGACTTTGTTTTCTAAACTTTGGCAATTAACTACCAATACAGATATTTTCTGGACATTACAGTTTTTTGAATTTTTAACGACGATTGTTTTCTTGTTAATATTAACTCCCTTATTAAATTCTCCACCCCATTCTATCTCATTGGTGTTAAGTTAACTATTGCTAGCACTGAGCTTCACTGCAATTAAAGCTACATAGCTTGGCAAAGAAGACTTTAAAGACCCAATAATTGACCTACACTTTAATCTAAAAAAGCCCAGGAGAGCTTGAATATCCTACCCACTACAGACCAGACAGCCTCAGATGTGCCGTGAACACCAGTATGGTGCAGGGTGTTCCTACACAATTGGACTGCCGGATGAAGGTCGACGAAGGATGCCCCGATATCCCTGCAGAAAGCATGTGACTTCCGATTGATACCAAGGAAAGTCAAGGGCAGAGAGAAGAACACAGAGTCATAGATTCATCTTTGTAGTCTCTTGAATGCATCCCAAAATGGCAAACATTCCCACATCAAAAGTGTGAAATACCAATTTTTTAAAACATCTGCCAAATGCCCTTACCCCAAAATCCACCAGGTTTTCTAGGATGACAGATGCCCAAGAAAACAATATAATTTCTTGAAAATATTTACTTCCTTAATGGGAAAAATTATATGTAATTCATATTTGCCGGAAGCAAAACTGCAACTTAGTTAAGTTTAAATTACAGGCGAAAATCTCCCAGTTAAATGATATAATGGGTGTTTAACACACTCTTGTCAAAAATTGGAGAGGCTGTATCATTTGAATTTTTTGATCTTGAGGATGTAGTGATTCACATCATATTATAGCTAAGGGAGAAATATGTGCAGTAATTAAGCAGAAATTAATTATTCCACAAGTCGCTGAATCCTTTTCATTATATTAATTCCTTTGTCACACATTTTTTTAACTACCCCCCTAGTAATAGTATTTTGGGTAGGCGACCAACAGCTGAGGTCATTTGCGCCATTAAAGATGGCCAGGAAAGGATGAAGGGTGGAGAGAAACCCGACGTTGGCATTAGCCTACTCTTTATGAAAGGCACCAAGCTTAACGTCCCATCCGATGGACATCGTACTCACTCAAAGTGCTCTCCACAAAGCACCTCAAGTAGGGATCGATATACCACTGAAAAATATTCAACATCGCCGGGATTTCAACCCGAGCCCTCTAGGTGGGAAGCCAGTACGATAGCCACAGCACCATCTCAATCACCCATCTTCCCTCCTTCCGCAACACATATGGGATAGGCATTTAAAATGCTCACCACTAAATTCATTACATTTTTAAATTCAACACTCTTCCAATGCATAAACAAGGTAATAACTCAATTGAGAAAACTTGCTCTAATGATACAAGCGAAACTATTTATGAAAAAATCAATGGAAAATTAAAACAAAGCAGAGGGAAATAATGATATGCAAAAGCATAAAGAAATTACTATTACATTTTAACAAGATAAAGCAAAAATAATCATCATCGTTCTCATCACACCTCATCCTCATGTAGTTACAGTGCATTATATTGCAAAAATATCAATAAACCATTTCATGTCAAAACAAAGAAATGAGGTTCATGAAATGGTTAACAATTTACGCACACAAAAATGGCAAAATACATGCAATGGGCCTGTTTGAAAAAAAGGCTAAATGCTGAAGGCTCTGACATTAATTTGCGTAATCTGATAACAAATATGGCTAACCATCTGCACATAGTAAAATAGCTGGGCAAGGTGCATGGACACCATGTCTATGTAATCCAAGTGTGAACAAAAGCATCGCAATAAAACATAAAAGGAATTCACCTCAATGAAACGCCATTCCAGGACCACTAATGACTTCTACCTCCTTAATCCCCATAATGATCCTTCAAACAAAAGTATAGCATTGGAAGTAATGCAGATTAAGGCCACATTATTCCCCATCTCTTTAATATACCCACATAAGTCATCACCCAACGAGATCATAGCCTATGAATTTCCCTCACCTTTTATGTTCCATTCCTCACTACACACATACACCATTATCCTACCATTTCCATGCTATATTTTATCCATTCCACACTCCCCACTAAATTACGGCCAATTTCTATTGATTGTGTCAGTTAATAAACCCTGCACGAAGCAATTGGTATCAAATGGCTGAAGTTTTGAGTCCTATTTCCTCAGACATTTTCTACTTTCTACCCCACCCACCTTTTCATTCTCAACTTTTTCTTGTCAATTCCTTTTTAGCACTTCATTCCTTACCCCCTGTAATCATTTCATAGCACCTGCAAATCGTACCACCCCAAGTTCTTTATGAAACAACACTTCTTAATTCCCACACTCCTTACTCATTCCTGTGTTCTGCCTTATTTGAGTCCCCTTATTCTTGTTTTCAACTCCACATACGTTTCCGTTTTTTAATTTCAAAAATGTTTACGGTAAGCACCATTCAAAATTTACCAACTGGCAGGGTCATTTGTACATGCAAACTTCCAGGAAAAACAAACCTTCAGAAATTCTAGAGCAATGACAAGTTAGCAGATCAAATATGTTGAGAAGAATGTTCATATAATCCACATACACATTCAGCGTTTCACTTGACCTAATGTACAGATCAAGAAATCTGGATCATAAAAAGTACATGGACTAGATATGTTAACATTAGGTGCATACGTCATGAAAAATAAACAACCAGCCTTCTACATTAACGTCGCAATCAACGACTCGCTAAATGTTGGCAATTTTGTGTTTCCTCATTTAGAATTATTTAGCGAAATTCACCACCACCTTGAATTTATCGACCACTACAAGTAACATTAATCTTCATAAATACGCTAACCCAATGACAAACATTAGTTTCCGACAGAGAACTGGCACTGAAAAAGTGATCACCTGGTTGGCTGCTTGTAATAAAGTCCGGCAGATAAATATACACCACCTGCTCTCATTTGCAATGAATGAGGAGGAAACATGAAGGTTTTCGTGATTTGGAGAACTTCCTCAGTGAACTCCACCAATTCTGAGAACGTTTTCCTTCCACTGCAAAATCACAAAAGCAACTTTAGCATTTATGCATTAAGAGCACACTTAAACCATAAAAAAGCCAGTAAAACAAACTTTCACCAGTAAATTAAAGAAAAGCTCATCTTCTGCCATACTTCAACAAAATCATCAAATCGTAAACTGTTTTTTGCAATAAACTCAGACAAGAGTTTTTCACAATCTGCCCGAACACCGGCAGCTATGTATGAGCCTCCGAGACTCATGGTTTCACTTTATTTCTGAATATATAGAACGCAGATTGGCCTATTATTGTGCCGTAATTTAGATCATTTAGTTTCCTTTTTCATTCAGGCTATATCACCGTCGTAATACTGCCCGGTGTAAACAGACAAGATTGGCGGTTCCCTAAAATTGACATCCGAATTACACGTGATGTCACACTTAAATTTTTCGCTGCGTTGTCAAACCTTCATTCGTTTTCTTGCACACCTATACAGAATTCGTATCCGTTGCACAATTTGGCACCGAGGCTACTCTTGATCTACCTCTCATTGGGCAGATTACGTTTCGTCAGAAAGCAGCGTCACGTCATCACCAACAAATATGAAAAGGCCATCTTACGAACGAGACGGGTAGCGTGAGTCAATTCATTCAATTATTTGTCAGTGAAGGCCCCAAGATGTCACTGTTGTCAATAGGCGTCTGTAACTGACACAGCATAAGACACAATAGATGGCTTAGATTACCGAGAAACGCATGTTTTTTTTCTGTTATTACTGTGTAATTAGCTTTGGTATTATACGTAAATAATGACTGAAAGTTCTAGTACGCCCTGTGAGAATGAGTTAAATGAAATACGAAGGTTGTTATGGGGACCATACGTGAAAGACGAAGTTTTTAAAAGATGGGCCCAAGGTATTTAGTTATCAAAGTCTATGTGTTAACTAAATGTAGTTAGCTCCAGTTCACATTAAGATCTTCACGGCGTTTAATTTATAATTGTTTAATCCTTGGAAGTGATCAAGTGTCGTTTTGTCTCAGTTTTCTGTGGTATTCATTCATTTCTATTTCGTTATCAAGGTTTCCAATTTAGCGAAGATGAACCAACGGCCCTGGTTCAGTGGGAAGGAGGACCTTGTGCTGTTATTGCACCTGTTCAAGCGTTTATTCTTAAAATACTTTTATCGGGTAACATAGGAAACAAATGGAGGCAGGTAAGTTGAGATGAGTTACGAAGTGTCACATTAAGAGATAATTCTGTTAATTAACAAGTTTGCGTTCTCGTTGAAAAAGAAAACAATATTGGTTTTTATACGCATGTGTCTGTGAACTTAATATGTGTTGGAACCCCGATGATGAATAAACATAAGGAAATATATTGGCTACTTAGCACTACTTGGTAAATATTTTTGTTTTAGGTGGGGACTGAAGAGAGTCATAGACTATTAATTAAGGCATTATGTGAAATTCTTAGTCAAGCACAATCACGACCCCCTTCCAGAGGATTTTCTTTAGTTCATGTACCCGCAGAGCAAGCATCGGAAGTATCTGAGGTACCGCGGCTTAATGGTGGTGAAGAAGCTGAGAGAAACCTGGACATGGAGGGAGCTGAGGGTACTGCCTCACAGTCTGAAATGCCCTCATCAGATATTATTAATAAAGTCATCGAAGAGACCGGCCCTAAAAGACAGAAACTAGAGCATCAGCATTTCCATTCGCAGCTCAGGTTGATTATATGCTTTTATCGTATTATATGCTTTATTGTCTTTAAGAAGGGCTGATATTATAGCTTTATTTCTTCAGGAATTTTATCTAAATGTATCTAAATCTAAATTCTTTTATTATTCAAATATTGATCGTAAGCATAATTATTTTGGGATATTATCTTCTTATTACAATTTAAACATTTTCAATATATTGTTATCTACTGTGAACTTAATTTTGATTGTGCTTTCAGGGTGGCAACTATGAATACAATAGATGAAGTGGAAGATTTTTTTCGGGAAAGGATAGACATGTTGCAAGAAACATTTGGCGTTCTGCTACTATTGTATTCAGTTCTTATGACTAAGGTATTTGCAGCTTTTTGTAAACGATAGTACTAGTATCATAACCTACATTTATAGTTACTATATTACATAAAGTATTTGTATAATGTAGTCTATTGCATTATGTTTTAGTAGAATTTGGTACTGGCATGCATAGTAATTCTTTAGGATGACCCTCTGCTATAGGCTCATTCTAAAGAATCACTAATGCTATTGGTGAGTCGTGAATCATTACAGTGAGAATAGGAGATGGTCTTGAGCCAGTCCCTTTAACTTGAAATTGTAACATATTCATTATAAATTATTTCTTCAAGTCTTAATTTTGATAATAGGACCACTATTGTAAACAAGGCTGTGAGCAAATGACTTTGATAAAATTGGTACCTACTTTTCAATTTCAATCCAGTGTTATTAAAATTAATAATTCCACTTGCCTCCTCAATGTTATGGTTGAAGAATTTTTAAAGTAAATATGTCATGTCCTACCAAGCATTTCTTGAACTTTCTTCTCTTTTACTCTCTTTAAGCTCTGCTCTCTATTAAGTGAAGAATGGTGTTATTTCAGACGCTTGTCTTAAGATTTCTGTGATATAATGCTACCAAGAATGAGCTGCAGTCATTCACTGTTGAAATGTAGACTACAGTATTTTTGCGCTTTGATATCTTATTTAGTAATCGAGTGAGGCCATGGACCGCATGTACATTTTAGCCCTTCATTCACTCATGGTCCACTTTATTTTTCCATATTTATGATTCGCTCTTACTCCAAACCAATACTAGGTACCAACTTCACAGTGCTAAGCAATGAATAATTTTCTCAACATCAGTAAATGGCTCTGTTTGCCATTAATTTTCATAATAACTTTGTCCCCTTTCTTCCTTAATAAAGTTACATATAAGTGTAACTTATGATTGTAATTTCAAATAAACTTATGAAAAATATTTGGTTTTTTGGTTATGCAGAAAATGTATTTAAGTAAACTTGGACTGTTGTATAAATGAGCTATGAACCAAATACAAGAAACATTATCGCTAACTGTAGTCTTTGGGTAGGGTATAGGTACTGCCTAAAAGTAGCAAAGCCTTCACTATGGGGAATCAAAGCGTACAAGGAGGTTATATCTATTGTCGCCATTATTACATTACTTTGCAGAGGGAATGGGAGACTGTGCAGTCTCTGTAATAAGTGAAATTTGTTGCAGATGAAGGAAGAAAGTGTGGAGACAAGAGATTTAAGATGGAAATCAATATAAGAAGAAATCCATCTTCTGGGTGATATGATGTTTGAAATGATAGATTGACCTGGATTTTTATATTTGTGTATTTTGCAAAGGAGGTAGAAGTGAGAAGTACATGGGTTTAGGGAGAAAGAATGGCAATATAAGCTTTAGTTAGCCCTTCCTTGGGTATATGGGTTTGTGGAAGAGGAGTTTAAAAATGAAGTTTCATGAAGCTGACAGAGTGCCTCTGAGAAATGGTGATACTGCGATCAGAATTTAGTTATTGAATTGCCATTAGTTCTGGGAAGATTTTTCTCTTGAGAAGAGGCTCTCTGGATCAAGGTGGAGAGTTAAGTGCCTCCACTTTAAGGGATGGTGGTGACTTTGGCCATTCAGTTGGAGGTGCAAGCGTCTTGGTTTTTGATACACCACTTGCTTTAAGCACCCAATTTACCTTGTGGTGGATGAGTATATCAAGGTTTAGCTGGAAGTAGCTGTCCTTTTCCATCATGAATTAGATATTCATGTGTTCCAGAAACTTATGAGGTATATCTTCTCCATAAGGCCAGATAATTAACACGATGTCCACATATCAAATTGAGCAAGTTTCAAGGAGGCTTGAGGCACTAATTTCTCCATAGAGTTTTCTGTGTAAAATTTGGTAATAACTAGTAAAAATATTCAAATGAATTGCATAAAAACAAAATGGTTGTTAATGCTGTCTAATTTGTTAAATACTTGCCCTCATAACAGTACCTCCACGAAATCAAGAACAGAATATATAACATCCCCCATAAATAAACAGAGAAAACATGTAAAACTAGTGAAAGACCACAGTTAATTTCATTGTAAAAGTGATAAAAAATAATAATGTAAAGAATTTGTGATCTTTCAAAAGATATTTCATCATAAGAAAAACTTTTTATTTTATACAATAATATATACATTTTTGGCCAAGTCTCCTCATGGCTCAATTCCTTTATATTTGAATTAGTGAATTAAATGAGCCTTTTGTGGAGAATTCATACTTCCTCCCATATCTCATGCTCTTGTTTATTTTTAATTTAGGGCATACCTGTATATAATGTGTAATTGCACAGTATTTTATTTATTTGTGCATGAGAAAATAATTCTATAGAAATTTGTCAAAATAATCAGTATGTGAAATGTTGCAGTGGAAAAATATTTATTCAGATGTTGTTGTCCTAATGTCCGTAGAGGTAGTTGTTGTAAACCTCTTTATTTATTATCCTGGTATGCTATTTTTCCTTATTTGCAGACAATTATTATGCTATTGTTAGTATTATTTATTTTCTCAATGATTATTTCAGGGTTGTGATTTAGTTAAAGGAGAAATGTCTGATGGAAGTGAAGCATTAATTGATGGCACTTATGGCTATGGGAGTCAGAGTTTAATTAACTTAATGCTCACAGGGCGAGCTGTTGGACATGTTTGGGACCATGACCAAGATGTAGGAGGATTGAGTAAGTCTTTTGTACCAGTTATTTTCTCTCTTCTCTGGAGTAGTGGCGTGGCTGTGAGTGAAGGGTGTTGTATTCTTCAGCCCAGGGATATCAAAGTTATTAGAACCATTACCAATAAGGTGCCAACTTGCAGTTTAATCAAAAAACAAATCTTATGTTCAGTAGAGCCTAAAATAATTTTAAATTCCAAGATCAATTTGAATTAATAAAACTTTTTAATTATGAAGAAGAGGGTGCCTGCTGGTGAGACCAGACAATCCTGTTATAACTTGATTGGACTTATAGTTTAGAAAATTGTGAGGAAAATGAGCATATCTTCAAAGCCTTAAACATTATTGAAAGAGTACAGTGAAGTGATTGAATAAGAAAGGTTCAAGGGCATTTAATTCAGCGCAAGATCCATAAACCAAACCATTGTGTTCTTTACTTACCCTATGGTGATATTCTTTTTCATTTGCTATTTGTGAATGTCTCTCATGGAATACATCTGTTGATTATGTGAAATTATACAACTATATAGGTGTACCCCTAATTATTGAGTGAATTTCAATGACATGATAGCATAATTAGAGATTTCTATTTGTGTGTAGACATAATCAAATATTAAAACTATGCATCTTTTGTGAAGTGAGATTTCACTAAATAGAAGAAACTAGCAGATATTTTCCCTTAACTTTTTATTGCTGTATTTTCCACCTCTACATTCAACAAAGATACGCTTCTTCATGTCATCACTGCATATTCAATGTAACTTGTAGATATGATACCTGGAAGCATGGTTGTATCACATTCATCACTGATTTCTTTCAATCCTGAAATTGTGTTTGCTTTAAAGTATATTATTATTTCCCCTTTCTATTATTTCTCAGACTACTCTCTGAATTGTTGATTCCAAAATCTTTCCATACCACAGAATTCCCGCCTTAATTTCTCTAAAATCATAAACGCAGTTACGGCAGTGTATTGTACTACATTTGGCTAAAATATTCAAAGTTTTCTTTTTGTAGACTTTTAGGAAAGGTAGAAGCCTGTAGTTATTGAGATATATTCAATAACAAGCCGACCAAATGTTTTCTGCAATATCAGAAAAATAGTCGAAAGTTGTGAGAATCAATTAATCAAGAAATGCCAAAATTTTAACTGCTGTGGTGGTACCCTTTTTTTGTTCGATTTATAATCCCACTGCCATTTTCGGAGCGCTCTCACCCATGCTGTATAGATGTAGACTCCGTTTCCACGTTATTAGGAAAGAAGGGTAACAAGACTGGTAATCCCCACAAAAATTAGAAATCATTTGGGTATTCTACTCACAAATACTTCAAGTTGAATTTCATGGGACCAGAGCCTAAATTGCTGCATGTTATAAATGAAGTGAATAAGAGAATTGACATAGCCAAGTGACTAAGCCTACCCCCATGCTCTCAGAATTCAATTATCACCAATAAAGCAGGTGGCATAATACAGTAAAGCATATGCAGGAGAAATTGATCAAAATGGCTGCGGCTATTGCTATTGTGAGCACCATTCCTACCTGTTTGAAAGGCTTCTGAAGATTTTGGAGAGTTAAAAAAAAACGAAGGATATGTATGAATCAGATGGAACATCAATTTGAAATTTTAAGGAGGAAAAGTCTCTCTTTATCTTGGTACAGGGGGTAAATGCTGCAGTTATGCTAATTGGCACAAACGGAAATGGTTCAGATAAATGGGTACCCATCACTACTGGGAAATCTGTGATACCAATGTGGCAAGAACAGATATGTGACCTGTTGTGCCAACCTTGAATTATGTTGGAGGTTTTCCAAACCTGTGTGTTATATTAATCTCTTGGAACTTTTTACAGGGCTTAGGGGTATTGATAGCCAAAGTGAAATAGGTTTCCTTGCTTTACTTGAACATCTGCGGTATTGTGAAGTAGGCTCCTTCTTTAAGAATCCTAAGAACCCAGTTTGGGTCATGGGCAGTGATACACATTTAACAGGTCAGTGAAATCATTTACTTACTTTTTCTCAATTCATTATTGCATTTATAGAACATAGTGCAGAAATAGTATTTTGCTCAACTTCAATATATTTTCAAATCCATTCTTTGATTGCCTTTCTTTTTTGAATGCATTAACTACAGAAAGTGGACATATATTTAAGTATCTTCTAAATTAAAAGTCAGTTATTCTGATGAATACTCAGTCATCATCATCTTATTTGTTTCCTCAGTGTTGTTCTCTCAAGAAAGGAAGCTTGTTAGTCCCGAGACACCTAGTGAAACAGCAAGACGTGTTTTTAAAAGCTTTGACCCTGAAGGAAACAATTTCATTTCATCAGTTTTACTTCAAGATGTCCTTACTGCCCTCGATCTAGTTTCTGAACCTGAATAGTAAGTATTTGTGAATGGCACTTTTACTTTGGAAAGTTGAGTTGACTGGCCACCCTGTAACACATACTTGTCTAAATTGCTAAGTATGCATAGTCATTGTTTTGCTTGAAATTACCTGGGAGCTATTATGATCCTTTTTTGTGAGAAATCTGAAAAATTTTATATAATAGGATTATTTTAAATTTAAATATATCTTTTTACCCTTGGATACTTAATTGCAAAAATGTAAATTGTCAGAGAGCAAGGGCACTTCAGGATAGTGGGAAAGTACTCCATGGCACTAAATGTATGAAATCCAAGGATAGTCCGAAATTCACTTATTTCAAGCTGCCTTATTTCCCATAGAGTCTGGATTGGAAAGGGTTGGCTGTAAATGCTTTTCATGTGTAATAAATGGATCACTTGGAAAATGCATTAAAAATATAATCCCAAATAATATATTTAAAATAGATAATGAATGCGATTTTATGTAGCTTTATGAACAAAATTGGTTATGCTGTTTAACTCTGCATATTTCCTTTTCAGTGTGGATATTATGAGGAAAAAGCTTGATTCAGAAAACCTGGGTATTATTCTCTTGACATCTTTTATGGAAGAATTTTTCCCAGAAGAAAAGAGATCAATGCCTGATGTCTTTACACTTTACCATTACAATGGTTTGGCTAGATCCTCTCCTAGTGGGAAGGTAGTTCTTTAATACTGCAATAATATTTTTGTGTGTAACAGGATTTACTCCATAATTCAGTAATCTAATGGGCATTGGTCCCAATTTTTATTTTCCAAATCATTTGAGGGCAAAATTTTATAAGAGTGGAACCTCCTGCTTAAAACTGCTTGCTAAGATCACTGCTTTTACAGTGCTATCATTGTGAGGGTTCAAAGTGCTACACTGTATTTAATTTATCATGCCCCTAATTTTTGCAATGTATGTATTATTGTGGCATTCAATTTACAATAATTTTTCCTAAATTTTAATTATTGTTGTCCAAACAAATTTATTTTCCTAATTGAGGTTACTTTCATCTGATGACTCCCATGATAATTATTTTCATTTTGTACATTGTTATAGTATCTTGATTATAGCACAGTTGCATGATTACCTCTAAGTGTAAAATAGCATACTGAAAAATTAACTGTAATATTCCCACTTGCATTCGTGTGATTGTTATTATTGCGTATTAGAAATAGGTGCTCCCATTCTTCTAACTTGCTTCAATTTTTCTCCAATAGGTTGAATACTGGGAGGGAAATGCAGTGCTCTTGGAATGTGATGTAAATTGTATTTTGGAAAGTAACTCCATGCTTACCTGTTTGCAGACCAAGTGGCCTAGTATAGAAGTGCAATGGAACGGTGGTCTAACACCCTCACTTAACTAGCACTATTATTCTTAGGGCTATACCTCAAAACTTTATTCCACGACTCTCATCTTCCACTGAGCTTCTCACTCTTCAGCCCAGTAAGTGATTGGTTTCTCTTATACCAGTTGGAAAATGTTGACTATGATTTACTTCAAAGTAAAGAACATTGTTTATTATGTGCATGAATTTTGGTAATTGAATTCAGTTTTATTTATGCATTATAGCTCCCTGTGTGAACATTATTTAAAAATAATGTAAATAATTACCAAAATTTTTAATGTATATTTTGACCTCATAATAGTATGTCATAATGGTGTTTGCTTATGAAAAAGGAATTTTGATTAAAGTTGTGCCCGAGGTCATATAAAAAGCTTGCTGTGAGTTCTCATTTTAATGTTGATACAACCAACGTACATTATAAGTTAGAATAAAATATTAAGATAGAGCAAAGTAGTACCTAACAAATAATCATATTCAAAAGAATAATGGGGGTTTATCCTTAATTACCCCATAATCCTTCAAGCATGTTTAACATAATATTCTGTTGTCACGAAATACCTAGTTTGCTGCCCCAAAAAACCTGTGTACCTACTTTAAAAAACTTGAAAGAGTATTTATTTGATGAGGTCTGTTTTATGAAAACTGGTAAGTGCAAGTTTTCATGAAGTACTGTTTTATTTTTCTCATTAAAATATGAAAGAAATGAGTTATTAGCATGGGAAAAATAATCACTGCTTTCTAACTAGAATAAGAGAGCTGCCCTTCCAGTGAATGTCTTTGATTACTGGTTGTATGAAGCGAAGGAACTCGTTGTATCCTACTAAGCTACTTATGCTGGGAATCTTTTAGCTAATCAGGGTATCAATTAGGCATTTTAAGTTTTACCAAATGGAGCAGGATACTACCCATTTATAGATCCCATGTTCATGAATATGTTAAGGTATATTACAAAAGTTTAGTTACTTCAGGATATTACAGACCAAAAATCCCACTTTAGGATTTTGGCATTTTTATTGCCCACTCACTCAAAATCTTATGAAAGACAGTGACATTAGTTAGTATTTGTCTGGTGACAGTAGTTTGTATTTACAAAGAGGATAGCTATAATTTTTAAAAATTGATTAAACCACTAATAAAAGGAACCTGCCTTGCAGTAATATGAGCTTTCTTTCTTTCACTAAAATCTCAGGGCCATGACAAGCTGTGCTGTTCTGATCCTGATGGCTGTGTTCAAAGCAAGAATAGGGCTGTGGAAAGTTGGGAGAAAGATGGGTTTTAGGGACTCTGTTTCTTTTTCAAGAAACAATTTCTTCAATCATATGAATGCCACATTCTTATTTTCAGTTGTACCGCTTTATCAAGTGTAGCCTATAATCAACATACTTCCCTCATGTGTACATAAACAATTATAGCGCAGTGACTGATGTCATGTTGCTGATTTGAGGAGGCCACACAATACAATTTTAATCTGTGTATGTATATATATATATATATATTGAACATATAATATGTTCAGTGAAGAACTTATGTCTCTGTTAGTCATTGTGCGATTTGTGTTGCAGTTGTTGAATGTGGAGAAATTTGTTGCAGACAATCAACTAGGCTGGCAAAGGCGCAACTATAAAAGCTTAATTTCTCCAATTAAACATTTCAAAATGTTTTCAGTACAACCATTCATAGAAGTTAATAATACAAAAACTACTCCAATGCAAATATTAGCATGCATATGCATAAATAATTTTTAATAAAAGCAAGTTAACTTCTTGATAAACATTTGTTCCATATATTCATGGCACATACAATCAAGTTACTGACTGGTTATCTATTTGTTCATCTTGCATTCATAAAGAATAGTTATTATTTTAAATTTCTGTATCATAGTTTTATTTCCATATACTTAAAAAAAACTGGTTCAGAATACTGATATAGTAATTACAATATGTTATAAGTCTCTGTAGGAAATCATGTTTGGTATTAAATTATGTAATTTCAAATTTGCCAAAAGCGGGTGGAAACAAAATGGAAATTGATTTTTTTATTAAGTCCATTGTGCAGTGCTGGCACAAGCTCTTAGGTATGATGCAGAGTTGAAAGTAATTTTCAAAATTTATAGGGCTGGTTCACATTTTAATAGTGTTGATGATATATTCCAATTTGACGGCAGATTCTTGGTTATTTGTATTCGGGTGTTTTGTATACACGAGTCACAATTTACATAAGGCAAATCTTTAAGGGTAATCATTTAAGCTCTATGCATAAAAGGTGTTTCTTTCATCAAATATAGAATATCAGTCCTAATGTACTCCTTCCAAAATTTAAACAAAATCTGAGATGTTTCTCTGAAAGCATTATTAGATTGCTCTGTATTGATTCTTATTCTTTCAATAGTGTCAAACTATTAATATATATTCTTAAATTATGAAAACTCAAATGGATTCACTTAATATGCATTAACTTTTTTGCTCTGAAATGAGTAGCCTGTACTATTTATATGCACTGGGATTAAGACCATTGTTTTACCATCATCAGTATTGTTTTGTCAGTGTGCAAGGCCTTGTTTACCACAAAAGCATATCCCTGCAAAAAATTAAAATGGAATGTTTTTGGATTGTAGTGCTGTCGTTATGATCCTCAATTCCAACAGATATTGCATATGAAAGGAACTTGCGCTTCTGTATATATGCCATGGCATCAGTGGCATGCTTTTGCTGGTATTAATTGAATCCAGAAATTTCACCTGTATTGAAATTAGTTATAAGGTTATCTCTGTTCACATTAATCCTGATGTAATGTTATTTTTTTGTTTCATTGACCAAAAGAAATGAGTCATTTATATTACAATGTTCAAGCAAATCAGAATTAATTTGTACTAAAATATAGAACTGGAATATAAACAAAAATTGTAATTTTCAGTTTAAGGGGATATTGGATTCAGGCCAACTTTTATGCTAAATACGGTAGTGTAAACACATTTTAATTGAGAAGAGGGTTGCAATTTCTTTGAAAATGTCAGATATGCATTCCTTTCGGCTACATTCATAAAAAAAATCATAAACGTTAGTCATTATTCACAGTTTATAAAGCGAGGAATAACAGCAAAATAAATGTAGCACACTGAGCCACACTATGAGTATATGGATTAACATTCATATTAAACATCAAAATATAATCTCATATCACAATTCCTTTACATAAGAATTTAGAAAATATAACAATTACCATACATAACAACTGTGCCTCCAGAAAAAGGTTTACCCTGAACAAGGAAGCACACACATACAAACTTTTCGGCCTGTTATCCAAAAAAGTGAACAAAAAATCAAATTGTAATTTCAAACCAACCTTCTTGTATAAACAAACGACCTGTACCAAGAAGTAGAAAACCTAGTCTGATCCTAGTTTGGGAAAAATTGGAAGAGGCCTTATATACTCTATTCAATTTGCCATGTTGTTGAACTTAACAGATCACCTCACAAGTTTTTACATACTATTGTGAGTTAAATGTAATCATTCTAACATAAACCAGTACAATTTAGCATTCTTTTCCAACTTTGATGAACTGTTAAATATAGTCAGTCATTTAGTTATCATGACAATGCTTACAAGTATGCAACACCTTACAATTTCATCGTCATAATTGAAAATTGCAAAAGGGTTTTGACATTTGGAATTGATCATAGCATCCTAAGATATCAATATGGCACTTTTTGAGCTTTTTCAGATTATCTACATTCACAACAAAATAATTTTTTTTAGTAGCAATTACATGTACAGCAAAATAAATGTTTGAATTACCCCCAAAATACAATGAATGTAACTTCCAATCATGAAAAGCCTTAAAACTAAAGCATGTGGACTTCAGCCACTCATTTCTAATATTTTATTTGTATGAATTTCATACAGGACGGAGGATAACAACTCTTTATTAGTATTTACATAAACTTGATTTACCCTCCTGTCTCACATGATGCAAGTTCTGCACCAAAAAGTAGCACTTTCAAGCAAAAAATTCCAAATGCAATACCTATTTCAATAAGCAGTATTGCAGGCATACTTGTACCAATTATTTAATTATTGCATCATATGAAGCTTACTGTTAAGGTGAATCCATGACCATATGAGACTGCAAAAAGTCTTAAAACATGATAGCCAATTTGTACATCATAATATAAAATTACAGATTGTTCTTACACAACACATAATAAGCAGTGCTGCTTGGTGGTACAATTGAGTTTTGAACTTGCTACTTCAATTCTTACATATGGAATCCCTTTTAAAGAACACATTTAAAAATAAATTTTTAAATATGCAATAAAACTGAAAATTGTTTTTTATTCCTAATTCTAAAAAAAAGGCATTTACTTTCAGAGAGAGGCCAAATATTTTAGACCACATTTTACAACTTATTTTTTTAAAGGAAAATAATAATTTATGATAGAAGTATTCACAAAATTCTTTGAAGGTTGCATTTGACTAAATTATTTTGTGTAAAATACTCTTATGCCTACACTAGGTGAGGTAATTGCATTTCTTAAATGAAGATTAGAAAAACTAATGCTCATTTTACTATTGCTATTAGGAATGATTTAAACAATTAACGTGTTATACAGTCATTAAGTATTTATAATGATTAAATTTTATCTCATTTGAAAATTAGGAAACTGAGAGACAATTGTGCATGAAATACTTAAGTTGAATTACACTGATACTTTTAAAATTATATAGCTTTGAAATAAATTTACTTTGGAACGGTAAATCAGATGTGTAGAGCAAGATGATAACCAATGTCAAAAAATTGCACAGAAAAATAAAAGTAAAATTTTCCACGCATTTTGTTGTCATGTTTCCAATTTAAGTTTTATGTATCAAATCAGTCAGTGAAAATATAAATTATGGGGATTTTGATAAGCCATCAAAATTGATACGAGAGACTGTAAAAGGGTGCTCGAGATCTTGTCCCCACAATGGGCTCGAGGTGTATAAAAATAGCACAAAAGTAGAATGGAATTCACTCTCGCATAAGCTTCTGTTTTAATGATGGTTAAAAAGCTTTCATAAGTGTTCAAATGCAAGACAAACAGCCTCCAACATGAACTATTTTTGGGTAGGAGAATAGTAATTTCTCACAGAAGAGTACTAGATGCCTCAGTTCAGAGGATGCAACAAATATTTTGCAAGCTCTTAGTCCTGCAGCAGAATAAAATTTTTTAATTATTCTTGGAATACTGAGCTACTAAGGTATGCATAGAAATTATTCTTGTTTCAATTCCAGATCCAAGTACCCTTTTTGGTCTAGATGTATACTCAAAGATGCATGGAAAATGAACATTATGATAAAAACAATGCTTGAGCTTCAGTAATTGTAAAAAATCAGTTAAGGAGCTTGGCCTGCAGCCCATTAGGGATCAACTTGAACAGTGGGTGGCTAAACATATCAAAGAGTGGCAACACCATTAAATGGACATTTTATGTATCTTTACCTAATTTTATGGGGGACCCAAATTTTTTCACAATTATCAGCAATCAAAAAAATTATGATGTGAAAATTATTACAATAGAGCAAATTACGACAATTTCAGTTGCCGTGAGGAAGTTGACCTACATGCTTGGACTTAGTTTATAATGCAAAATTCAATATTATATAATGACAGCTGTAATTCAAGAACAACATGAAGAATCTGTAAAAACGTAAAATTTATTTCCAATGTTTGTAATTCTGTATTTTAAATCTGCCTTTCACAAAGTACTGTATGTCACAATACATTGAAAAATTTCCTCCAAATTGGATCTAAAAAATCATTATTTTGTATCGTCTTGATCTTTCACAAACTAATATAAGAAAAAAAATAAATAAATAAGGAAGTATATGATTTTATGAATGTGATGTCAAAAGCAGTGGCTGATGGAGCTTGCAACTACCCTGGAAGTTTATCACTCAGCAAATTAGCTAATCTTTTTCTTACCCAAAAAACCTACATAAAGACAGTCTATAAACAAATAAAACCTTAACACACCCAAGATTTCACAATATTTAAAAAAATCTAATTGGTTATGAAAGCACAACCTCAGTTCTTGAATGTCCTTAAATAACAAATTAACAAGGATTACCAAAAAATTAAAAGTTTATTTAATTTTGCTTAACATTTTAACTGAGCTCAACTTACCTACAACAAATGGCTACCTTTTTGGGAAAGGTAGCCATTTTTTGAATGGATGCCATGCATTGTTAGATATTAGGTAATAACTAGGGAATACAACAGCTAAGGCCATAAAGGTTCATTACAAATGAAGAAGATCCTAGAACAGTTCCCCTTCTTGATCCAGAGGAATTATTAACATCTACTGACTCCATGTAGAAGTTCTGATTTGGATTATACTATATAAGTTAAGCAAATTGTCGTTTAACTTCATACACTATACTGCTGCTATGATAACCTTATTACTGATGCAATACATGCAGTACACTGCTTCAAAAATTCAAACCTAAATTTACACTTTGAAGCAAAATGGAAATCCCACCAAATCAATCAGACAGTAAATATAATGAGCTTGGAAACATGATTAATTACCCTAGTATCACTCTAAAATGGACTGGAGTAAGTTTTTGCCCCTAGACACCTGAAAGCCTCTTCTGAAAACCAACATGATGCAATAAATGTACTTGCCCAAATAATTCTCCTTTGAAAATTTTAATTAAGAATTATATTTGTGCACAAAGAGCAGGCATATTTTCAATTGGTATTGAAAAAATTTTTTCTTTAGAATACTGTTGAAGGATTCTTAATATTTCTAGTTTTGAATATGAAATAACACTACATGAATTATATATAGTATTTACTGAAAAAACTTGGCAAGTTAAAACCTGGGTTTTATGATAAAAAAGGTCCCCAACCCACAGGTTCCTCACCCAGGTTTTCATAGAGTTTCAACCGCCTGAGTTACCACCCATCCATTTGTGTTTCGGCACATATTCCCATTGGCCAGGGGGCGAAAACTGGGATATTTGGTATGGGCAGAGAGGGACATGCTGGCTTATCAAGGGAAAAAGGAACCCTTACGAAAATTAGGGGCAATTATTAAAACTAAGATCATTTTCTGGGTAGCAGAAGTGGCATAACAGGTATACCATGTGTCATGTGGAGAGAATAAAGATGGGGAAATTTAGCTTCAAGAGCTTAGTAGATTGGTTCCTGGTTGCGCAACATTGCCAAGGGTCTTATAAGAGCGAGAGTGGACACATTGTAATTGGAGAACATTTTGTGTTTGCCTCACAGAAATGGCTTTCATCTTTGTCTCTTTCCACCTCTTCTTTAGCCATTTCTTCATTTAAGTGGGACCCATTTTTAAGCATCGACCATCCCTATCCCTTCATACACATGTAAGCTTTCTTTGTAGAGGCTCCAGTTCAGGCCCATGAAGAGAACAATTTTTAAGCCAGAAGTGCTTAATTGCATGTATTTAAATTCTGTACTGTATGAGAAATGTACTGTATAAGGGAAGAGAAAAAGGGTGGGAAAACCCACATGGAGAGAAAGGTGGGAATCCCACGTGGAGAAGTACAGATGCAGGGAAGCAGACTTATGTTTCTAGATATCCGAGAACCCAGGTATTCAAAAACCCATTCACCATGTTTTAAAAAGCCTAAGTTTCAACAGCAATTAATTTTTATTCAGTTAATTCTCAACTTGCATTGTCCTATTTCATAGGGCATTTTAGTATAATATCCACACTGGGAAGTTTTGTTAGTTTATCTTCCATAATTCGCAATTTTTCAAAGCGGTCTGATGGTGAAAGAACCTTATGGTGCAATGATACTCTTAGTAGCAGTGAAGTTACAAGGTATCTTTGTTCATTCATGAAATGAAATTAAGTGCTGTCAAAGTGGGTTCAAAATTCATCCACATATTTTATCATAACAGTTTGGACGGTACAATTGCAAGTATCAAAAGTGTGGTATGGGGACATAACACAGCCTGTTCTTTGCTTTGTGCATTTGAACCAATAACTAAGCATTGTGCTCCCCTTCTTTTCAAGCAACGCAGAAAATTACCTTTTTTCATACAAGAAATACAATATATGAATGCATTTATTTAGTAATCACTCCATAAACTTCAAAGAAAACACTGTCAAGGCTCCTCTCTCAGTTCACTTTAGCTCTGTTTAGTGGATCGGACTGACTCATCTCTCTGTACTAATGCATGACATAATACATTTTACAAAAACATTTAATTCCATTTTTCTAATTGTACCACCAATTATTTAGATATATTATGTTAGCACCTTTACAGGACCATAGTAAAAATTTGCTTGCTTTGCATGGATTGAAAACAAAATAAATCATGGGAGATCTTAGGTACTAAAGAAAATAAATCTCAAACCTAACATCCATAAAATTTCCAATAAAATGTTGCTAGCATTACAAAAGAATCTAATGCTGAATACATAACTATTTGCACTACTGCCTCACTCCCAATATTATACAGATAAACTTACATAGTAACCCATTGCTAATTTAGACTATATAAAGCCATGAGTTCTTAGGATTTAGGCAAGATGCCGATACCTAGAGTTTTCTGGTATATGCATGTAACCCCATAGAATATTTTCCCCAACTAATCATTTGAACTGTTGATCATGGACTTGTAAAAACTCAGCATGATGCATTAGAGTTCTAAAGTGTAAGAAGATCCCAATAAAATATGAAATAAACTTGTTTAAATAAAACATATTGCCAATTTTCTTAAAAAATTAAGTCTACTGAATTTTAAGTATCTGAAAAAAGGAAGGAAATAAAGAGCCTGATTGAATTATCTCATTTATCAAATTTGTTTCATGCATTAAGATAACTAAATGATCAATTTTTATCTGTATAAAAGACATCTAAACTTCACCAAAATGGTGCTAATTTTCTTCCGCAATTTTCAGTTGTAATTAAGCAATGTATGGTCAGTCGCTGCTATTTCTCAGAATTTTTAAATTTTAACATTCACCATCAAAATATAGTTACTCATATATTTGGTTGTTGCTGCTAAAATATTTGAGCATCTTACGGCTGATGTTCCACAGTGGTCAAATAAAATTTGGTTAACAGAGTTAATAAGCCTTTGAATATCACCAAGAGGGCATTTGCTTGAATTTTATCATAATGTATCATTGAAATGTATGATTTGAGATTCACTACATCACCAGTAATTATGAAAAGGGAATTTTGATATCTTTCTTAGAAATTCTCAGAAAATTGATGCTGTATTGAGAAAACAAGATGACAGAAACACAGGGACCTAAAAAACTTGAGACTAAAACTTTTCGTTTCACATGAACTTAAATAGCAAGAATTCAATTGATTCCCTATTCCTTCATAAGCGCTTCCAGCAAACCATGGTCATCTTTCTATGGGCACACTTCAGTTAATAAAACTGAAAGAATTTGTTATAAACATTTTAAACCAAGATGAACTGGGATTTTATTGAATTAATACTATTGATGTATTTTCAATTGTGTTTATACAATATTAATTTATTTATCTAAACTCTTAGCTGATAACTTCATTTGAAATGATGTAATACTTAGGTCAACAAATTGAATACCAAACAATCAAACAAAATTTTAAAAACCATGTATAGGACAACGAAATCTGGTGCATGCATGGTAGACTATGCAAGTATGGCAGATAAATATCAACTCAAGATATAAACTTAATAACAATATCAACTTATGATTTTGCAGTTATAAGATTTTACTCCTAAGATTATATGATAAAATCCCCAGAGTAAATATTTCATAAGCATTAGTACATAAGGAAATTTAAGCCATGTTGTTTTTGGGAAATGTCCTTATTTTTTGCAGTTTTAGTTTTCATACAAAGCATGAGCTGAAAAATCTCATAATGAAAATTAATTTAGGTAATCATTATTGCAAATAAAATCCCTAGGATGATGACATTTCATTTCATCAGAACTAGAAGGTCAAATAATTTTTATATTAAGATAAAAAAGGTTAGCCACTCATTTTATAGATTCCCATTCTTGGATTTTTACCATTTTCCTGGCAAGCGAGATATGCTTCTAATTAATTGTTT
This sequence comes from Hetaerina americana, assembly GCF_022747635.1. Taxonomy (NCBI): domain Eukaryota; kingdom Metazoa; phylum Arthropoda; class Insecta; order Odonata; family Calopterygidae; genus Hetaerina; species Hetaerina americana. The sequence continues at coordinate 9,076,848 of NW_027286514.1, read as the reverse complement.
TCCCAGGGTAAGAAGTCTGAATAAGTAATTTTTTAAATGGATCATGCCTCACCATTTTTCATGCTACTGGTATCACTGAATTCGTTCTAAAACCAGTTTTTTTTGCATTTGCCAGGGTTTGCACGTTCAATGGCCTATATCTAACACAATCTGATCTCATAAGTAATTTCCATTGAAAATGCCCGATACAAAAAACCAATTTCCCAGCTTTCTCCAAAGATTTAGCCCTTTTACTCATTCTTTTTTCCTGAATTTGAGATCAAGAAGCTGAGTAATTCTGGTACAATCCTAATTAAATAATTAGGATTGTACAGAACCAAAAAAGAAGCTAATATGCAATTGCAATGTATATTATACATTATTCACAATAATAAAGTCTATTTATACCTTAGAATCTCTATCTATCCACTTTTTACACTGATGCCTGAGTATGCTCGGGGAAATAACACTAGGAAAGAATTTTCCATAGTCTATGAAGATACACAGAGAAGTTAAATTTAATTTAAAAGGCTTAATTTAAAATTTTGTCTGTCTATTTAAACTGAACAAATTGTGAATCGTACATTAGTAGATCAACATTAGCATCAACACATATACTCCATTTAGAACTGTGTCGATGGAAATCAATTGATCAAATCAAACAATACGTGTTAAACAGAAACGCTACATTACATGCTCAATACACAAATGTTCAATAAAATACGTTCTATCTACACTACACAGAGAATATCAATATTTACTTATATGAGTGTAAACTCAAATTCCATTTAAAACATGATAAGAGCAACATATACTGTATCAGTATTGAAATTCCTCATTAAATCTCCTATAACCTGATTGTAAAAGCTTAAGAGTCAATGACTACTCCAAAAATTTATATATTTTAACTTAAATGAAAAATCAGTGTTTTTGTTCACGCAATCCTCAATACAGAAGGATCCCCAATGTGAACTGGCAGATATCACAAAGATGTCTTTAGCTTGCAGGCCACAAGTTTCTGACATTTGTTGTAAATAAAAATGTAGGAAACACCTCTTCTGATTTATATAAATGAACTTTAAAAAGAGACCACCCAATCTAGTACCTAAACAATTTTAAGAAGAGAAACAATATCCTTGATGGCATTTGAAGATCTAAATAATTGAATTTGGGGTACTTGAAGTACTTTCAAACTAAAAGGAGTGAGTTATTTCTTTCTTAGAATACTTCAAACAACACAAAGAAAAAGCTCAAATTTAGATTATCAAGAGAAATATACAATACTTTTCATTTCCAAATCATTAGAGCATGGGTATCTGTGAACATGGAAGAAATTATTCAACCTGCATCTAAGAAAGGCTAATAGTGTAGCAATAAAATTAGTATATACTGACATGAGCTCCTTTCATACATTAAAATTGAGTATTAGTATAACTAATGTCCTTTAAAGCCTGCAAGCCAAGCAAAAATTGCACCACTCCATTATACAATATTCATACATAACCTAATTATTACCATAAAAACATTTAAGAAAAAATATTGTAATTTTGATTAAAATAAACCGACAATTTTCTCTATCAGATAACTGCAGTTTTAGTCTTGACCTTACTAGTACCTATTAGCATAGTAAAACCTTGTATAACAAACTATTACACATTAAGCTGTTTAGGAACAACAATTGTACTTACATCTAAATGTTAACAAGAGATAATTAAGACCTGGAAAAACATTTGAAATGAGGTCAGTCTTGGAAATTTCAGAGCCTAACTTTTCTGGACTAAATGTTCTTAATCCCCAGTTATTTCCTCACACAAAAAGCAATGTTTTCAGTGACTATGCATGCTTGAAAAATTTCATATACACTTGCTTATTCCTCTCAGTTTCTAACAAAATGACAACACTAATCAAAACTAGACAATGATGGTTGACTTATAATTTACATCATTCATTTATATTCTAAAAGTCTAGGTTATTTTCCTTATTACCTTTTAGGAATGCTAGATAAAACAACTCATGCAAAAGTCATACATGATAAATGCATCATACATTTTGGTACCTATACTTGGAAGCATCTCTGGAAGTATAATTTCAATGGTATTACAAAAATTGATAATATATAATGTATTGAATGAATATGGACATAAATCTGAATTTGTCACAAAAATTTTTCACCCTTTTTTTCACCATGCAGTTACTCAACGTAATGATATTGTGTGGCCATGCACCATAAACTTTCAATACATTTATGGTCATAATAGATGTATCAATCATTTTAAAATAAGCTTACTCTTCATCAATGATGTTTCACTAAATCTGTTACATTATACTTCTATTTAATGAAACAATCATCACATAATATCAATTTTGTAAAGATTGTTTTTCTATAGGATCAAATTCACTGCCATGAATCCTAGATACAAGATTCATACTCCTTGATAGGAATAATTAAACTTGTGAAATTATTGACACCAAAAAGTAAGAGAGATCATTGGAATGCACTGAGCCAAATTCAACTACCAAGTGTCATTAGCATAAAAATATGAAAAAAAACGCCAAGAGATAAGCCTGGTCAGGTTTTACAATACAATTAATTAAAATATGCACCTTTTAAATGAATTTAAATCAGCTATCTTAAAATACTTCATATCTCACAGAATAAAATATCATATGTCACTTGCTGGCATAGATACAAATGCACTAATTGGAACAATTTGGTAACTAACAGATATACAAGGAGAACCCATTATAAGCTAGTAATTATTTCAATAACAGCTTTCATCCTTTACTTGCTAATGATAATGCATTTACCTCAAAAAAAGGGCTAATCAATGCAATACAACTGTGCATGAAATTAAAGCAAAGGGCAATATACTCCCATACAAAAACTTAGCAGCCAATATAAGGCCCCAATGACTACAGAATAAAGGCCCTTTTATTAGTACCTTTAAAACACTAAATATTTTAAAATATCAACAAAAACATAAATTAGGGAGAGATATTAACACAAATTCAAAATAATATTATGAGACACTAGGTACTAGGGTCCCTGAGAGCAAACTAAAAGAAACCCTGTAATCAGTATTAAGATGTTTAGATTTAACTTTCTGATACAAAAGTCATTTGCTGCCTTCTCATTATTTCCTCAAATACTGATTTCATTCTCATTTTAATTTGTGATTAGAACATCACACACTCATCTGGTAACTTAAATGGGACTAATTGAATTCAAATACCATCAAATAAATATAATCAACAAATACCACCTCATTAGTAAAAATTCACTTATATAGTTTTTCTACATTAATCACGAAACATCTTGAAGACTTAATGCTGCAAAATATGTAATCATAAAAAATATCCTGAGAAACATTTAATTAAAAAAATATATACGCATGAAAACAAAATTATTCACGAAATTCCTGTAACAGTGAAAAACGTAATAGAAAAATAATACTAATGAATGAAAGGAATTTACTAATATCTTACTCAGAAGTCACATGGTCATAGGTAAATGAGGCCTGCTTACTCGATTGGATACCCTCAGTCCATTGCGGGGATGGATTATCCATTCCTGCTAAATCAATAGTGCTGAGAGCACGTGACAATGATGCCTCCATTTGTCACAAATAACCTTCACCTTCCATGGCATCCATGTTGACTTTCTGTGGGCTGCTTTGCCTAGAGTCTTCTACACCCTTTTGTTTATCCATACTCTCTCTGCGGAACAGGACATGATGGACTTCCCATGTCAGAGGAAGGGGCTCGTCTGAAGAAGGTATTCCTGAATTACTTCCTTGGCAACCTTCCCAGAAATCATCTTCATTAAGGGAGAACACCATTGCACCTGATAGTCCACGCTCTTGAACAAATTCTGCCTGTTAGATGGAAGGACATAAATGAAAACAGCATGTATGAGTCAGAGGAGTGATTTATATGACATTACCTCATAGTATATATACCATGGCATTCAACTGTTTGCACAAAGTCACCTGGAATCGAAACATTTCCAAATTGAATATTATTATAACCTCTATTACATTCTATTCTCTTTGAACTGGCGTTCTCTGATTGGAAAATTTTATTCCATTCTTGGTAGGCCAAATGACATGAACTACATTTCAACTTAACTTGGATGGCTGAGCTTAACTTCAATGAGATTAGTGGAGAAGCAGAACTTTGAAATTCATGACACCCATATGTGGTGTGGCAAAGAAAATATTGGATAAAAAATGCCAAATATTATTCACTGAGTAATAACAGGACAAAACTTTGTATTGCTCAACATTCATTTTTGAGATATTATCTTTCCAGGATTGAAATTATATCCACTCATCACACACAATGTGGTCACAAAAATCTTAAGGACAACATTCCACGAGATTTTCATGTTTTTCAGATCAAAATTTGAATATTTCAATTCATGAAAAATTTCTTATTTTGACTTGTTTATTGTGACAAGTCTTTCCTTCTCCATCTTGCTACCTCTTCAATGAAACAAATTTCACACAAATAAACACGCAAAGAGTCTGCTCTGTAAGCTGTAATATATGCCTAATCTGATCTTATTGATGACTGCCTTGACCTCTCTCCCAGAGCTATTTCACATTTCATTACAGAAACAAGACTAACCAGTTAAAACCAACCATATTTCTTTATTATTGTCACCTTTTTTGGCCTACACAACATTTTTTAAGTGATTTTATGCATACAAGGGGGGACTCAAAAACAACAGGAATGTTGTTATAGATTATTTAGTTCTCAATATATTTACATTAAATTTTGTTCACCTTTAAAGTATTCCCCATTGACCACAATGCACTTCTCCAAACAATGCTTCCATTGTTCGAAACATTTCTGAAATTCATTTATCGGGATGTGCTTTAGGTCTTCTTGCGATTTTTGTTTTACCTCCTCCACAGTGTCAAAATGCTTTCCTTTCATGTCCCTCTTGAAACTGGGGAACAAACAGAAGTCACAGGGAGCTAAATCCTGTGAGTGAGGGGATGGACGATTGATGTCATGCCATTTTTTGTCAAAAACTGCATCACAGAGAGGTCGGTATGAGCCGGGGCATTGTCATGATGGAAGAACCAGTCGCCTGTGTGCCAAAGATCTGCTCTTTTCTTCCAGATACTCTCCCTCAATCTCTTCAACCTCCAGGTAAAACTTCTGATTGACAGTTTGGCCCAGGGGAACGAACTCCGAGTGCACAATACCTCTGCAATCGAAGAAACAAATGAGCATTGTCTTGATTTCACTTGGTGAGCTTTTTTTGGGCAAGGAGAGCCAGCTGTCTTCCATTGGCTTGATTGCTGCTTTGTTTCAGGATTGTATCCATAGCACCATGATTCATCACCAGTAATCACCCTGGAAAAAAAATCAGGGTCCTCTTCGAGCTGATTTTGAAGCTCAAAACATGCCTGAACTCATGGCTCCCTTTGCTCCTTAGTGAGATGGCGAGGGACGAATTTGGCGGCAACCCTTATCATATGCAAATTGTCAGATAGAATCCTTTGAATTGAACTCCATGACACTCCAGACATCTCACAGAGTTGATCAATGGTTCTGCGATGGTCTTCACAAATGAGGTCATTGATTTTGTCGAAGTTTTCGTCAGTTCTTGATGTTGAAGGGTGGCCTGAACAAGGTTGGTCTTCAATTGACATTTCAACATTTTTAAAATGTGTAAACCACTTATAGACTCTGGTTTTGCTTAGGGCAGCTTCCCCATAAGCAGTCTTAAGCATTACATTAACAACGCGGCCAATTTCCCCAACAGGAAACAAAATTTCACTGCAGCGCGTTGCTCTTGATAATCCATCACATTTTTTGCCGAAATGAAAAAGTTGTTTCACTGAAACAGCTCCCACGGACGGACCAATCCAGTCACAGTGATGGTGCTGCACATACTGACACAGGAGGCGTGAGCCTGATGGGCGATTGGCCAAACAATGGCTTCCCCCACTCTCGCTCCCCACCGCAGCCCAATTTCCATTACTTTTGGGTCCTCCCTCGTATACATCCAAAGGAGTGATATAGCAGGATGGGAGAGTAATGAGAGTCCAGGAGTTTGAAAACTAGGCAGGGTGAAGGGCACAGTATAATCAAATAGAATAGCAACAAGGGAGCAATAGCAACAAAGGAGAGCAAAATAAAGCAGCCACTTTCAAACACATTTGTTTATTGATACATATCTTCAAAGGAAAGCATTTGTACCACTACTATGTCCATGATGATTTCTTTCTCCCATTATATCTGAAGGTACACCCTATAAAATTGGTGGTGATTTTCCTGAACACTGGTCATTCATTTAATAAATGCGATGCCCGTCTTGACAGTATGGCCTCGTTTAATTGTATGTGGGTTTCTCGGAAAACCCCACTAACAGTTATCTCTCCCAAGGAGTACCCCCCAGCATACCAGACAATGTATGGTGATGTAGCGCGGGTTTCTCGGAAACCACAAGACAAGACAATGTCCACTACCCAATTCCCTTGTTGCTACAATGTAGCTGCTTTGAAGTTATCCCTCCCCCTGAAGGCTCGATGCCTTACAAAGTGAGACGCTCCTGGAGCAGGGACCCATTCCTTACTTATTCCTCACCCGATACCCTGCCTCTGAGTCCATCGGTTGAGCCTAAAACCACACCAGAGATGCCCAACCTTTCCCTGCACCTCTCCCAACGTGCCATGCCGCCTCCAAGTCCGTTGGCCAAGCTAGCGACCACACCCAAGATGCCCTACACTAGTAAGTGCTCGCTGCTCCTTATTCCCTGGTGCCTGAACCCCATAGCTTGAAAAGGGTTCAATGAAAGACTCATAAACCTAATACGACTCTCTCATTCTGTGCTACGCTCCCTCCAGTGATGTCATGGCCGCCAACCACGCGACATTATTCTCGACATAACTCTGCTATTCAATATTTTACTGCTGTAAACAAAGGAGCAGACTCTCCCAGAGTAGAATCCAGATCACCATTTATATTGGTTGGGCTGAGACCTTTCAAAAAAAAGTATTGTACCACATAACAATGGCCAATTTTTTCCATTTCCACAAATTCATTGAAAACGTTCACTATTTATGGCTGCCAAACAAATACTAAACAATGCAGTGTCTTCAAACTTAAAACATACTACCTTGATCAAAAAGTTCCCGGAATAACCACCGTGTGGCGCTCCCATCGTTCCGATTTGAGTTCTGTTTTTTTTGTTAAATTGGTACATCTGCTGTTGATATTCCCTTTAAATCTTAGTGTCATAACTTGACATTTGCAAAAGTTACGTAGCCAAGAGTACATCTATCTCTGTGTGTGTTGGCGATTTTTTACAATTGCAGAAATGGATTTAAATTTGCAACAACGAACTTGTATTAAATTTTGCGTAAAAAACGGATTTAGTGGCGCACGGACGTTGGAAATGTTGGAAAAGTGTTTCGGCAACGATTCTCTAAAAAAAACGGTCGTTTACCAGTGGCACGAGCGGTTCAGAAGTGGTCGTGAGTCAATCGAAGATGATGAACGCAGTGGCAGACCATCGACATCGAAAGTCGGTGAAAAAATTGATAAAGTAAAAGAAATGTTGGTCAATAACCGCAAATTAACCATCAGAGAAATAGCGGAGGACTTGAACATTGCCTATGGATCCGCCCAAGACATTGTGGTTAATGATTTGGGTTTCCGTCGTGTAGCAGCAAAGTTGGTGCCAAAAGACCTCAATTTCATGCAAAAAAGAGACCGTGTTGACATCGCAAAAGACATGATTTGCGAGGCTGAATCCGATCCCACATTCATCAAAAGGATCATTACTGGAGACGAGACGTGGGTTTATGAGTACGACACGCAATCCAGACATCAGGCAAGTGAATGGCGTTCACCAAATGAGCCGAGACCAAAAAAACCATGTCGTTTTCAGTCAAAAAAGAAGGCAATGCTGACGGTTTTCATGGATTACAACGGTGTAGTGCATCATGAATTTTTGCCAGAAGGCCAGACAGTAAACAAAGAGTATTATTTGGGCGTTATGAGACGTTTGCGTGAAGCAATTCGCCGAAAGAGACCAGAAATGTGGGCAGAAAACTCGTGGATTTTGCATCATGATAACGCACCGTCGCACAGTGCTATCATTATTCGTAATTTTTTGACGAAAAATGCAACAAATACCATCCAACAGCCACCGAATTCACCTGATTTGGCTCCCTGTGACTTCTTTCTGTTCAATCGAGTTAAAAAACCATTACGGGGAACGCGTTTTAGCAGCCGAGAGGAAGTAATGGAAAAATCGCAGGAAGCACTGATGGACATACCGAAAACCGAATATAAAAAATGTTTCGAGGATTGGATCAAGCGCTGGCATAAGTGTGTTGCAGTCGATGGGGATTACTTTGAAGGGGACAATATAGATTTAGATGAATAAACTTGTATTTTTAATTTTCTGAATAAATTCCGGGAAATTTTTGATCAAGGTAGTATGCTTTATAGATTACATACTTTCTAATACAGTGATAATTTTCAAACAACTACTGCCATCTCTAGGTCAGGCTGGGTACTTATGGGACCAGCCTCGTAAATCTCCCATGAAGAACCCCTGGAAGTTGCTTTTTTGAGACTAAGAATCAGATGAATAGACTGTTTCTCCAGGAGAATCATCTTCTCCTTCCATAGAAGCATAAGCTAGACTTGGGCTGGGACTTAAGCTATTTTAAGAGAGTTGTGAAGCTCTTTTCTCAGAAGAAATTAGCCACAGACTTGGACCCCAGCTCTCCATACTTTTATAGTTTGCACTATCGGAGAAAAATTTCAGGTCTACAATTAGCCATATTCCAAAATTAAGGAAACTGACGAGAAAATTGAAAGAGTTTTTCCAAAGAAAAACCCTCTGCAGGAAAAAGTAAGAAAAGTTATATGATTGCAATTCATTTTTAAAGTATAAGGGATATACTATCATTAATAATTTTATGGAAACAAAAACAATCAAACCAATTACTAAAAGTCTATCTAAAATCCAAATAAAAATACATCCAAATGATTCAGGTATAGAGTAAATCCATTCGTAAAAATTTCATGAGACGTCAAGCAATGAAACATTGACCTCTGATGTCTAATTACCATCGTAGAATGAAGGTATGTAGCTAAGTTCATACTATCCATAACTCATGAGAATGACTACTATCCATACTAATTACATACTATCCATGCATGAGAATTGCTTCCTACCTTTCTCCTAACACTTTGTTGGTCATCATATGAGACCCACTGATCTCCTAAGTAGGCATATGGTGATTGGCTCTCCTCATCAAAGACTCTTGTAGCACCATTAGCGATGAAAGCACAGACTTCAGGAAATGAAACAAATCCTTCATTCCCTATCAGACCTTCACCAACTGCAGGTGCTCCAAGCCCATTGTTATAGAGGTTAAGCAATCTGTAATGCAGAGAAAGTATTACTTTGTCATATTTTCTTTCTTAAAATCAGGATATATTCTGCTAATAATAAATTAGACAAGAAACAGTAATAGGGAAGCCACTCAACTTCCCTTTTACTGAAATGTTTTGTGACTTTAAAGGATTACTGTTATTTGAAAACCTGTAAACAAAATTTCCACACCAATCATCAAAATTGGCATAATCTATTGAGGGGACCAGTGATTTAGTTGTTTCACATAAATCAAATTATTGAGACATAAGGATCTATCACTATCTATAATTGAGAGTGCACTCAAAATGTTAATTGCTATTATTTACTCCACAGCAATTCAACATAACAATCAAAGTATTGTGACCTTATTTAAATCACAACAAAAACTGCAAGAGGCCTACCACAGGTTACGTAGGAAGCCTACATATCATTCACCTTTCATTACCAAATAATTTTGCAAATATGGGCAGTTGGCTTTTATTACATTCATTTTTAAGATTTAATTTTTGAGATAAAAATTAAAGAGTAGATTAACATTACAAGTACCACTGGCATTTAACAGGTATCCAAGCCAAAGGAATGTGAAATATATAAACAAAACCATAAACACAGTAATCAACTCTAAAATCGGGTGAGAAGGTGACGATTGAGTTATCCCACTACTAAACCTGATGGCATGTGAAATTCACTCATCAGGATAGGAGGGATAGTTCCTCTCCCTGTTCCGGTTATGGTTTCCCAGGAAGATCTGGAACCTGAAAAATCACATAGCTTTGGTGGAGCTGCAGGTGCCCAGAGGCTTGCCTGGAAATCGAACCCAGGCCTTACCGTCAGCAGTTCAACCCCTGGACTACCGTGACCCAATATGATATATATGTTCGGTGAATCTCAGATTGAGGTACACTGGTATTCTAAAGAGGTACACCATAATAAGGGCCAGATTTTCATGATCACTGCAATTCATGTCAATACCAAAGGTATCTATAAATTTTTGTTTCACCATTTTGCAAATTTCCTTCTGACTAAACAACTTTTTCTCAAAATAAAATAATTTTTTTAACATTATTCCTAAAACTTTTACATAAGAAATGCAGAGACAAGGATTTACCATCATATCAATAACATGCATCAAATGATTAAATGATACCATGCATACTAAATACATATATCATAACAAATCTCACATACCACAAGTTAAAACTGGGTGTTATGAAAACATGAAATACTCAAAGAGTAGAAAATAGGTAACAATGAAAAGAGACTCACGTAAATGAATGTCCATACGTAGGTATACCAACGACAAGTTTGGAGGCTGGCATTCCAAGGTGGCGCCAATATGCTACAGACCAGTTGGTATTGAGAGTTGAAAATAGACCTTCCTCCTCAGAGCGTCGGAAAAGAGGTGAATTGGACCCAGTCATTGGTAAATACCAAACATAAAATCGGAAGTCATAAGACATCAAATTCACAAAATCCACCACCCTGAAACATTGGAATGCTACAGTTAAATATGTTTAAATGCATATGCGAACAGGTGAGAGATACAAATTAAATATCATAATAAAGACAGTAAGACTTATCATCACTCAAAATTTGTATTTCCTGTGCTTGAATTTTCATAAAACATATCAAAGTATATAATAAGCTCTGGTGTGGTACAAGGCCATTTAGAGATTAGTTTCATTCAGCACATGAAGGTAAAATGTTCATAATGTTTAACCGCTTTTTTCATAAACAACATTTACAATGGTCCAACTGTATTTTTTATAAAACACTAACAGTAGAGGGAGGTGTTTCTCACAGTATAAAAAATAGTTAAGGATGATAAAATTGTAGCCCACACTTAGTGAAAGAATGTTCTTAATCTAAAATTTAGTTTTAAAGACAATACTGAAGCACTTCGTACTTAGAAAGAGCTTCTGGTGCTCCCCAAAACTCTCCCTCTCTACCACCATCATAATTTTCCATTAAGGTTTCAGATAAGTCAAAGTTGCATCCTCCTCAACAATATAGGAATCATTGAAAGCCTTTCTTTTCACTTTGATACCTTTGTTTTCTTTAATACCTTCCTCACTTTTACATTTGATTCTCAACATTTTAAAAAGCTTAAACTAAGCCACAAATTATTTTAAAAAATTTAATGGAAAAAAGAATAATATCAGAAAGGAAGATGCATGTGTCAGATGCTATGTGCCATTTAAGTCTTATTTTCTTCTTTTAATAATGATGTACTTTGCTAAATTTCACTGTCAAAAAATAAAATGGTTGATAGCACATACAAAAGTTGGAGGATGACAGAAGCACCCCTTATAGATAGCAAAGCAAGAACTTCATCCTACTCTGAAAAGCACTCATCAAATATCTTTGAAAGTAAAAAGTATTAACATCAAGTGCATGGTACTGAAAAGTTGTTCATTTTAGGGCTCATCAACAAAAATATTATAAGCCTTTCAATTAGATATTTACTACAAATTGTTGAGAAATGATAAGGATTAGTTGAATAATCTCTGAATCTAATTCCTTCAGCTGTCAATATTTTTTTAGATTTATTGAGACAAGTATTTACAATCTTCATTATTTTCTTGACTTATTCCAGCTCTTAAAATAACTAGATGTCAAATGTCAAGAAGCTTGAGGGCTAATTCTATCAAACATTTTGCAAAATATATCATACATAAGGTTATTGATTGCCTACTTACTTTGCCATTTCCCTGACTTCATAAGCAGAGTCAATAACAGTCCTTGGAGCTGCCACTGCAACACTTAATATTAACTTGTGCAACTGCAGAGCAGGATACAAATCCTTCAATAATAATGTAAAATTGCCTCTTTCTTTTGTTTTACCAGCAATACCCGGAAACTCCCAATCAAGATCCATACCATCAAATGAAAACTCCTGCAGGAGATTAACTGCTTGTTTCACAAACCTGGGAAATTGAGGTCAAAAGTGTAATGTCAAAGTTGTAATGACAAAAATATATAGCATTAAACTCAATGAATATTATTATGCACTATAAATTCCATGATAATGAACATGCTGCAACACAAACATTAACATGCTATTCATAACTAAGAGCACACCATTACCACTAATAATAATCAAAATAAGTAAAGGTTTAGAAAAGATTTAAACAAACAGGATTACAAAAAATGTATAACCTTTTCCGTCTTTCAGCTGATGAGACAACAAATGGAAATCCATCAGAATCACCATAACCACCAACACTTAGCATTACTTTGAGATTTGAATTCCTCTTTTTCAAAGCAACCACTCTACCGTATATCTGTAACAATTTACCACAGAAGCTTAAAAATCAGTTTAAAAAAGCATTTATACACAGTTTAAACTTTATAAAAACTTTTTTCATGGATTCATCTCTTTATATACCAACAGAATCATATGAACATCAAAGATTGGTAATTTATCCTGCGCAGTCAAATATGGATATTAAGATAAGCCAAAGGATAACTTTGATAATTGTACTTGGAAATCAAACAGTTATTACTCAATATTGTCTTATCTTGTGTCTACATCTGTCCATGAGAAATTTTTACACCTGTCTCAAGAGATGTATCACAAAAGAAATCATAGTTGGATAGCATTATAAGTCGGGAAATTAAGCCTCTTACGTGTAAAGTTTTGGGTAGGGAAATCAAGTATTGCTCAGAGAGAGGGTTTTATGGCAAATGATCAAGGTTAAGAGAATGAATTTGTGAAAAACAGGAGCTGTCCTAAATTCTGTGTAGATGCCATGAATTTCCATGAGTGAACTTTGCTTTTTTTGGCCCAAAAGACATACCAATCCATTTCACATTAACTAAATCACAGGCAATGACTACTGAAAATGACATACATTCATACTCAAAATAAACCTCATTCTTAGAGCACACATATTGAAGGGATGTTTTCCAAAGGCAGCATATGAACACTGCATTCTGATTTAGCAACACAAAAAATGTAATGAAAGGCTCTCACTTCACTTCTCCATATTTAAAAGTTATAACTTGGAGAACTCCAGAAATTTATTTTCACTAAGCAAAGGAGGGAAATCGAAAACTGGAAAGCACTTCAACTCGAACTCCTTCACAAATTTTAATCTTTTGTATTAAATAATAGGAGGTAGTACTTCTAATTTTATTCTCACAATCAATACAGAGGGAATCCATAAACAAATGGGCAAATAGAAAGTACACGGGATTATATATACTTACATCAGTATCAGAAGAAATTTGTGGAGACACATTCCCATTGATTATTCTAGCAAAAGCAACAATTACATGAGTGCATAAGAAAGGATCAATGTCTTCAGGCTGCAGGTCATCTCTGGTTTCATCAAGTTTCCTTGGG